>NW_027480460.1:2400000-3076654 GCF_051401765.1 Calliopsis andreniformis | reverse complement strand
GTTGCCAGGAAAGTAGAAATGACCACAACTTTCATGCTGGTTGCTATTACTCGTTTTAAATGATGGAGAAACTGTTGTGTTTATATTGTATTTTATTCTTCTGGCGTTCTCTTCTTAGGCCCTAACTATTCGATCTGGTGGAACAACGCCCTACGGTGAAGCCTAGGTTGCCCGGAACGTAGAAATGACCACAACTTTTACACTGGTAGCAACTGTTCGTTTTATACAATGGAAAAACTGTTATATTTATATTGTATTTTATGCTTCGGGCGTTGACTTCTAAGGCCCTAGCTGTTTGACCTGGTGGCGCAACGCCCTAGAGTGAAGCCTAGGTTGCCCGGAACGTAGAAATGACCATAACTTTCACACTGGTTGCTATTATTCGTTTTATACAATGGAAAAACTGTTCTATTTATTTTGTATTTTATGCTTCGGGCGTTGAGTTCTAAGGCCCAAACTGTTTGATCTGGTGGAGCAACGCCCTAGTGTGAAGCCTAGGTTGCCCGGAACGTAGAAGTGACCATAACTTTCACACTGGTTGCTATTATTCGTTCTATACGATGGAAAAACTATTATATTTATATACTATCTTATGCTTCTGGCGTTGACTTCTTAGGCCCTAACAATTCGATCTGGTGGAACAACGCCCTAGAGTGAAGCCTAGGTTGCCCGGAACGTACAAATGACCATCACTTTCATACGGGTTGCAATTATTCCTGTTATAGGACGGAAAGACTGTTGTATATTTATTGTATTTTATGCTTCAGGCGTTGACTTCTGAGGCCGTTGCTATTCGATGTAGTGGAAGAACGCCATAGAGTGAAGCCTAGGTTGCCCGGAACGTAGAAATGACCATAGCTTTCATACTGGTTGCAATTATTCGTTTTATACGATGGAAAAACTGTTGTATTTATATTGTATTTTATGCTTCTGGCGTTGACTTCTAAGGCACTAACTGTTTTATTTGGTGGAGCAACGCCCTAGGCGTGAAGCCTAGGTTGCCTGGAACGTAGAAATGACCATAACTTTTACACTGGTAGCAACTGTTCGTTTTATACAATGGAAAAACTGTTCTATTTATTTCGTATTTTATGCTTCGGGCGTTGACTTCTAAGGCCCTAACTGTTTGATTTGGTGGAGCAACGCCCTAGGCGTGAAGCCTAGGTTGCCCGGAACGTAGCAATTACCATCACTTTCAAACTGGTTGCAAATATTCCTGTTATATGATGGAAAAACTGTTGTATTTTTATTGCATTTTATGCTTCGGGCATTAACTTCTAAGGCCCTAACTATTCAATCTGTAAGAGCAACGCCCTAGGGTGTAGCCTAGGTTGCCCGTAAGGTAGAAATGACCCTAGCTTTCATACTCGTTGCAACTATTCGTTTTGTATGATGGAATAACAGTTGTATTTATATTGTATTTTATGCTTCTGGCGTTCACTTCTTTGGCCCTAACTATTCGATCTGGTGGAATAACGCCCTATGGTGAAGCCTAGGTTGACCGGAACGTGGAAATGACCATAACTTTCACACCGGTAGCAATTATTCGTTTTACACGATGGAAAAACAGTTCTATTTATTTTGTATTTTATGCTTCGGGCGTTGACTTCTAAGACCCTAACTATTCAATCTGTTGGAGCAACGCCTAGAGTGAAGCCTAGGTTGCCTGGAACGTACAAATGACCATCACTGTCACACGGGTTGCAATTATTCCTGTTATAGGACGGAAAGACTGTTGTATTTTTATCGTATTTTATGCTTCAGGCGTTGACTTCTGAGGCCGTTGCTATTCGATGTAGTGGAAGAACGCCATAGAGTGAAGCCTAGGTTGCCCGGAACGTAGAAATGACCATAACTTTCATACTGGTTGCAATTATTCGTTTTATACGATGGAAAAACTGTTGTATTTATATTGTATTTTATGCTTCTGGCGTTGACTTCTAAGGCACTAACTATTCGATCTGGCGGAGCAACGCTCTAGAGTGAAGCCTGGGTTGCCCGGAACGTAGAAATGACCATCACTTTCAAACTGGTTGCAATTATTCCTGTTATATGATGGAAAAACTGTTGTATTTATATTGTATTTTATGCTTCGGGCGTTGACTGCTAAGGCCCTAACTATTCAATCTGTTGGATCAACGCCCTAGAGTGAAGCCTAGGTTGCTCGGAATATAGAAATGACCATAACATTCACACTGGTTGAAATTATTCGTTTAATACGATGGAAAAGCTGTTGCATCTTTATTGTATTTTATGATTCTGGCGTTGACTTCTAAGGCCCTAACTATTCGATCTGGTGGGGCAACGCCCTAGAGTGAAGCCTAGGTTGCCCGGAACGTAGAACTGACGTTAACTTTCATACTGGTTGCAATTATTCGTTTTATACGATGGAAAAACAGTTCTATTTATTTTGTATTTTATGCTTCGGGTGTTGACTTCTAAGGCCCTAACTGTTTGATCTGGTGGAGCAACGCCCTAGAGTGAAGCCTAGGTTGACCGGAACGTAGAAATGACCATAACATTCACACCGGCAGCAATTATTCGTTTTATACGACGGAAAAACAGTTCTATTTATTTTGTATTTTATGCTTCGGCAGTGGACTTCTAAGGCACTAACTATTCGATCTGTTGGAGCAACGCCCTTGGGTGTAGCCTGGGTTACCCGGAAAGTAGAAATGACCACAACTTTCATACTGGTTTCAATTACTCGTTTTATATGATGGAAAAACTGTTGTATTTAGATTGTATTTTATGCTTCTGGCGTTCACTTCTTAGGCCCTAACTATTCGATCTGGAGGAACAACGCCCTAGGGTGAAGCCTAGGTTGCCCGGAACGTAGAAATGACAATAACTTTTACACTGGTAGCAATTGTTCGTTTTATACCATGGAAAAACTGTTCTATTTATTTTGTATTTTATGCTTCGGGCGTTGACTTCTAAGGCCCTAACTGTTTGATCTGGTGGAGCAACGCCCTAGGCGTGAAGCCTACGTTGCCCGGAAAGTAGAAATGATCATAACTTTCACACTGGTTGCTATTATTCGTTCTATACGATGGAAAAACTGATATAGTTATATTGTATTTTATGCTTCTGTCGTTGACGTCTAAGGCCGTAGCTATTAGATGTGGTGGAGCAACGCACTAGAGTGACGCCTAGGTTGCCCGGAACGTGGAATGACCATTACATTCGCAATGTTTGCAATTATTCATTTTATACAATGGAAAAACTGTTGTACTTATATTGTATTTTATGCTTCTAGCGTTGACTTCTAAGGCCCTAACTATTCGATCTGGTGGAGCAACGCCCTAGAGTGAAGCCTAGGTTGCCCGGAACGTAGAAATGACCATCACTTTCAAACTGGTTGCAATTAATCCTTTTATACGATGGAAAAACTGTTGTATTTTTATTGCATTTTATACTTCGGGCATTAACTTCTAAGGCCCTAACTATTCAATCTGTAAGAGCAACGCCCTAGGGTGTAGCCTAGGTTGCCCGTAAAGTAGAAATGACCCTAGCTTTCATACTGGTTGCAATTATTCGTTTTGTATGATGGAAAAACTTTTGTATTTATATTGTATTTTATGCTTCTGGCGTTCACTTCTTAGGCCCTAACTATTCGATCTGGTGGAATAACGCCCTATGGTGAAGCCTAGGTTGACCGGAACGTAGAAATGACCATAACTTTCACAAGGGTTGCAATTACTCCTGTTATAGGATGGAAAGACTGTTGTATTTTTATTGTATTTTATGCTTCAGGCGTTGACTTCTGAGGCCGCAGCTATTCGATGCGGTGGAAGAACGCCATAGAGTGAAGCCTAGGTTGCCCGGAACGTAGAAAAGACCATAACTATCATACTGGTTGCAATTATTCGTTTTATATGATGGAAGAACTGTTGTATTTATATTGTATTTTATGCTGCTGGCGTTCACTTCTTAGACCCTAACTATTCGATCTGGTGGAACAACGCCCTGGGGTGAAGCCTAGGTTGCCGGAACGTAGAAATGATCATAACTTTCAGACTGGTTGCTATTATTCGTTTTATACTATGGAAAAACTGTTCTATTTATTTTGTATTTTATGCTTCGGGCGTTGACTTCTAAGGAACTAACTGTTTGATCTGGTGCAGCAACGCCCTAGAGTGAAGCTTAGGTTGCCCGGAACGTAGAAATGACCATAACTTTCACACTGGATGCTATTATTCGTTCTATACGATGGCAAAACTGTTATATTTATATTGTATCTTATGCTTCTGGCGTTGACTTCTTACGCCCTAACAATTCGATCTTGTGGAACAACGCCCTAGAGTGAAGCCTAGGTTGCCTGGAACGTACAAATGACCATCACTTTCACACGGGTTGCAATTATTCCAGTTATAGGATGGAAAGACTGTTGTATTTTTATTGTATTCAATGCTTCTGGCGTTGACTGCTAAGGCCCGAACTATTCGATCTGGTGGAGCAACGCCCTAGAGTGAGGCCTAGGTTGCCCGGAACGTAGAAATGACCATCACTTCCATTCTGGTAGCAATTATTCGTTTTATACGATGGAAAAACTGTTGTGTTTATATTGTATTTTATGCTCCTGGCGTTGACTTCTAAGGTCCTATCTATTCAATCTGTTGGAGCAACGCCCTAGGGTGAAGCCTAGGTTGCGCGGAAAGTAGAAATGACAATAACTTTCACACTGGGTGCAATTATTCGTTTTATACGATGGAAAAGCTGTTGCATCTTTATTGTATTTTATGCTTCTGGCGTTGAGTTCTAAGGCCCTAACTGTTCGATCTGGTGGAGCAACGCCCTAGATTGAAGCCTAGGTTGCCCGGAACGTAGAAATGACCATCACTTTCAAACTGGTTGCAATTAATCCTTTTATACGATGGAAAAACTGTTGTATTTTTATTGCACTTTATGCTTCGGGCATTAACTTCTAAGGCCCTAACTATTCAATCTGTAAGAGCAACGCCCTAGGGAGTAGCCTAGGTTGCCCGTAAAGTAGAAATGACCCTAGCTTTCATACTGGTTGCAATTATTCGTTTTGCATGATGGAAGAACTGTTGTATTTATATTGTATTTTATGCTTCTGGAGTTCACTTCTTAGTCCCTAGCTATTCGATCTGGTGGAATATCGCTCTATGGTGAGGCCTAGGTTGACCGGATCGTAGAAATGACCATAACTTTCACACCGGTAGCAATTATTCGCTTTACACGATGGAAAAGCTGTTCTATTTATTTTGTATTTTACGCTTCTGGCGTTGACTTCTTAGGCCCTAACAATTCGATCTGGTGGAACAACGCCCTAGAGTGATGCCTAGGTTGCCTGGAACGTACAAATGACCATCACTTTCACAATGGTTGCAATTATTCCTGTTATGGGATGGAAAGACTGTTGTATTTTTATTGTATTCTATGCTTCAGGCGTTGACTTCTGAGGCCGCAGCTATTCGATGTGGTGGAAGAACGCCATAGAGTGAAGCCTAGGTTGCCCGGAACGTAGAAATGACCATAACTTTCATACTGGTTGCAATTATTCGTTTTATATGATGGAAGAACTGTTGTATTTATATTGTATTTTATGCTGCTGGCGTTCACTTCTTAGCCCCTAACTATTCGATCTGGTGGAACAACGCCCTGGGGTGAAGCCTAGGTTGCCGGAACGTTGAAATGATCATAACTTTCAAACTGGTTGCTATTATTCGTTTTATACTATGGAAAAACTGTTCTATTTATTTTGTATTTTATGCTTCGGGCGTTGACTTCTAAGGCACTAACTATTCGATCTGTTGGAGCAACGCCCTAGGGTGTAGCCTGGGTTGCCCGGAAAGTAGAAATGACCACAACTTTCATACTGGTTTCAATTACTCGTTTTATATGATGGAAAAACTGTTGTATTTAGATTGTATTTTATGCTTCTGGCGTTCACTTCTTAGGCCCTAACTATTCGATCTGGTGGAACAACGCCCTAGGGTGAAGCCTAGGTTGCCCGGAACGTAGAAATGACAATAACTTTTACACTGGTAGCAATTGTTCGTTTTATACCATGGAAAAACTGTTCTATTTATTTTGTATTTTATGCTTCGGGCGTTGACTTCTAAGGCCCTAACTGTTTGATCTGGTGGAGCAACGCCCTAGGCGTGAAGCCTACGTTGCCCGGAAAGTAGAAATGATCATAACTTTCACACTGGTAGCTATTATTCGTTCTATACGATGGAAAAACTGATATAGTTATATTGTATTTTATGCTTCTGTCGTTGACGTCGAAGGCCGTAGCTATTAGATGTGGTGGAGCAACGCACTAGAGTGACGCCTAGGTTGCCCGGAACGTGGAATGACCATTACATTCGCAATGTTTGCAATTATTCATTTTATACGATGGAAAAACTGTTGTACTTATAATGTATTTTATGCTTCTGGCGTTGACTTCTAAGGCCCTAACTATTCGATCTGGTGGAGCAACGCCCTAGAGTGAAGCCTAGGTTGCCCGGAACGTAGAAATGACCATCACTTTCAAACTGGTTGCAATTAATCCTTTTATACGATGGAAAAACTGTTGTATTTTTATTGCATTTTATGCTTCGGGCATTAACTTCTAAGGCCCTAACTATTCAATCTGTAAGAGCAACGCCCTAGGGTGTAGCCTAGGTTGCCCGTAAAGTAGAAATGACCCTAGCTTTCATACTGGTTGCAATTATTCGTTTTGTATGATGGAAAAACTTTTGTATTTATATTGTATTTTATGCTTCTGGCGTTCACTTCTTAGGCCCTAACTATTCGATCTGGTGGAATAACGCCCTATGGTGAAGCCTAGGTTGACCGGAACGTAGAAATGACCATAACTTTCACTCCGGTAGCAATTATTCGTTTTACACGATGGAAAAACTGTTCTATTTATTTTGTATTTTATGCATCGGGCGTTGACTTCTAAGGCCCTAACTGTTTGATCTGGTGGAGCAACGGCCTAGAGTGATGCCTAGGTTGCCTGGAACGTACAAATGACCATCACCTTCACAAGGGTTGCAATTACTCCTGTTAAAGGATGGAAAGACTGTTGTATTTTTATTGTATTCTATGCTTCAGGCGTTGACTTCTGAGGCCGCAGCTATTCGATGCGGTGGAAGAACGCCATAGAGTGAAGCCTAGGTTGCCCGGAACGTAGAAATGACCATAACTTTCATACTGGTTGCAATTATTCGTTTTATATGATGGAAGAACTGTTGTATTTATATTGTATTTTATGCTGCTGGCGTTCACTTCTTAGCCCCTAACTATTCGATCTGGTGGAACAACGCCCTGTGGTGAAGCCTAGGTTGCCGGAACGTAGAAATGATCATAACTTTCACACTGGTTGCTATTATTCGTTTTATACTATGGAAAAACTGTTCTATTTATTTTGTATTTTATGCTTCGGCCGTGGACTTCTAAGGCACTAACTATTCGATCTGTTGGAGCAACGCCCTAGGGTGTAGCCTGGGTTACCCGGAAAGTAGAAATGACCACAACTTTCATACTGGTTGCAATTACTCGTTTTATATGGTGGAAAAACTGTTGTATTTATATTGTATTTTATGCTTCTGGCGTTCACTACTTAGGCCCTAACTATTCGCTTTGGTGGATCAACGCCCTAGGGTGAAGCCTAGGTTGCCCGGAACGTAGAAATGACCATAACTTTCACACTGGTTGCTATTATTCGTTCTATACGGTGGAAAAACTATTATATTTATATTGTATCTTATGCTTCTGGCGTTGACTTCTTAGGCCCTAACAATTCGATCAGGTGGAACAACGCCCTACAGTGAAGCCTAGGTTGCCTGGAACGTACAAATGACCATCACTTTCACACGGGTTGCAATTATTCCAGTTATAGGATGGAAAGACTGTTGTATTTTTATTGTATTCTATGCTTCAGGCGTTGACTTCTGAGGCCGTAGCTATTCGATGTGGTGGAAGAACGCAATAGAGTGAAGCCTAGGTTGCCCGGAACGTAGAAATGACCATAACCTTCATACTGGTTGCAATTACCCGTTTTATATGATGGAAGAACTGTTGTATTTCTATTGTATTTTATGCTGCTGGCGTTCACTTCTTAGGCACTAACTATTCGATCTGCTGGAACAACTACCTGGGGTGAAGCCTAGGTTGCCCGGAACGTAGAAATGACCATAACTTTCACACTGGTAGCAAGTGTTCGTTTTATACCATGGAAAAACTGTTCTATTTATTCTGTATTTTATGCTCCGGGCGTTAACTTCTTAGGCCCTAACTATTCGATCTGGTGGAATAACGCCCTATGGTGACGCCTGGGTTGCCCGGAACGTAGAAATGACCATAACTTTCATACTGGTTGCAATTATTCGTTTTATATGATGGAAAAAATGTTGTATTTATATTGTATTTTATGCTTCTGGCGTTGACTTCTAAGGCACTAACTATTCGATCTGGTGGAGCAACGTTCTAGAGTGAAGGCTAGGTTGCCCGGAACGTAGAAATGACCATCACTTTCACACTGGTTGAAATTATTCGTTTTATACGACGGAAAAACAGTTCTATTTATTTTGTATTTTATGCTTCGGCCGTGGACTTCTAAGGCACTAACTATTCGATCTGGTGGAGCAACGCCCTAGGGTGTAGCCTGGGTTGCCCGGAAAGTAGAAATGACAACAACTTTCATACTGGTTGCAATTACTCGTTTTATATGATGGAAAAACTGTTGTATTTATATTGTATTTTATGCTTCTGGCGTTCACTTCTTAGGCCCAACTATTCGATCTGTTGGAGCAACGCCCTAGGGTGTAGCCAGGGTTGCCCGGAAAGTAGAAATGACCACAACTTTCATACTGGTTGCAATTACTCATTTCATACGATGGAAAAACTGTTGTATTTATATTGTATTTTATGCTTCTGGCGTTCACTTCTTAGGCCCTAACTGTTCGAGCTGGTGGAACAACGCCCTAGGGTGAAGCCTAGGTTGCCCGGAACGTAGAAATGGCCATAACTTTCACACGGGTTGCAATTATTCCTGTTATAGGACGGAAAGACTGTTGCATTTTTATTGTATTTTATGCTTCAGGCGTTGACTTCTGAGGCCGTTGCTATTCGATGTCGTGGAAGAACGCCATAGAATGAAGCCTAGGTTGCCCGGAACGTAGAAATGACCATAACTTTCATGCTGGTTGCAATTATTCGTTTTATATGATGGAAAAACTGTTGTATTTATATTGTATTTTATGCTGCTGGCGTTCACTTCTTAGGCCCTAATTATTCAGTCTGGTGGAACAACGCGCTAGAGTGAGGCCTAGGTTGCCCGGAACGTAGAAATGACCATCACTTCCATACTGGTAGCAATTATTCGTTTTATACGATGGAAAAACTGTTGTATTTATATTGTATTTTATGCTTCTGGCGTTGACTTCTAAGGCACTAACTATTCGATCTGGTGGAGCAACGCCCTAGAGTGAAGCCTAGGTTGACCGGAACGTAGAAATGACCATAACTTTCACACCGGTAGCAATTATTCGTTTTACACGATGGAAAAACTGTTCTATTTATTTTGTATTTTATGCATCGGGCGTTGACTTCTAAGGCCCTAACTATTCAATCTGTTGGAGCAACGCCCTAGGGTGAAGCCTAGGTTGCCCGGAAAGTAGAAATGACCATCACTTTCAAACTGGTTGCAATTATTCCTGTTATAGGATGGAAAGGCTGTTGTATTTTTATTGTATTTTATGCTTCAGGCGTTGACTTCTGAGGCCGCAGCTATTCGATGTGGTGGAAGAACGCCATAGAGTGAAGCCTAGGCTGCCCGGAACGTAGAAATGACCATAACTTTCATACTGGTTGCAATTATTCGTTTTATATGATGGAAGAACTGTTGTATTTATATTGTATTTTATGCTGCTGGCGTTCACTTCTTAGCCCCTAACTATTCGATCTGGTGGAACAACGCCCTGGGGTGAAACCTAGGTTGCCTGGAACGTACAAATGACCATCACTTTCACACGGGTTGCAATTATTCCAGTTATAGGATGGAAAGACTGTTGTATTTTTATTGTATTCTATGCTTCAGGCGTTGACTTATGAGGCCGTAGCTATTCGATGTGGTGGAAGAACGCAATAGAGTGAAGCCTAGGTTGCCCGGAACGTAGAAATGACCATAACCTTCATACTGGTTGCAATTACCCGTTTTATATGCTGGGAGAACTGTTGTATTTATATTGTATTTTATGCTGCTGGCGTTCACTTCTTAGGCCCTAACTATTCGATCTGCTGGAACAACTACCTGGGGTGAAGCCTAGGTTGCCCGGAACGTAGAAATGACCATAACTTTCACACTGGTTGCTATTATTCGTTTTATACGATGGAAAAACTGTTATATTGATATTGTATTTTATGCTTCTGGCGTTGCCTTCTTAGGCCCTAACTGTTCGATCTGGTGGAACAACGCCCTAGAGTAAAGCCTAGGTTACCCGGAACGTAGAAATGACCAGTACTTTCACACTGTTTGCAGTTATTCCTGCTATACGATGGAAAAACTGTTGCATCCTTATTGAATTTTATGCTTCTGGCGTTGACTTCTAAGTCCCTAACTGTTCTATCTGGTGGATCAACGCCCTAGTGTGAAGCCTAGGTTGCCTGGAACGTAGAAATGACGTTAACTTTCATACTGGTTGCAATTATTCGTTTTATACGACGGAAAAACAGTTCTATTTATTTTGTATTTTATGCTTCGGCCGTGGACTTCTAAGGCACTAACTATTCGATCTGTTGGAGCAACGCCATAGGGTGTAGCCTGGGTTGCCCGGAAAGTAGAAATGACCACAACTTTCATACAGGTTGCAATTACTCGTTTTATATGATGGAAAAACTGTTGTATTTATATTGTATTTTATGCTTCTGGCGTTCACTTCTTAGGCCCTAACTATTCGATCTGGTGAAACAACGCCCTAGGGTAAAGCCTAGGTTGCCCGGAACGTAGAAATGACCATAACTTTTACACTGGTAGCAAGTGTTCGTTTTATACCATGGAAAAACTGTTCTATGTATATTGTATTTTATGCTTCTGGCGTTGACTTCTAAGGCACTAACTATTCAATCTGGTGGAGCAACGCCCTAGAGTGAAGCCTAGGTTGCCCGGAACGTAGAAATGACCATCACTTTCACACCGGTAGCAATTATTCGTTTTACACGATGGAAAAACTGTTCTATTTGTTTTGTATTTTATGCATCGTGCGTTGACTTCTTAGGCCCTAACAATTCGATTTGGTGGAACAACGCCCTAGAGTGAATCCTAGGTTGCCTGGAACGTACAAATGACCATCACTTTCACACGGGTTGCAATTATCCCTGTTATAGGACAGGAAAGACTGTTGTATTTTTATTGTATTTTATGCTTCAGGCATTAACTTCTGAGGCCGTTGCTATTCGATGTAGTGGAAGAACGCCATAGAGTGAAGCCTAGGTTGCCCGGAACGTAGAAATGACCATAACTTTCATACTGGTTGCAATTATTCGTTTTATACGTTGGAAAAACTGTTGTGTTTATATTGTATTTTATGCTTCTGGCGATGACTTCTAAGGCCCTAACAATTCGATCTGGTGGAACAACGCCCTAGATTGAAGCCTAGGTTGCCTGGAACGTACAGATGACCATCACTTTCACACGGGTTGCAATTATTCCAGTTATAGGATGGAAAGACTGTTGTATTTTTATTGTATTCTATGCTTCAGGCGTTGACTTATGAGGCCGTAGCTATTCGATGTGGTGGAAGAACGCAATAGAGTGAAGCCTAGGTTGCCCGGAACGTAGAAATGACCATAACCTTCATACCGGTTGCAATTACCCGTTTTATATGATGGAAGAACTGTTGTATTTATATTGTATTTTATGCTGCTGGCGTTCACTTCTTAGGCCCTAACTATTCGATCTGCTGGAACAACTACCTGGGGTGAAGCCTAGGTTGCCCGGAACGTAGAAATGACCATAACTTTCACACTGGTTGCTATTATTCGTTTTATACGATGGAAAAACTGTTATATTTATATTGTATTTTATGCTTCTGGCGTTGCCTTCTTAGGCCCTAACTGTTCGATCTGGTGGAACAACGCCCTAGAGTAAAGCCTAGGTTACCCGGAACGTAGAAATGACCAGTATTTTCACACTGTTTGCAGTTATTCCTGCTATACGATGGAAAAACTGTTGCATCCTTATTGAATTTTATGCTTCTGGCGTTGACTTCTAAGGCCCTAACTATTCTATCTGGTGGATCAACGCCCTAGTGTGAAGCCTAGGTTGCCCGGAACGTAGAAATGACGTTAACTTTCATACTGGTTGCAATTATTCGTTTTATACGACGGAAAAACTGTTCTATTTATTTTGTATTTTATGCTTCGGCCGTGGACTTCTAAGGCACTAACTATTCGATCTGTTGGAGCAACGCCCTAGGGTGTAGCCTGGGTTGCCCGGAAAGTAGAAATGTCCACAACTTTCATACAGGTTGCAATTACTCGTTTTATATGATGGAAAAACTGTTGTATTTATATTGTATTTTATGCTTCTGGCGTTCACTTCTTAGGCCCTAACTATTCGATCTGGTGGAACAACGCCCTAGGGTAAAGCCTAGGCTGCACGGAACGTAGAAATGACCATAACTTTTACACTGGTAGCAAGTGTTCGTTTTATACCATGGAAAAACTGTTCTATTTATTTTGTATTTTATGCTTCGGGCGTTGACTTCTTAGGCCCTATCTATTCGATCTGGTGGAATAACGCCCTTCTGTGAAGCCTAGGTTGACCGGAACGTAGAAATGACCATAACTTTCACACCGGTAGCAATTATTCGTTTTACACGATGGAAAAACTGTTCTATTTATTTTGTATTTTATGCATCGGGCGTTGACTTCTAAGGCCCTAACTATTCAATCTGTTGGAGCAACGCCCTAGGGTGAAGCCTAGGTTGCCCGGAAAGTAGAAATGACGTTAACTTTCACACTGGTTGCTATTATTCGTTCTATACGATGGAAAGACTGTTATATTTATATTGTATTTTATGCTTCGGGCGTTGACTTCTAAGGCCCTAGCTGTTCGATCTGGTGGAACAACGCCCTAGAGTGAAGCCTCGGTTTGCTGGAACGTACAAATGACCATCACTTTCACACGGGTTGCAATTATTCCTGTTATAGGACGGAAAGACTGTTGTATTTTTATTGTATTTTATGCTTCAGGCGTTGATATCTGAGGCCGCACCTATTCGATGTGGTGGAAGAACGCCATAGAGTGAAGCCTAGGTTGCCCGGAACGTAGAAATGACCATAACTTTCATACTGGTTGCAATTATTCGTTTTATATGACGGAAGAACTGTTGTATTTATATTGTATTTTATGCTGCTGGCGTTCACTTCTTAGGCCCTAACTATTCGATCTGGTGGAACAACGCCCTGGGGTGAAGCCTAGGTTGCCGGAACGTAGAAATCATCATAACTTTCACACGGGTTGCTATTATTCGTTTTATACGATGGAAAAACTGTTCTATTTATTTTGTATTTTATGCTTCTGGCGTTGCCTTCTTAGGCCCTAACTGTTCGATCTGGTGGAACAACGCCCTAGAGTGAAGCCTAGGTTACCCGGAACGTAGAAATGACCAGTACTTTCACACTGTTTGCAGTTATTCCTGCTATACGATGGAAAAAATGTTGCATCTTTATTGAATTTTATGCTTCTGGCGTTGACTTCTAAGGCCCTAACTATCCTATCTGGTGGATCAACGCCCTAGAGTGAAGCCTAGGTTGCTCCGAATGTAGAAATGACCATGACATTCACACTGGTTGAAATTATTCGTTTTATACGATGGAAAAACTGTTGTATTTTTATTGGACTTTATGCTTCGGGCATTAACTTCTAAGGCCCTGTCTATTCAATCTGTAAGAGCAACGCCCTAGGGTGTAGCCTAGGTTGCCCGTAAAGTAGAAATGACCATAACTTTCATACTGGTTGCAATTATTCGTTTTATACGTTGGAAAAACTGTTGTGTTTATATTGTATTTTATGCTTCTGGCGATGACTTCTAAAGCACTATCTATTCGATCTGGTGGAGCAACGCCCTAGAGTGAAGACTAGGTTGCCCGGAACGCAGAAATGGCCATCACTTTCAAACTGGTTGCAATCATTCCTGTTATATGATGGAAAAACTGTTGTAATTATATTGTATTTTATGTTTCGGGCGTTGACTGCTAAGGTCCGAACTATTGAATCTGTTGGAGCAACGCCCTAGAGTGAAGCCTAGGTTACCCGGAACGTAGAAATGACCATCACTTTCAAACTGGTTGCAATTATTCCTGTTATATGATGGAAAAACTGTTGTATTTATATTGTATCTTATGCTTCCGGCGTTGACTTCTGAGGCCCTAACAGTTCGATCTGGTGGAGCAACGCCCTAGAGTGGAGCCTAGGTTGCCTGGAACGTACAAATGACCATCACTTTCACACGGGTTGCAATTATTCCTGTTATAGGATGGAAAGACTGTTGTATTTTTATTGTATTTTATGCATCAGGCGTTGTCTTCTGAGGCCGTAGCTATTCGATGTGGTGGAAGAACGCCATAGAGTGAAGCCTGGGTTGCCCGGAACGTAGAAATGACCATAACTTTCATACTGGTTGCAATTATTCGTTTTATATGATGGAAGAACTGTTGTACTTATATTGTATTTTATGCTGCTGGCGTTCACTTCTTAGGCCCTAACTATTCGATCTGGTGGAACAACGACCTGGGGTGAAGCCTAGGTTGACCGGAACGTAGAAATGACCATAACTTTCACACTGGTTGCAATTATTCGTTTTATACGATGGAAAAGCTGTTGTATTTATATCGTACTTTATGCTTCTGGCATTGACTTCTTAGGACGTAACTATTCGATCTGGTGGAGCAACGCCCTGGAGTGAAGCCTAGATTGCCCGGAACGTAGAAATGACCATAACTTTAATGCTGGTTGCAATTATTCGTTTTATATGATGGAAAAACTGTTGTATTTATATTGTATTTTATGCTGCTGGCGTTCACTTTTTAGGCCCTAATTATTCAGTCTGGTGGAACAACGCGCTAGAGTGAGGCCTAGGTTGCCCGGAACGTAGAAATGACCATCACTTCCATACTGATAGCAATTATTCGTTTTATACGATGGAAAAACTGTTGTATTTATATTGTATCTTATGCTTCTGGCGTTGACTTCTTAGGCCCTAACAATTCGATCTGGTGGAGCAACGCCCTAGAGTGGAGCCTAGGTTGCCTGGAACGTACAAATGACCATCACTTTCACACGGGTTGCAATTATTCCTGTTATAGGATGGAAAGACTGTTGTATTTTTATTGTATTTTATGCATCAGGCGTTGTCTTCTGAGGCCGTAGCTATTCGATGTGGTGGAAGAACGCCATAGAGTGAAGCCTGGGTTGCCCGGAACGTAGAAATGACCATAACTTTCATACTGGTTGCAATTATTCGTTTTATATGATGGAAGAACTGTTGTACTTATATTGTATTTTATGCTGCTGGCGTTCACTTCTTAGGCCCTAACTATTCGATCTGGTGGAACAACGACCTGGGGTGAAGCCTAGGTTGACCGGAACGTAGAAATGACCATAACTTTCACACTGGTTGCAATTATTCGTTTTATACGATGGAAAAGCTGTTGTATTTATATCGTACTTTATGCTTCTGGCATTGACTTCTTAGGACGTAACTATTCGATCTGGTGGAGCAACGCCCTGGAGTGAAGCCTAGATTGCCCGGAACGTAGAAATGACCATAACTTTCATGCTGGTTGCAATTATTCGTTTTATATGATGGAAAAACTGTTGTATTTATATTGTATTTTATGCTGCTGGCGTTCACTTCTTAGGCCCTAATTATTCAGTCTGGTGGAACAACGCGCTAGAGTGAGGCCTAGGTTGCCCGGAACGTAGAAATGACCATCACTTCCATACTGATAGCAATTATTCGTTTTATACGATGGAAAAACTGTTGTATTTATATTGTATTTTATGCTTCTGGCGATGACTTCTAAGGCACTAACTATTCGATCTGGTGGAGCAACGCCCTAGAGTGAAGCCTAGGTTGCCCGGAACGTAGAAATGGCCATCACTTTCAAACTGGTTGCAATTATTCCTGTTATATGATGGAAAAACCGTTGTAATTATATTGTATTTTATGTTTCGGGCGTTGACTGCTAAGGTCCGAACTATTCAATCTGTTGGAGCAACGCCCTAGAGTGAAGCATAGGTTGCCCGGAACGTAGAAATGACCATCACTTTCAAACTGGTTGCAATTATTCCTGTTATATGATGGAAAAACTGTTGTATTTATATTGTATCTTATGCTCCTGGCGTTGACTTCTTAGGCCCTAACATTTCGATCTGGTGGAGCAACGCCCTAGAGTGAAGCCTAGGTTGCCTGGAACGTACAAATGACCATCACTTTCACACGGGTTGCAATTATTCCTGTTATAGGATGGAAAGGCTGTTGTATTTTTATTGTATTTTATGCATCAGGCGTTGTCTTCTGAGGCCGTAGCTATTCGATGTGGTGGAAGAACGCCATAGAGTGAAGCCTCGGTTGCCCGGAACGTAGAAATGACCATAACTTTCATACTGGTTGCAATTATTCGTTTTATATGATGGAAGAACTGTTGTACTTATATTGTATTTTATGCTGCTGGCGTTCACTTCTTAGGCCCTAACTATTCGATCTGGTGGAACAACGACCTGGGGTGAAGCCTAGGTTGCCCGGAACGTAGAAATGACCATAACTTTCACACTGGTTGCAATTATTCGTTTTATACGATGGAAAAGCTGTTGTATTTATATCGTATTTTATGCTTCTGGCATTGACTTCTTAGGACGTAACTATTCGATCTGGTGGAGCAACGCCCTGGAGTGAAGCCTAGGTTGCCCGGAACGTAGAAATGACCATAACTTTCATGCTGGTTGCAATTATTCGTTTTATATGATGGAAAAACTGTTGTATTTATATTGTATTTTATGCTGCTGGCGTTCACTTCTTAGGCCCTAATTATTCAGTCTGGTGGAACAACGCGCTAGAGTGAGGCCAAGGTTGCCCGGAACGTAGAAATGACCATCACTTCCATACTGGTAGCAATTATTCGTTTTATACGATGGAAAAACTGTTGTATTTATATTGTATTTTATGCTTCTGGCGTTGACTTCTAAGGCACTAACTATTCGATCTGGTGGAGCAACGCCCTAGAGTGAAGCCTAGGTTGCCCGGAACGTAGAAATGGCCATCACTTTCAAACTGGTTGCAATTATTCCTGTCATATGATGGAAAAACTGTTGTAATTATATTGTATTTTATGTTTCGGGCGTTGACTGCTAAGGTCCGAACTATTGAATCTGTTGGAGCAACACCCTAGAGTGAAGCCTAGGTTACCCGGAACGTAGAAATGACCATCACTTTCAAACTGGTTGCAATTATTCCTGTTATATGATGGAAAAACTGTTGTATTTATATTGTATTTTATGCTTCTGGCGTTGACTTCTAAGGCACTAACTATTCGATCTGGTGGAGCAACGCCCTAGAGTGAAGCCTAGGTTGCCCGGAACGTAGAAATGACCATCACTTTCAAACTGGTTGCAATTATTTGTTTCATATGATGGAAAAACTGTTGTATTTATATCGTACTTTATGCTTCTGGCATTGACTTCTTAGGACGTAACTATTCGATCTGGTGGAGCAACGCCCTGGAGTGAAGCCTAGATTGCCCGGAACGTAGAAATGGCCATAACTTTCATACTGGTTGCAATTATTCGTTTTATACGTTGGAAAAACTGTTGTGTTTATATTGTATTTTATGCTTCTGGCGATGACTTCTAAGGCACTACTAACTATTCGATCTGGTGGAGCAACGCCCTAGAGTGAAGCCTAGGTTGCCCGGAACGTAGAAATGGCCATCACTTTCAAACTGGTTGCAATTATTCCTGTTATATGATGGAAAAACTGTTGTAATTATATTGTATTTTATGTTTCGGGCGTTGACTGCTAAGGTCCGAACTATTGAATCTGTTGGAGCAACGCCCTAGAGTGAAGCCTAGGTTACCCGGAACGTAGAAATGACCATCACTTTCAAACTGGTTGCAATTATTCCTGTTATATGATGGAAAAACTGTTGTATTTATATTGTATCTTATGCTTCTGGCGTTGACTTCTTAGGCCCTAACAATTCGATCTGGTGGAGCAACGCCCTAGAGTGGAGCCTAGGTTGCCTGGAACGTACAAATGACCATCACTTTCACACGGGTTGCAATTATTCCTGTTATAGGATGGAAAGACTGTTGTATTTTTATTGTATTTTATGCATCAGGCGTTGTCTTCTGAGGCCGTAGCTATTCGATGTGGTGGAAGAACGCCATAGAGTGAAGCCTGGGTTGCCCGGAACGTAGAAATGACCATAACTTTCATACTGGTTGCAATTATTCGTTTTATATGATGGAAGAACTGTTGTACTTATATTGTATTTTATGCTGCTGGCGTTCACTTCTTAGGCCCTAACTATTCGATCTGGTGGAACAACGACCTGGGGTGAAGCCTAGGTTGACCGGAACGTAGAAATGACCATAACTTTCACACTGGTTGCAATTATTCGTTTTATACGATGGAAAAGCTGTTGTATTTATATCGTACTTTATGCTTCTGGCATTGACTTCTTAGGACGTAACTATTCGATCTGGTGGAGCAACGCCCTGGAGTGAAGCCTAGATTGCCCGGAACGTAGAAATGACCATAACTTTCATTCTGGTTGCAATTATTCGTTTTATATGATGGAAAAACTGTTGTATTTATATTGTATTTTATGCTGCTGGCGTTCACTTCTTAGGCCCTAATTATTCAGTCTGGTGGAACAACGCGCTAGAGTGAGGCCTAGGTTGCCCGGAACGTAGAAATGACCATCACTTCCATACTGATAGCAATTATTCGTTTTATACGATGGAAAAACTGTTGTATTTATATTGTATTTTATGCTTCTGGCGTTGACTTCTAAGGCACTAAGTATTCGATCTGGTGGAGCAACGCCCTAGAGTGAAGCCTAGGTTGCCCGGAACGTAGAAATGACCATCACTTTCACACCGGTAGCAATTATTCGTTTTACACGATGGAAAAACTGTTCTATTTATTTTGTATTTTATGCATCGGGGGTTGACTTCTTAGGCCCTAACAATTCGATTTGGTGGAACAACGGCCTAGAGTGAATCCTAGGTTGCCTGGAACGTACAAATGACCATCACTTTCACACGGGTTGCAATTATCCCTGTTATAGGACGGAAAGACTGTTGTATTTTTATTGTATTTTATGCTTCAGGCATTAACTTCTGAGGCCGTTGCTATTCGATGTAGTGGAGGAACGCCATAGAGTGAAGCCTAGGTTGCCCGGAACGTAGAAATGGCCATAACTTTCATACTGGTTGCAATTATTCGTTTTATACGTTGGAAAAACTGTTGTGTTTATATTGTATTTTATGCTTCTGGCGATGACTTCTAAGGCACTACTAACTATTCGATCTGGTGGAGCAACGCCCTAGAGTGAAGCCTAGGTTGCCCGGAACGTAGAAATGGCCATCACTTTCAAACTGGTTGCAATTATTCCTGTTATATGATGGAAAAACTGTTGTAATTATATTGTATTTTATGTTTCGGGCGTTGACTGCTAAGGTCCGAACTATTGAATCTGTTGGAGCAACGCCCTAGAGTGAAGCCTAGGTTACCCGGAACGTAGAAATGACCATCACTTTCAAACTGGTTGCAATTATTCCTGTTATATGATGGAAAAACTGTTGTATTTATATTGTATCTTATGCTTCTGGCGTTGACTTCTTAGGCCCTAACAATTCGATCTGGTGGAGCAACGCCCTAGAGTGGAGCCTAGGTTGCCTGGAACGTACAAATGACCATCACTTTCACACGGGTTGCAATTATTCCTGTTATAGGATGGAAAGACTGTTGTATTTTTATTGTATTTTATGCATCAGGCGTTGTCTTCTGAGGCCGTAGCTATTCGATGTGGTGGAAGAACGCCATAGAGTGAAGCCTGGGTTGCCCGGAACGTAGAAATGACCATAACTTTCATACTGGTTGCAATTATTCGTTTTATATGATGGAAGAACTGTTGTACTTATATTGTATTTTATGCTGCTGGCGTTCACTTCTTAGGCCCTAACTATTCGATCTGGTGGAACAACGACCTGGGGTGAAGCCTAGGTTGCCCGGAACGTAGAAATGACCATAACTTTCACACTGGTTGCAATTATTCGTTTTATACGATGGAAAAGCTGTTGTATTTATATCGTACTTTATGCTTCTGGCATTGACTTCTTAGGACGTAACTATTCGATCTGGTGGAGCAACGCCCTGGAGTGAAGCCTAGATTGCCCGGAACGTAGAAATGACCATAACTTTCATGCTGGTTGCAATTATTCGTTTTATATGATGGAAAAACTGTTGTATTTATATTGTATTTTATGCTGCTGGCGTTCACTTCTTAGGCCCTAATTATTCAGTCTGGTGGAACAACGCGCTAGAGTGAGGCCTAGGTTGCCCGGAACGTAGAAATGACCATCACTTCCATACTGATAGCAATTATTCGTTTTATACGATGGAAAAACTGTTGTATTTATATTGTATTTTATGCTTCTGGCGTTGACTTCTAAGGCACTAAGTATCGATCTGGTGGAGCAACGCCCTAGAGTGAAGCATAGGTTGCCCGGAACGTAGAAATGACCATCACTTTCACACCGGTAGCAATTATTCGTTTTACACGATGGAAAGACTGTTCTATTTATTTTGTATTTTATGCATCGGGCGTTGACTTCTTAGGCCCTAACAATTCGATTTGGTGGAACAACGCCCTAGAGTGAATCCTAGGTTGCCTGGAACGTACAAATGACCATCACTTTCACACGGGTTGCAATTATCCCTGTTATAGGACGGAAAGACTGTTGTATTTTTATTGTATTTTATGCTTCAGGCATTAACTTCTGAGGCCGTTGCTATTCGATGTAGTGGAGGAACGCCATAGAGTGAAGCCTAGGTTGCCCGGAACGTAGAAATGGCCATAACTTTCATACTGGTTGCAATTATTCGTTTTATACGTTGGAAAAACTGTTGTGTTTATATTGTATTTTATGCTTCTGGCGATGACTTCTAAGGCACTACTAACTATTCGATCTGGTGGAGCAACGCCCTAGAGTGAAGCCTAGGTTGCCCGGAACGTAGAAATGGCCATCACTTTCAAACTGGTTGCAATTATTCCTGTTATATGATGGAAAAACTGTTGTAATTATATTGTATTTTATGTTTCGGGCGTTGACTGCTAAGGTCCGAACTATTGAATCTGTTGGAGCAACGCCCTAGAGTGAAGCCTAGGTTACCCGGAACGTAGAAATGACCATCACTTTCAAACTGGTTGCAATTATTCCTGTTATATGATGGAAAAACTGTTGTATTTATATTGTATCTTATGCTGCTGGCGTTGACTTCTTAGGCCCTAACAATTCGATCTGGTGGAGCAACGCCCTAGAGTGGAGCCTAGGTTGCCTGGAACGTACAAATGACCATCACTTTCACACGGGTTGCAATTATTCCTGTTATAGGATGGAAAGACTGTTGTATTTTTATTGTATTTTATGCATCAGGCGTTGTCTTCTGAGGCCGTAGCTATTCGATGTGGTGGAAGAACGCCATAGAGTGAAGCCTGGGTTGCCCGGAACGTAGAAATGACCATAACTTTCATACTGGTTGCAATTATTCGTTTTATATGATGGAAGAACTGTTGTACTTATATTGTATTTTATGCTGCTGGCGTTCACTTCTTAGGCCCTAACTATTCGATCTGGTGGAACAACGACCTGGGGTGAAGCCTAGGTTGACCGGAACGTAGAAATGACCATAACTTTCACACTGGTTGCAATTATTCGTTTTATACGATGGAAAAGCTGTTGTATTTATATCGTACTTTATGCTTCTGGCATTGACTTCTTAGGACGTAACTATTCGATCTGGTGGAGCAACGCCCTGGAGTGAAGCCTAGATTGCCCGGAACGTAGAAATGACCATAACTTTCATGCTGGTTGCAATTATTCGTTTTATATGATGGAAAAACTGTTGTATTTATATTGTATTTTATGCTTCTGGCGTTCACTTCTTAGGCCCTAACTATTCGATCTGGTGGAACGACGACCTGGGGTCAAGCCTAGGTTGCCGGAACGTAGAAATGACCATAACTTTCACACTGGTTGCTATTATTCGTTTTATACGATGGAAAAACTGTTCTATTTATTTTGTATTTTATGCTTCGCGTGTTGACTTCTAAGGAACTAACAGTTTGATCTGGTGGAGCAACGCCCTAGAGTGAAGCCTAGGTTGCCCGGAACGTAGAAATGACCATCACTTTCAAACTGGTTGCAATTATTCCTGTTATATGATGGAAAAACTGTTATATTTATATTGTATTTTATGCTTCGGGCGGTGACTTCTAAGGCCCTAACTATTCAATCTGTTGGATCAGCGCACTAGAGTGAAGCCTAGGTTGCTCGGAATGTAGAAATGACGTTAACTTTCATACTGGTTGCAATTATTCGTTTTATACGATGGAAAAACTGTTGTATTTATATTGTATTTTATGCTTCTGGCGTTGACTTCTAATGCACTAACTATTCGATCTGCCGGAGCAACTCCCCAGAGTGATGCCGAGGTATCCCGGAACGTAGAAATGACCATCACTTTCAAACTGGTTGCAATTATTCCTGATATATGATGGAAAAACTGTTGTATTTTTATTGCATTTTATGCTCCGGGCATTGACTTCTAAGGCCCTAACTATTCAATCTGTTGGAGCAACACCCTAGGGTGTAGACTAGGTTGCCCGGAAACGAGAAATGACCATCACGTTCAAACTGGTTGCAATTAGTCCTTTTATACGATGGAAAAACTGTTGTATTTTTATCGCATTTTATGCTTCCGGCGTTGACTTCTAAGGCCCTAACTATTCACTCTGTTGGAGCAACGCCCTAGGGTGAAGCCTGGGTTGCCCGGAAAGTAGAATTGACAATAACTTTCACACTGGTTGCAATTATTCGTTTTATACGATGGAAAAGCTGTTGCATCTTTATTGCATTTTATGCTTCTGTCGTTGATGTCTAAGGCCGTAGCTATTATATGTGGTGGAGCAACGCACTAGAGAGACGCCTAGGTTGCCCGGAACGTAGAAATGACCTTTACTTTCGCAATGTTTGCAATTATTCATTTTATACGATGGAAAAACTGTTGTACTTATATTGTATTTTATGCTTCTGGCGTTGACTTCTTATGGCCTAACTATTCCATCCGGTCGAACAACGCCCTAGGGTGAAGCCTAGGTTGCCCGGAACGTAGGAATGACCATAACATTCACACTGGTTGAAATTATTCGTTTTATACGGTGCAAAAACTGTTATATTTATATTGAATTTTATGCTTCTGGCATTGTGTTCTTACGCCCTAACAATTCGATCTGGTGGAACAAGGCCCTAGAGTGAAGCCTAGGTTGCCTGGAACGTACAAATGACCATCACTTTCACACGGGTTGCAATTATTCCTGTTATAGGACGGAAAGACTGTTGAATGTTTATTGTATTTTATGCTTCTGGCGTTGTCTTCTGAGGCCGTTGCTATTCGATGTAGTGGAAGAACGCCATAGAGTGAAGCCTAGGTTGCCCGGAACGTAGAAATGACCATAACTTTCATACTGGTTGCAATTATTCCTGTTATATGATGGAAAAATTGTTGTATTTATATTGTGTTTTATGCTTCGGGCGTTGACTGCTAAGGCCCTAACTGATCAATCTGTTGGATCAACGCCCTAGAGTGAAGCCTAGGTTGCTCGGAATGTAGAAATGACCATAACATTCACACTGGTTGAAATTATTCGTTTAATACGGTGGAAAAGCTGTTGCATCTTTATTGTATTTTATGATTCTGGCGTTGACTTCTAAGGCCCTAACTATTGGATCTGGTGGAGCAACGCCCTAGAGTGAAGCCTAGGTTGCACGGAACGTAGAAATGACCATCACTTTCAAACTGGTTGCAATTGATCCTTTTATACGATGGAAAAACTGTTGTATTTTTATTGCATTTTATGCTTCCGGCGTTGACTTCTAAGGCCCTAACTATTCAATCTGTTGGAGCAACGCCCTAGGTTGTAGCCTAGGTTGCCCGGAAAGTAGAAATGACCATAACTTTCATACTGGTTGCAATTATTCGTTTTATATCATGGAAAAACTGTTGTATTCATATTGTATTTTATGCTGCTGGCGTTCACTTCTTAGGCCCTAACTATTCGATCTGGTGGAACAACGCCCTGTGGTGAAGTCTAGGTTGCCCGGAACGTAGAAATGACCATAACTTTCACACTGGTTGCTATTATTCGCTTTATACGATTGAAAAACTGTTATATTTATATTGTATTTTATGCTTCTGGCGTTGCCTTCTTAGGCCCTAACTGTTCGATCTGGTGGATCAACGCCCTAGAGTGAAGCCTAGGTTGACCGGAAAGTAGAAATGACCACAACTTTCATACTGGTTGCAATTACTCGTTTTATATGATGGAAAAACTGTTGTATTTATATTGTATTTTATGCTTCTGGCGTTCACTTCTTAGGCCCTAGCTGTTCGATCTGGTGGAAAAACGACCTAGAGTGAGGCCTAGGTTGCCCGGAACGAAGAACTGACCATAACTTTTACACTGGTAGCAATTATTCGTTTTATACAATGGAAAAACTGTTCTATTTATTTTGTATTTTATGCTTCGGGCGTTGACTTCTAAGGCCCTAGCTGTTTGATCTGGTGGAGCAACGCCCTAGAGTGAAGCTTAGGTTGCCCTGAACGTAGAAATGACCATAACTTTCACACGGGTTGCTATTATTCGTTCTATACGATGGAAAAACTGTTATATTTGTATTGTATCTTATGCTTCTGGCGTTGACTTGTTAGGCCATAACAATTCGATCTGGTGGAACAACGACCTAGAGTGAGGCCTAGGTAGCCCGGAGCGTCGAAATGACTATCACTTCCATACTGGTAGCAATTATTCGTTTTATACGATGGAAAAACTGTTTTATTTATATTGTATTTTATGCTTCTGGCGTTGACTTCTAAGGCTCTAGCTATTCGATCTGGTCGAGCACTGCCCTAGGGTGAAGCCTAGGTTGCCCGGAACGTTGAAATGACCATCACTTTCAAACTGGTTGCAATTATTCCTGTTCTATGATGGAAAAACTGTTGTATTTTTATTGCATTTTATGCTTCGGGCATTGACTTCTAAGGTCCTAACTATTCAATCTGTTGAAGCAACGCCCTAGGGTGAAGCCTAGGTTGCGCGGAAAGTAGAAATGACAATAACTTTCACACTGGGTGCAATTATTCGTTTTATACGATAGAAAAGCTGTTGCACCTTTATTGTATTTTATGCTTCTGTCGTTGACGTCTAAGGCCGTAGCTATTAGATGTGTTGGCGCAACGCACTAGAGTGACGCCTAGGTTGCCCGGAACGTGGAATGACCATTACTTTCGCAATGTTTGCAATTATTCATTTTATACGATGGAAAAACTGTTGTACTTATATTGTATTTTATGCTTCTGGCGTTGACTTCTTAGGCCCTAACAATTCGATCTGGTGGAGCAACGCCCTAGAGTAAAGCCTAGCTTGCCCAGAACGTAGAAATGACCATCACTTTCAAACTGGTTGCAATTAATCCTTTTATACGATGGAAAAACTGTTGTATTTTTATTGCATTTTATTCTTCTGGCGTTGACTTCTAAGGCACTAACTATTCGATCTGGTGGAGCAACGCAATAGAGTGAAGCCCTTGTTGCCCGGAAGGTAGAATTGGCCATCACTTTCAAACTGGTTGCAATTATTCCTGTTATATGGTGGTAACACTGTTGTATTTTTTTTGCATTTTATGGTTCGGGCGTTGACTTCTACGGCCCTAACTATTCAATCTGTTCGAGCAACGCCCTAGGGTGAAGACTAGGTTGCTCGGAAAGTAGAAATGACCATAAGTTTCATACTGGTTGCAATTATTCGTTTTAGACGATGGAAAAACTGCTGTATTTATACTGTATTTTAAGCTTCTGGCGTCGACTTCTAAGGCACTAACTATTCGATCTGGTGGAGCAACGCCCTATGGTGTAGCCTACGTTGCCCGTAAAGTAGAAGTGACCATAGCTTTCATACTGGTTGTAATTATTCGTTTTATATGATGGAAAAACTGTTGTATTTTTATTGTATTTTATGCTTCTGGCGGTGACTTCTAAGGCACTAACTATTCGATCTGGTGGAGCAACGCCCTAGGGTGTAGCCTAGGTTGCCCGTAAAGTAGAAATGACCATAGCTTTCACACCGGTAGCAATTATTCGTTTTACACGATGGAAAAACTGTTCTATTTATTTTGTATTTGATGCATCGGGAGTTGACTTCTAAGGCCCTAACTATTCAATCTGTTGGAGCAACGCCCGACGGTGAAGCCTCGGTTGCCCGGAAAGTAGAAATGACGTTAACTTTTACACTGGTAGCAATTATTCGTTTTATACAATGGAAAAACTGTTCTATTTATTTTGTATTTTATGCTTCGGGCGTTGACTTCCAAGGCCCTAGCTGTTTGATCTGGTGGAGCAACGCCCTAGAGTGAAGCTTAGGTTGCCCGGAACGTAGAAACGACCATAACTTTCACACTGGTTGCTATTATTCGTTCTATACGATGGAAAAACTGTTATATTTATATTGTATCTTATGCTTCTGGCGTTGACTTGTTAGGCCCTAACAATTCGATCTGGTGGAACAACGACCTAGAGTGAGGCCTAGGTAGACCGGAACGTCGAAATGACCATCACTTCCATACTGGTAGCAATTATTCGTTTTATACGATGGAAAAACTGTTTTATTTATATTGTATTTTATGCTTCTGGCGTTGACTTCTAAGGCTCTAACTATTCGATCTGGTAGAGCACTGCCCTAGGGTGAAGCCTAGGTTGCCCGGAACGTTGAAATGACCATCACTTTCAAACTGGTTGCAATTATTCCTGTTATATGATGGAAAAACTGTTGTATTTTTATTGCATTTTATGCTTCGGGCATTGACTTCTAAGGTCCTAATTATTCAATCTGTTGGAGCAACGCCCTAGGGTGAAGCCCAGGTTGCGCGGAAAGTAGAAATGACAATAACTTTCACACTGGGTGCAATTATTCGTTTTATACGATGGAAAAGCTGTTGCATCTTTATTGTATTTTATGCTTCTGTCGTTGACGTCTAAGGCCGTAGCTATTAGTTGTGGTGGAGCAACGGACTAGAGTGACGCCTAGGTTGTCCGGAACGTGGAATGACCATTACTTTCGCAATGTTTGCAATTATTCATTTTATACGATGGAAAAACTGTTGTACCTATATTGTATTTTATGCTTCTGGCGTTGACTTCTTAGGCCCT
This sequence comes from Calliopsis andreniformis, assembly GCF_051401765.1. Taxonomy (NCBI): domain Eukaryota; kingdom Metazoa; phylum Arthropoda; class Insecta; order Hymenoptera; family Andrenidae; genus Calliopsis; species Calliopsis andreniformis. The sequence continues at coordinate 3,049,139 of NW_027480460.1, read as the reverse complement.
AACAATTCGATCTGGTGGAGCAACGCCCTAGAGTGAAGCCTAGCTTGCCCAGAACGTAGAAATGACCATCACTTTCAAACTGGTTGCAATTAATCCTTTTATACGATGGAAAAACTGTTGTATTTTTATTGCATTTTATTCTTCTGGCGTTGACTTCTAAGGCACTAACTATTCGATCTGGTGGAGCAACGCCCTAGGGTGTAGCCTAGGTTGCCCGTAAAGTAGAAATGACCATAACTTTCACACCGGTAGCAATTATTCGTTTTACACGATGGAAAAACTGTTCTATTTATTTTGTATTTGATGCATAGGGAGTTGACTTCTAAGGCCCTAACTATTCAATCTGTTGGAGCAACGCCCGACGGTGAAGCCTCGGTTGCCCGGAAAGTAGAAATGACGTTAACTTTCACACTGGTTGCTATTATTCGTTCTATACGATGGAAAAACTGTTATATTTATATTGTATCTTATGCTTCTGGCGTTGACTTCTTTGGCCCTAACAATTCGATCTGGTGGAAAAACGACCTAGAGTGAGGCCTAGGTTGCCCGTAACGTAGAACTGACCATAACTTTTACACTGGTAGCAATTATTCGTTTTATACAATGGAAAAACTGTTCTATTTATTTTGTATTTTATGCTTCGGGCTTTGACTTCTAAGGCCCTAGCTGTTTGATCTGGTGAAGCAACGCCCTAGAGTGAAGCTTAGGTTGCCCGGAACGTAGAAATGACCATAACTTTCACACTGGTTGCTATTATTCGTTCTATACGATGGAAAAACTGTTATATTTATATTGTATCTTATGCTTCTGGCGTTGACTTGTTAGGCCCTAACAATTCGATCTGGTGGAACAACGACCTAGAGTGAGGCCTAGGTAGACCGGAACGTCGAAATGACCATCACTTCCATACTGGTAGCAATTATTCGTTTTATACGATGGAAAAACTGTTTTATTTATATTGTATTTTATGCTTCTGGCGTTGACTTCTAAGGCTCTAACAATTCGATCTGGTGGAGCACTGCCCTAGGGTGAAGCCTAGGTTGCCCGGAACGTTGAAATGACCATCACTTTCAAACTGGTTGCAATTATTCCTGTTATATGCTGGAAAAACTGTTGTATTTTTATTCCATTTTATGCTTCGGGATTGACTTCCAAGGTCCTAACTATTCAATCTGTTGGATCAACGCCCTAGGGTGAAGCCTAGGTTGCGCGGAAAGTAGAAATGACAATAACTTTCACCCTGGGTGCAATTATTCGTTTTATACGATGGAAAAGCTGTTGCATCTTTATTGTATTTTATGCTTCTGTCGTTGACGTCTAAGGCAGTAGCAATTAGTTGTGGTGGAGCAACGCACTAGAGTGACGCCTAGGTTGTCCGGAACGTGGAATGACCATTACTTTCGCAATGTTTGCAATTATTCATTTTATACGATGGAAAAACTGTTGTACTTATATTGTATTTTATGCTTCTGGCGTTGACTTCTTAGGCCCTAACAATTCGATCTGGTGGAGCAACGCCCTAGAGTGAAGCCTAGCTTGCCCAGAACGTAGAAATGAACATCACTTTCAAACTGGTTGCAATTAATCCTTTTATACGATGGAAAAACTGTTGTATTTTTATTGCATTTTATTCTTCTGGCGTAGACTTCTAAGGCACTAACTATTCGATCTGGTGGAGCAACGCCCTAGGGTGTAGCCTAGGTTGCCCGTAAAGTAGAAATGACCATAGCTTTCACACCGGTAGCAATTATTCGTTTTACACGATGGAAAAACTGTTGTATTTTTATTGCATTTTATTCTTCTGGCGTTGACTTCTAAGGCACTAACTATTCGATCTGGTGGAGCAACGCAATAGAGTGAAGCCCTTGTTGCCCGGAAGGTAGAATTGGCCATCACTTTCAGACTGGTTGCAATTATTCCTGTTATATGATGGTAACGCTGTTGTATTTTTTTTGCATTTCATGGTTCGGGCGCTGACTTCTACAGCCCTAACTATTCAATCTGTTGGACCAACGCCCTAGGGTGAAGCCTAGGTTGCGCGGAAAGTAGAAATGACGTTAACTTTCACACTGGGTGCAATTATTCGTTTTATACGGTAGAAAAGCTGTTGCATCTTTATTGTATTTTATGCTTCTGTCGTTGACGTCTAAGGCCGTAGCTATTAGATGTGTTGGCGCAACGCACTAGAGTGACGCCTAGGTTGCCCGGAACGTGGAATGACCATTACTTTCGCAATGTTTGCAATTATTCATTTTATACGATGGAAAAACTGTTGTACTTATATTGTATTTTATGCTTCTGGCGTTGACTTCTTAGGCCCTAACAATTCGATCTGGTGGAGCAACGCCCTAGAGTGAAGCCTAGCTTGCCCAGAACGTAGAAATGACCATCACTTTCAAACTGGTTGCAATTAATCCTTTTATACGATGGAAAAATTGTTGTATTTTTATTGCATTTTATTCTTCTGGCGTTGACTTCTAAGGCACTAACTATTCGATCTGGTGGAGCAACGCAATAGAGTGAAGCCCTTGTTGCCCGGAAGGTAGAATTGGCCATCACTTTAAAACTGGTTGCAATTATTCCTGTTATATGATGGAAAAACTGTTGTAATTATATTGTATTTTATGTTTCGGGCGTTGACTGCTAAGGTCCGAACTATTGAATCTGTTGGAGCAACGCCCTAGAGTGAAGCCTAGGTTACCCGGAACGTAGAAATGACCATCACTTTCAAACTGGTTGCAATTATTCCTGTTATATGATGGAAAAACTGTTGTATTTATATTGTATCTTATGCTTCTGGCGTTGACTTCTTAGGCCCTAACAATTCGATCTGGTGGAGCAACGCCCTAGAGTGGAGCCTAGGTTGCCTGGAACGTACAAATGACCATCACTTTCACACGGGTTGCAATTATTCCTGTTATAGGATGGAAAGACTGTTGTATTTTTATTGTATTTTATGCATCAGGCGTTGTCTTCTGAGGCCGTAGCTATTCGATGTGGTGGAAGAACGCCATAGAGTGAAGCCTGGGTTGCCCGAAACGTAGAAATGACCATAACTTTCATACTGGTTGCAATTATTCGTTTTATATGATGGAAGAACTGTTGTACTTATATTGTATTTTATGCTGCTGGCGTTCACTTCTTAGGCCCTAACTATTCGATCTGGTGGAACAACGACCTGGGGTGAAGCCTAGGTTGACCGGAACGTAGAAATGACCATAACTTTCACACTGGTTGCAATTATTCGTTTTATACGATGGAAAAGCTGTTGTATTTATATCGTACTTTATGCTTCTGGCATTGACTTCTTAGGACGTAACTATTCGATCTGGTGGAGCAACGCCCTGGAGTGAAGCCTAGATTGCCCGGAACGTAGAAATGACCATAACTTTCATGCTGGTTGCAATTATTCGTTTTATATGATGGAAAAACTGTTGTATTTATATTGTATTTTATGCTGCTGGCGTTCACTTCTTAGGCCCTAATTATTCAGTCTGGTGGAACAACGCGCTAGAGTGAGGCCTAGGTTGCCCGGAACGTAGAAATGACCATCACTTCCATACTGATAGCAATTATTCGTTTTATACGATGGAAAAACTGTTGTATTTATATTGTATTTTATGCTTCTGGCGTTGACTTCTAAGGCACTAAGTATCGATCTGGTGGAGCAACGCCCTAGAGTGAAGCATAGGTTGCCCGGAACGTAGAAATGACCATCACTTTCACACCGGTAGCAATTATTCGTTTTACACGATGGAAAGACTGTTCTATTTATTTTGTATTTTATGCATCGGGCGTTGACTTCTTAGGCCCTAACAATTCGATTTGGTGGAACAACGCCCTAGAGTGAATCCTAGGTTGCCTGGAACGTACAAATGACCATCACTTTCACACGGGTTGCAATTATCCCTGTTATAGGACGGAAAGACTGTTGTATTTTTATTGTATTTTATGCTTCAGGCATTAACTTCTGAGGCCGTTGCTATTCGATGTAGTGGAGGAACGCCATAGAGTGAAGCCTAGGTTGCCCGGAACGTAGAAATGGCCATAACTTTCATACTGGTTGCAATTATTCGTTTTATACGTTGGAAAAACTGTTGTGTTTATATTGTATTTTATGCTTCTGGCGATGACTTCTAAGGCACTACTAACTATTCGATCTGGTGGAGCAACGCCCTAGAGTGAAGCCTAGGTTGCCCGGAACGTAGAAATGGCCATCACTTTCAAACTGGTTGCAATTATTCCTGTTATATGATGGAAAAACTGTTGTAATTATATTGTATTTTATGTTTCGGGCGTTGACTGCTAAGGTCCGAACTATTGAATCTGTTGGAGCAACGCCCTAGAGTGAAGCCTAGGTTACCCGGAACGTAGAAATGACCATCACTTTCAAACTGGTTGCAATTATTCCTGTTATATGATGGAAAAACTGTTGTATTTATATTGTATCTTATGCTGCTGGCGTTGACTTCTTAGGCCCTAACAATTCGATCTGGTGGAGCAACGCCCTAGAGTGGAGCCTAGGTTGCCTGGAACGTACAAATGACCATCACTTTCACACGGGTTGCAATTATTCCTGTTATAGGATGGAAAGACTGTTGTATTTTTATTGTATTTTATGCATCAGGCGTTGTCTTCTGAGGCCGTAGCTATTCGATGTGGTGGAAGAACGCCATAGAGTGAAGCCTGGGTTGCCCGGAACGTAGAAATGACCATAACTTTCATACTGGTTGCAATTATTCGTTTTATATGATGGAAGAACTGTTGTACTTATATTGTATTTTATGCTGCTGGCGTTCACTTCTTAGGCCCTAACTATTCGATCTGGTGGAACAACGACCTGGGGTGAAGCCTAGGTTGACCGGAACGTAGAAATGACCATAACTTTCACACTGGTTGCAATTATTCGTTTTATACGATGGAAAAGCTGTTGTATTTATATCGTACTTTATGCTTCTGGCATTGACTTCTTAGGACGTAACTATTCGATCTGGTGGAGCAACGCCCTGGAGTGAAGCCTAGATTGCCCGGAACGTAGAAATGACCATAACTTTCATGCTGGTTGCAATTATTCGTTTTATATGATGGAAAAACTGTTGTATTTATATTGTATTTTATGCTTCTGGCGTTCACTTCTTAGGCCCTAACTATTCGATCTGGTGGAACGACGACCTGGGGTCAAGCCTAGGTTGCCGGAACGTAGAAATGACCATAACTTTCACACTGGTTGCTATTATTCGTTTTATACGATGGAAAAACTGTTCTATTTATTTTGTATTTTATGCTTCGCGTGTTGACTTCTAAGGAACTAACAGTTTGATCTGGTGGAGCAACGCCCTAGAGTGAAGCCTAGGTTGCCCGGAACGTAGAAATGACCATCACTTTCAAACTGGTTGCAATTATTCCTGTTATATGATGGAAAAACTGTTATATTTATATTGTATTTTATGCTTCGGGCGGTGACTTCTAAGGCCCTAACTATTCAATCTGTTGGATCAGCGCACTAGAGTGATGCCTAGGTTGCTCGGAATGTAGAAATGACGTTAACTTTCATACTGGTTGCAATTATTCGTTTTATACGATGGAAAAACTGTTGTATTTATATTGTATTTTATGCTTCTGGCGTTGACTTCTAATGCACTAACTATTCGATCTGCCGGAGCAACTCCCCAGAGTGATGCCGAGGTATCCCGGAACGTAGAAATGACCATCACTTTCAAACTGGTTGCAATTATTCCTGATATATGATGGAAAAACTGTTGTATTTTTATTGCATTTTATGCTCCGGGCATTGACTTCTAAGGCCCTAACTATTCAATCTGTTGGAGCAACACCCTAGGGTGTAGACTAGGTTGCCCGGAAACGAGAAATGACCATCACGTTCAAACTGGTTGCAATTAGTCCTTTTATACGATGGAAAAACTGTTGTATTTTTATTGCATTTTATGCTTCCGGCGTTGACTTCTAAGGCCCTAACTATTCACTCTGTTGGAGCAACGCCCTAGGGTGAAGCCTGGGTTGCCCGGAAAGTAGAATTGACAATAACTTTCACACTGGTTGCAATTATTCGTTTTATACGATGGAAAAGCTGTTGCATCTTTATTGCATTTTATGCTTCTGTCGTTGATGTCTAAGGCCGTAGCTATTATATGTGGTGGAGCAACGCACTAGAGAGACGCCTAGGTTGCCCGGAACGTAGAAATGACCTTTACTTTCGCAATGTTTGCAATTATTCATTTTATACGATGGAAAAACTGTTGTACTTATATTGTATTTTATGCTTCTGGCGTTGACTTCTTATGGCCTAACTATTCCATCCGGTCGAACAACGCCCTAGGGTGAAGCCTAGGTTGCCCGGAACGTAGGAATGACCATAACATTCACACTGGTTGAAATTATTCGTTTTATACGATGCAAAAACTGTTATATTTATATTGAATTTTATGCTTCTGGCATTGTGTTCTTACGCCCTAACAATTCGATCTGGTGGAACAAGGCCCTAGAGTGAAGCCTAGGTTGCCTGGAACGTACAAATGACCATCACTTTCACACGGGTTGCAATTATTCCTGTTATAGGACGGAAAGACTGTTGAATGTTTATTGTATTTTATGCTTCTGGCGTTGTCTTCTGAGGCCGTTGCTATTCGATGTAGTGGAAGAACGCCATAGAGTGAAGCCTAGGTTGCCCGGAACGTAGAAATGACCATAACTTTCATACTGGTTGCAATTATTCCTGTTATATGATGGAAAAATTGTTGTATTTATATTGTGTTTTATGCTTCGGGCGTTGACTGCTAAGGCCCTAACTGATCAATCTGTTGGATCAACGCCCTAGAGTGAAGCCTAGGTTGCTCGGAATGTAGAAATGACCATAACATTCACACTGGTTGAAATTATTCGTTTAATACGGTGGAAAAGCTGTTGCATCTTTATTGTATTTTATGATTCTGGCGTTGACTTCTAAGGCCCTAACTATTGGATCTGGTGGAGCAACGCCCTAGAGTGAAGCCTAGGTTGCACGGAACGTAGAAATGACCATCACTTTCAAACTGGTTGCAATTGATCCTTTTATACGATGGAAAAACTGTTGTATTTTTATTGCATTTTATGCTTCCGGCGTTGACTTCTAAGGCCCTAACTATTCAATCTGTTGGAGCAACGCCCTAGGTTGTAGCCTAGGTTGCCCGGAAAGTAGAAATGACCATAACTTTCATACTGGTTGCAATTATTCGTTTTATATCATGGAAAAACTGTTGTATTCATATTGTATTTTATGCTGCTGGCGTTCACTTCTTAGGCCCTAACTATTCGATCTGGTGGAACAACGCCCTGTGGTGAAGTCTAGGTTGCCCGGAACGTAGAAATGACCATAACTTTCACACTGGTTGCTATTATTCGCTTTATACGATTGAAAAACTGTTATATTTATATTGTATTTTATGCTTCTGGCGTTGCCTTCTTAGGCCCTAACTGTTCGATCTGGTGGATCAACGCCCTAGAGTGAAGCCTAGGTTGACCGGAAAGTAGAAATGACCACAACTTTCATACTGGTTGCAATTACTCGTTTTATATGATGGAAAAACTGTTGTATTTATATTGTATTTTATGCTTCTGGCGTTCACTTCTTAGGCCCTAGCTGTTCGATCTGGTGGAAAAACGACCTAGAGTGAGGCCTAGGTTGCCCGGAACGAAGAACTGACCATAACTTTTACACTGGTAGCAATTATTCGTTTTATACAATGGAAAAACTGTTCTATTTATTTTGTATTTTATGCTTCGGGCGTTGACTTCTAAGGCCCTAGCTGTTTGATCTGGTGGAGCAACGCCCTAGAGTGAAGCTTAGGTTGCCCTGAACGTAGAAATGACCATAACTTTCACACGGGTTGCTATTATTCGTTCTATACGATGGAAAAACTGTTATATTTGTATTGTATCTTATGCTTCTGGCGTTGACTTGTTAGGCCATAACAATTCGATCTGGTGGAACAACGACCTAGAGTGAGGCCTAGGTAGCCCGGAGCGTCGAAATGACTATCACTTCCATACTGGTAGCAATTATTCGTTTTATACGATGGAAAAACTGTTTTATTTATATTGTATTTTATGCTTCTGGCGTTGACTTCTAAGGCTCTAGCTATTCGATCTGGTGGAGCACTGCCCTAGGGTGAAGCCTAGGTTGCCCGGAACGTTGAAATGACCATCACTTTCAAACTGGTTGCAATTATTCCTGTTCTATGATGGAAAAACTGTTGTATTTTTATTGCATTTTATGCTTCGGGCATTGACTTCTAAGGTCCTAACTATTCAATCTGTTGAAGCAACGCCCTAGGGTGAAGCCTAGGTTGCGCGGAAAGTAGAAATGACAATAACTTTCACACTGGGTGCAATTATTCGTTTTATACGATAGAAAAGCTGTTGCACCTTTATTGTATTTTATGCTTCTGTCGTTGACGTCTAAGGCCGTAGCTATTAGATGTGTTGGCGCAACGCACTAGAGTGACGCCTAGGTTGCCCGGAACGTGGAATGACCATTACTTTCGCAATGTTTGCAATTATTCATTTTATACGATGGAAAAACTGTTGTACTTATATTGTATTTTATGCTTCTGGCGTTGACTTCTTAGGCCCTAACAATTCGATCTGGTGGAGCAACGCCCTAGAGTAAAGCCTAGCTTGCCCAGAACGTAGAAATGACCATCACTTTCAAACTGGTTGCAATTAATCCTTTTATACGATGGAAAAACTGTTGTATTTTTATTGCATTTTATTCTTCTGGCGTTGACTTCTAAGGCACTAACTATTCGATCTGGTGGAGCAACGCAATAGAGTGAAGCCCTTGTTGCCCGGAAGGTAGAATTGGCCATCACTTTCAAACTGGTTGCAATTATTCCTGTTATATGGTGGTAACACTGTTGTATTTTTTTTGCATTTTATGGTTCGGGCGTTGACTTCTACGGCCCTAACTATTCAATCTGTTCGAGCAACGCCCTAGGGTGAAGACTAGGTTGCTCGGAAAGTAGAAATGACCATAAGTTTCATACTGGTTGCAATTATTCGTTTTAGACGATGGAAAAACTGCTGTATTTATACTGTATTTTAAGCTTCTGGCGTCGACTTCTAAGGCACTAACTATTCGATCTGGTGGAGCAACGCCCTATGGTGTAGCCTACGTTGCCCGTAAAGTAGAAGTGACCATAGCTTTCATACTGGTTGTAATTATTCGTTTTATATGATGGAAAAACTGTTGTATTTTTATTGTATTTTATGCTTCTGGCGGTGACTTCTAAGGCACTAACTATTCGATCTGGTGGAGCAACGCCCTAGGGTGTAGCCTAGGTTGCCCGTAAAGTAGAAATGACCATAGCTTTCACACCGGTAGCAATTATTCGTTTTACACGATGGAAAAACTGTTCTATTTATTTTGTATTTGATGCATCGGGAGTTGACTTCTAAGGCCCTAACTATTCAATCTGTTGGAGCAACGCCCGACGGTGAAGCCTCGGTTGCCCGGAAAGTAGAAATGACGTTAACTTTTACACTGGTAGCAATTATTCGTTTTATACAATGGAAAAACTGTTCTATTTATTTTGTATTTTATGCTTCGGGCGTTGACTTCCAAGGCCCTAGCTGTTTGATCTGGTGGAGCAACGCCCTAGAGTGAAGCTTAGGTTGCCCGGAACGTAGAAACGACCATAACTTTCACACTGGTTGCTATTATTCGTTCTATACGATGGAAAAACTGTTATATTTATATTGTATCTTATGCTTCTGGCGTTGACTTGTTAGGCCCTAACAATTCGATCTGGTGGAACAACGACCTAGAGTGAGGCCTAGGTAGACCGGAACGTCGAAATGACCATCACTTCCATACTGGTAGCAATTATTCGTTTTATACGATGGAAAAACTGTTTTATTTATATTGTATTTTATGCTTCTGGCGTTGACTTCTAAGGCTCTAACTATTCGATCTGGTAGAGCACTGCCCTAGGGTGAAGCCTAGGTTGCCCGGAACGTTGAAATGACCATCACTTTCAAACTGGTTGCAATTATTCCTGTTATATGATGGAAAAACTGTTGTATTTTTATTGCATTTTATGCTTCGGGCATTGACTTCTAAGGTCCTAATTATTCAATCTGTTGGAGCAACGCCCTAGGGTGAAGCCCAGGTTGCGCGGAAAGTAGAAATGACAATAACTTTCACACTGGGTGCAATTATTCGTTTTATACGATGGAAAAGCTGTTGCATCTTTATTGTATTTTATGCTTCTGTCGTTGACGTCTAAGGCCGTAGCTATTAGTTGTGGTGGAGCAACGGACTAGAGTGACGCCTAGGTTGTCCGGAACGTGGAATGACCATTACTTTCGCAATGTTTGCAATTATTCATTTTATACGATGGAAAAACTGTTGTACCTATATTGTATTTTATGCTTCTGGCGTTGACTTCTTAGGCCCTAACAATTCGATCTGGTGGAGCAACGCCCTAGAGTGAAGCCTAGCTTGCCCAGAACGTAGAAATGACCATCACTTTCAAACTGGTTGCAATTAATCCTTTTATACGATGGAAAAACTGTTGTATTTTTATTGCATTTTATTCTTCTGGCGTTGACTTCTAAGGCACTAACTATTCGATCTGGTGGAGCAACGCCCTAGGGTGTAGCCTAGGTTGCCCGTAAAGTAGAAATGACCATAACTTTCACACCGGTAGCAATTATTCGTTTTACACGATGGAAAAACTGTTCTATTTATTTTGTATTTGATGCATAGGGAGTTGACTTCTAAGGCCCTAACTATTCAATCTGTTGGAGCAACGCCCGACGGTGAAGCCTCGGTTGCCCGGAAAGTAGAAATGACGTTAACTTTCACACTGGTTGCTATTATTCGTTCTATACGATGGAAAAACTGTTATATTTATATTGTATCTTATGCTTCTGGCGTTGACTTCTTTGGCCCTAACAATTCGATCTGGTGGAAAAACGACCTAGAGTGAGGCCTAGGTTGCCCGTAACGTAGAACTGACCATAACTTTTACACTGGTAGCAATTATTCGTTTTATACAATGGAAAAACTGTTCTATTTATTTTGTATTTTATGCTTCGGGCTTTGACTTCTAAGGCCCTAGCTGTTTGATCTGGTGAAGCAACGCCCTAGAGTGAAGCTTAGGTTGCCCGGAACGTAGAAATGACCATAACTTTCACACTGGTTGCTATTATTCGTTCTATACGATGGAAAAACTGTTATATTTATATTGTATCTTATGCTTCTGGCGTTGACTTGTTAGGCCCTAACAATTCGATCTGGTGGAACAACGACCTAGAGTGAGGCCTAGGTAGACCGGAACGTCGAAATGACCATCACTTCCATACTGGTAGCAATTATTCGTTTTATACGATGGAAAAACTGTTTTATTTATATTGTATTTTATGCTTCTGGCGTTGACTTCTAAGGCTCTAACAATTCGATCTGGTGGAGCACTGCCCTAGGGTGAAGCCTAGGTTGCCCGGAACGTTGAAATGACCATCACTTTCAAACTGGTTGCAATTATTCCTGTTATATGCTGGAAAAACTGTTGTATTTTTATTCCATTTTATGCTTCGGGATTGACTTCCAAGGTCCTAACTATTCAATCTGTTGGATCAACGCCCTAGGGTGAAGCCTAGGTTGCGCGGAAAGTAGAAATGACAATAACTTTCACCCTGGGTGCAATTATTCGTTTTATACGATGGAAAAGCTGTTGCATCTTTATTGTATTTTATGCTTCTGTCGTTGACGTCTAAGGCAGTAGCAATTAGTTGTGGTGGAGCAACGCACTAGAGTGACGCCTAGGTTGTCCGGAACGTGGAATGACCATTACTTTCGCAATGTTTGCAATTATTCATTTTATACGATGGAAAAACTGTTGTACTTATATTGTATTTTATGCTTCTGGCGTTGACTTCTTAGGCCCTAACAATTCGATCTGGTGGAGCAACGCCCTAGAGTGAAGCCTAGCTTGCCCAGAACGTAGAAATGAACATCACTTTCAAACTGGTTGCAATTAATCCTTTTATACGATGGAAAAACTGTTGTATTTTTATTGCATTTTATTCTTCTGGCGTAGACTTCTAAGGCACTAACTATTCGATCTGGTGGAGCAACGCCCTAGGGTGTAGCCTAGGTTGCCCGTAAAGTAGAAATGACCATAGCTTTCACACCGGTAGCAATTATTCGTTTTACACGATGGAAAAACTGTTGTATTTTTATTGCATTTTATTCTTCTGGCGTTGACTTCTAAGGCACTAACTATTCGATCTGGTGGAGCAACGCAATAGAGTGAAGCCCTTGTTGCCCGGAAGGTAGAATTGGCCATCACTTTCAGACTGGTTGCAATTATTCCTGTTATATGATGGTAACGCTGTTGTATTTTTTTTGCATTTCATGGTTCGGGCGTTGACTTCTACAGCCCTAACTATTCAATCTGTTGGACCAACGCCCTAGGGTGAAGCCTAGGTTGCGCGGAAAGTAGAAATGACGTTAACTTTCACACTGGGTGCAATTATTCGTTTTATACGGTAGAAAAGCTGTTGCATCTTTATTGTATTTTATGCTTCTGTCGTTGACGTCTAAGGCCGTAGCTATTAGATGTGTTGGCGCAACGCACTAGAGTGACGCCTAGGTTGCCCGGAACGTGGAATGACCATTACTTTCGCAATGTTTGCAATTATTCGTTTTATACGATGGAAAAACTGTTGTACTTATATTGTATTTTATGCTTCTGGCGTTGACTTCTTAGGCCCTAACAATTCGATCTGGTGGAGCAACGCCCTAGAGTGAAGCCTAGCTTGCCCAGAACGTAGAAATGACCATCACTTTCAAACTGGTTGCAATTAATCCTTTTATACGATGGAAAAATTGTTGTATTTTTATTGCATTTTATTCTTCTGGCGTTGACTTCTAAGGCACTAACTATTCGATCTGGTGGAGCAACGCAATAGAGTGAAGCCCTTGTTGCCCGGAAGGTAGAATTGGCCATCACTTTAAAACTGGTTGCAATTATTCCTGTTATATGATGGTAACACTGTTGTATTTTTTTTGCATTTTATGGTTCGGGCGTTGACTTCTACGGCCCTAACTATTCAATCTGTTCGAGCAACGCCCTAGGGTGAAGACTAGGTTGCTCGGAAAGTAGAAATGACCATAAGTTCCATACTGGTTGCAATTATTCGTTTTAGACGATGGAAAAACTGTTATATTTATATTGTATCTTATGCTTCTGGCGTTGACTTGTTAGGCCCTAACAATTCGATCTGGTGGAACAACGACCTAGAGTGAGGCCTAGGTAGACCGGAACGTCGAAATGACCATCACTTCCATACTGGTAGCAATTATTCGTTTTATACGATGGAAAAACTGTTTTATTTATATTGTGTTTTATGCTTCTGGCGTTGACTTCTAAGGCTCTAACTATTCGATCTGGTGGAGCACTGCCCTAGGGTGAAGCCTAGGTTGCCCGGAACGTTGAAATGACCATCACTTTCAAACTGGTTGCAATTATTCCTGTTATATGATGGAAAAACTGTTGTATTTTTATTGCATTTTATGCTTCGGGCATTGACTTCTAAGGTCCTAACTATTCAATCTGTTGGAGCAACGCCCTAGGGTGAAGCCCAGGTTGCGCGGAAAGTAGAAATGACAATAACTTTCACACTGGGTGCTATTATTCGTTCTATACGATGGAAAAACTGTTATATTTATATTGTATCTTATGCTTCTGGCGTTGACTTGTTAGGCCCTAACAATTCGATCTGGTGGAACAACGACCTAGAGTGAGGCCTAGGTAGACCGGAACGTCGAAGTGACCATCACTTCCATACTGGTAGCAATTATTCGTTTTATACGATGGAAAAACTGTTTTATTTATATTGTATTTTATGCTTCTGGCGTTGTCTTCTAAGGCTCTAACTAATCGATCTGGTGGAGCACTGCCCTAGAGTGAAGCCTAGCTTGCCCCGAACGTAGAAATGACCATCACTTTCAAACTGGTTGCAATTAATCCTTTTTTACGATGGAAAAACTGTTGTATTTTTATTGCATTTTATTCTTCTGGCGTTGACTTCTAAGGCACTAACTATTCGATCTGGTGGAGCAACGCCCTAGGGTGTAGCCTAGGTTGCCCGTAAAGTAGAAATGACCATAGCTTTCACACCGGTAGCAATTATTCGTTTTACACGATGGAAAAACTGTTCTATTTATTTTGTATTTTATGCATCCGGCGTTGACTTCTAAGGCCCTAACTATTCAATCTGTTGGAGCAACGCCCGACGGTGAAGCCTCGGTTGCCCGGAAAGTAGAAATGACGTTAACTTTCACACTGGTTGCTATTATTCGTTCTATACGATGGAAAAACTGTTGCATTTATATTGTATTTTATGCTTCGGGCGTTGACTGCTAAGGCCCTAACTATTCAATCTGTTGGATCAACGTCCTAGAGTGAAGCCTAGGTTGCTCGGAATGTAGAAATGACCATAACATTCACACTGGTTGAAATTATACGTTTAATACGGTGGAAAAGCTGTCGCATCTTTATTGTATTTTATGATTCTGGCGTTGACTTCTAAGGCCCAACCTATTCGATCTGGTGGAGCAAGGCCCTAGAGTGAAGGCTAGGTTGCCCGGAACGTAGAAATGACCATCACTTTCAAACTGGTTGCAATTAATCCTTTTATACGATGGAAAAACTGTTGTATTTTAATTGCATTTTATGCTTCCGGTGATGACTTCTAAGGCCCTAACTATTCAATCTGTTGGAGCAACGCCCAAGGGTGAAGCCTAGGTTGCCCGGAAAGAAGAAATGACGTTAACTTTCATACTGGTTGCAATTATTCGTTTTATACGATGGAAAGACTGTTGTATTTATATTGTATTTTATGCTTCTGGCGTTGACTTCTAATGCACTAACTATTCGATCCGGCGGAGCAACGCCCTAGAGTGATGCCGAGGTTTCCCGGAACGTGGAAATGACCATCACTTTCAAACTGGTTGCAATAATTCCTGTTATATGACGGAAAAACTGTTGTATTTTTATTGCATTTTATGCTTCTGGCGTTGACTTCTTAGGTCCTAACAATTCGATCTGGTGGAACAACTCCCTAGAGTGAAGCCTAGGTTGCCTGGAACGTACAAATGACCATCACTATCACAAGGGTTGCATTTATTCCTGTTATAGGATGGAAAGACTGTTGTATTTCTATTGTATTTTATGCTTCAGGCGTTGAATTCTGAGGCCACCGCTATTCGATCTGGTGGAGCACTGCCCCAGAGTGAAGCCTAGGTTGCCCGGAACGTTGAAATGACCATCACTTTCAAACTGGTTGAAATTATTCCTGATATATGATGGAAACACTGTTGTATTTTTTTTGCATTTTATGGTTCGGGCGTTGACTTCTAAGGCCCTAACTATTCAATCTGTTGGAGCAACGCCCTAGGGTGAAGCCTAGGTTGCTCGGAAAGTAGAAATGACCATAAGTTTCATACTGGTTGCAATTATTCGTTTTATACGATGGAAAAACTGTTGTATTTATATCGTATTTTATGCTTTTGGCGTTGACTTCTAAGGCACTATCTATTCGATCTGGTGGAGCAACGCCCTAGAGCGAAGCCTAGGTTGACCGGAACGTAGAATTGGCCATCACTTTCAAACTGGTTGCAATTATTCCTGTTATATGATGGAAACACTGTTGTATTTTTCTTGCATTTTATGGTTCGGGCGTTGACTTCTAAGGTCCTAACTATTCAATCTGTTGGGCCAGCGCCCTAGGGTGAAGCCCAGCTTGATCGGAAAGTAGAAATGACCATATGTTTCATACTGGTTGCAATTATTCGTTTTATACAATGGAAAAGCTGTAGTATTTATATTGTATTTTATGCTTCTGGCGTGGACTTCTAAGGCACTAGCCATTCAATCTGTTGGAGCAACGCCCTAGGGTGAAGCCTAGGTTGCTGGGAAAGTAGAAATGACCATAAGTTTCATACTGGTTGCAATTGTTCGTTTTATACGATGGAAAAACTGTTGTATTTATATTGTATTTTATGCTTCTGGCGTTGACTTCTAAGGCCCTAGCTGTTCGATCTAGTGGAGCAACGCCCTAGAGTGAAGCCGAGGTTGCCCGGGAAGGAGAAATGACCATCACTTTCAAACTGGTTGCAATTAATCCTTTTATACGATGGAAAAGCTGTTGTATTTATATCGTATTTTATGCTTCTGGCGTTTACTTCTACGGACCTAACTATTCGATCTGGTGGAGCAACGCCCTAGAGTGAAGCCTAGGTTGCCAGGAATGTAGAAATGACCATAGCTTTCACACTGCTTGCAATTATTCGTTTTATACGATGGAAACGCTGTTGTATTTATATTGTATTTTATGCCTCTGGCGTTGACTTCTAAGGCCGTAGCTATTAGATGTGGTGCAGCAACGCCCTAGAGTGACGCCTAGAGTGCTCGGAACGTAGAAATGACCATTACTTTCACACTGGTTGCAATTATTCGTTTTATACGATGGAAAAACTGTTGTATTTTTATTGCATTCTATGCTTCGGGCGTTGACTTCTAAGGTCCTAACTACTCAATCTGTTGGAGCAACGCCCTAGGTTGATGCCTAGGTTGCCCGGAAAGTAGAAATGACGTTAACCTTCATACTGGTTGCAATTATTCGTTTTATACGATGGAAAAACTGTTGTATTTATATTGTATTTTATACATCTGGCGCTGACTTCTAATGTACTAACTATTCGATCTAGTGGAGCAACGCCCTAGAGTGAAGCCTATGTTGCCCGGAACGTAGAAATGACCATCACTTTCAAACTGGTTGCAATTATTCCTGTTATATGATGGAAAAGCTGTCGTATTTTTGTTGCATTTTATGCTTCGGGCATTGACTTCTAAGACCCTAACTATTCAATCTGTTGGAGCAACCCCCTAGGGTGAAGCCTAGGTTGCCCGGAAAGTAGAAATGACCATAACTTTCATACTGGTTGCAATTATTCGTTTTATATGATGTAAAAACTGTTGTATTTATATTGTATTTTAAGCCTCTGGCGTTGACTTCTAAGGCCGCAGCTATTAGATGTGGTGGAGCAACGCCCTCGAGTGATGCCTAGGGTGCTCGGAACGTAGGAATGACCATTACTTTCACACTGGTTGCAATTATTCGTTTTATGCGATGGAGAAGCTGTTGTATTTATACCGTATTTTATGCTTCTGGCGTTGACTTCTTAGGCCGTAACTATTCGGTCTGGTGGAGCAACGCCCTGGAGTGAAACCTAGGTTGCCCGGAACGTAGAATTTGCCATCACTTTCAAATTGGTTGCAATTATTCCTGTTATATGACGGAAACACTGTTGTATTTTTATTGCATTTTATGCTTCGGGCGTTGACTTCTAAGGCCCTAACTATTCAATCTGTTGGAGCAACGCCCTAGGGTGAAGCCAAGCTTGCTCGGAAAGTAGAAATGACCATAAGTTTCATACCGGTTGCAATTATTCGTTTTATACGATGGAAAAACTGTTGTATTTATATCGTATTTTATGCTTCTGGCGCTGACTAATAAGGCACTATCTATTCGATCTGGTGGAGCAACGCCCTAGAGAGAAGCCTAGGTTGCCCGGAACGTAGAATTGGCCATCACTTTCGAACTGGTTGCAATTATTCCTGTTATATGATGGAAACACTGTTGTATTTTTTTTGCATTTTATGGTTCGGGCGCTGACTTCTAAGGCCCTAACTATTCAATATGTTGGAGCAACGCCCTAGGGTGAAGCCTAGGTTGCTCGGAAAGTAGAAATGTCCATAAGCTTCATACTGGTTGCAATTATTCGTTTTATACGATGGAAAAACTGTTGTATTTATATTGCATTTTATGCTTCTGGCGTTGTCTTCTATGGCACTAACTATTCGATCTGGTGGAGCAACGCAATAGAGTGAAGCCTAGGTTGCCCGGAACGTAGAATTGGCCATCACTTTCAAACTGGTTGCAATTATTCCTGTTATATGATGGAAACACTGTTGTATTTTTTTTGCATTTTATGGTTCGGGCGTTGACTTCTAAGGCCCTAACTATTCAATCTGTTGGAGCAACGCCCTAGGGTGTAGCCTAGGTTGCTCGGAAAGTAGAAATGTCCGTAAGTTTCATACTGGTTGCAATTATTCGTTCTATACGATGGAAAAACTGTTGTATTTATATTGTATTTTATGCTTCTGGCGTTGACTTCTAAGGCACTAACTATTCGATCTGGTGGAGCAACGCCCTAGAGTGAAGCCTAGGTTGCCCGGAACGTAGAATTGGCCATCACTTTCAAACTGGTTGCAATTATTCGTTTTATACGATGGAAAAGCTGTTGTATTTATATCGTATTTTATGCTTCTGGAGTTCACTTCCTAGGCCCTAACTATTCGATCTGGTGGAACAACGGCCAAGGGTGAAGCCTAGGTTGCCCGGAACGTAGAAATGACCATAACTTTTACACCGGTAGCAATTATTCGTTTTATACAATGGAAAAACCGTTCTATTTATTTGGTATTTTATGCTTCAGGCGCTGACTCTTAAGCTCCTAACTATTCAATCTGTTGCAGCAACGTCCTAGGGTGAAGCCTAGGTTGCCCGGATAGTATAAATGACCATAACTTTCACACTGGTTGCAATTATTCGTTTTATACGATGGAAAAGCTGTTGCATTTTTATTGTATTTTATTCATCTGGGGTTGACTTCTAAGCCCGTAGCTATTAGATGTGGTTGAGCAACGCCCTAGGGTGACGCCTAGGTTGCCCGGAACGTAGATATGACCATTACTTTCACAATGTTTGCAATTATTCATTTTATACGATGGAAAAACTGTTGTACTTATATTGTATTTTATTCTTCTGGCGTTGACCTCTTAGGCCCTAACTATTCGATCTGGTGGTACAACGCCATTGAGTGAAGCCTAGCTTGCCCGGAACGTAGAAATGACCATCACTTTCACACTGGTTGCAATTATTCCTGTTGTACGATGGAAAAACTCTTTTATATTTATCGTATTTTTAGATTCGGGCGTTGACTTCTATGGCCCTACCTATTCGATCTGGTGGAGCAACACCCTACAGTGAAGCCTAGGTTGTCCGGAACGTAGATATGACCATAACTTTCGCACTGGTAGCAATTATTCGTTTTATACATGGAAAAACTGTTCTACTTATTTTGTACTTTATGCTTGTGGCGTTGACTTCTAAGGCCCTACCTATTCGATCTGGCGGAGCAACACCCTACAGTGAAGCCTAGGTTGCTCGGAACGTAGAAATGACCATTACTTTCACACTGTCTGCTAATATACATTATATACGATGGAAAGGCTGTTGTATTTATATTTTATTTTATGCTTTTGGCGTTGACTTCTTAGGCTCTAACTATTTAACCTGGTGGAGCGCCGCCCTAGAGTGAAGAGTAGGTTGCCCGGAACGTAGAACATACCATTACCATCACACTGGTTGCAATAATTCCTGTTATGCGATGGAGAAACTGTTGCATCTTTATAGCATTTTATGCTTCAGGCGTTGACTTCTACGGCCGTAGCTATTCGATGTGGCGGAGTAACGCCCTAGAGTGAAACCTGGGTTACCCGCAACGTAGAAATGACCATAACTTTCACACTGGTAGCAATTATTCGTTTTATACATGTAAGAACTGCTCTATTTATTTTGTATTTTATGCTTCTGGCGTTGACTTCTTAGGCCCTAACAATTCGATCTGGTGGAGCAACGCCCTAGAGTGAAGCCTAGCTTGCCCAGAACGTAGAAATGACCATCACTTTCAAACTGGTTGCAATTAATCCTTTTATACGATGGAAAAACTGTTGTATTTTTATTGCATTTTATTCTTCTGGCGTTGACTTCTAAGGCACTAACTATTCGATCTGGTGGAGCAACGCAATAGAGTGAAGCCCTTGTTGCCCGGAAGGTAGAATTGGCCATCACTTTCAAACTGGTTGCAATTATTCCTGTTATATGATGGTAACACTGTTGTATTTTTTTTGCATTTTATGGTTCGGGCGTTGACTTCTACGGCCCTAACTATTCAATCTGTTCGAGCAACGCCCTAGGGTGAAGACTAGGTTGCTCGGAAAGTAGAAATGACCATAAGTTTCATACTGGTTGCAATTATTCGTTTTAGACGATGGAAAAACTGTTATATTTATATTGTATCTTATGCTTCTGGCGTTGACTTGTTAGGCCCTAACAATTCGATCTGGTGGAACAACGACCTAGAGTGAGGCCTAGGTAGACCGGAACGTCGAAATGACCATCACTTCCATACTGGTAGCAATTATTCGTTTTATACGATGGAAAAACTGTTTTATTTATATTGTATTTTATGCTTCTGGCGTTGACTTCTAAGGCTCTAACTATTCGATCTGGTGGAGCAACGCAATAGAGTGAAGTCTATGTTGCCCGGAACGTAGAATTGGCCATCGCTTTCAAACTGGTTGCAATTATTCCTGTTATATGATGGATACACTGTTGTATTTTTATTGCATTTTATGCTTCGGGCGTTGACTTCTAAGGCCCTAACTATTCAATCTGTTGGACCAACGCCATAGGGTGAAGCCTAGCTTGCTCTGAAAGTAGAAATGACCATAAGTTTCATACTGGTTGCAATTATTCGTTTTATACGATGGAAAAGCTGTTGTATTTATATCGTATTTTATGCTTCTGGCGTTGACTTCTTAGGCCGTAACTATTCGGTCTGGTGGAGCAACGCCCTGGAGTGAAACCTAGGTTGTCCGGAACGTAGAATTGGCCATCACTTTCAAACTGGTTGAAATTATTCCTGATATATGATGGAAACACTGTTGTATTTTTTTTGCATTTTATGGTTCGGGCGTTGACTTCTAAGGCCCTAACTATTCAATCTGTTGGAGCAACGCCCTAGGGTGAAGCCTAGGTTGCTCCGAAAGTAGAAATGACCATAAGTTTCATACTGGTTGCAATTATTCGTTTTATACGATGGAAAAACTGTTGTATTTATATCGTATTTTATGCTTTTGGCGTTGACTTCTAAGGCACTATCTATTCGATCTGGTGGAGCAACGCCCTAGAGCGAAGCCTAGGTTGACCGGAACGTAGAATTGGCCATCACTTTCAAACTGGTTGCAATTATTCCTGTTATATGATGGAAACACTGTTGTATTTTTCTTGCATTTTATGGTTCGGGCGTTGACTTCTAAGGTCCTAACTATTCAATCAGTTGGAGCAACGCCCTAGGGTGAAGCCTAGGTTGCTCGGAAAGTAGAAATGACCATAAGTTTCATACTGGTTGCAATTATTCGTTTTATACGATGGAAAAACTGTTGTATTAAATTGTATTTTATGCTTCTGGCGTTGACTTCTAAGGCACTAACTATTCGATCTGGTGGAGCAACGCCCTGGAGAGAAACCTAGGTTTCCCGGAACGTAGAATTGGCCATCACTTTCAAACTGGTTGCAATTATTCCTGATATATGATGGAAACACAGTTGTATTGTTATTGCATTTTATGCTTCGGGCGTTGACTTCTAAGGCCCTAACTATTCAATCTGTTGGGCCAGCGCCCTAGGGTGAAGCCCAGCTTGATCGGAAAGTAGAAATGACCATATGTTTCATACTGGTTGCAATTATTCGTTTTATACAATGGAAAAGCTGTTGTATTTATATTGTATTTTATGCTTCTGGCGTTGACTTCTAAGGCACTAGCCATTCAATCTGTTGGAGCAACGCCCTAGGGTGAAGCCTAGGTTGCTGGGAAAGTAGAAATGACCATAAGTTTCATACTGGTTGCAATTGTTCGTTTTATACGATGGAAAAACTGTTGTATTTATATTGTATTTTATGCTTCTGGCGTTGACTTCTAAGGCCCTAGCTGTTCGATCTAGTGGAGCAACGCCCTAGAGTGAAGCCGAGGTTGCCCGGGAAGGAGAAATGACCATCACTTTCAAACTGGTTGCAATTAATCCTTTTATACGATGGAAAAGCTGTTGTATTTATATCGTATTTTATACTTCTGGCGTTTACTTCTACGGACCTAACTATTCGATCTGGTGGAGCAACGCCCTAGAGTGAAGCCTAGGTTGCCAGGAATGTAGAAATGACCATAGCTTTCACACTGCTTGCAATTATTCGTTTTATACGATGGAAACGCTGTTGTATTTATATTGTATTTTATGCCTCTGGCGTTGACTTCTAAGGCCGTAGCTATTAGATGTGGTGCAGCAACGCCCTAGAGTGACGCCTAGAGTGCTCGGAACGTAGAAATGACCATTACTTTCACACTGGTTGCAATTATTCGTTTTATACGATGGAAAAACTGTTGTATTTTTATTGCATTCTAAGCTTCGGGCGTTGACTTCTAAGGTCCTAACTACTCAATCTGTTGGAGCAACGCCCTAGGTTGATGCCTAGGTTGCCCGGAAAGTAGAAATGACGTTAACCTTCATACTGGTTGCAATTATTCGTTTTATACGATGGAAAAACTGTTGTATTTATATTGTATTTTATACATCTGGCGCTGACTTCTAATGTACTAACTATTCGATCTAGTGGAGCAACGCCCTAGAGTGAAGCCTATGTTGCCCGGAACGTAGAAATGACCATCACTTTCAAACTGGTTGCAATTATTCCTGTTATATGATGGAAAAGCTGTCGTATTTTTGTTGCATTTTATGCTTCGGGCATTGACTTCTAAGACCCTAACTATTCAATCTGTTGGAGCAACCCCCTAGGGTGAAGCCTAGGTTGCCCGGAAAGTAGAAATGACCATAACTTTCATACTGGTTGCAATTATTCGTTTTATATGATGTAAAAACTGTTGTATTTATATTGTATTTTAAGCCTCTGGCGTTGACTTCTAAGGCCGCAGCTATTAGATGTGGTGGAGCAACGCCCTCGAGTGACGCCTAGGGTGCTCGGAACGTAGGAATGACCATCACTTCCATACTGGTAGCAATTATTCGTTTTATACGATGGAAAAACTGTTTTATTTATATTGTATTTTATGCTTCTGGCGTTGACTTCTAAGGCTCTAACTATTCGATCTGGTGGAGCAACGCAATAGAGTGAAGTCTATGTTGCCCGGAACGTAGAATTGGCCATCGCTTTCAAACTGGTTGCAATTATTCCTGTTATATGATGGATACACTGTTGTATTTTTATTGCATTTTATGCTTCGGGCGTTGACTTCTAAGGCCCTAACTATTCAATCTGTTGGACCAACGCCATAGGGTGAAGCCTAGCTTGCTCTGAAAGTAGAAATGACCATAAGTTTCATACTGGTTGCAATTATTCGTTTTATACGATGGAAAAGCTGTTGTATTTATATCGTATTTTATGCTTCTGGCGTTGACTTCTTAGGCCGTAACTATTCGGTCTGGTGGAGCAACGCCCTGGAGTGAAACCTAGGTTGTCCGGAACGTAGAATTGGCCATCACTTTCAAACTGGTTGAAATTATTCCTGATATATGATGGAAACACTGTTGTATTTTTTTTGCATTTTATGGTTCGGGCGTTGACTTCTAAGGCCCTAACTATTCAATCTGTTGGAGCAACGCCCTAGGGTGAAGCCTAGGTTGCTCCGAAAGTAGAAATGACCATAAGTTTCATACTGGTTGCAATTATTCGTTTTATACGATGGAAAAACTGTTGTATTTATATCGTATTTTATGCTTTTGGCGTTGACTTCTAAGGCACTATCTATTCGATCTGGTGGAGCAACGCCCTAGAGCGAAGCCTAGGTTGACCGGAACGTAGAATTGGCCATCACTTTCAAACTGGTTGCAATTATTCCTGTTATATGATGGAAACACTGTTGTATTTTTCTTGCATTTTATGGTTCGGGCGTTGACTTCTAAGGTCCTAACTATTCAATCAGTTGGAGCAACGCCCTAGGGTGAAGCCTAGGTTGCTCGGAAAGTAGAAATGACCATAAGTTTCATACTGGTTGCAATTATTCGTTTTATACGATGGAAAAACTGTTGTATTAAATTGTATTTTATGCTTCTGGCGTTGACTTCTAAGGCACTAACTATTCGATCTGGTGGAGCAACGCCCTGGAGAGAAACCTAGGTTTCCCGGAACGTAGAATTGGCCATCACTTTCAAACTGGTTGCAATTATTCCTGATATATGATGGAAACACAGTTGTATTGTTATTGCATTTTATGCTTCGGGCGTTGACTTCTAAGGCCCTAACTATTCAATCTGTTGGGCCAGCGCCCTAGGGTGAAGCCCAGCTTGATCGGAAAGTAGAAATGACCATATGTTTCATACTGGTTGCAATTATTCGTTTTATACAATGGAAAAGCTGTTGTATTTATATTGTATTTTATGCTTCTGGCGTTGACTTCTAAGGCACTAGCCATTCAATCTGTTGGAGCAACGCCCTAGGGTGAAGCCTAGGTTGCTGGGAAAGTAGAAATGACCATAAGTTTCATACTGGTTGCAATTGTTCGTTTTATACGATGGAAAAACTGTTGTATTTATATTGTATTTTATGCTTCTGGCGTTGACTTCTAAGGCCCTAGCTGTTCGATCTAGTGGAGCAACGCCCTAGAGTGAAGCCGAGGTTGCCCGGGAAGGAGAAATGACCATCACTTTCAAACTGGTTGCAATTAATCCTTTTATACGATGGAAAAGCTGTTGTATTTATATCGTATTTTATACTTCTGGCGTTTACTTCTACGGACCTAACTATTCGATCTGGTGGAGCAACGCCCTAGAGTGAAGCCTAGGTTGCCAGGAATGTAGAAATGACCATAGCTTTCACACTGCTTGCAATTATTCGTTTTATACGATGGAAACGCTGTTGTATTTATATTGTATTTTATGCCTCTGGCGTTGACTTCTAAGGCCGTAGCTATTAGATGTGGTGCAGCAACGCCCTAGAGTGACGCCTAGAGTGCTCGGAACGTAGAAATGACCATTACTTTCACACTGGTTGCAATTATTCGTTTTATACGATGGAAAAACTGTTGTATTTTTATTGCATTCTAAGCTTCGGGCGTTGACTTTTAAGGTCCTAACTACTCAATCTGTTGGAGCAACGCCCTAGGTTGATGCCTAGGTTGCCCGGAAAGTAGAAATGACGTTAACCTTCATACTGGTTGCAATTATTCGTTTTATACGATGGAAAAACTGTTGTATTTATATTGTATTTTATACATCTGGCGCTGACTTCTAATGTACTAACTATTCGATCTAGTGGAGCAACGCCCTAGAGTGAAGCCTATGTTGCCCGGAACGTAGAAATGACCATCACTTTCAAACTGGTTGCAATTATTCCTGTAATATGATGGAAAAGCTGTCGTATTTTTGTTGCATTTTATGCTTCGGGCATTGACTTCTAAGACCCTAACTATTCAATCTGTTGGAGCAACCCCCTAGGGTGAAGCCTAGGTTGCCCGGAAAGTAGAAATGACCATAACTTTCATACTGGTTGCAATTATTCGTTTTATATGATGTAAAAACTGTTGTATTTATATTGTATTTTAAGCCTCTGGCGTTGACTTCTAAGGCCGCAGCTATTAGATGTGGTGGAGCAACGCCCTCGAGTGACGCCTAGGGTGCTCGGAACGTAGGAATGACCATTACTTTCACACTGGTTGCAATTATTCGTTTTATGCGATGGAAAAGCTGTTGTATTTATACCGTATTTTATGCTTCTGGCGTTGACTTCTTAGGCCGTAACTATTCGGTCTGGTGGAGCAACGCCCTGGAGTGAAACCTAGGTTGCCCGGAACGTAGAATTTGCCATCACTTTCAAATTGGTTGCAATTATTCCTGTTATATGACGGAAACACTGTTGTATTTTTATTGCATTTTATGCTTCGGGCGTTGACTTCTAAGGCCCTAACTATTCAATCTGTTGGAGCAACGCCCTAGGGTGAAGCCTAGCTTGCTCGGAAAGTAGAAATGACCATAAGTTTCATACCGGTTGCAATTATTCGTTTTATACGATGGAAAAACTGTTGTATTTATATCGTATTTTATGCTTCTGGCGCTGACTAATAAGGCACTATCTATTCGATCTGGTGGAGCAACGCCCTAGAGAGAAGCCTAGGTTGCCCGGAACGTAGAATTGGCCATCACTTTCGAACTGGTTGCAATTATTCCTGTTATATGATGGAAACACTGTTGTATTTTTTTTGCATTTTATGGTTCGGGCGCTGACTTCTAAGGCCCTAACTATTCAATATGTTGGAGCAACGCCCTAGGGTGAAGCCTAGGTTGCTCGGAAAGTAGAAATGTCCATAAGCTTCATACTGGTTGCAATTATTCGTTTTATACGATGGAAAAACTGTTGTATTTATATTGCATTTTATGCTTCTGGCGTTGTCTTCTATGGCACTAACTATTCGATCTGGTGGAGCAACGCAATAGAGTGAAGCCTAGGTTGCCCGGAACGTAGAATTGGCCATCACTTTCAAACTGGTTGCAATTATTCCTGTTATATGATGGAAACACTGTTGTATTTTTCTTGCATTTTATGGTTCGGGCGTTGACTTCTAAGGCCCTAACTATTCAATCTGTTGGAGCAACGCCCTAGGGTGTAGCCTAGGTTGCTCGGAAAGTAGAAATGTCCATAAGTTTCATACTGGTTGCAATTATTCGTTCTATACGATGGAAAAACTGTTGTATTTATATTGTATTTTATGCTTCTGGCGTTGACTTCTAAGGCACTAACTATTCGATCTGGTGGAGCAACGCCCTAGAGTGAAGCCTAGGTTGCCCGGAACGTAGAATTGGCCATCACTTTCAAACTGGTTGCAATTATTCGTTTTATACGATGGAAAAGCTGTTGTATTTATATCGTATTTTATG
The DNA here is from genome assembly GCF_051401765.1 of Calliopsis andreniformis. Taxonomy (NCBI): domain Eukaryota; kingdom Metazoa; phylum Arthropoda; class Insecta; order Hymenoptera; family Andrenidae; genus Calliopsis; species Calliopsis andreniformis. Next base: position 3,022,284 of record NW_027480460.1, on the reverse strand, counting down.
CTTCTGGAGTTCACTTCCTAGGCCCTAACTATTCGATCTGGTGGAACAACGGCCAAGGGTGAAGCCTAGGTTGCCCGGAACGTAGAAATGACCATAACTTTTACACCGGTAGCAATTATTCGTTTTATACAATGGAAAAACCGTTCTATTTATTTGGTATTTTATGCTTCAGGCGCTGACTCTTAAGCTCCTAACTATTCAATCTGTTGCAGCAACGTCCTAGGGTGCAGCCTAGGTTGCCCGGATAGTATAAATGACCATAACTTTCACACTGGTTGCAATTATTCGTTTTATACGATGGAAAAGCTGTTGCATTTTTATTGTATTTTATTCATCTGGGGTTGACTTCTAGGGCCGTAGCTATTAGATGTGGTTGAGCAACGCCCTAGGGTGACGCCTAGGTTGCCCGGAACGTAGATATGACCATTACTTTCACAATGTTTGCAATTATTCATTTTATACGATGGAAAAACTGTTGTACTTATATTGTATTTTATTCTTCTGGCGTTGACCTCTTAGGCCCTAACTATTCGATGTGGTGGAACAACGCCCTAGAGTGAAGCCTAGGTTGCCCGGAACAAGGAAATGACCATTACTTTCACACTGTTTGCAAATATACATTATATACGATGGAAAAGCTGTTGTATTTATATTGTATTTTATGCTTCTGGCGTTGACTTCTTACGACCTAACTATTTAATCTGGTAGAGCACCGCCCTAGAGTGAAGCATAGGTTCCCCGGAACGTAGAACATACCATTACCTTCACACTGGTTGCAATAATTCCTGTTATACGATGGAAAAACTGTTGCATCTTTATTGTATTTTATGCTTCTGGCGTTGAGTTCTTAGGCCCCAACTATTCCATCTGGTGGTACAACGCCCTAGGGTGAAGCCTAGGTTGCCCGGAACGTAGAAGTGACCAACTCTTTGACACTGGTAGCAATTATTCGTTTTATACATGGAAAATCTGTTGTATTTATCTTGTATTTTATGCTTCGGGCGTTGACTTCTAAGGCACTAACTATTCGATCTGGAGGAGTAACGCCCTAGAGTGAAGCCTAGGTTGTCCGGAACGTACAAATGACCATTACATTCACACTGGTTGCAATTATTCCTGTGATACGATGGAAAAACTGTTGCACCTTTATTGTATTTTATGCTTCTGGCGTTGACTTCTTAGGCCCTAACTATTCCATCTGGTGGAACAACGCACTAGGGTGAAGTCTAGGTTGCCCGGAACGTAGAAATGACCATAACTTTCACACTGGTAGCAATTATTCGTTTTATACATGTAAGAACTGTTCTATTTATTTTGTATTTTATGCTTCTGGCGTTGACTTCTAAGGCCCTAACTATTCGATCTGGTGGTACAACGCCCTAGAGTGAAGCCTAGTTTGCCCGGAACGTAGAAATGACCATCACTTTCACACTGGTTGCAATTATTCCTGTTGTACGATGGAAAAACTCTTTTATATTTATCGTATTTTTAGATTCGGGCGTTGACTTCTATGGCCCTACCTATTCGATCTGGTGGAACAACACCCTACAGTGAAGCCTAGGTTGTCCGGAACGTAGATATGACCATAACTTTCGCACTGGTAGCAATTATTCGTTTTATACATGGAAAAACTGTTCTACTTATTTTGTACTTTATGCTTGTGGCGTTGACTTCTAAGGCCCTACTTATTCGATCTGGCGGAGCAACACCCTACAGTGAAGCCTAGGTTGCTCGGAACGTAGAAATGACCATTACTTTCACACTGTCTGCTAATATACATTATATACGGTGGAAAGGCTGTTGTATTTATATTTTATTTTATGCTTTTGGCGTTGACTTCTTAGGCTCTAACTATTTAACCTGGTGGAGCACCGCCCTAGAGTGAAGAGTAGGTTGCCCGGAACGTAGAACATACCATTACCATCACACTGGTTGCAATAATTCCTGTTATGCGATGGAGAAACTGTTGCATCTTTATAGCATTTTATGCTTCAGGCGTTGACTTCTACGGCCGTAGCTATTCGATGTGGCGGAGTAACGCCCTAGAGTGAAACCTGGGTTACCCGGAACGTAGAAATGACCATAACTTTCACACTGGTAGCAATTATTCGTTTTATACATGGAAAAACTGTTCTACTTATTTTGTACTTTATGCTTGTGGCGTTGACTTCTAAGGCCCTACCTATTCGATCTGGCGGAGCAACGCCCGACGGTGAAGCCTCGGTTGCCCGGAACGTAGAAATGGCCATAACTTTCGCACTGGTTGCTATTATTCGTTCTATACGTTGGAAAAGCTGTTATATTTATATTGTGTCTTATGTTTCTTACGTTGACTTGTTAGGCCCTAACAATTCGATCTGGTGGAGCAACGCCCTAGAGTGAAGCCTAGGTTGCCCGGAACGTAGAAATGACCATCACTTTCAAACTGGTTGCAATTATTCCTGTTATATGATGGAAAAACTGTTGCATTTATATTGTATTTTATGCTTCGGGCGTTGACTGCTAAGGCCCTAACTATTCAATCTGTTGGATCAACGTCCTAGAGTGAAGCCTAGGTTGCTCGGAATGTAGAAATGACCATAACATTCACACTGGTTGAAATTATACGTTTAATACGGTGGAAAAGCTGTCGCATCTTTATTGTATTTTATGCTTCTGGCGTTGACTTCTAAGGCTCTAACTATTCGATCTGGTGGAGCACTGCCCTAGGGTGAAGCCTAGGTTGCCCGGAACGTTGAAATGACCATCACTTTCAAACTGGTTGCAATTATTCCTGTTATATAATGGAAAAACTGTTGTATTTTTATTGCATTTTATGCTTCGGGCATTGACTTCTAAGGTCCTAACTATTCAATCTGTTGGACCAACGCCATAGGCTGAAGCCCAGGTTGCGCGGAAAGTAGAAATGACAATAACTTTCACACTGGGTGCTATTATTCGTTCTATACGATGGAAAAACTGTTATATTTATATTGTATCTTATGCTTCTGGCGTTGACTTGTTAGGCCCTAACAATTCGATCTGGTGGAACAGCGACCTAGAGTGAGGCCTAGGTAGACCGGAACGTCGAAATGACCATCACTTCCATACTGGTAGCAATTATTCGTTTTATACGATGGAAAAACTGTTTTATTTATATTGTATTTTATGCTTCTGGCGTTGTCTTCTAAGGCTCTAACTATTCGATCTGGTGGAGCACTGCCCTAGGGTGAAGCCTAGGTTGCCCGGAACGTTGAAATGACCATCACTTTCAAACTGGTTGCAATTATTCCTGTTATATGATGGAAAAACTGTTGTATTTTTATTGCATTTTATGCTTCGGGCATTGACTTCTAAGGTCCTAACTATTCAATCTGTTGGATCAACGCCCTAGGGTGAAGCCTAGGTTGCGCGGAAGGTAGAAATGACAATAACTTTCACACTGGGTGCAATTATTCGTTTTATACGATGGAAAAGCAGTTGCATCTTTATTGTATTTTATGCTTCTGTCGTTGACGTCTAAGGCCGTAGCTATTAGTTGTGGTGGAGCAACGCACAAGAGTGACGCCTAGGTTGTCCGGAACGTGGAATGACCATTACTTTCGCAATGTTTGCAATTATTCATTTTATAGGATGGAAAAACTGTTGTACTTATATTGTATTTTATGCTTCTGGCGTTGACTTCTTAGGCCCTAACAATTTGATCTGGTGGAGCAACGCCCTAGAGTGAAGCCTAGCTTGCCCCGAACGTAGAAATGACCATCACTTTCAAACTGGTTGCAATTAATCCTTTTTTACGATGGAAAAACTGTTGTATTTTTATTGCATTTTATTCTTCTGGCGTTGACTTCTAAGGCACTAACTATTCGATCTGGTGGAGCAACGCAATAGAGTGAAGTCTATGTTGCCCGGAACGTAGAATTGGCCATCACTTTCAAACTGGTTGCAATTATTCCTGATATATGATGGTAACGCTGTTGTATTTTTTTTGCATTTTATGGTTCGGGCGTTGACTTCTACGGCCCTAACTATTCAATCTGTTGGACCAACGCCCTAGGGTGAAGCCTAGGTTGCTCGGAAAGTAGAAATGACCATAAGTTTCATACTGGTTGCAATTATTCGTTTGATACGCTGGAAAAACTGTTGTATTTATATTGTATTTTAAGCTTCTGGCGTCGACTTCTAAGGAACTAACTATTCGATCTGGTGGAGCAACGCCCTAGGGTGTAGCCTAGGTTGCCCGTAAAGTAGAAATGACCATAGCTTTCATACTGGTTGTAATTATTCGTTTTATATGATGGAAAAGCTGTTGTATTTTTATTGTATTTTATGCTTCTGGCGTTGACTTCTAAGGCACTAACTATTCGATCTGGTGGAGCAACGCCCTAGGGTGTAGCCTAGGTTGCCCGTAAAGTAGAAATGACCATAGCTTTCACACCGGTAGCAATTATTCGTTTTACACGATGGAAAAACTGTTCTATTTATTTTGTATTTTATGCATCGGGCGTTGACTTCTAAGGCCCTAACTATTCAATCTGTTGGAGCAACGCCCGACGGTGAAGCCTCGGTTGCCCGGAAAGTAGAAATGACGTTAACTTTCACACTGGTTGCTATTATTCGTTCTATAGGATGGAAAAACTGTTATATTTATATTGTATCTTATGCTTCGGGCGTTGACTTCTTAGGCCCTAACAATTCGATTTGGTGGAAAAAGGACCTAGAGTGAGGCCTAGGTTGCCCGGAACGTAGAACTGACCATAACTTTTACACTGGTAGCTATTATTCGTTTTATACAATGGAAAAACTGTTCTATTTATTTTGCATTTTATGCTTCGGGCGTAGACTTCTAAGGCCCTAGCTGTTTGACCTGGTGGAGCAACGCCCTAGAGTGAAGCCTAGGTTGCCCGGAACGTAGAAATGGCCATAACTTTCGCACTGGTTGATATTATTCGTTCTATACGATGGAAAAGCTGTTATATTTATATTGTGCCTTATGTTTCTTACGTTGACTTGTTAGGCCCTAACAATTCGATCTGGTGGAGCAACGCCCTAGAGTGAAGCCTAGGTAGCCCGGAACGTAGAAATGACCATCACTTCCCCACTGGTAGCAATTATTCGTTTTATACGATGGAAAATCTGTTTTATTTATATTGTATTTTATGCTTCTGGCGTTGACTTCTAAGGCCCTAACTATTCGATCTGGTGGAGCAACGCCCTAGAGTGAAGCCTAGGTTGCCCGGAACGTAGAAATGACCATCACTTTCAAACTGGTTGCAATTATTCCTGTTATATGATGGAAAAACTGTTGCATTTATATTGTATTTTATGCTTCGGGCGTTGACTGCTAAGGCCCTAACTATTCAATCTGTTGGATCAACGTCCTAGAGTGAAGCCTAGGTTGCTCGGAATGTAGAAATGACCATAACATTCACACTGGTTGAAATTATACGTTTAATACGGTGGAAAAGCTGTCGCATCTTTATTGTATTTTATGATTCTGGCGTTGTCTTCTAAGGCCCTAACTATTCGATCTGGTGGAGCAACGCCCTAGAGTGAAGGCTAGGTTGCCCGGAACGTAGAAATGACCATCGCTTTCAAACTGGTTGCAATTAATCCTTTTATACGATGGAAAAACTGTTGTATTTTAATTGCATTTTATGCTTCCGGTGTTGACTTCTAAGGCCCTAACTATTCAATCTGTTGGAGCAACGCCCAAGGGTGAAGCCTAGGTTGCCCGGAAAGAAGAAATGACGTTAACTTTCATACTGGTTGCAATTATTCGTTTTATTCGATGGAAAAACTGTTGTATTTATATTGTATTTTATGCTTCTGGCGTTGACTTCTAATGCACTAACTATTCGATCCGGCGGAGCAACGCCCTAGAGTGAAGCCGAGGTTTCCCGGAACGTAGAAATGACCATCACTTTCAAACTGGTTGCAATAATTCCTGTTATATGACGGAAAAAACTGTTGTATTTTTATTGCATTTTATGCTTCTGGCGTTGACTTCTTAGGTCCTAACAATTCAATCTGGTGGAACAACTCCCTAGAGTGAAGCCTAGGTTGCCTGGAACGTACAAATGACCATCACTATCACAAGGGTTGCATTTATTCCTGTTATAGGATGGAAAGACTGTTGTATTTCTATTGTATTTTATGCTTCAGGCGTTGACTTCTGAGGCCACCGCTATTCGATCTGGTGGAGCACTGCCCCAGAGTGAAGCCTAGGTTGCCCGGAACGTTGAAATGACCATCACTTTCAAACTGGTTGCAATTATTCCTGTTATATGATGGAAAAACTGTTGTATTTTTATTGCATTTTATGCTTCCGGCATTGACTTTTAAGGTCCTAACTATTCAATCTGTTGGAGCAACGCCCTAGGGAGAAGCCTAGGTTGCTCGGAAAGTAGAAATGACCATAAGCTTGATACAGGTTGCAATTATTTGTTTCATACGATGGAAAAACTGTTGTATTTATATTGTATTTTATGCCTCTGGCGTTGACTTCTAAGGCACTATCTATTCGATCTGGTGGAGCAACGCCCTAGAGAGAAGCCTAGGTCGCCCGGAACGTAGAATTGGCCATCACTTTCAAACTGGTCGCAATTACTCCTGTTATATGATTGAAACACTGTTGTATTTTTTTTGCATTTTATGGTTCGGGCGTAGACTTCTAAGGCCCTAAATATTCAATCTGTTGGAGCAACGCCCTAGGGTGAAGCCTAGCTTGCTCGGAAAGTAGAAATGACCATAAGTTTCATACTGGTTGCAATTATTCGTTTTATACGATGGAAACACTGTTGTATTTTTATTGCATTTTATGCTTCTGGCGTTGTCTTCTATGGCACTAACTATTCGATCTGGTGGATGAACGCAATAGAGTGAAGCCTAGGTTGCCCGGAACGTAGAATTGGCCATCACTTTCCAACTGGTTGCAATTATTCCTGTTATATGATGGAAACACTGTTGAATTTTTTTTGCATTTTATGGTTCGGGCGTTGACTTCTAAGGCCCTAACTATTCAATCTGTTGGAGCAACGCCCTAGGGTGAAGCCTAGGTTGCTCTGAAAGTAGAAATGACCATAAGTTTCATACTGGTTGCAATTATTCGTTTTATACGATGGTAAAACTGTTGTATTTATATTGTATTTTATGCTTCTGGCGTTGACTTCTAAGGCACTAAGTATTCGATCTGGTGGAGCAACGCCCTAGAGTGAAGCCTAGGTTGCCCGGAACGTAGAAATGACCAGAACATTCACACTGGTTGCTATTATTCGTTCTACACGATGGAAAAACTGTTATATTTATTTTGTATTTTATGCTTCGGGCGTTGACTTCTATGGCCCTACCTATTCGATCTGGTGGAGCAACACCATACAGTCAGGCCTAGGTTGCCCGGAACGTAGAAATGAAAATAACATTCACACCGGTTGCAATTATTCATGCTATACGATGGAAAAACTGTTGCATTTTTATTGTATTTAATGCTTCTAGCGTTGACTTCTAAGGCCGTAGCTATTCGATGTGGTGGAGCAATGCCCTAGAGTGAAGCCTAGGTTGCCGGAAACTAGAAATGACCATAACTTTCACACTGGTAGCAATTATTCGTTTTATACAATGAAAAAACTGTTCTATTTATTTTGCATTTTTTGCTTCGGGCGTTGACTTCTTAGGCCCTAACTTTTCGATCTGGTGGAACATCGCCCTAGAGTTAAGTCTAGGTTGCCCGAAACGTCGAAATGATCGTTACATTCGCACTGGTTTCAATTAGTCATGCTATACAACGGAAAAGCTGTTGTATTTATACTGTATTTTATGCTTCTGGCGTTGACTTCTAAGGCCGTAGCTATTCGATGTGGTGGAGCAACGCCCTAGAGTGAAGCCTAGGTTGCCCGGAACGTAGAAATGCCCATTACTTTCACACTGGTTGCAATTATTAGTTTTGTACGATGGGAAAACTGTTCTATTTATTTTGTATTTTATGCTTCGGGCGTTGACTTCTAAGGCCCTAACTATTCAATCTGTTGGAACAATGTCCAAGAGTGAAGCCTAGGTTGCCCGGAACGTAGAAATGACCATAACTTTCACACTGGTTGCTATTATTCGTTCTATACGATGGAGAAACTATTATATTTATATTGTATCTTATGCTTCTGGCGTTGACTTCTTAGGCCCTAACAATTCGATCTGGTGGAACAACGCCCTAGAGTGATGCCTAGGTTGCCTGGAACGTACAAATGACCATCATTTTCACACGGGTTGCAATTATTCCTGTTATAGGGTGGAAAGACTGTTGTATTTTCAATGTATTTTATTCTTCAGGCGTCGACTTCTGAGGCCGTAGCTATTCGATGTGGTGGAAGAACGCCATAGAGTGAAGCCTAGGTTGCCCGGAACGTAGAAATGACCATAACCTTCATACTGGTGGCAATTATTCGTTTTATATGATGGAAAAACTGTTGTATTTATATTGTATTTTATGCTGCTGGCGTTCAGTTCTTAGGCCCTAACTATTCGATCTGGTGGCACAACGCCCTGGGGTGAAGCCTAGGTTGCCCGGAACATAGAAATGACGATAACTTTCGCACCGGTTGCTATTATTCGTTTTATACGATGGAAAAACTGTTGTATTTATATTGTATTTTATGCTTCTGGCGTTGACTTCTAAGGCACAAACTTCTCCATCTGGTGGAGCAATGCCCTAGAGTGAGGCCTAGGTTGCCCGGAACGTAGAAATGACCATCACTTTCAAACTGGTTGCAATTATTCCTGTTATATGATGGAAAAACTGTTGTATTTTTATTGCATTTTATGCTTCGGGCATTGACTTCTAAGGTCCTAACTATTCAATCTGTTGGAGCAACGCCCTAGGGTGAAGCCTAGGTTGCCCGGAAAGTGGAAAAGACAATAACTTTCACACTGGTTGCAATTATTCGTTTTATACGATGGAAAAGCTGTTGCATCTTAATTGTATTTTATGCTTCTGCCGTTGACGTCTAAGGCCGTAGCTATTAGATGTGTTGGAGCAACGCACTAGAGTGACGCCTAGGTTGCCCGGAACGTAGAAATGACCATTACTTTCGCAATATTTGCAATTATTCATTCTATACGATGGAAAAAGTGTTGTACTTATATTGTATTTTATGCTTCTGGCGTTGACTTCTTATGCCATAACTATTCCATTTCGTGGAACAACGCCCAAGGGTGAAGCCTAGGTTGCCCGGAACGTAGAAATGGAAATAACTTTCACACCGGTAGCAATTATTCGTTTTATACGATGGAAAAACAGTTCTATTTATTTTGTATTTTATGCTTCGGCTGTTGACTTCTAAGGCCCTAAGTATTCGATCTGTTGGAGCAACGCCCTAGGGTGAAGCCTAGGTTGCCGGAAAGTAGAAATGACCATAACTTTCATACTGGTTGCAATTATTCGTTATATGCGATGGAAAAACTGTTGTATTTATATTGTATTTTATGCATCGGGCGTTGACTTCTAAGGCCCTAACTATTCGATCTGTTGGAGCAACGCCCTAGAGTGAAGCCTAGGTTGCCCGGAACGTAGAAATGACCATAACCTTCATACTGGTGGCAATTATTCGTTTTATATGATGGAAAAACTGTTGTATTTATATTGTATTTTATGCTGCTGGCGTTCAGTTCTTAGGCCCTAACTATTCGATCTGGTGGCACAACGCCCTGGGGTGAAGCCTAGGTTGCCCGGAACATAGAAATGACGATAACTTTCGCACCGGTTGCTATTATTCGTTTTATACGATGGAAAAACTGTTGTATTTATATTGTATTTTATGCTTCTGGCGTTGACTTCTAAGGCACAAACTTCTCCATCTGGTGGAGCAATGCCCTAGAGTGAGGCCTAGGTTGCCCGGAACGTAGAAATGACCATCACTTTCAAACTGGTTGCAATTATTCCTGTTATATGATGGAAAAACTGTTGTATTTTTATTGCATTTTATGCTTCGGGCATTGACTTCTAAGGTCCTAACTATTCAATCTGTTGGAGCAACGCCCTAGGGTGAAGCCTAGGTTGCCCGGAAAGTGGAAAAGACAATAACTTTCACACTGGTTGCAATTATTCGTTTTATACGATGGAAAAGCTGTTGCATCTTAATTGTATTTTATGCTTCTGCCGTTGACGTCTAAGGCCGTAGCTATTAGATGTGTTGGAGCAACGCACTAGAGTGACGCCTAGGTTGCCCGGAACGTAGAAATGACCATTACTTTCGCAATATTTGCAATTATTCATTCTATACGATGGAAAAAGTGTTGTACTTATATTGTATTTTATGCTTCTGGCGTTGACTTCTTATGCCATAACTATTCCATTTCGTGGAACAACGCCCAAGGGTGAAGCCTAGGTTGCCCGGAACGTAGAAATGGAAATAACTTTCACACCGGTAGCAATTATTCGTTTTATACGATGGAAAAACAGTTCTATTTATTTTGTATTTTATGCTTCGGCTGTTGACTTCTAAGGCCCTAAGTATTCGATCTGTTGGAGCAACGCCCTAGGGTGAAGCCTAGGTTGCCGGAAAGTAGAAATGACCATAACTTTCATACTGGTTGCAATTATTCGTTATATGCGATGGAAAAACTGTTGTATTTATATTGTATTTTATGCATCGGGCGTTGACTTCTAAGGCCCTAACTATTCGATCTGTTGGAGCAACGCCCTAGAGTGAAGCCTAGGTTGCCCGGAACGTAGAATTGTCCATCACTTTCAAACTGGTCGCAATTATTCCTGTTATATGATGGAAACACTGTTGTATTTTTTTTGCATTTTATGGCTCGGCCGTAGACTTCTAAGGCCCTAACTGTTCAATCTGTGGGAGCAACGCCCTAGGGTGAAGCCTAGGTTGCTCGGAAAGTAGAAATGACCATAAGTTTCATACTGGTTGCAATTATTCGTTTAAAACGATGGAAAAGCTGTTGTATTTATATTGTATTTTACGCTTCTGGCGTTGACTTCTAAGGCACTAACTATTCGATCTGGTGGAGCAACGCCCTAGAGTGAAGCCTAGGTTGCCCGGAACATAGAACTGGCCATCACTTTCCAAATTGGTTGCAATTATTCCTGTTATATTATGGAAACACTGTTGTATTTTTTTTGCATTTTATGGTTCGGGCGTTGACTTCTAAGGCCCTAACTATTCAATCTGTTGGAGCAACGCCCTAGCGTGAAGCCTAGGTTGCCCGGAAAGTAGAAATGACGTTAACCTTCATACTGGTTGCAATTATTCGTTTTATACGATGGAAAAAATGTTGTATTTATATTGTTTTTTATGCTTCTGGCGTTGACTTCTAAGGCACTAACTATTCGATCTGGTGGAGCAACGCCCTAGAGTGAAACCGAAGTTGCCCGGAACGTAGAAATGACCATCACTTTCAAACTGGTTGCAATTATTCCGGTTATATGATGGAAAAACTGTTGTATTTTTATTGCATTTTATGCTTCCGGCGTTGACTTCTAAGGCCCTAACTATTCAATCTGTAGGAGCAACGCCCTAGGGTGTAGCCTAGGTAGCCCGTAAAGTAGAAATGACAATAACTTTCACACTGGTTGCAATTATTCGTTTTATACGATGGAAAAGCTGTTGCATCTTTATTGTATTTTATGATTCTGTCGATGACGTCTAAGGCCGTAGCTAGTAGATGTGGTGGAGCAACGCACTAGTGTGACGCCTAGGTTGCCCGGAACGTGGAATGACCATTACATTCGCAATGTTTGCAATTGTACATTTTATACGATGGAAAAACTGTTGTACTTATATTGTATTTTATGCTTCTGGCGTTCACTTCTTAGGCCCTAACTATTCGATCTGGTGGAACAACGCCTTGGGGTGAAGCCTAGGTTGCCGGGAACGTAGAAATGACCATAACTTTCACACTGGTCGCTATTATTCGTTTTATACGATGGAGAAACTGTTATATTTATATTGTATTTTATGCTTCTGGCTTTGCCTTCTTAGGCCCTAGCTGTTCGATCTGTTGGAACAACGCCCTAGAGTGAAGCCTAGGTTGCCCGGAACGTAGAAATGACCATAACTTTCACACTGGTAGCAATTACTCGTTTTATACGATGGAAAAACTGTTTTATTTATTTTGTATTTTATGCTTCAGGCGTTGACTTCTAAGGCCCTAACTATTGGATCTGGTGGAGCAACGCCCTAGAGTGAAGCCTAGGTTGCCCGGCACGTAGAAATGACCATAACTTTCACACTGGTTCAATCATTCGTTTTATATGATGGAAAAACTGTTGTATTTATATTGTATTTTATGCTTCTGGCGTTCACTTCTTAGGCCCTAACTATTCGATCTGGTGGAACAACGGCGTAGAGTGAAGCCTAGGTTGCCGGAACGTAGAAATGACCATAACTTTCACACTGGTTGCTATCATTCGTTCTATATGATGGATAAACTGTTGTATTTATATTGTATTTTATGCTTCTGGCGTTCACTTCTTAGGCCCTAACTATTCGATCTGGTGGAACAACGCCCTAGGGTGAAGCCTAGGTTGCCCGGAACGAAGAAAGGACCATCACTTTCACACTGGTTACCATTATTCGTTTTATACGATGGAAAAACTGATGTATTTATATTGCATTTTATGCTTCTGGCATTCACTTCTTAGGCCCTATCTCTTCGATTTGGTGGAGCAACGCCCCAGAGTTAAGCCTAGGATGCCCGAAACGTCGAAATGGTCATTACTTTCGCACTGTTTGCAAATATACATTATATACGATGGAAAGGCTGTTGTATTTATATTGTATTTTATGCTTCTGGCGTTGACTTCTTAGGCCCTAACTATTTAACCTGGTGGAGCACCGCCCTAGAGTGAAGCCTAGCTTCCCGGAACGTGGAACATACCATTACCTTCACACTGGTTGCAATTATTCCTGTTATACGATGGAAAAACTGTTGCATCTTTATTGTATTTTATGCTTCTGGCGTTGACTTCTTAGGCCCTAGCTATTCGATCTGGTGGAGCAACGCCCTAGAGTGAAACCTGGATTACCCGGAACGTAGAAATGACCTGTACTTTCACACTGTTTGCAGTTATTCCTGTTATACGATGGAAAAACTGTTGTATTTATATTGTATTTTATGCTTCTGGCGTTCACTTCTTAGGCCCTAACTATCCGATCTGGTGGAACAACGGCCTAGAGTGAAGCCTAGGTCGCCGGAACGTAGAAACGACCATAACTTTCACACTGGTTGCTATCATTCGTTTTATATGATGGATAAACTGTTGTATTTATATTGTATTTTATGCTTCTGGCGTTCACTTCTTAGGCCCTAACTATTCGATCTCGTGGAGCATCGTCCTAGAGTGAAGCCTAGGTTGCCCGGAAAGTAGAAATGACCATAACTTTCATGCTGGTAGCAATTATTCGTTTTATATGATGGAAAAACTGTTGTATTTTTATTGCATTTTATGCTTCAGGCGTTGACTTCTACGGCCGTAGCTATTCGATCTGGTGGAGCAACGCCCTAGAGTGAAACCTGGATTACCCGGAACGTAGAAATGACCTGTACTTTCACACTGTTTGCAGTTATTCCTGTTATACGATGGAAAAACTGTTGTATTTATATTGTATTTTATGCTTCTGGCGTTCACTTCTTAGGCCCTAACTATTCGATCTGGTGGAACAACGGCCTAGAGTGAAGCCTAGGTCGCCGGAACGTAGAAATGACCATAACTTTCACACTGGTTGCTATCATTCGTTTTATATGATGGATAAACTGTTGTATTTATATTGTATTTTATGCTTCTGGCGTTCACTTCTTAGGCCCTAACTATTCGATCTGGTGGAACAACGCCCTAGGGTGAAGCCCAGGTTGCCCGGAACGAAGAAATGACCATCACTTTCACACTGGTTACCATTATTCGTTTTATACGATGGAAAAACTGATGTATTTATATTGCATTTTATGCTTCTGGCATTCACTTCTTAGGCCCTATCTCTTCGAGTTGGTGGAGCAACGCCCCAGAGTTAAGCCTAGGATGCCCGAAACGTCGAAATGGTCATTACTTTCGCACTGTTTGCAATAATCCATTTTATACGATGGCAAAGCTGTTGTATTTATATTGTATTTTATGCTTCTAGCGTTGACTTCTTAGGCCCTAACTATTTAACCTGGTGGAGCACCGCCCTAGAGTGAAGCCTGGGTTGCCCGGAACGTAGAACATACCATTACCTTCACACTGGTTGCAATTATTCCTGTTATACGATGGAAAAACTGTTGCATCTTTATTGTATTTTATGCTTCTGGCGTTGACTTCTTAGGCCCTAGCTATTCGATCTGGTGGAGCAACGCCCTAGAGTGAAACCTGGATTACCCGGAACGTAGAAATGACCTGTACTTTCACACTGTTTGCAGTTATTCCTGTTATACGATGGAACAACTGTTGCATCTTTATTGTATTTTATGCTTCTGGCGTTGACTTCTTAGGCCCTAGCTATTCGATCTGGTGGAGCAACGCCCTAGAGTGAAACCTGGATTACCCGGAACGTAGAAATGGCCTGTACTTTCACACTGTTTGCAGTTATTCCTGTTATACGATGGAACAACTGTTGCATCTTTATTGCATTTTATTCTTCTGGCGTTGACTTCTAAGGTCCTAGCTAGTGGATCTCTTGGGGCAACGTCCAAGAGTGAAGCCTATGTTGCCTGGAACGTAGAAATGACTACTACTTTCACACTGGTTGCAATTATTCGTTTTATACGATGGAAAAACTGATGTATTTATTTTGTATTTAATTCTTCTGGCGTTGGCTTCTTAGACCCTAACTATTGGACCTGGTGGACCAACGCATCAGAGCGTAGCCTGTGTTGCCCGGAACGTCGAAATAGCCATCACTTTCACACTGGTTGCAATTATTCCTGTTATACGATCGATACACTGTTGTATTTTTATTTTATTTTATGCTTCTGGCATTGGCTTCTAAGGCCCTAACTATTCGATCTGGTGGAGCAACGCCCTAGAGTGCAGCCTAGGTTGCCCGGAACGTGAAATGACCATTACCTTCACACTGGTTGCAATTATTCGTTTTATACGATGGAAAAACTGTTGTATTTTTATTTTATTTTATGCTTCTGGCGTTGACTTCTGAGACCCTAACTATTCGATCTGGTGGACCAACGCCCTAGAGTGAAGCCTAGGTTGCTCTGAAGGTAGAAATGTCCATTACCTTCACACTGTTTACAATTATTCCTGTTATACGATGGAAAAACTGTTGGGTCTTTATTGTATTTTATGCTTCGGTCGCTGACTTCTAAGGCCCTAGCTATTCGATGTGGTGGAGCAACGCCCCAGTGTGAAGCGTAGGTTGCCCGGATCGTAGAAATGACCATCACTTTCAAACTGGTTGCAATTATTCCGGTTATATGATGGAAAAACTGTTGTATTTTTATTGCATTTTATGCTTCCGGCGTTCACTTCTAAGGCCCTAACTATTCAATCTGTAGGAGCAACGCCCTAGGGTGTAGCCTAGGTAGCCCGTAAAGTAGAAATGACAATAACTTTCACACTGGTTGCAATTATTCGATTTATACGATGGAAAAGCTGTTGCATCTTTATTGTATTTTATGATTCTGTCGATGAGGTCTAAGGCCGTAGCTAGTAGATGTGGTGGAGCAACGCACTAGAGTGACGCCTAGGTTGCCCGGAACGTGGAATGACCATTACATTCGCAATGTTTGCAATTGTACATTTTATACGATGGAAAAACTGTTGTACTTATATTGTATTTTATGCTTCTGGCGTTCACTTCTTAGGCCCTAACTATTCGATCTGGTGGAACAACACCCTGGAGTGAAGCCTAGGTTACCTGGAACGTAGAAATGACCATCACTTTTACACGGGTTGCAATTCTTCCTGTTATTGGATGGAAAGACAGTTGTATTTTTATTGTATTTTATGCTTCACGCGTTGACTTCTGAGGCCGTATCTATTCGATGTGGTGGATGAACGCCATAGAGTGAAGCCTAGGTTGCGCGGATCGTAGAAATGACCATAACTTTCACACTGGTAGCAATTACTCGTTTTATACGATGGAAAAACTGTTTTATTTATTTTGTATTTTATGCTTCAGGCGTTGACTTCTAAGGCCCTAACTATTGGATCTGGTGGAGCAACGCCCTAGAGTGAAGCCTAGGTTGCCCGGCACGTAGAAATGACCATAACTTTCACACTGGTTCAATCATTCGTTTTATATGATGGAAAAACTGTTGTATTTATATTGTATTTTATGCTTCTGGCGTTCACTTCTTAGGCCCTAACTATTCGATCTGGTGGAACAACGGCGTAGAGTGAAGCCTAGGTTGCCGGAACGTAGAAATGACCATAACTTTCACACTGGTTGCTATCATTCGTTTTATATGATGGATAAACTGTTGTATTTATATTGTATTTTATGCTTCTGGCGTTCACTTCTTACGCCCTAACTATTCGATCTGGTGGTACAACGCCCTAGGGTGAAGCCTAGGTTGCCCGGAACGAAGAAAGGACCATCACTTTCACACTGGTTACCATTATTCGTTTTATACGATGGAAAAACTGATGTATTTATATTGCATTTTATGCTTCTGGCATTCACTTCTTAGGCCCTATCTCTTCGATTTGGTGGAGCAACGCCCCAGAGTTAAGCCTAGGATGCCCGAAACGTCGAAATGGTCATTACTTTCGCACTGTTTGCAAATATACATTATATACGATGGAAAGGCTGTTGTATTTATATTGTATTTTATGCTTCTGGCGTTGACTTCTTAGGCCCTAACTATTTAACCTGGTGGAGCACCGCCCTAGAGTGAAGCCTAGCTTCCCGGAACGTAGAACATACCATTACCTTCACACTGGTTGCAATTATTCCTGTTATACGATGGAAAAACAGTTGCATCTTTATTGTATTTTATGCTTCTGGCGTTGACTTCTTAGGCCCTAGCTATTCGATCTGGTGGAGCAACGCCCTAGAGTGAAACCTGGATTACCCGGAACGTAGAAATGACCTGTACTTTCACACTGTTTACAGTTATTCCTGTTATACGATGGCAAAGCTGTTGTATTTATATTGTATTTTATGCTTCTAGCGTTGACTTCTTAGGCCCTAACTATTTAACCTGGTGGAGCACCGCCCTAGAGTGAAGCCTGGGTTGCCCGGAACGTAGAACATACCATTACCTTCACACTGGTTGCAATTATTCCTGTTATACGATGGAAAAACTGTTGCATCTTTATTGTATTTTATGCTTCTGGCGTTGACTTCTTAGGCCCTAGCTATTCGATCTGGTGGAGCAACGCCCTAGAGTGAAACCTGGATTACCCGGAACGTAGAAATGGCCTGTACTTTCACACTGTTTGCAGTTATTCCTGTTATACGATGGAACAACTGTTGCATCTTTATTGCATTTTATTCTTCTGGCGTTGACTTCTAAGGTCCTAGCTAGTGGATCTCTTGGGGCAATGTCCAAGAGTGAAGCCTATGTTGCCTGGAACGTAGAAATGACTACTACTTTCACACTGGTTGCAATTATTCGTTTTATACGATGGAAAAACTGATGTATTTATTTTGTATTTAATTCTTCTGGCGTTGGCTTCTTAGACCCTAACTATTGGACCTGGTGGACCAACGCATCAGAGCGTAGCCTGTGTTGCCCGGAACGTCGAAATAGCCATCACTTTCACACTGGTTGCAATTATTCCTGTTATACGATCGATACACTGTTGTATTTTTATTTTATTTTATGCTTCTGGCATTGGCTTCTAAGGCCCTAACTATTCGATCTGGTGGAGCAACGCCCTAGAGTGCAGCCTAGGTTGCCCGGAACGTGAAATGACCATTACCTTCACACTGGTTGCAATTATTCGTTTTATACGATGGAAAAACTGTTGTATTTTTATTTTATTTTATGCTTCTGGCGTTGACTTCTGAGACCCTAACTATTCGATCTGGTGGACCAACGCCCTAGAGTGAAGCCTAGGTTGCCGGAACGTAGAAATGACCATAACTTTCACACTGGTTGCTATCATTCGTTTTATATGATGGATAAACTGTTGTATTTATATTGTATTTTATGCTTCTGGCGTTCACTTCTTAGGCCCTAACTATTCGATCTGGTGGAACAACGCCCTAGGGTGAAGCCTAGGTTGCCCGGAACGAAGAAATGACCATCACTTTCACACTGGTTACCATTATTCGTTTTATACGATGGAAAAACTGATGTATTTATATTGCATTTTATGCTTCTGGCATTCACTTCTTAGGCCCTATCTCTTCGAGTTGGTGGAGCAACGCCCCAGAGTTAAGCCTAGGATGCCCGAAACGTCGAAATGGTCATTACTTTCGCACTGTTTGCAATAATCCATTTTATACGATGGCAAAGCTGTTGTATTTATATTGTATTTTATGCTTCTAGCGTTGACTTCTTAGGCCCTAACTATTTAACCTGGTGGAGCACCGCCCTAGAGTGAAGCCTGGGTTGCCCGGAACGTAGAACATACCATTACCTTCACACTGGTTGCAATTATTCCTGTTATACGATGGAAAAACTGTTGCATCTTTATTGTATTTTATGCTTCTGGCGTTGACTTCTTAGGACCTAGCTATTCGATCTGGTGGAGCAACGCCCTAGAGTGAAACCTGGATTACCCGGAACGTAGAAATGACCTGTACTTTCACACTGTTTGCAGTTATTCCTGTTATACGATGGAACAACTGTTGCATCTTTATTGTATTTTATGCTTCTGGCGTTGACTTCTTAGGCCCTAGCTATTCGATCTGGTGGAGCAACGCCCTAGAGTGAAACCTGGATTACCCGGAACGTAGAAATGGCCTGTACTTTCACACTGTTTGCAGTTATTCCTGTTATACGATGGAACAACTGTTGCATCTTTATTGCATTTTATTCTTCTGGCGTTGACTTCTAAGGTCCTAGCTAGTGGATCTCTTGGGGCAACGTCCAAGAGTGAAGCCTATGTTGCCTGGAACGTAGAAATGACTACTACTTTCACACTGGTTGCAATTATTCGTTTTATACGATGGAAAAACTGATGTATTTATTTTGTATTTAATTCTTCTGGCGTTGGCTTCTTAGACCCTAACTATTGGACCTGGTGGACCAACGCATCAGAGCGTAGCCTGTGTTGCCCGGAACGTCAAAATAGCCATCACTTTCACACTGGTTGCAATTATTCCTGTTATACGATCGATACACTGTTGTATTTTTATTTTATTTTATGCTTCTGGCATTGGCTTCTAAGGCCCTAACTATTCGATCTGGTGGAGAAACGCCCTAGAGTGCAGCCTAGGTTGCCCGGAACGTGAAATGACCATTACCTTCACACTGGTTGCAATTATTCGTTTTATACGATGGAAAAACTGTTGTATTTTTATTTTATTTTATGCTTCTGGCGTTGACTTCTGAGACCCTAACTATTCGATCTGGTGGACCAACGCCCTAGAGTGAAGCCTAGGTTGCCCTGAAGGTAGAAATGTCCATTACCTTCACACTGTTTACAATTATTCCTGTTATACGATGGAAAAACTGTTGGGTCTTTATTGTATTTTATGCTTCGGTCGCTGACTTCTAAGGCCCTAGCTATTCGATGTGGTGGAGCAACGCCCCAGTGTGAAGCGTAGGTTGCCCGAGGCGTACAAATGACCATTACTTTCACACTGGTTGCAATTATTCATGCTATACGATGGAAAAACTGTACTATTTTTATTGTATTTTATTCTTCTGGCGTTGACCATTACTTTCACACTGGTTGCAATTATTCATGCTATACGATGGAAAAACTGTACTAATTTTATTGTATTTTATTCTTCTGGCGTTGACTTCTAAGGCCCTAACTATTCGATGTGTTGGAGCAACGCTATAGAGTGAAGCCTAGGTTGCCCGGAGCGCAGAAATGACCATTACGTGCACGCTGTTTGCAAAGACTCCTGTTATACGATGGAGAAACTGTTGCATTTTTCTTGTACTTTATGCTTCTGGCGTTGACTTCTAAGGCCCTATCTATTCGATCTGGTGGAGCAACGCCTCAGAGTTATATCTAGGACGCCCGGGACGTAGAAATGGCCGTCACTTTCACACTGGTTGCAATTATTCGTTCTATACGATGGAAAAGCTGTTGCATTTATATTGTATTATATCATTCTGGCGTTGACATCTTAGGCCCTACCTATTCGATCTGGTGGAGCAACGCCCTACAGTGAAGCCTAGGTTGCCCGGAATGTAGAAGTGACCATGACTTTCACACTACTTGCAATTATTCGTTTTATACGATGGAAAAACTGTTGCAACTTTATTGTATTTTATGCCTCGGGCGTTGACTTCTAAGGTCCTAACTATTCCATCTGGTGGACAAACGCCCTAGAGTGAAGACTAGGTTGCCCGGAACGTAGAAGTGATCATTACTTTCACACTGGTTGCAATTATTCGTTTTATACGATGGAAAGACTGTTGTATTTATATTGTATTTTATGCTTCTAGCGTTGACTTCTAAGTCCGTAGCTATTCGATATGGTGGAGCAACGCCCTAGAGCGAAACCCAGGTTACCCGGAACGTAGAAATGACCAGTACTTTCACACTGGTTGCAGTTATTGCTGTTATACGATGACAAAACTGTTGCATTTTAATTGTATTTTATGCTTCTGGCGTTGAATTCTAAGTCCCAAACTATTCGATCTCGTGGAGCAACGCCCTAGAGTGAAGCCTAGGTTCCCGGAACGCAGAAATGGCCATTACTTTCACACTGGTTGCAATTATTCGTTTTATACGATGGAAAAACTGTTGGATTTATTTTGTATTTGGTGCGTCTGGCGTTGACTTCTTAGGCCCTAGCTATTCGATCTGGTGGAGCAACACCCTAGAGTGAAGCCTAGATTGCCCGGAACGTAGAAATGACCATTACCTTCACGCTTGTTGCAATTATTCCTGTTATACAATGAAAAAACTGTTGTATTATTATTGTATTTTATGCTTCTGGCGTTGACTTCTAAGGCCGTAGCTATTCGATGTGGTGGAGCAACGCCCTAGAGTGCAGCCTAGGTTGCCCGGAACGTAGAAATGACCATTACTTTCACACTGTTCGCAAATATACATTATATACGATGGAAAAGCTGTTGTATTTATATCGTATTTTATGCTTCTGGCATAAACTTCTTAGGCCCTAACCTTTTGATCTGGTGGAGCAACGCCCTAGAGTGAAGCCTAGGTTGCCCGAAACGCCAAAATGATCATTACTTTCTCACTGGTTGCAATTATTCATGCTATACGATGGAAAAACTGTACTATTTTTATTGTATTTTATTCTTCTGGCGTTGACTTCTAAGGCCCTAACTATTCGATGTGTTGGAGCAACGCTATAGAGTGAAGCCTAGGTTGCCCGGAGCGCAGAAATGACCATTACGTGCACGCTGTTTGCAAAGACTCCTGTTATACGATGGAGAAACTGTTGCATTTTTCTTGTACTTTATGCTTCTGGCGTTGACTTCTAAGGCCCTATCTATTCGATCTGGTGGAGCAACGCCTCAGAGTTATATCTAGGACGCCCGGGACGTAGAAATGGCCGTCACTTTCACACTGGTTGCAATTATTCGTTCTATACGATGGAAAAGCTGTTGCATTTATATTGTATTATATCATTCTGGCGTTGACATCTTAGGCCCTACCTATTCGATCTGGTGGAGCAACGCCCTACAGTGAAGCCTAGGTTGCCCGGAATGTAGAAGTGACCATTACTTTCACACTGGTTGCAATTATTCGTTTTATACGATGGAAAGACTGTTGTATTTATATTGTATTTTATGCTTCTAGCGTTGACTTCTAAGTCCGTAGCTATTCGATATGGTGGAGCAACGCCCTAGAGCGAAACCCAGGTTACCCGGAACGCAGAAATGACCAGTACTTTCACACTGGTTGCAGTTATTGCTGTTATACGATGACAAAACTGTTGCATTTTAATTGTATTTTATGCTTCTGGCGTTGAATTCTAAGTCCCTAACTATTCGATCTCGTGGAGCAACGCCCTAGAGTGAAGCCTAGGTTCCCGGAACGCAGAAATGGCCATTACTTTCACACTGGTTGCAATTATTCGTTTTATACGATGGAAAAACTGTTGGATTTATTTTGTATTTGGTGTGTCTGGCGTTGACTTCTTAGGCCCTAGCTATTCGATCTGGTGGAGCAACGCCCTAGGGTGAAACCTGGATTACCCGGAACGTAGAAATGACCTGTACTTTCACACTGTTTGCAGTTATTCCTGTTATACGATGGAAAAACTGTTGTATTTATATTGTATTTTATGCTTCTGGCGTTCACTTCTTAGGCCCTAACTATCCGATCTGGTGGAACAACGGCCTAGAGTGAAGCCTAGGTCGCCGGAACGTAGAAACGACCATAACTTTCACACTGGTTGCTATCATTCGTTTTATATGATGGATAAACTGTTGTATTTATATTGTATTTTATGCTTCTGGCGTTCACTTCTTAGGCCCTAACTATTCGATCTCGTGGAGCATCGTCCTAGAGTGAAGCCTAGGTTGCCCGGAAAGTAGAAATGACCATAACTTTCATGCTGGTAGCAATTATTCGTTTTATATGATGGAAAAACTGTTGTATTTTTATTGCATTTTATGCTTCAGGCGTTGACTTCTACGGCCGTAGCTATTCGATCTGGTGGAGCAACGCCCTAGAGTGAAACCTGGATTACCCGGAACGTAGAAATGACCTGTACTTTCACACTGTTTGCAGTTATTCCTGTTATACGATGGAAAAACTGTTGTATTTATATTGTATTTTATGCTTCTGGCGTTCACTTCTTAGGCCCTAACTATTCGATCTGGTGGAACAACGGCCTAGAGTGAAGCCTAGGTCGCCGGAACGTAGAAATGACCATAACTTTCACACTGGTTGCTATCATTCGTTTTATATGATGGATAAACTGTTGTATTTATATTGTATTTTATGCTTCTGGCGTTCACTTCTTAGGCCCTAACTATTCGATCTGGTGGAACAACGCCCTAGGGTGAAGCCTAGGTTGCCCGGAACGAAGAAATGACCATCACTTTCACACTGGTTACCATTATTCGTTTTATACGATGGAAAAACTGATGTATTTATATTGCATTTTATGCTTCTGGCATTCACTTCTTAGGCCCTATCTCTTCGAGTTGGTGGAGCAACGCCCCAGAGTTAAGCCTAGGATGCCCGAAACGTCGAAATGGTCATTACTTTCGCACTGTTTGCAATAATCCATTTTATACGATGGCAAAGCTGTTGTATTTATATTGTATTTTATGCTTCTAGCGTTGACTTCTTAGGCCCTAACTATTTAACCTGGTGGAGCAACGCCCTAGAGTGAAGCCTGGGTTGCCCGGAACGTAGAACATACCATTACCTTCACACTGGTTGCAATTATTCCTGTTATACGATGGAAAAACTGTTGCATCTTTATTGTATTTTATGCTTCTGGCGTTGACTTCTTAGGCCCTAGCTATTCGATCTGGTGGAGCAACGCCCTAGAGTGAAACCTGGATTACCCGGAACGTAGAAATGACCTGTACTTTCACACTGTTTGCAGTTATTCCTGTTATACGATGGAACAACTGTTGCATCTTTATTGTATTTTATGCTTCTGGCGTTGACTTCTTAGGCCCTAGCTATTCGATCTGGTGGAGCAACGCCCTAGAGTGAAACCTGGATTACCCGGAACGTAGAAATGGCCCGTACTTTCACACTGTTTGCAGTTATTCCTGTTATACGATGGAACAACTGTTGCATCTTTATTGCATTTTATTCTTCTGGCGTTGACTTCTAAGGTCCTAGCTAGTGGATCTCTTGGGGCAACGTCCAAGAGTGAAGCCTATGTTGCCTGGAACGTAGAAATGACTACTACTTTCACACTGGTTGCAATTATTCGTTTTATACGATGGAAAAACTGATGTATTTATTTTGTATTTAATTCTTCTGGCGTTGGCTTCTTAGACCCTAACTATTGGACCTGGTGGACCAACGCATCAGAGCGTAGCCTGTGTTGCCCGGAACGTCGAAATAGCCATCACTTTCACACTGGTTGCAATTATTCCTGTTATACGATCGATACACTGTTGTATTTTTATTTTATTTTATGCTTCTGGCATTGGCTTCTAAGGCCCTAACTATTCGATCTGGTGGAGCAACGCCCTAGAGTGCAGCCTAGGTTGCCCGGAACGTGAAATGACCATTACCTTCACACTGGTTGCAATTATTCGTTTTATACGATGGAAAAACTGTTGTATTTTTATTTTATTTTATGCTTCTGGCGTTGACTTCTGAGACCCTAACTATTCGATCTGGTGGACCAACGCCCTAGAGTGAAGCCTAGGTTGCCCTGAAGGTAGAAATGTCCATTACCTTCACACTGTTTACAATTATTCCTGTTATACGATGGAAAAACTGTTGGGTCTTTATTGTATTTTATGCTTCGGTCGCTGACTTCTAAGGCCCTAGCTATTCGATGTGGTGGAGCAACGCCCCAGTGTGAAGCGTAGGTTGCCCGGAACGTAGAAATGACCATCACTTTCAAACTGGTTGCAATTATTCCGGTTATATGATGGAAAAACTGTTGTATTTTTATTGCATTTTATGCTTCCGGCGTTGACTTCTAAGGCCCTAACTATTCAATCTGTAGGAGCAACGCCCTAGGGTGTAGCCTAGGTAGCCCGTAAAGTAGAAATGACAATAACTTTCACACTGGTTGCAATTATTCGTTTTATACGATGGAAAAGCTGTTGCATCTTTATTGTATTTTATGATTCTGTCGATGACGTCTAAGGCCGTAGCTAGTAGATGTGGTGGAGCAACGCACTAGAGTGACGCCTAGGTTGCCCGGAACGTGGAATGACCATTACATTCGCAATGTTTGCAATTGTACATTTTATACGATGGAAAAACTGTTGTACTTATATTGTATTTTATGCTTCTGGCGTTCACTTCTTAGGCCCTAACTATTCGATCTGGTGGAACAACGCCTTGGGGTGAAGCCTAGGTTGCCGGGAACGTAGAAATGACCATAACTTTCACACTGGTCGCTATTATTCGTTTTATACGATGGAGAAACTGTTATATTTATATTGTATTTTATGCTTCTGGCTTTGCCTTCTTAGGCCCTAGCTGTTCGATCTGTTGGAACAACGCCCTAGAGTGAAGCCTAGGTTGCCCGGAACGTAGAAATGACCATCACTTTCACAATGGTTGCAATTATTCCTGTTATACGATGAAAATACTGTAGTATATTTATCGTATTTTATGCTTCGGGCGTTGACTTCTATGGCCCTACCTATTCGACCTGGTGGAGCAACACCCTACAGTGAAGCCTAGTTTGTCCGCAACGTAGATATGACCATAACCTTCACACAGGTTGCAATTATTCGTTTTATACGATTGAAAGACTGTTGTATTTATTTTATAGTTTATGTTTCTGGCGTTGAATTCCAAGGCCCTAACACGTCGACCTGGTGGAGCAATGCCTCAGAGTTAAGTCTAGGATGCCCGAAACGTCGAAATGATCGTTACTTTCACACTGGTTGCAATTATTCATGCTATACGATTGAAGAACTGTTGCATTTTTATTGTATGTTCTGCTTCTGTATTTGAATTCAAAGGTCCTAGCCATTCGATCTGGTGGAGCAACGTCCAAGAGTGAAGCCTAGGACGCCCGGAACGTAGTTATGACCATATCTTTCACACTGGTAGCAATTATTCGTTTTATACGATGGAACAACTGTTATATTTATATTGTATTTTATGCTTCTGGCGTTGACTTCTTAGGCCCTAGCTATTCGATCTGGTGGAGCAACACCCTAGAGTGAAGCCTAGATTGCCCGGAACGTAGAAATGACCATTACCTTCACGCTTGTTGCAATTATTCCTGTTATACAATGAAAAAACTGTTGTATTATTATTGTATTTTATGCTTCTGGCGTTGACTTCTAAGGCCGTAGCTATTCGATGTGGTGGAGCAACGCCCTAGAGTGCAGCCTAGGTTGCCCGGAACGTAGAAATGACCATTACTTTCACACTGTTCGCAAATATACATTATATACGATGGAAAAGCTGTTGTATTTATATCGTATTTTATGCTTCTGGCATAAACTTCTTAGGCCCTAACCTTTTGATCTGGTGGAGCAACGCCCTAGAGTGAAGCCTAGGTTGCCCGAAACGCCAAAATGATCATTACTTTCTCACTGGTTGCAATTATTCATGCTATACGATGGAAAAACTGTACTATTTTTATTGTATTTTATTCTTCTGGCGTTGACTTCTAAGGCCCTAACTATTCGATGTGTTGGAGCAACGCTATAGAGTGAAGCCTAGGTTGCCCGGAGCGCAGAAATGACCATTACGTGCACGCTGTTTGCAAAGACTCCTGTTATACGATGGAGAAACTGTTGCATTTTTCTTGTACTTTATGCTTCTGGCGTTGACTTCTAAGGCCCTATCTATTCGATCTGGTGGAGCAACGCCTCAGAGTTATATCTAGGACGCCCGGGACGTAGAAATGGCCGTCACTTTCACACTGGTTGCAATTATTCGTTCTATACGATGGAAAAGCTGTTGCATTTATATTGTACTATATCATTCTGGCGTTGACATCTTAGGCCCTACCTATTCGATCTGGTGGAGCAGCGCCCTACAGTGAAGCCTAGGTTGCTCGAATGTAGAAGTGACCATGACTTTCACACTACTTGCAATTATTCGTTTTATACGATGGAAAAACTGTTGCAACTTTATTGTATTTTATGCCTCGGGCGTTGACTTCTAAGGTCCTAACTATTCGATCTGGTGGACAAACGCCCTAGAGTGAAGACTAGGTTGCCCGGAACGTAGAAGTGATCATTACTTTCACACTGGTTGCAATTATTCGTTTTATACGATGGAAAGACTGTTGTATTTATATTGTATTTTATGCTTCTAGCGTTGACTTCTAAGTCCGTAGCTATTCGATATGGTGGAGCAACGCCCTAGAGCGAAACCCAGGTTACCCGGAACGTAGAAATGACCAGTACTTTCACACTGGTTGCAGTTATTGCTGTTATACGATGACAAAACTGTTGCATTTTAATTGTATTTTATGCTTCTGGCGTTGAATTCTAAGTCCCTAACTATTCGATCTCGTGGAGCAACGCCCTAGAGTGAAGCCTAGGTTCCCGGAACGCAGAAATGGCCATTACTTTCACACTGGTTGCAATTATTCGTTTTATACGATGGAAAAACTGTTGGATTTATTTTGTATTTGGTGTGTCTGGCGTTGACTTCTTAGGCCCTAGCTATTCGATCTGGTGGAGCAACGCCCTAGAGTGAAACCTGGATTACCCGGAACGTAGAAATGACCTGTACTTTCACACTGTTTGCAGTTATTCCTGTTATACGATGGAAAAACTGTTGTATTTATATTGTATTTTATGCTTCTGGCGTTCACTTCTTAGGCCCTAACTATCCGATCTGGTGGAACAACGGCCTAGAGTGAAGCCTAGGTCGCCGGAACGTAGAAACGACCATAACTTTCACACTGGTTGCTATCATTCGTTTTATATGATGGATAAACTGTTGTATTTATATTGTATTTTATGCTTCTGGCGTTCACTTCTTAGGCCCTAACTATTCGATCTCGTGGAGCATCGTCCTAGAGTGAAGCCTAGGTTGCCCGGAAAGTAGAAATGACCATAACTTTCATGCTGGTAGCAATTATTCGTTTTATATGATGGAAAAACTGTTGTATTTTTATTGCATTTTATGCTTCAGGCGTTGACTTCTACGGCCGTAGCTATTCGATCTGGTGGAGCAACGCCCTAGAGTGAAACCTGGATTACCCGGAACGTAGAAATGACCTGTACTTTCACACTGTTTGCAGTTATTCCTGTTATACGATGGAAAAACTGTTGTATTTATATTGTATTTTATGCTTCTGGCGTTCACTTCTTAGGCCCTAACTATTCGATCTGGTGGAACAACGGCCTAGAGTGAAGCCTAGGTCGCCGGAACGTAGAAATGACCATAACTTTCACACTGGTTGCTATCATTCGTTTTATATGATGGATAAACTTTTGTATTTATATTGTATTTTATGCTTCTGGCGTTCACTTCTTAGGCCCTAACTATTCGATCTGGTGGAACAACGCCCTAGGGTGAAGCCTAGGTTGCCGGGAACGAAGAAATGACCATCACTTTCACACTGGTTACCATTATTCGTTTTATACGATGAAAAAACTGATGTATTTATATTGCATTTTATGCTTCTGGCATTCACTTCTTAGGCCCTATCTCTTCGAGTTGGTGGAGCAACGCCCCAGAGTTAAGCCTAGGATGCCCGAAACGTCGAAATGGTCATTACTTTCGCACTGTTTGCAATAATCCATTTTATACGATGGCAAAGCTGTTGTATTTATATTGTATTTTATGCTTCTAGCGTTGACTTCTTAGGCCCTAACTATTTAACCTGGTGGAGCACCGCCCTAGAGTGAAGCCTGGGTTGCCCTGAACGTAGAACATACCATTACCTTCACACTGGTTGCAATTATTCCTGTTATACGATGGAAAAACTGTTGCATCTTTATTGTATTTTATGCTTCTGGCGTTGACTTCTTAGGCCCTAGCTATTCGATCTGGTGGAGCAACGCCCTAGAGTGAAACCTGGATTACCCGGAACGTAGAAATGACCTGTACTTTCACACTGTTTGCAGTTATTCCTGTTATACGATGGAACAACTGTTGCATCTTTATTGTATTTTATGCTTCTGGCGTTGACTTCTTAGGCCCTAGCTATTCGATCTGGTGGAGCAACGCCCTAGAGTGAAACCTGGATTACCCGGAACGTAGAAATGGCCTGTACTTTCACACTGTTTGCAGTTATTCCTGTTATACGATGGAACAACTGTTGCATCTTTATTGCATTTTATTCTTCTGGCGTTGACTTCTAAGGTCCTAGCTAGTGGATCTCTTGGGGCAACGTCCAAGAGTGAAGCCTATGTTGCCTGGAACGTAGAAATGACTACTACTTTCACACTGGTTGCAATTATTCGTTTTATACGATGGAAAAACTGATGTATTTATTTTGTATTTAATTCTTCTGGCGTTGGCTTCTTAGACCCTAACTATTGGACCTGGTGGACCAACGCATCAGAGCGTAGCCTGTGTTGCCCGGAACGTCGAAATAGCCATCACTTTCACACTGGTTGCAATTATTCCTGTTATACGATCGATACACTGTTGTATTTTTATTTTATTTTATGCTTCTGGCATTGGCTTCTAAGGCCCTAACTATTCGATCTGGTGGAGCAACGCCCTAGAGTGCAGCCTAGGTTGCCCGGAACGTGAAATGACCATTACCTTCACACTGGTTGCAATTATTCGTTTTATACGATGGAAAAACTGTTGTATTTTTATTTTATTTTATGCTTCTGGCGTTGACTTCTGAGACCCTAACTATTCGATCTGGTGGACCAACGCCCTAGAGTGAAGCCTAGGTTGCCCTGAAGGTAGAAATGTCCATTACCTTCACACTGTTTACAATTATTCCTGTTATACGATGGAAAAACTGTTGGGTCTTTATTGTATTTTATGCTTCGGTCGCTGACTTCTAAGGCCCTAGCTATTCGATGTGGTGGAGCAACGCCCCAGTGTGAAGCGTAGGTTGCCCGGAACGTAGAAATGACCATCACTTTCAAACTGGTTGCAATTATTCCGGTTATATGATGGAAAAACTGTTGTATTTTTATTGCATTTTATGCTTCCGGCGTTGACTTCTAAGGCCCTAACTATTCAATCTGTAGGAGCAACGCCCTAGGGTGTAGCCTAGGTAGCCCGTAAAGTAGAAATGACAATAACTTTCACACTGGTTGCAATTATTCGTTTTATACGATGGAAAAGCTGTTGCATCTTTATTGTATTTTATGATTCTGTCGATGACGTCTAAGGCCGTAGCTAGTAGATGTGGTGGAGCAACGCACTAGAGTGACGCCTAGGTTGCCCGGAACGTGGAATGACCATTACATTCGCAATGTTTGCAATTGTACATTTTATACGATGGAAAAACTGTTGTACTTATATTGTATTTTATGCTTCTGGCGTTCACTTCTTAGGCCCTAACTATTCGATCTGGTGGAACAACGCCTTGGGGTGAAGCCTAGGTTGCCGGGAACGTAGAAATGACCATAACTTTCACACTGGTCGCTATTATTCGTTTTATACGATGGAGAAACTGTTATATTTATATTGTATTTTATGCTTCTGGCTTTGCCTTCTTAGGCCCTAGCTGTTCGATCTGTTGGAACAACGCCCTAGAGTGAAGCCTAGGTTGCCCGGAACGTAGAAATGACCATCACTTTCACAATGGTTGCAATTATTCCTGTTATACGATGAAAATACTGTAGTATATTTATCGTATTTTATGCTTCGGGCGTTGACTTCTATGGCCCTACCTATTCGACCTGGTGGAGCAACACCCTACAGTGAAGCCTAGTTTGTCCGCAACGTAGATATGACCATAACCTTCACACAGGTTGCAATTATTCGTTTTATACGATTGAAAGACTGTTGTATTTATTTTATAGTTTATGTTTCTGGCGTTGAATTCCAAGGCCCTAACACGTCGACCTGGTGGAGCAATGCCTCAGAGTTAAGTCTAGGATGCCCGAAACGTCGAAATGATCGTTACTTTCACACTGGTTGCAATTATTCATGCTATACGATTGAAGAACTGTTGCATTTTTATTGTATGTTCTGCTTCTGTATTTGAATTCAAAGGTCCTAGCCATTCGATCTGGTGGAGCAACGTCCAAGAGTGAAGCCTAGGACGCCCGGAACGTAGTTATGACCATATCTTTCACACTGGTAGCAATTATTCGTTTTATACGATGGAACAACTGTTATATTTATATTGTATTTTATGCTTCTGGCGTTGACTTCTTAGGCCCTAACTTTTCGATCTGGTGGAACAACACCCTGGAGTGAAGCCTAGGTTACCTGGAACGTAGAAATGACCATCACTTTTACACGGGTTGCAATTCTTCCTGTTATTGGATGGAAAGACAGTTGTATTTTTATTGTATTTTATGCTTCACGCGTTGACTTCTGAGGCCGTATCTATTCGATGTGGTGGATGAACGCCATAGAGTGAAGCCTAGGTTGCGCGGATCGTAGAAATGACCATAACTTTCACACTGGTAGCAATTACTCGTTTTATACGATGGAAAAACTGTTTTATTTATTTTGTATTTTATGCTTCAGGCGTTGACTTCTAAGGCCCTAACTATTGGATCTGGTGGAGCAACGCCCTAGAGTGAAGCCTAGGTTGCCCGGCACGTAGAAATGACCATAACTTTCACACTGGTTCAATCATTCGTTTTATATGATGGAAAAACTGTTGTATTTATATTGTATTTTATGCTTCTGGCGTTCACTTCTTAGGCCCTAACTATTCGATCTGGTGGAACAACGGCGTAGAGTGAAGCCTAGGTTGCCGGAACGTAGAAATGACCATAACTTTCACACTGGTTGCTATCATTCGTTTTATATGATGGATAAACTGTTGTATTTATATTGTATTTTATGCTTCTGGCGTTCACTTCTTACGCCCTAACTATTCGATCTGGTGGAACAACGCCCTAGGGTGAAGCCTAGGTTGCCCGGAACGAAGAAAGGACCATCACTTTCACACTGGTTACCATTATTCGTTTTATACGATGGAAAAACTGATGTATTTATATTGCATTTTATGCTTCTGGCATTCACTTCTTAGGCCCTATCTCTTCGATTTGGTGGAGCAACGCCCCAGAGTTAAGCCTAGGATGCCCGAAACGTCGAAATGGTCATTACTTTCGCACTGTTTGCAAATATACATTATATACGATGGAAAGGCTGTTGTATTTATATTGTATTTTATGCTTCTGGCGTTGACTTCTTAGGCCCTAACTATTTAACCTGGTGGAGCACCGCCCTAGAGTGAAGCCTAGCTT
The DNA here is from genome assembly GCF_051401765.1 of Calliopsis andreniformis. Classification (NCBI taxonomy): domain Eukaryota; kingdom Metazoa; phylum Arthropoda; class Insecta; order Hymenoptera; family Andrenidae; genus Calliopsis; species Calliopsis andreniformis. Next base: position 2,990,286 of record NW_027480460.1, on the reverse strand, counting down.
CCCGGAACGTAGAACATACCATTACCTTCACACTGGTTGCAATTATTCCTGTTATACGATGGAAATACAGTTGCATCTTTATTGTATTTTATGCTTCTGGCGTTGACTTCTTAGGCCCTAGCTATTCGATCTGGTGGAGCAACGCCCCAGAGTGAAACCTGGATTACCCGGAACGTAGAAATGACCTGTACTTTCACACTGTTTGCAGTTATTCCTGTTATACGATGGCAAAGCTGTTGTATTTATATTGTATTTTATGCTTCTAGCGTTGACTTCTTAGGCCCTAACTATTTAACCTGGTGGAGCACCGCCCTAGAGTGAAGCCTGGGTTGCCCGGAACGTAGAACATACCATTACCTTCACACTGGTTGCAATTATTCCTGTTATACGATGGAAAAACTGTTGCATCTTTATTGTATTTTATGCTTCTGGCGTTGACTTCTTAGGCCCTAGCTATTCGATCTGGTGGAGCAACGCCCTAGAGTGAAACCTGGATTACCCGGAACGTAGAAATGACCTGTACTTTCACACTGTTTGCAGTTATTCCTGTTATACGATGGAACAACTGTTGCATCTTTATTGTATTTTATGCTTCTGGCGTTGACTTCTTAGGCCCTAGCTATTCGATCTGGTGGAGCAACGCCCTAGAGTGAAACCTGGATTACCCGGAACGTAGAAATGGCCTGTACTTTCACACTGTTTGCAGTTATTCCTGTTATACGATGGAACAACTGTTGCATCTTTATTGCATTTTATTCTTCTGGCGTTGACTTCTAAGGTCCTAGCTAGTGGATCTCTTGGGGCAACGTCCAAGAGTGAAGCCTATGTTGCCTGGAACGTAGAAATGACTACTACTTTCACACTGGTTGCAATTATTCGTTTTATACGATGGAAAAACTGATGTATTTATTTTGTATTTAATTCTTCTGGCGTTGGCTTCTTAGACCCTAACTATTGGACCTGGTGGACCAACGCATCAGAGCGTAGCCTGTGTTGCCCGGAACGTCGAAATAGCCATCACTTTCACACTGGTTGCAATTATTCCTGTTATACGATCGATACACTGTTGTATTTTTATTTTATTTTATGCTTCTGGCATTGGCTTCTAAGGCCCTAACTATTCGATCTGGTGGAGCAACGCCCTAGAGTGCAGCCTAGGTTGCCCGGAACGTGAAATGACCATTACCTTCACACTGGTTGCAATTATTCGTTTTATACGATGGAAAAACTGTTGTATTTTTATTTTATTTTATGCTTCTGGCGTTGACTTCTGAGACCCTAACTATTCGATCTGGTGGACCAACGCCCTAGAGTGAAGCCTAGGTTGCCGGAACGTAGAAATGACCATAACTTTCACACTGGTTGCTATCATTCGTTTTATATGATGGATAAACTGTTGTATTTATATTGTATTTTATGCTTCTGGCGTTCACTTCTTAGGCCCTAACTATTCGATCTGGTGGAACAACGCCCTAGGGTGAAGCCTAGGTTGCCCGGAACGAAGAAATGACCATCACTTTCACACTGGTTACCATTATTCGTTTTATACGATGGAAAAACTGATGTATTTATATTGCATTTTATGCTTCTGGCATTCACTTCTTAGGCCCTATCTCTTCGAGTTGGTGGAGCAACGCCCCAGAGTTAAGCCTAGGATGCCCGAAACGTCGAAATGGTCATTACTTTCGCACTGTTTGCAATAATCCATTTTATACGATGGCAAAGCTGTTGTATTTATATTGTATTTTATGCTTCTAGCGTTGACTTCTTAGGCCCTAACTATTTAACCTGGTGGAGCACCGCCCTAGAGTGAAGCCTGGGTTGCCCGGAACGTAGAACATACCATTACCTTCACACTGGTTGCAATTATTCCTGTTATACGATGGAAAAACTGTTGCATCTTTATTGTATTTTATGCTTCTGGCGTTGACTTCTTAGGCCCTAGCTATTCGATCTGGTGGAGCAACGCCCTAGAGTGAAACCTGGATTACCCGGAACGTAGAAATGACCTGTACTTTCACACTGTTTGCAGTTATTCCTGTTATACGATGGAACAACTGTTGCATCTTTATTGTATTTTATGCTTCTGGCGTTGACTTCTTAGGCCCTAGCTATTCGATCTGGTGGAGCAACGCCCTAGAGTGAAACCTGGATTACCCGGAACGTAGAAATGGCCTGTACTTTCACACTGTTTGCAGTTATTCCTGTTATACGATGGAACAACTGTTGCATCTTTATTGCATTTTATTCTTCTGGCGTTGACTTCTAAGGTCCTAGCTAGTGGATCTCTTGGGGCAACGTCCAAGAGTGAAGCCTATGTTGCCTGGAACGTAGAAATGACTACTACTTTCACACTGGTTGCAATTATTCGTTTTATACGATGGAAAAACTGATGTATTTATTTTGTATTTAATTCTTCTGGCGTTGGCTTCTTAGACCCTAACTATTGGACCTGGTGGACCAACGCATCAGAGCGTAGCCTGTGTTGCCCGGAACGTCGAAATAGCCATCACTTTCACACTGGTTGCAATTATTCCTGATATACGATCGATACACTGTTGTATTTTTATTTTATTTTATGCTTCTGGCATTGGCTTCTAAGGCCCTAACTATTCGATCTGGTGGAGCAACGCCCTAGAGTGCAGCCTAGGTTGCCCGGAACGTGAAATGACCATTACCTTCACACTGGTTGCAATTATTCGTTTTATACGATGGAAAAACTGTTGTATTTTTATTTTATTTTATGCTTCTGGCGTTGACTTCTGAGACCCTAACTATTCGATCTGGTGGACCAACGCCCTAGAGTGAAGCCTAGGTTGCCCTGAAGGTAGAAATGTCCATTACCTTCACACTGTTTACAATTATTCCTGTTATACGATGGAAAAACTGTTGGGTCTTTATTGTATTTTATGCTTCGGTCGCTGACTTCTAAGGCCCTAGCTATTCGATGTGGTGGAGCAACGCCCCAGTGTGAAGCGTAGGTTGCCCGAGGCGTACAAATGACCATTACTTTCACACTGGTTGCAATTATTCATGCTATACGATGGAAAAACTGTACTATTTTTATTGTATTTTATTCTTCTGGCGTTGACCATTACTTTCACACTGGTTGCAATTATTCATGCTATACGATGGAAAAACTGTACTATTTTTATTGTATTTTATTCTTCTGGCGTTGACTTCTAAGGCCCTAACTATTCGATGTGTTGGAGCAACGCTATAGAGTGAAGCCTAGGTTGCCCGGAGCGCAGAAATGACCATTACGTGCACGCTGTTTGCAAAGACTCCTGTTATACGATGGAGAAACTGTTGCATTTTTCTTGTACTTTATGCTTCTGGCGTTGACTTCTAAGGCCCTATCTATTCGATCTGGTGGAGCAACGCCTCAGAGTTATATCTAGGACGCCCGGGACGTAGAAATGGCCGTCACTTTCACACTGGTTGCAATTATTCGTTCTATACGATGGAAAAGCTGTTGCATTTATATTGTATTATATCATTCTGGCGTTGACATCTTAGGCCCTACCTATTCGATCTGGTGGAGCAACGCCCTAGAGTGAAGCCTAGGTTGCCCGGAAAGTAGAAATGACCATTACTTTCACACTGTTCGCAAATATACATTATATACGATGGAAAAGCTGTTGTATTTATATCGTATTTTATGCTTCTGGCATAAACTTCTTAGGCCCTAACCTTTTGATCTGGTGGAGCAACGCCCTAGAGTGAAGCCTAGGTTGCCCGAAACGCCAAAATGATCATTACTTTCTCACTGGTTGCAATTATTCATGCTATACGATGGAAAAACTGTACTATTTTTATTGTATTTTATTCTTCTGGCGTTGACTTCTAAGGCCCTAACTATTCGATGTGTTGGAGCAACGCTATAGAGTGAAGCCTAGGTTGCCCGGAGCGCAGAAATGACCATTACGTGCACGCTGTTTGCAAAGGCTCCTGTTATACGATGGAGAAACTGTTGCATTTTTCTTGTACTTTATGCTTCTGGCGTTGACTTCTAAGGCCCTATCTATTCGATCTGGTGGAGCAACGCCTCAGAGTTATATCTAGGACGCCCGGGACGTAGAAATGGCCGTCACTTTCACACTGGTTGCAATTATTCGTTCTATACGATGGAAAAGCTGTTGCATTTATATTGTATTATATCATTCTGGCGTTGACATCTTAGGCCCTACCTATTCGATCTGGTGGAGCAACGCCCTACAGTGAAGCCTAGGTTGCCCGGAATGTAGAAGTGACCATGACTTTCACACTACTTGCAATTATTCGTTTTATACGATGGAAAAACTGTTGCAACTTTATTGTATTTTATGCCTCGGGCGTTGACTTCTAAGGTCCTAACTATTCCATCTGGTGGACAAACGCCCTAGAGTGAAGACTAGGTTGCCCGGAACGTAGAAGTGATCATTACTTTCACACTGGTTGCAATTATTCGTTTTATACGATGGAAAGACTGTTGTATTTATATTGTATTTTATGCTTCTAGCGTTGACTTCTAAGTCCGTAGCTATTCGATATGGTGGAGCAACGCCCTAGAGCGAAACCCAGGTTACCCGGAACGTAGAAATGACCAGTACTTTCACACTGGTTGCAGTTATTGCTGTTATACGATGACAAAACTGTTGCATTTTAATTGTATTTTATGCTTCTGGCGTTGAATTCTAAGTCCCTAACTATTCGATCTCGTGGAGCAACGCCCTAGAGTGAAGCCTAGGTTCCCGGAACGCAGAAATGGCCATTACTTTCACACTGGTTGCAATTATTCGTTTTATACGATGGAAAAACTGTTGGATTTATTTTGTATTTGGTGCGTCTGGCGTTGACTTCTTAGGCCCTAGCTATTCGATCTGGTGGAGCAACACCCTAGAGTGAAGCCTAGATTGCCCGGAACGTAGAAATGACCATTACCTTCACGCTTGTTGCAATTATTCCTGTTATACAATGAAAAAACTGTTGTATTATTATTGTATTTTATGCTTCTGGCGTTGACTTCTAAGGCCGTAGCTATTCGATGTGGTGGAGCAACGCCCTAGAGTGCAGCCTAGGTTGCCCGGAACGTAGAAATGACCATTACTTTCACACTGTTCGCAAATATACATTATATACGATGGAAAAGCTGTTGTATTTATATCGTATTTTATGCTTCTGGCATAAACTTCTTAGGCCCTAACCTTTTGATCTGGTGGAGCAACGCCCTAGAGTGAAGCCTAGGTTGCCCGAAACGCCAAAATGATCATTACTTTCTCACTGGTTGCAATTATTCATGCTATACGATGGAAAAACTGTACTATTTTTATTGTATTTTATTCTTCTGGCGTTGACTTCTAAGGCCCTAACTATTCGATGTGTTGGAGCAACGCTATAGAGTGAAGCCTAGGTTGCCCGGAGCGCAGAAATGACCATTACGTGCACGCTGTTTGCAAAGACTCCTGTTATACGATGGAGAAACTGTTGCATTTTTCTTGTACTTTATGCTTCTGGCGTTGACTTCTAAGGCCCTATCTATTCGATCTGGTGGAGCAACGCCTCAGAGTTATATCTAGGACGCCCGGGACGTAGAAATGGCCGTCACTTTCACACTGGTTGCAATTATTCGTTCTATACGATGGAAAAGCTGTTGCATTTATATTGTATTATATCATTCTGGCGTTGACATCTTAGGCCCTACCTATTCGATCTGGTGGAGCAACGCCCTACAGTGAAGACTAGGTTGCCCGGAATGTAGAAGTGACCATGACTTTCACACTACTTGCAATTATTCGTTTTATACGATGGAAAAACTGTTGCAACTTTATTGTATTTTATGCCTCGGGCGTTGACTTCTAAGGTCCTAACTATTCGATCTGGTGGACAAACGCCCTAGAGTGAAGACTAGGTTGCCCGGAACGTAGAAGTGATCATTACTTTCACACTGGTTGCAATTATTCGTTTTATACGATGGAAAGACTGTTGTATTTATATTGTATTTTATGCTTCTAGCGTTGACTTCTAAGTCCGTAGCTATTCGATATGGTGGAGCAACGCCCTAGAGCGAAACCCAGGTTACCCGGAACGTAGAAATGACCAGTACTTTCACACTGGTTGCAGTTATTGCTGTTATACGATGACAAAACTGTTGCATTTTAATTGTATTTTATGCTTCTGGCGTTGAATTCTAAGTCCCTAACTATTCGATCTCGTGGAGCAACGCCCTAGAGTGAAGCCTAGGTTCCCGGAACGCAGAAATGGCCATTACTTTCACACTGGTTGCAATTATTCGTTTTATACGATGGAAAAACTGTTGGATTTATTTTGTATTTGGTGTGTCTGGCGTTGACTTCTTAGGCCCTAGCTATTCGATCTGGTGGAGCAACACCCTAGAGTGAAGCCTAGATTGCCCGGAACGTAGAAATGACCATTACCTTCACGCTTGTTGCAATTATTCCTGTTATACAATGAAAAAACTGTTGTATTATTATTGTATTTTATGCTTCTGGCGTTGACTTCTAAGGCCGTAGCTATTCGATGTGGTGGAGCAACGCCCTAGAGTGCAGCCTAGGTTGCCCGGAACGTAGAAATGACCATTACTTTCACAATGGTTGCAGTTACTGCTGTTATACGAAGGAAAAACTGTTGCATTTTAATTGTATTTTATGCTTCTGCCGTTGAATTCCAAGTCCCTAACTATTCGATCTCGTGGAGCAACGCCCTAGAGTGAAGCCTAGGTTGCCCGGAAAGTAGAAATGACCATTACTTTCACACTGTTCGCAAATATACATTATATACGATGGAAAAGCTGTTGTATTTATATCGTATTTTATGCTTCTGGCATAAACTTCTTAGGCCCTAACCTTTTGATCTGGTGGAGCAACGCCCTAGAGTGAAGCCTAGGTTGCCCGAAACGCCAAAATGATCATTACTTTCTCACTGGTTGCAATTATTCATGCTATACGATGGAAAAACTGTTGCATTTTTATTGTATTTTCTGCTTCTGGCTTCGACATCTAAGGTGCAAGCTATTCGATCTGGTGGGGCAACGTCCAAGAGTGAAGCCTATGTTGCCCCGAACGTAGAAATGACCATAACTTTCACACTGGTCGCAATTATTCGTTTTATACAATGGAAAAACTGTTGTATTTATATTGTATTTTATGCTTCTGTCGTTGACTGCTAAGGCCGTAGCCATTCGATGTGGTGGTGTAACGCCCTAGAGTGAAGCCTAGGTTGCCCGCAACGCAGAAATGACCATTACTTTCACACTGGATGCAATTATTCGTTTTATACGATGGAAAAACTGTTGTATTTATTTTGTATTTGATGCGTCTGGCGTTGACTTCTTAGGCCCTAGCTTGTCGATCTGGTGGAGCAATGCCTCCGAGTTAAGCCTAGATTGCCCGGAACGTAGAAATGACCATTACGTTCACGCTTGTTGCAATTATTCCTGTTATACGATGAAAAACCTGTTGTATTTCTATTGTATTTTATGCTTCTGGCGTTGACTTCTAAGTCCCTAGCTATTCGATATGGTCGAGCAACGCCCTAGAGTGAAACCCAGGTTACCCGGAACGTGGAAATGACCAGTACTTTCAAACTGGTTGCAATTATTCCTGTTATACGATGGAAAAACTGTTGTATTTATATTGTATTTTATGCTTCTGGCGTTCACTTCTTAGGCCTTAACTATTCGATCTGGTGCAACCACGCACTAGGGTGAAGCCTAGGTTGCCGGGAACGTAGAAAAGACCATAACTTTCACACTGGTAGAAATTATTCGATTTATACAATGGAAAAACTGTTCTATTTATTTTGTGTTTTATGTTTCGCGCGTTGACTTCTAAGGCCCTAACTATTCGATCGGGTGGAGCAACGCCCTAGAGCGAAACCCAGGTTACCCGGAACGTAGAAATGACCAGTACTTTCACACTGGTTGCAGTTATTGCTGTTATACGATGACAAAACTGTTGCATTTTAATTGTATTTTATGCTTCTGGCGTTGAATTCTAAGTCCCTAACTATTCGATCTCGTGGAGCAACGCCCTAGAGTGAAGCCTAGGTTCCCGGAACGCAGAAATGGCCATTACTTTCACACTGGTTGCAATTATTCGTTTTATACGATGGAAAAACTGTTGGATTTATTTTGTATTTGGTGCGTCTGGCGTTGACTTCTTAGGCCCTAGCTATTCGATCTGGTGGAGCAACACCCTAGAGTGAAGCCTAGATTGCCCGGAACGTAGAAATGACCATTACCTTCACGCTTGTTGCAATTATTCCTGTTATACAATGAAAAAACTGTTGTATTATTATTGTATTTTATGCTTCTGGCGTTGACTTCTAAGGCCGTAGCTATTCGATGTGGTGGAGCAACGCCCTAGAGTGCAGCCTAGGTTGCCCGGAACGTAGAAATGACCATTACTTTCACACTGTTCGCAAATATACATTATATACGATGGAAAAGCTGTTGTATTTATATCGTATTTTATGCTTCTGGCATAAACTTCTTAGGCCCTAACCTTTTGATCTGGTGGAGCAACGCCCTAGAGTGAAGCCTAGGTTGCCCGAAACGCCAAAATGATCATTACTTTCTCACTGGTTGCAATTATTCATGCTATACGATGGAAAAACTGTACTATTTTTATTGTATTTTATTCTTCTGGCGTTGACTTCTAAGGCCCTAACTATTCGATGTGGTGGAGCAACGCTATAGAGTGAAGCCTAGGTTGCCCGGAGCGCAGAAATGACCATTACGTGCACGCTGTTTGCAAAGACTCCTGTTATACGATGGAGAAACTGTTGCATTTTTCTTGTACTTTATGCTTCTGGCGTTGACTTCTAAGGCCCTATCTATTCGATCTGGTGGAGCAACGCCTCAGAGTTATATCTAGAACGCCCGGGCCGTAGAAATGGCCGTCACTTTCACACTGGTTGCAATTATTCGTTCTATACGATGGAAAAGCTGTTGCATTTATATTGTATTATATCATTCTGGCGTTGACATCTTAGGCCCTACCTATTCGATCTGGTGGAGCAACGCCCTACAGTGAAGCCTAGGTTGCCCGGAATGTAGAAGTGACCATGACTTTCACACTACTTGCAATTATTCGTTTTATACGATGGAAAAACTGTTGCAACTTTATTGTATTTTATGCCTCGGGCGTTGACTTCTAAGGTCCTAACTATTCGATCTGGTGGACAAACGCCCTAGAGTGAAGACTAGGTTGCCCGGAACGTAGAAGTGATCATTACTTTCACACTGGTTGCAATTATTCGTTTTATACGATGGAAAGACTGTTGTATTTATATTGTATTTTATGCTTCTAGCGTTGACTTCTAAGTCCGTAGCTATTCGATATGGTGGAGCAACGCCCTAGAGCGAAACCCAGGTTACCCGGAACGTAGAAATGACCAGTACTTTCACACTGGTTGCAGTTATTGCTGTTATACGATGACAAAACTGTTGCATTTTAATTGTATTTTATGCTTCTGGCGTTGAATTCTAAGTCCCTAACTATTCGATCTCGTGGAGCAACGCCCTAGAGTGAAGCCTAGGTTCCCGGAACGCAGAAATGGCCATTACTTTCACACTGGTTGCAATTATTCGTTTTATACGATGGAAAAACTGTTGGATTTATTTTGTATTTGGTGTGTCTGGCGTTGACTTCTAAGGCGGTAGCTATTCGATGTGGTGGAGCAACGCCCTAGAGTGCAGCCTAGGTTGCCCGGAACGTAGAAATGACCATTACTTTCACAATGGTTGCAGTTACTGCTGTTATACGAAGGAGAAACTGTTGCATTTTAATTGTATTTTATGCTTCTGCCGTTGAATTCCAAGTCCCTAACTATTCGATCTCGTGGAGCAACGCCCTAGAGTGAAGCCTAGGTTGCCCGGAAAGTAGAAATGACCATTACTTTCACACTGTTCGCAAATATACATTATATACGATGGAAAAGCTGTTGTATTTATATCGTATTTTATGCTTCTGGCATAAACTTCTTAGGCCCTAACCTTTTGATCTGGTGGAGCAACGCCCTAGAGTGAAGCCTAGGTTGCCCGAAACGCCAAAATGATCATTACTTTCTCACTGGTTGCAATTATTCATGCTATACGATGGAAAAACTGTTGCATTTTTATTGTATTTTCTGCTTCTGGCTTCGACATCTAAGGTGCAAGCTATTCGATCTGGTGGGGCAACGTCCAAGAGTGAAGCCTATGTTGCCCCGAACGTAGAAATGACCATAACTTTCACACTGGTCGCAATTATTCGTTTTATACAATGGAAAAACTGTTGTATTTATATTGTATTTTATGCTTCTGTCGTTGACTGCTAAGGCCGTAGCCATTCGATGTGGTGGTGTAACGCCCTAGAGTGAAGCCTAGGTTGCCCGCAACGCAGAAATGACCATTACTTTCACACTGGATGCAATTATTCGTTTTATACGATGGAAAAACTGTTGTATTTATTTTGTATTTGATGCGTCTGGCGTTGACTTCTTAGGCCCTAGCTTGTCGATCTGGTGGAGCAATGCCTCCGAGTTAAGCCTAGATTGCCCGGAACGTAGAAATGACCATTACGTTCACGCTTGTTGCAATTATTCCTGTTATACGATGAAAAACCTGTTGTATTTCTATTGTATTTTATGCTTCTGGCGTTGACTTCTAAGTCCCTAGCTATTCGATATGGTCGAGCAACGCCCTAGAGTGAAACCCAGGTTACCCGGAACGTGGAAATGACCAGTACTTTCAAACTGGTTGCAATTATTCCTGTTATACGATGGAAAAACTGTTGTATTTATATTGTATTTTATGCTTCTGGCGTTCACTTCTTAGGCCTTAACTATTCGATCTGGTGCAACCACGCACTAGGGTGAAGCCTAGGTTGCCGGGAACGTAGAAAAGACCATAACTTTCACACTGGTAGAAATTATTCGATTTATACAATGGAAAAACTGTTCTATTTATTTTGTGTTTTATGTTTCGCGCGTTGACTTCTAAGGCCCTAACTATTCGATCGGGTGGAACAACGAACTAGGGTGAAGCCTAGGTTGCCCGGAAAGCAGAAATGACCATAACTTTCAAACTGGTTGCAATTATTCGTTTTATACGATGGAAAAACTTTTGTATTTATACTGTATTTTATGCTTCTGACGTTGACTTCTAACGCACTAACTATTCGATCTGGTGGAGCAACGCCCTAGAGTGAAACCTAGGTTGCCCCAAACGTAGAAATGACCATTACTTTCACACTCTTTGCAATTATTCATTTTATACGATGGAAAAGCTGTTGCATTTATATTGTATTTTATGCTTCTGGCGTTGACTTCTTAGGCCCTAACTATTCGATCTGGTGGAGCAACGCCTTAGAGTGAAGCCTTGGTTTCCCGTAACGTAGAAATGGCCATGACTTTCATACTGGTTGCAATTATTCGTTTTATACGATGGAAAAACTGTTGAATTTATACTGTATTTTATGGTTCTGGCGTTGACTTCTAAGGCACTAACTGTTCGATCTGGTGGAGCAACGCCCTAGAGTGAAGCTTAGGTTGCCGTAACATAGAAATGACCATAACCTTCACACTGGTGGCTATTATTCGTTTTACTCGATGGAAAAACTGTTATATTTATATTGTATTTTATGCTTCTGGCGTTGACTTCTGAGGCCCTAACTATTCGATCTGGTGGAGCAACGCTATGGAGTGAAACCAAGGATGCCCGGAACGTAGAAATGACCATATCTTTCACACTGGTTGCTATTGTTCCTGTTATACGATGGAAAAGCTGTTGCATTTATATTGTATTTTATCCTTCTGGCGTTGAATTCTCTGTCCGTAGCTATTTGATCTGGTGGAGCAACGCCCTAGAGTGATACCTAGACTACCCGGAACGCAGAAATGGCCAGTACTTTCACACTTGTTGCAGTTATTGCAGTTAGACGATGGAAAAACTGTTGCATCTTTATTGTATTTTATGCTTCTGGCGTTGACTTCTAAGGCCCTAACTATTCGATCTGGTCGAGCAGCGCCCTATAGTTAAGCCTAGGTTGCCCGGAACGTAGAAATGACGACTACTTTCACAATGTTTGCAATTATCCATTTTATACGATTGAAAAACTAGTGATCTTATATTGTATTTTATCCTTCTGGCGTTGAATTCTAAGTCCGTAGCTACTTGATTTGGTGGAGCAACGTCCCAGAGTGAAACCAAGATTACCGGGAACGTAGAAATGACCAGTTCTTTCACACTGGTTGCAGTTAATCCAGTTATACGATGGAAAAACTGTTGCATCTTTATTGTATTTTATGCTTCTGGCGTTGACTTCTAAGGCCCTAACTATTCGATCTGGTCGAGCAGCGCCCTATAGTTAAGCCTAGGTGGCTCGGAATGTAGAAATGTCCGTAACTTTCACAATTGTTGCAATTATTCGTTTTATACGATGGAAAAACTGTTGTATTTTTATTGTATTTTATGCTTCTTGCGTTGACTTCCAAGTCCCTAGGTTTTCGATCTGGTGAAGCAACGCCCTAGGGTGAAGCCTAGGTTGCCCAGAAAGTAGAAATGTCCATAACTTTCATACTGGTTGCAATTATTCGTTTTATACGATGGAAAAACTGTTGTATTTATACTGTATTTTATGCTTCTGACGTTGACTTCTAACGCACTAACTATTCGATCTGGTGGAGCTACGCCCTAGGGTGAAACCTAGTTCGCCCGGAACGTAGAAATGACCATTACTTTCACACTCTTTGCAATTATTCATTTTATACGATGGAAAAGCTGTTGCATTTATATTGTATTTCATGCTTCTGGCGTTGGCTTCTTAGGCCCTAACTATTCGATCTGGTGTAGCAACGCCTTAGAGTGACGCCTAGGTTGCCCGGAACGTAGAAATGACCATATCTTTCACACTGGTGGCTATTATTCGTCTTATTCGATGGAAAAACTGTTATATTTATAAGTACCTTATGCTTCTGGCGTTGACTTCTAAGGCCCTAACTATTCGATCCGGTGGAGCAACGCCCTAGGGTGAAGCCTAGGTTGCCCGGATAGTAGAAATGACCATAACTTTCATAGTGGTTGCAATTATTCGCTTTATACGATGGAAAAACTGTTGTATTTTTATTTTATTTTATGCTTCTGGCGTTGACTTCTGAGACCCTATCTATTCGATCTGGTGGACCAACGCCCTAGAGTGAAGCCTAGGTTGCCCTGAAGGTAGAAATGTCCATTACCTTCACACTGTTTACAATTATTCCTGTTATACGATGGAAAAACTGTTGGGTCTTTATTGTATTTTATGCTTCGGTCGCTGACTTCTAAGGCCCTAGCTATTCGATGTGGTGGAGCAACGCCCCAGTGTGAAGCGTAGGTTGCCCGAGGCGTACAAATGACCATTACTTTCACACTGGTTGCAATTATTCATGCTATACGATGGAAAAACTGTTCTATTTTTATTTTTTTTATTCTTCTGGCGTTGACTTCTAAGGCCCTAACTATTCGATGTGTTGGAGCAACGCTATAGAGTGAAGCCTAGGTTGCCCGGAGCGCAGAAATGACCATTACGTGCACGCTGTTTGCAAAGACTCCTGTTATACGATGGAAAAACTGTTGCATTTTTCTTGTACTTTATGCTTCTGGCGTAGACTTCTAAGGCCCTATCTATTCGATCTGGTGGAGCAACGCCTCAGAGCTATATCTAGGACGCCCGGGACGTAGAAATGGCCGTCACTTTCACACTGGTTGCAATTATTCGTTGTATACGATGGAAAAGCTGTTGCATTTATATTGTATTATATCATTCTGGCGTTGACATCTTAGGCCCTACCTATTCGATCTGGTGGAGCAACGCCCTACAGTGAAGCCTAGGTTGCCCGGAATGTAGAAGTGACCATGACTTTCACACTACTTGCAATTATTCGTTTTATACGATGGAAAAACTGTTGCAACTTTGTTGTATTTTATGCCTCGGGCGTTGACTTCTAAGGTCTTAACTATTCGATCTGGTGGACAAACGCCCTAGAGCGAAACCCAGGTTACCCGGAACGTAGAAATGACCAGTACTTTCACACTGGTTGCAGTTATTGCTGTTATACGATGGCAAAACTGTTGCATCTTTATTGTATTTTATGCTTCTGGCGTTGACTTCTAAGGCCCTAACTATTCGATCTGGTCGAGCAGCGCCCTATAGTTAAGCCTAGGTTGCCCGGAACGTAGAAATGACGACTACTTTCACAATGTTTGCAATTATCCATTTTATACGATTGAAAAACTAGTGATCTTATATTGTATTTTATCCTTCTGGCGTTGAATTCTAAGTCCGTAGCTACTTGATTTGGTGGAGCAACGTCCCAGAGTGAAACCAAGATTACCGGGAACGTAGAAATGACCAGTTCTTTCACACTGGTTGCAGTTAATCCAGTTATACGATGGAAAAACTGTTGCATCTTTATTGTATTTTATGCTTCTGGCGTTGACTTCTAAGGCCCTAACTATTCGATCTGGTCGAGCAGCGCCCTATAGTTAAGCCTAGGTGGCTCGGAATGTAGAAATGTCCGTAACTTTCACAATTGTTGCAATTATTCGTTTTATACGATGGAAAAACTGTTGTATTTTTATTGTATTTTATGCTTCTTGCGTTGACTTCCAAGTCCCTAGGTTTTCGATCTGGTGAAGCAACGCCCTAGGGTGAAGCCTAGGTTGCCCAGAAAGTAGAAATGTCCATAACTTTCATACTGGTTGCAATTATTCGTTTTATACGATGGAAAAACTGTTGTATTTATACTGTATTTTATGCTTCTGACGTTGACTTCTAACGCACTAACTATTCGATCTGGTGGAGCTACGCCCTAGGGTGAAACCTAGTTCGCCCGGAACGTAGAAATGACCATTACTTTCACACTCTTTGCAATTATTCATTTTATACGATGGAAAAGCTGTTGCATTTATATTGTATTTCATGCTTCTGGCGTTGGCTTCTTAGGCCCTAACTATTCGATCTGGTGTAGCAACGCCTTAGAGTGACGCCTAGGTTGCCCGGAACGTAGAAATGACCATATCTTTCACACTGGTGGCTATTATTCGTCTTATTCGATGGAAAAACTGTTATATTTATAAGTACCTTATGCTTCTGGCGTTGACTTCTAAGGCCCTAACTATTCGATCCGGTGGAGCAACGCCCTAGGGTGAAGCCTAGGTTGCCCGGATAGTAGAAATGACCATAACTTTCATAGTGGTTGCAATTATTCGCTTTATACGATGGAAAAACTGTTGTATTTTTATTTTATTTTATGCTTCTGGCGTTGACTTCTGAGACCCTATCTATTCGATCTGGTGGACCAACGCCCTAGAGTGAAGCCTAGGTTGCCCTGAAGGTAGAAATGTCCATTACCTTCACACTGTTTACAATTATTCCTGTTATACGATGGAAAAACTGTTGGGTCTTTATTGTATTTTATGCTTCGGTCGCTGACTTCTAAGGCCCTAGCTATTCGATGTGGTGGAGCAACGCCCCAGTGTGAAGCGTAGGTTGCCCGAGGCGTACAAATGACCATTACTTTCACACTGGTTGCAATTATTCATGCTATACGATGGAAAAACTGTTCTATTTTTATTGTATTTTATTCTTCTGGCGTTGACTTCTAAGGCCCTAACTATTCGATGTGTTGGAGCAACGCTATAGAGTGAAGCCTAGGTTGCCCGGAGCGCAGAAATGACCATTACGTGCACGCTGTTTGCAAAGACTCCTGTTATACGATGGAAAAACTGTTGCATTTTTCTTGTACTTTATGCTTCTGGCGTAGACTTCTAAGGCCCTATCTATTCGATCTGGTGGAGCAACGCCTCAGAGCTATATCTAGGACGCCCGGGACGTAGAAATGGCCGTCACTTTCACACTGGTTGCAATTATTCGTTCTATACGATGGAAAAGCTGTTGCATTTATATTGTATTATATCATTCTGGCGTTGACATCTTAGGCCCTACCTATTCGATCTGGTGGAGCAACGCCCTACAGTGAAGCCTAGGTTGCCCGGAATGTAGAAGTGACCATGACTTTCACACTACTTGCAATTATTCGTTTTATACGATGGAAAAACTGTTGCAACTTTGTTGTATTTTATGCCTCGGGCGTTGACTTCTAAGGTCCTAACTATTCGATCTGGTGGACAAACGCCCTAGAGCGAAACCCAGGTTACCCGGAACGTAGAAATGACCAGTACTTTCACACTGGTTGCAGTTATTGCTGTTATACGATGGCAAAACTGTTGCATTTTAATTGTATTTTATGCTTCTGGCGTTGAATTCTAAGTCCCTAACTATTCGATCTCGTGGAGCAACGCACTAGAGTGAAGCCTAGGTTCCCGAAACGCAGAAATGGCCATTACTTTCACACTGGTTGCAATTATTCGTTTTATAAGATGGAAAAACTGTTGGATTTATTTTGTATTTGGTGCGTCTGGCGTTGACTTCTTAGGCCCTAGCTATTCGATCTGGTGGAGCAACACCCTAGAGTGAAGCCTAGATTGCCCGGAACGTAGAAATGACCATTACCTTCACGCTTGTTGCAATTATTCCTGTTATACAATGAAAAAACTGTTGTATTATTATTGTATTTTATGCTTCTGGCGTTGACTTCTAAGGCCGTAGCTATTCGATGTGGTGGAGCAACGCCCTAGAGTGCAGCCTAGGTTGCCGGGAACGTAGAAAAGACCATAACTTTCACACTGGTAGAAATTATTCGATTTATACAATGGAAAAGCTGTTCTATTTATTTTGTGTTTTATGTTTCGCGCGTTGACTTCTAAGGCCCTAACTATTCGATCGGGTGGAACAACGAACTAGGGTGAAGCCTAGGTTGCCCGGAAAGCAGAAATGACCATAACTTTCGAACTGGTTGCAATTATTCGTTTTATACGATGGAAAAACTTTTGTATTTATACTGTATTTTATGCTTCTGACGTTGACTTCTAACGCACTAACTATTCGATCTGGTGGAGCAACGCCCTGGAGTGAAACCTAGGTTGCCCCGAACGTAGAAATGACCATTACTTTCACACTCTTTGCAATTATTCATTTTATACGATGGAAAAGCTGTTGCATTTATATTGTATTTTATGCTTCTGGCGTTGACTTCTTAGGCCCTAACTATTCGATCTGGTGGAGCAACGCCTTAGAGTGAAGCCTTGGTTTCCCGTAACGTAGAAATGGCCATGACTTTCATACTGGTTGCAATTATTCGTTTTATACGATGGAAAAACTGTTGAATTTATACTGTATTTTATGGTTCTGGCGTTGACTTCTAAGGCACTAACTGTTCGATCTGGTGGAGCAACGCCCTAGAGTGAAGCTTAGGTTGCCGTAACATAGAAATGACCATAACCTTCACACTGGTGGCTATTATTCGTTTTATTCGATGGAAAAACTGTTATATTTATATTGTATTTTATGCTTCTGGCGTTGACTTCTGAGGCCCTAACTATTCGATCTGGTGGAGCAACGCTATGGAGTGAAACCAAGGATGCCCGGAACGTAGAAATGACCATATCTGTCACACTGGTTGCTATTGTTCCTGTTATACGATGCAAAAGCTGTTGTATTTATATTGTATTTTATCCTTCTGGCGTTGAATTCTCTGTCCGTAGCTATTTGATCTGGTGGAGCAACGCCCTAGAGTGATACCTAGACTACCCGGAACGCAGAAATGGCCAGTACTTTCACACTTGTTGCAGTTATTGCAGTTAGACGATGGAAAAACTGTTGCATCTTTATTGTATTTTATGCTTCTGGCGTTGACTTCTAAGGCCCTAACTATTCGATCTGGTCGAGCAGCGCCCTATAGTTAAGCCTAGGTTGCCCGGAACGTAGAAATGACGACTACTTTCACAATGTTTGCAATTATCCATTTTATACGATTGAAAAACTAGTGATCTTATATTGTATTTTATCCTTCTGGCGTTGAATTCTAAGTCCGTAGCTACTTGATTTGGTGGAGCAACGTCCCAGAGTGAAACCAAGATTACCGGGAACGTAGAAATGACCAGTTCTTTCACACTGGTTGCAGTTAATCCAGTTATACGATGGAAAAACTGTTGCATCTTTATTGTATTTTATGCTTCTGGCGTTGACTTCTAAGGCCCTAACAATTCGATCTGGTCGAGCAACGCCCTATAGTTAAGCCTAGGTGGCTCGGAATGTAGAAATGTCCATAACTTTCACAATTGTTGCAATTATTCGTTTTATACGATGGAAAAACTGTTGTATTTTTATTGTATTTTATGCTTCTTGCGTTGACTTCCAAGTCCCTAGGTTTTCGATCTGGTGAAGCAACGCCCTAGGGCGAAGCCTAGGTTGCCCGGAACGTAGAAATGGCCATTACTTTCACACTGGTTGCAATTATTCGCTTTATACGATGGAAAAACTGTTGTATTTAGATTGTATTTTAAGCTTCTGGCGTTGACTTCTAAGGCACTAACTTCTCGATCTGGTGGAACAACGCCCTAGAGTGGAGCCTAGGTTGCCCGGAACGTAGAAATGACCATCACTTTCAAACTGGTTACAATTATTCCTGTTATACGATGGAAAAACTGTTGTATCTTTATTGCATTTTATTCTTCGGGCGTTGGCTTCTAAGGCCCTAACTATTCGATCTGGTGGAGCAACGCCCTAGGGTGAAGCCTAGGTTGCCCAGAAAGTAGAAATGTCCATAACTTTCATACTGGTTGCAATTATTCGTTTTATACGATGGAAAAACTGTTGTATTTATACTGTATTTTATGCTTCTGACGTTGACTTCTAACGCACTAACTATTCGATCTGGTGGAGCTACGCCCTAGGGTGAAACCTAGTTCGCCCGGAACGTAGAAATGACCATTACTTTCACACTCTTTGCAATTATTCATTTTATACGATGCAAAAGCTGTTGCATTTATATTGTATTTCATGCTTCTGGCGTTGGCTTCTTAGGCCCTAACTATTCGATCTGGTGTAGCAACGCCTTATAGTGACGCCTAGGTTGCCCGGAACGTAGAAATGACCATATCTTTCACACTGGTGGCTATTATTCGTCTTATTCGATGGAAAAACTGTTATATTTATAAGTACCTTATGCTTCTGGCGTTGACTTCTAAGGCCCTAACTATTCGATCCGGTGGAGCAACGCCCTAGGGTGAAGCCTAGGTTGCCCGGATAGTAGAAATGACCATAACTTTCATAGTGGTTGCAATTATTCGCTTTATACGATGGAAAAACTGTTGTATTTATATTGTATTTTATGCTTCTGGCGTTGACTTCTGAGGCCCTAACTATTCAATCTGTTGGAGCAACGCCCTAGGGTGAATCCTAGGTTGCCCGGTAAGTAGAAATGACCATAACTTTCATACTGGTAGAAATTATTCGATTTATACAATGGAAAAACTGTTCTATTTATTTTGTGTTTTATGTTTCGCGCGTTGACTTCTAAGGCCCTAAGTATTCGATCTGGTGGAGCATCGCCCTAGGGTGAAGCCTAGGCTGCCCGGAAAGTAGAAATGACCATAAGTTTCACACTGGTTGCAATTATTCATTTTATACGATGGAAAAACTTTTGTATTTATACTGTATTTTATGCTTCTGACGTTGACTTCTAAGGCACTAACTATTCGATCTGGTGGAGCAACGCCCTAGAGTGAGACCTAGGTTGCCCGGAACGTAGAAATGACCATTACTTTCACACCCTTTGCAATTATTCATTTTATACGATGGAACAACTGTTGCATCTTTATTGTATTTTATGCTTCTGGCGTTGACTTCTTAGGCCCTAGCTATTCGATCTGGTGGAGCAACGCCCTACAGTGAAACCTGGATTACCCGGAACGTAGAAATGGCCTGTACTTTCACACTGTTTGCAGTTATTCCTGTTATACGATGGAACAACTGTTGCATCTTTATTGCATTTTATTCTTCTGGCGTTGACTTCTAAGGTCCTAGCTAGTGGATCTCTTGGGGCAACGTCCAAGAGTGAAGCCTATGTTGCCTGGAACGTAGAAATGACTACTACTTTCACACTGGTTGCAATTATTCGTTTTATACGATGGAAAAACTGATGTATTTATTTTGTATTTAATTCTTCTGGCGTTGGTTTCTTAGACCCTAACTATTGGACCTGGTGGACCAACGCATCAGAGCGTAGCCTGTGTTGCCCGGAACGTCGAAATAGCCATCACTTTCACACTGGTTGCAATTATTCCTGTTATACGATCGATACACTGTTGTATTTTTATTTTATTTTATGCTTCTGGCATTGGCTTCTAAGGCCCTAACTATTCGATCTGGTGGAGCAACGCCCTAGAGTGCAGCCTAGGTTGCCCGGAACGTGAAATGACCATTACCTTCACACTGGTTGCAATTATTCGTTTTATACGATGGAAAAACTGTTGTATTTTTATTTTATTTTATGCTTCTGGCGTTGACTTCTGAGACCCTAACTATTCGATCTGGTGGACCAACGCCCTAGAGTGAAGCCTAGGTTGCCCTGAAGGTAGAAATGTCCATTACCTTCACACTGTTTACAATTATTCCTGTTATACGATGGAAAAACTGTTGGGTCTTTATTGTATTTTATGCTTCGGTCGCTGACTTCTAAGGCCCTAGCTATTCGATGTGGTGGAGCAACGCCCCAGTGTGAAGCGTAGGTTGCCCGAGGCGTACAAATGACCATTACATTCACACTGGTTGCAATTATTCATGCTATACGATGGAAAAACTGTACTATTTTTATTGTATTTTATTCTTCTGGCGTTGACTTCTAAGGCCCTAACTATTCGATGTGTTGGAGCAACGCTATAGAGTGAAGCCTAGGTTGCCCGGAGCGCAGAAATGACCATTACGTGCACGCTGTTTGCAAAGACTCCTGTTATACGATGGAGAAACTGTTGCATTTTTCTTGTACTTTATGCTTCTGGCGTTGACTTCTAAGGCCCTATCTATTCGATCTGGTGGAGCAACGCCTCAGAGTTATATCTAGGACGCCCGGGACGTAGAAATGGCCGTCACTTTCACACTGGTTGCAATTATTCGTTCTATACGATGGAAAAGCTGTTGCATTTATATTGTATTATATCATTCTGGCGTTGACATCTTAGGCCCTACCTATTCGATCTGGTGGAGCAACGCCCTACAGTGAAGCCTAGGTTGCCCGGAATGTAGAAGTGACCATGACTTTCACACTACTTGCAATTATTCGTTTTATACGATGGAAAGACTGTTGTATTTATATTGTATTTTATGCTTCTAGCGTTGACTTCTAAGTCCCTAGCTATTCGATATGGTGGAGCAACGCCCTAGAGCGAAACCCAGGTTACCCGGAACGTAGAAATGACCAGTACTTTCACACTGGTTGCAGTTATTGCTGTTATACGATGACAAAACTGTTGCATTTTAATTGTATTTTATGCTTCTGGCGTTGAATTCTAAGTCCCTAACTATTCGATCTCGTGGAGCAACGCCCTAGAGTGAAGCCTAGGTTCCCGGAACGCAGAAATGGCCATTACTTTCACACTGGTTGCAATTATTCGTTTTATACGATGGAAAAACTGTTGGATTTATTTTGTATTTGGTGCGTCTGGCGTTGACTTCTTAGGCCCTAGCTATTCGATCTGGTGGAGCAACACCCTAGAGTGAAGCCTAGATTGCCCGGAACGTAGAAATGACCATTACCTTCACGCTTGTTGCAATTATTCCTGTTATACAATGAAAAAACTGTTGTATTATTATTGTATTTTATGCTTCTGGCGTTGACTTCTAAGGCCGTAGCTATTCGATGTGGTGGAGCAACGCCCTAGAGTGCAGCCTAGGTTGCCCGGAACGTAGAAATGACCATAACTTTCAAACTGGTTGCAATTATTCGTTTTATACGATGGAAAAACTTTTGTATTTATACTGTATTTTATGCTTCTGACGTTGACTTCTAACGCACTAACTATTCGATCTGGTGGAGCAACGCCCTAGAGTGAAACCTAGGTTGCCCCGAACGTAGAAATGACCATTACTTTCACACTCTTTGCAATTATTCATTTTATACGATGGAAAAGCTGTTGCATTTATATTGTATTTTATGCTTCTGGCGTTGACTTCTTAGGCCCTAACTATTCGATCTGGTGGAGCAACGCCTTAGAGTGAAGCCTTGGTTTCCCGTAACGTAGAAATGGCCATGACTTTCATACTGGTTGCAATCATTCGTTTTATACGATGGAAAAACTGTTGAATTTATACTGTATTTTATGGTTCTGGCGTTGACTTCTAAGGCACTAACTGTTCGATCTGGTGGAGCAACGCCCTAGAGTGAAACTTAGGTTGCCGTAACATAGAAATGACCATAACCTTCACACTGGTGGCTATTATTCGTTTTATTCGATGGAAAAACTGTTATATTTATATTGTATTTTATGCTTCTGGCGTTGACTTCTGAGGCCCTAACTATTCGATCTGGTGGAGCAACGCTATGGAGTGAAACCAAGGATGCCCGGAACGTAGAAATGACCATATCTTTCACACTGGTTGCTATTGTTCCTGTTATACGATGGAAAAGCTGTTGCATTTATATTGTATTTTATCCTTCTGGCGTTGAATTCTCTGTCCGTAGCTATTTGATCTGGTGGAGCAACGCCCTAGAGTGAAACCTAGACTACCCGGAACGCAGAAATGGCCAGTACTTTCACACCGGTTGCAGTTATTGCAGTTAGACGATGGAAAAACTGTTGCATCTTTATTGTATTTTATGCTTCTGGCGTTGACTTCTAAGGCCCTAACTATTCGATCTGGTCGAGCAGCGCCCTATAGTTAAGCCTAGGTGGCTCGGAATGTAGAAATGTCCATAACTTTCACAATTGTTGCAATTGTTCGTTTTATACGATGGAAAAACTGTTGTATTTTTATTGTATTTTATGCTTCTTGCGTTGACTTCCAAGTCCCTAGGTTTTCGATCTGGTGAAGCAACGCCCTAGGGCGAAGCCTAGGTTGCCCGGAACGTAGAAATGGCCATTACTTTCACACTGGTTGCAATTATTCGCTTTATACGATGGAAAAACTGTTGTATTTAGATTGTATTTTAAGCTTCTGGCGTTGACTTCTAAGGCACTAACTGCTCGATCTGGTGGAACAACGCCCTAGAGTGGGGCCTAGGTTGCCCGGAACGTAGAAATGACCATCACTTTCAAACTGGTTACAATTATTCCTGTTATACGATGGAAAAACTGTCGTATCTTTATTGCATTTTATTCTTCGGGCGTTGGCTTCTAAGGCCCTAACTATTCGATCTGGTGGAGCAACGCCCTAGGGTGAAGCCTAGGTTGCCCAGAAAGTAGAATTGTCCATAACTTTCATACTGGTTGCAATTATTCGTTTTATACGATGGAAAAACTGTTGTATTTATACTGTATTTTATGCTTCTGACGTTGACTTCTAACGCACTAACTATTCGATCTGGTGGAGCTACGCCCTAGGGTGAAACCTAGTTCGCCCGGAACGTAGAAATGACCATTACTTTCACACTCTCTGCAATTATTCATTTTATACGATGCAAAAGCTGTTGCATTTATATTGTATTTCATGCTTCTGGCGTTGGCTTCTTAGGCCCTAACTATTCGATCTGGTGTAGCAACGCCTTATAGTGACGCCTAGGTTGCCCGGAACGTAGAAATGACCATATCTTTCACACTGGTGGCTATTATTCGTCTTATTCGATGGAAAAACTGTTATATTTATAAGTACCTTATGCTTCTGGCGTTGACTTCTAAGGCCCTAACTATTCGATCCGGTGGAGCAACGCCCTAGGGTGAAGCCTAGGTTGCCCGGATAGTAGAAATGACCATTACTTTCACACCCTTTGCAGTTATTCATTTTATACGATGGAAAAGCTGTTGCATTTTTATTGTATTTCATGCTTCTGGCGTTGGCTTCTTAGGCCCTAACTATTCGATCTGGTGTAGCAACGCCTTAGAGTGACGCCTAGGTTGCCCGGAACGTAGAAATGACCATATCTTTCACACTGGTGGCTATTATTCGTCTTATTCGATGGAAAAACTGTTACATTTATAAGTACCTTATGCTTCTGGCGTTGACTTCTAAGGCCCTAACTATTCGATCTGGTGGAGCAACGCCCTAGGGTGAAGCCTAGGTTGCCCGGATAGTAGAAATGACCATAACTTTCATAGTGGTTGCAATTATTCGCTTTATACGATGGAAAAACTGTTGTATTTATATTGTATTTTATGCTTCTGGCGTTGACTTCTGAGGCCCTAACTATTCAATCTGTTGGAGCAACGCCCTAGGGTGAATCCTAGGTTGCCCCGTAAGTAGAAATGACCATAACTTTCATACTGGTAGAAATTATTCGATTTATACAATGGAAAAACTGTTCTATTTATTTTGTGTTTTATGTTTCGCGCGTTGACTTCTAAGGCCCTAAGTATTCGATCTGGTGGAGCATCGCCCTAGGGTGAAGCCTAGGCTGCCCGGAAAGTAGAAATGACCATAAGTTTCACACTGGTTGCAATTATTCATTTTATACGATGGAAAAACTTTTGTATTTATACTGTATTTTATGCTTCTGACGTTGACTTCTAAGGCACTAACTATTCGATCTGGTGGAGCAACGCCCTAGAGTGAGACCTAGGTTGCCCGGAACGTAGAAATGACCATTACTTTCACACCCTTTGCAGTTATTCATTTTATACGATGGAAAAGCTGTTGCATTTTTATTGTATTTCATGCTTCTGGCGTTGGCTTCTTAGGCCCTAACTATTCGATCTGGTGTAGCAACGCCTTAGAGTGACGCCTAGGTTGCCCGGAACGTAGAAATGACCATATCTTTCACACTGGTGGCTATTATTCGTCTTATTCGATGGAAAAACTGTTACATTTATAAGTACCTTATGCTTCTGGCGTTGACTTCTAAGGCCCTAACTATTCGATCTGGTGGAGCAACGCCCTAGGGTGAAGCCTAGGTTGCCCGGATAGTAGAAATGACCATAACTTTCATAGTGGTTGCAATTATTCGCTTTATACGATGGAAAAACTGTTGTATTTATATTGTATTTTATGCTTCTGGCGTTGACTTCTGAGGCCCTAACTATTCAATCTGTTGGAGCAACGCCCTAGGGTGAATCCTAGGCTGCCCGGTAAGTAGAAATGACCATAACTTTCATACTGGTGGCAATTATCCGTTTTATACGATGGAAAAACTGTTGTGCTTATATTGTATTTTATGCTTGTGGCGTTGAATTCTAAGGCACTAACTACTCGATCTGGTGGAGCAACGCCCTAGAGTGAAGCCTAGGGTGCCCGGAACGTAGAAATGACCATCACTTTCAAACTGGTTGCAACTATCCCTGTTATATGATGGAAAAACTGTTGCATTTTTATTGCATTTTATGCTCCGGGCGTTGACTTCTAAGGCCCTAACTATTTAACCTGGTGGAGCACCGCCCTAGAGTGAAGCCTGGGTTGCCCGGAACGTAGAACGTACCATTACCTTCACACTGGTTGCAATTATTCCTGTTATACGATGGAAAAACTGTTGCATCTTTATTGTAGTTTATGCTTCTGGCGTTGACTTCTTAGGCCCTAGCTATTCGATCTGGTGGAGCAACGCCCTAGAGTGAAACCTGGATTACCCGGAACGTAGAAATGACCTGTACTTTCACACTGTTTGCAGTTATTCCTGTTATACGATGGAACAACTGTTGCATCTTTATTGTATTTTATGCTTCTGGCGTTGACTTCTTAGGCCCTAGCTATTCGATCTGGTGGAGCAGCGCCCTAGAGTGAAGCCTAGGTTGCCCTGAAGGTAGAACTGTCCATTACCTTCACACTGGTTGCAATTATTCGTTTTATACGATGGAAAAACTGTTGTATTTTTATTTTATTTTATGCTTCTGGCGTTGACTTCTGAGACCCTAACTATTCGATCTGGTGGAGCAACGCCCTAGAGTGCAGCCTAGGTTGCCCGTAACGTGAAATGACCATTACCTTCACACTGGTTGCAATTATTCGTTTTATACGATGGAAAAACTGTTGTATTTTTATTTTATTTTATGCTTCTGGCGTTGACTTCTAAGGTCCTAGCTAGTGGATCTCTTGGGGCAACGTCCAAGAGTGAAGCCTATGTTGCCTGGAACGTAGAAATGACTACTACTTTCACACTGGTTGCAATTATTCGTTTTATACGATGGAAAAACTGATGTATTTATTTTGTATTTAATTCTTCTGGCGTTGGTTTCTTAGACCCTAACTATTGGACCTGGTGGACCAACGCATCAGAGCGTAGCCTGTGTTGCCCGGAACGTCGAAATAGCCATCACTTTCACACTGGTTGCAATTATTCCTGTTATACGATCGATACACTGTTGTATTTTTATTTTATTTTATGCTTCTGGCATTGGCTTCTAAGGCCCTAACTATTCGATCTGGTGGAGCAACGCCCTAGAGTGCAGCCTAGGTTGCCCGGAACGTGAAATGACCATTACCTTCACACTGGTTGCAATTATTCGTTTTATACGATGGAAAAACTGTTGTATTTTTATTTTATTTTATGCTTCTGGCGTTGACTTCTGAGACCCTAACTATTCGATCTGGTGGACCAACGCCCTAGAGTGAAGCCTAGGTTGCCCTGAAGGTAGAAATGTCCATTACCTTCACACTGTTTACAATTATTCCTGTTATACGATGGAAAAACTGTTGGGTCTTTATTGTATTTTATGCTTCGGTCGCTGACTTCTAAGGCCCTAGCTATTCGATGTGGTGGAGCAACGCCCCAGTGTGAAGCGTAGGTTGCCCGAGGCGTACAAATGACCATTACATTCACACTGGTTGCAATTATTCATGCTATACGATGGAAAAACTGTACTATTTTTATTGTATTTTATTCTTCTGGCGTTGACTTCTAAGGCCCTAACTATTCGATGTGTTGGAGCAACGCTATAGAGTGAAGCCTAGGTTGCCCGGAGCGCAGAAATGACCATTACGTGCACGCTGTTTGCAAAGACTCCTGTTATACAATGGAGAAACTGTTGCATTTTTCTTGTACTTTATGCTTCTGGCGTTGACTTCTAAGGCCCTATCTATTCGATCTGGTGGAGCAACGCCTCAGAGTTATATCTAGGACGCCCGGGACGTAGAAATGGCCGTCACTTTCACACTGGTTGCAATTATTCGTTCTATACGATGGAAAAGCTGTTGCATTTATATTGTATTATATCATTCTGGCGTTGACATCTTAGGCCCTACCTATTCGATCTGGTGGAGCAACGCCCTACAGCGAAGCCTAGGTTGCCCGGAATGTAGAAGTGACCATGACTTTCACACTACTTGCAATTATTCGTTTTATACGATGGAAAGACTGTTGTATTTATATTGTATTTTATGCTTCTAGCGTTGACTTCTAAGTCCCTAGCTATTCGATATGGTGGAGCAACGCCCTAGAGCGAAACCCAGGTTACCCGGAACGTAGAAATGACCAGTACTTTCACACTGGTTGCAGTTATTGCTGTTATACGATGACAAAACTGTTGCATTTTAATTGTATTTTATGCTTCTGGCGTTGAATTCTAAGTCCCTAACTATTCGATCTCGTGGAGCAACGCCCTAGGGCGAAGCCTAGGTTGCCCGGAACGTAGAAATGTCCATAACTTTCATACTGGTTGCAATTATTCGTTTTATACGATGGAAAAACTGTTGTATTTATACTGTATTTTATGCTTCTGACGTTGACTTCTAACGCACTAACTATTCGATCTGGTGGAGCTACGCCCTAGGGTGAAACCTAGTTCGCCCGGAACGTAGAAATGACCATTACTTTCACACTCTTTGCAATTATTCATTTTATACGATGGAAAAGCTGTTGCATTTATATTGTATTTCATGCTTCTGGCGTTGGCTTCTTAGGCCCTAACTATTCGATCTGGTGTAGCGACGCCTTAGAGTGACGCCTAGGTTGCCCGGAACGTAGAAATGACCATATCTTTCACACTGGTGGCTATTATTCGTCTTATTCGATGGAAAAACTGTACTATTTTTATTGTATTTTATTCTTCTGGCGTTGACTTCTAAGGCCCTAACTATTCGATGTGTTGGAGCAACGCTATAGAGTGAAGCCTAGGTTGCCCGGAGCGCAGAAATGACCATTACGTGCACGCTGTTTGCAAAGACTCCTGTTATACAATGGAGAAACTGTTGCATTTTTCTTGTACTTTATGCTTCTGGCGTTGACTTCTAAGGCCCTATCTATTCGATCTGGTGGAGCAACGCCTCAGAGTTATATCTAGGACGCCCGGGACGTAGAAATGGCCGTCACTTTCACACTGGTTGCAATTATTCGTTCTATACGATGGAAAAGCTGTTGCATTTATATTGTATTATATCATTCTGGCGTTGACATCTTAGGCCCTACCTATTCGATCTGGTGGAGCAACGCCCTACAGCGAAGCCTAGGTTGCCCGGAATGTAGAAGTGACCATGACTTTCACACTACTTGCAATTATTCGTTTTATACGATGGAAAGACTGTTGTATTTATATTGTATTTTATGCTTCTAGCGTTGACTTCTAAGTCCCTAGCTATTCGATATGGTGGAGCAACGCCCTAGAGCGAAACCCAGGTTACCCGGAACGTAGAAATGACCAGTACTTTCACACTGGTTGCAGTTATTGCTGTTATACGATGACAAAACTGTTGCATTTTAATTGTATTTTATGCTTCTGGCGTTGAATTCTAAGTCCCTAACTATTCGATCTCGTGGAGCAACGCCCTAGGGCGAAGCCTAGGTTGCCCGGAACGTAGAAATGTCCATAACTTTCATACTGGTTGCAATTATTCGTTTTATACGATGGAAAAACTGTTGTATTTATACTGTATTTTATGCTTCTGACGTTGACTTCTAACGCACTAACTATTCGATCTGGTGGAGCTACGCCCTAGGGTGAAACCTAGTTCGCCCGGAACGTAGAAATGACCATTACTTTCACACTCTTTGCAATTATTCATTTTATACGATGGAAAAGCTGTTGCATTTATATTGTATTTCATGCTTCTGGCGTTGGCTTCTTAGGCCCTAACTATTCGATCTGGTGTAGCGACGCCTTAGAGTGACGCCTAGGTTGCCCGGAACGTAGAAATGACCATATCTTTCACACTGGTGGCTATTATTCGTCTTATTCGATGGAAAAACTGTTATATTTATGAGTACCTTATGCCTCTGGCGTTGACTTCTAAGGCCCTAACTATTCGATCCGGTGGAGCAACGCCCTAGGGTGAAGCCTAGGTTGCACGGATAGTAGAAATGACCATAACTTTCATAGTGGTTGCAATTATTCGCTTTATACGATGGAAAAACTGTTGCATTTATATTGTATTTTATGCTTCTGGCGTTGACTTCTGAGGCCCTAACTATTCAATCTGTTGGAGCAACGCCCTAGGGTGAATCCTAGGTTGCCCGGTAAGTAGAAATGACCATAACTTTCATACTGGTGGCAATTATCCGTTTTATACGATGGAAAAACTGTTGCATTTATATTGTATTTTATGCTTCTGGCGTTCACTTCTTAGGCCTTAACTATTCAATCTGGTGGAACAACGCACTAGGGTGAATCCTAGGTTGCCCGGGAAGTAGAAATGACCATAACTTTCATACTGGTTGCAATTATCCGTTTTATACAATGGAAAAACTGTTGCATTTATATTGTATTTTATGCTTCTGGCGTTCACTTCTTAGGCCTTAACCATTCGATCTGGTGGAACAACGCACTAGAGTGAAGTCTAGATTGCCCGGAACGAAGAAATGACCATCACTTTCTCACAGGTTGCAATTATTCATATTATAGGATGGAAAACCTGTTGTATTTTTATTGTATTTTATGCTTCTTGCGTTGATTTCCAAGTCCCTAGGTTTTCGATCTGGTGAAGCAACGCCCTAGGGCGAAGCCTAGGTTGCCCGGAACGTAGAAATGGCCATTACTTTCACACTGGTTGCAATTGTTCGCTTTATACGATGGAAAAACTGTTGTATTTAGATTGTATTTTAAGCTTCTGGCGTTGACTTCTAAGGCACTAACTGTTCGATCTGGTGGAACAACGCCCTAGAGTGGAGCCTAGGTTGCCCGGAACGTAGAAATGACCATCACTTTCAAACTGGTTACAATTATTCCTGTTATACGATGGAAAAACTGTTGTATCTTTATTGCATTTTATTCTTCGGGCGTTGGCTTCTAAGGCCCTAACTATTCGATCTGGTGAAGCAACGCCCTAGGGCGAAGCCTAGGTTGCCCGGAACGTAGAAATGACCATAACTTTCATACTGGTGGCAATTATCCGTTTTATACGATGGAAAAACTGTTGTATTTATATTGTATTTTATGCTTCTGGCGTTCACTTCTTAGGCCTTAACCATTCGATCTGGTGGAACAACGCACTAGAATGAAGTCTAGATTGCCCGGAACGAAGAACTGACCATCACTTTCACACAGGTTGCAATTATTCATATTATAGGATGGAAAACCTGTTGTATTTATATTGTATTTTATGCTCCTGGTGTTGACTTCTAAGGCCCTAACTATTCGATCTGTTGGAGCAACGCCCTAGGGTGAAGCCTAGGCTGCCCGGAAAGTAGAAATGTCCATAACTTTCATACTGGTTGTAATTGTTCGTTTTATACGATGGAAAAACTGTTGTATTTATATTGTATTTTATGCTTCTGACGTTGACTTCTAATGCACCAACTATTCGATCTGTAGGAACAACGCCCTAGAGTGAAGCCTAGGTTGCCCGGAACGTAGAAATGACCATAACTTTCACACTGGTTGCAATTATTCGTTTTATACGATGGAAAAACTGTTGTATTTATATTTTATTATATGCTTCTGGCGTTCACTTTTTAGGCCCTAACTATTCGATCGGGTGGAACAACGCCCTAGGGTGAAGTCTAGGTTGCCCGGAAAGTAGCAATGACCATAACTTTCGAACTGGTTGCAATTATTCCAGTTATACGATGGAAAAACTGTTGTATTTATATTGTATTTTATGATTCTGGCGTTGACTTCTAAGGCTCTAACTGTTCGATCTGGTGGACCAACGCCCTAGAGTGAAGCTTAGGTTGTCCGGAACATAGAAATGACAACAACCTTCACACTGGTGGCTATTATTCGTTTTATTCGACGGAAAAACTGTTATATTTATATTGTATTTTATGCTTCTGGCGATGACTTCCTAGGCCATAACTATTCGATCTGGTGGAACACGCCCTAGAGTGAAGCCTAGGTTGCCCGGAACGTAGAAATGGCCATAACTTTCACACTGGTTGCAATTATTCGTTTTATACGATGGATAAACTGTTGTATTTATATTGTATTATATGCTTCTGGCGTTCACTTCTTAGGCCCTAACTATTCGATCGGGTGGAACAACGCCCTAGGGTGAAGCATAGGTTGCCCGGAAAGTAGAAATGACCATAACTTTCAAACTGGTTGCAATTATTCCTGTTATACGATGGAAAAACTGTTGTATTTATATTGTATTTTATGCTTCTGGCGTTGACTTCTAAGGCACTAAGTATTCGATATGGTCGAGCAACGCCCTAGAGTGAAGCCTAGGGTGCCCGGAACGTAGAAATGACCATCACTTTCAAACTGGTTGCAATTACTTCTGTTATATGATGGAAAAACTGTTGTATTTATATTGTATTTAATGCTGCTGGCGTTCACTTCTTAGGCACTAACTTTTCAATCTGTTGGAGCAACGCCCCAGAGTGAAGCCTAGGTTGCCCGGAACGTAGAAATGACCATCACTTTCAAACTGGTTACAATTATTCCTGTTATACGATGGAAAAACTGTTGTATTTTTATTGCATTTTATGCTTCGGGCGTTGACTTCTAAGGCACTAACTATTCAGTCTGTTGGAGCAACGCCCTAGGGTGAAGCCTAGGTTGCCGGAAAGTAGAAATGTCCATAACTTTCATACTGGTTGCAATTATTCGTTCTATACGATGGAAAAACTGTTGTATTTATATTGTATTTTATGCTTCTGGCGCTGACTTCTAAGGCACTGAGTATTCGATATGGTGGAGCAACGCCCTAGAGTGAAGCCTAGGGTGCCCGGAACGTAGAAATGACGATCACTTTCAAACTGGTTGCAATTACTCCTGTTATATGATGGAAAAACTGTTGTATTTTTATTGCATTTGATGCTTTGGGCGTTGACTTCTCAGGCACTAACTATTCAATCTGTTGGAGCAACGCCCTAGGGTGAATCCTAGGTTGCCCGGAAAGTAGAAATGACCATAACTTTCATACTGGTTGCAATTATCCGGTTTATACGATGGAAAAACTGTTGTATTTATATTGTGGTTTATGATTCTGGCGTTCACTTCTTAGGCACTAACTTTTCAATCTGTTGGAGCAACGCCCTAGCGTGAATCCTAGGTTGCCCGGGAAGTAGAAATGACCATAACTTTCATACTGGTTGCAATTATCCGTTTTATACGATGGAAAAACTGTTGCATTTATATTGTATTTTATGCTTCTGGCGTTCACTTCTTAGGCCTTAACCATTCGATCTGGTGGAACAACGCACTAGAGTGAAGTGTAGATTGCCCGGAACGAAGAAATGACCATCACTTTCTCACAGGTTGCAATTATTCATATTATAGGATGGAAAACATGTTGTATTTTTATTGTATTTTATGCTCCTGGTGTTGACTTCTAAGGCCCTAACTATTCAATCTGTTGGAGCAACGCCCTAGGGTGAAGCCTAGGCTGCCCGGAAAGTAGGAATGTCCATAACTTTCATACTAGTAGCAATTATTCGTTTTATACGATGGAAAAACTGTTGTACTTATATTGTATTTTATGCTTCTGACGTTGACTTCTAAGTCACCAACTATTCGATCTGTAGGAACAACGCCCTAGAGTGAAGCCTAGGTTGCCCGGAACGTAGAAATGACCATAACTTTCACACTGGTTGCAATTATTCGTATTATACAATGGAAAAACTGTTGTATTTATATTGTATTATATGCTTCTGGCGTTCACTTTTTAGGCCCTAACTATTCGATCGGGTGGAACAACGCCCTAGGGTGAAGTCTAGGTTGCCCGGAAAGTAGAAATGACCATAACTTTCGAACTGGTTGCAATTATTCCTGTTATACGATGGAAAAACTGTTGTATTTATATTGTATTTTATGCTTCTGGCGTTGACTTCTAAGGCACTAAGTATTCGATATGGTGGAGCAACGCCCTAGGGTGAAGCCTAGGGTGCCCGGAACGTAGAAATGACCATCACTTTCAAACTGGTTGCAATTACACCTGTTATATGATGGAAAAACTGTTGTATTTTTATTGCATTTGATGCTTCGGTCGTTGACTTCTAAGGCACTAACTATTCAATCTGTTGGAGCAACGCCCTTGGGTGAGTCCTAGGTTACCCGGAAAGTGGAAATGAAAATAACTTTCATACTGGTTGCAATTATCCGGTTAATACGATGAAAAAACTGTTGTATTTATATTGTATTTAATGCTTCTGGCGTTCACTTCTGAGGCACTAACTTTTGAATCTGTTGGAGCAACGCCCTAGGGTTAATCCTAGGTTGCCCGGGAAGTAGATATGACCATTACTTTCATACTGGTTGCAATTATCCGTTTTATACGATGGAAAAGCTGTTGTATTTATATTGTATTTTATGCTTCTGGCGCTCACTTCTTAGGCCTTAACTATTCGATCTGGTGGAACAACGCACTAGGGTGAAGCCTAGGCTGCCCGGAACGTAGAAATGACCATAACTTTCACACTGGTAGGAATTATTCGATTTACACAATGGAAAAACTGTTCTATTTATTTTGTGTTTTATGTTTCGCGCGATGACTTCTAAGGCCCTAACTATTCGATCTGGTGGAGCATCGCCCTAGGGTGAAGCCTAGGTTGCCCGGAAAGTAGAAATGTCCATAACTTTCGGACAGGTTGCAATTATTCGTTTTATACGATGGAAAAACTGTTGTATTATACTGTATTTTATGCTTCTGACGTTGACTTCTAAGGCACTAACTATTCGGTCTGGTGGAGCAACGCCCTAGAGTGAAACCTAGGTTGCCCGGAACGTAGAAATGACCATTACTTTTAAACTCTTTGCAATTATTCATTTTATACAATGGAAAAGCTGTTGCATTTATATTGTATTTTATGCTTCTGGCGTTGACTTGTTAGGCCCTAACTATTCGATCTGGTGGCGCAACGCCTTAGAGTGACGCCTAGGTTGCCCGGAACGTAGAAATGACCATATCTTTCACACTGGTTGCTATTGTTCCTGTTATACGATGGAAAAGCTGTTGTATTTATAATGTACCTTATGCTTCTGGCGTTGACTTCTAAGGCCCTAACTATTCGATCTGGTGGAGCAACGCCCTAGGGTGAAGCCTAGGTTGCCCGGAACGTAGAAATGACGATCACTTTCACACTGGTTGCAATTATTCGTTTTATACGATGGAAAAACTGTTGTATTTATATTGTATTTTAAGCTTCCGACGTTGACTTCTAAGGCACTAACTATTCGATCTGGTGGAGCAACGCCCTAGAGTGAAACCTAGGTTGCCCGGAACGTAGAAATGACCATTACTTTATCACTCTTTGCAATTATTCATTTTATACGTTGGAAAAGCTGTTGCATTTATATTGTATTTTATGCTTCTGGCGTTGACTTCTTAGGCCCTAACTATTCGATCTGGTGGAGCGACGCCTTAGAGTGACGCCTAGGTTGCCCGGAACGTAGAAATGACCATCACTTTCAAACTGGTTGCAATTACTCCTGTTATATGATGGAAAAACTGTTGTATTTTTATTGCATTTGATGCTTCGGTCGTTGACTTCTAAGGCACTAACTGTTCAATCTGTTGGAGCAACGCCCTAGGGTAAATCCTAGGTTGCCCGGAAAGTAGAAATGACCATAGCTTTCATACTGGTTGAAATTATCCGGTTTATGCGATGGAAAAACTGTTGTATTTATATTGTATTTTATGATTCTGGCGTTCACATCTTAAGCACTAACTTTTCAATCTGTTGGAGCAACGCCCTAGCGTGAATCCTAGGTTGCCCGGGAAGTAGAATTGACCATAACTTTCATACTGGTTGCAATTATCCGTTTTATACGATGGAAAAACTGTTGTATTTATATTGTATTTTATGCTTCTGGCGTTCACTTCTTAGGCCTTAACCATTCGATCTGGTGGAACAACGCACTAGAGTGAAGTCTAGATTGCCCGGAACGAAGAACTGACCATCACTTTCACACAGGTTGCAATTATTCATATTATAGGATGGAAAACCTGTTGTATTTATACTGTATTTTATGCTCCTGGTGTTGACTTCTAAGGCCCTAACTATTCGATCTGTTGGAGCAACGCCCTAGGGTGAAGCCTAGGCTGCCCGGAAAGTAGAAATGTCCATAACTTTCATACTGGTTGCAATTGTTCGTTTTATACGATGGAAAAACTGTTGTATTTATATTGTATTTTATGCTTCTGACGTTGACTTCTAATGCACCAACTATTCGATCTGTAGGAACAACGCCCTAGAGTGAAGCCTAGGTTGCCCGGAA
This sequence comes from Calliopsis andreniformis, assembly GCF_051401765.1. Taxonomy (NCBI): domain Eukaryota; kingdom Metazoa; phylum Arthropoda; class Insecta; order Hymenoptera; family Andrenidae; genus Calliopsis; species Calliopsis andreniformis. The sequence continues at coordinate 2,954,693 of NW_027480460.1, read as the reverse complement.
CGTAGAAATGACCATAACTTTCACACTGGTTGCAATTATTCGTTTTATACGATGGAAAAACTGTTGTATTTGTATTTTATTATATGCTTCTGGCGTTCACTTTTTAGGCCCTAACTATTCGATCGGGTGGAACAACGCCCTAGGGTGAAGTCTAGGTTGCCCGGAAAGTAGAAATGACCATAACTTTCGAACTGGTTGCAATTATTCCTGTAATACGATGGAAAAGCTGTTGTATTTATATTGTATTTTATGATCCTGGCGTTGACTTCTAAGGCACTAACTGTTCGATCTGGTGGACCAACGCCCTAGAGTGAAGCTTAGGTTGTCCGGAACATAGAAATGACAACAACCTTCACACTGGTGGCTATTATTCGTTTTATTCGACGGAAAAACTGTTATATTTATATTGTATTTTATGCTTCTGGCGATGACTTCCTAGGGCATAACTGTTCGATCTTGTGGAACACGCCCTAGAGTGAAGCCTAGGTTGCGCGGAACGTAGAAATGGCCATAACTTTCACACTGGTTGCAATTATTCGTTTTATACGATGGAAAAACTGTTGTATTTATATTGTATTATATGCTTCTGGCGTTCACTTCTTAGGCCCTAACTATTCGATCGGGTGGAACAACGCCCTAGGGTGAAGCATAGGTTGCCCGGAAAGTAGAAATGACCATCACTTTCAAACTGGTTGCAATTACTTCTGTTATATGGTGGAAAACCTGTTGTATTTATATTGTATTTTATGCTCCTGGTGTTGACTTCTAAGGCCCTAACTATTCGATCTGTTGGAGCAACGCCCTAGGGTGAAGCCTAGGCTGCCCGGAAAGTAGAAATGTCCATAACTTTCATACTGGTTGCAATTGTTCGTTTTATACGATGGAAAAACTATTGTATTTATATTGTATTTTATGCTTCTGACGTTGACTTCTAATGCACCAACTATTCGATCTGTAGGAACAACGCCCTAGAGTGAAGCCGAGGTTGCCCGGAACGTAGAAATGACCATAACTTTCACACTGGTTGCAATTATTCGTTTTATACGATGGAAAAACTGTTCTATTTATATTTTATTATATGCTTCTGGCGTTCACTTTTTAGGCCCTAACTATTCGATCGGGTGGAACAACGCCCTAGGGTGAAGTCTAGGTTGCCCGGAAAGTAGAAATGACCATAACTTTCAAACTGGTTGCAATTATTCCTGTTATACGATGGAAAAACTGTTGTATTTATATTGTATTTTATGCTTCTGGCGTTGACTTCTAAGGCACTAAGTATTCGATATGGTCGAGCAACGCCCTAGAGTGAAGCCTAGGGTGCCCGGAACGTAGAAATGACCATCACTTTCAAACTGGTTGCAATTACTTCTGTTATATGGTGGAAAAACTGTTGTATTTATATTGTATTTAATGCTGCTGGCGTTCACTTCTTAGGCACTAACTTTTCAATCTGTTGGAGCAACGCCCTAGGGTGAATCCTAGGTTGCCCGGGAAGTAGTTATGACCATTACATTCATACTGGTTGCAATTATCCGTTTCACACGATGGAAAAGCTGTTGTATTTATATTGTATTTTATGCTTCTGGCGTTCACTTCTTAGGCCTTAACTATTAGATCTGGTGGAACAACGCACTAGGGTGAAGCCTAGGCTGCCCGGAACGTAGAAATGACCATAGCTTTCACACTGGTAGGAATTATTCGATTTATACAATGGAAAAACTGTTCTATTTATTTTGTGTTTTATGTTTCGCGCGTTGACGTCTAAGGCCCTAACTATTCGACCTGGTGGAGCATCGCCCTAGGGTGAAGCCTAGGTTGCCCGGAACGTAGAAATGACCATCACTTTCACACTGGTTGGAATTATTCGTTTTACACGATGGAAAAGCTGTTGTATTTATATTGTATTTTAAGCTTCTGACGTTGACTTCTAAGGCACCAACCATTCGAGCTGGTGGAGCAACGCCCTAGAGTGAAGCCTCGGTTGCCCGGAACGTAGAAATGACCATCACTTTCAAACTGGTTACAATTATTCCTGTTATACGATGGAAAAACTGTTGTATTTTTATTGCATTTTATGCTTCGGGCGTTGACTTCTAAGGCACTAACTATTCAGTCTGTTGGAGCAACGCCCTAGGGTGAAGCCTAGGTTGCCCGGAAAGTAGAAATGTCCATAACTTTCATACTGGTTGCAATTATTCGTTCTATACGATGGAAAAACTGTTGTATTTATATTGTATTTTATGCTTCTGGCGTTGACTTCTAAGGCACTGAGTATTCGATATGGTGGAGCAACGCCCTAGAGTGAAGCCTAGGGTGCCCGGAACGTAGAAATGACCATTACTTTCACACTCTTTGCAATTATTCATTTTATACGATGGAAAAGCTGTTGCATTTATATTGTATTTTATGCTTCTGGCGTTGACTTCTAAGGCAATAAGTATTCGATATGGTGGAGCAACGCCCTAGAGTGAAGCCTAGGGTGCCGGGAAAGTAGAAATGACCATAACTTTCATACTGGTTGCAATTATCCGGATTATACGATGGAAAAACTGTTGCATTTATATTGTATTTTATGCTTCTGGCGTTGACTTCTTAGGCCCTAACTACTCGAACTGGTGGAGCAACGCCTTAGAGTGGTGCCTAGGTTTCTCGGAACGTAGAAATGACCATATCTTTCACACTGGTTGCTATTGTTCCTGTTATACAATGGAAAAGCTGTTGTATTTATATTGTACCTTATGCTTCTGGCGTTGACTTCTAAGGCCCTAACTATTCGATCTGGTGGAGCAACGCCCTAGGGTGATGCCTTGGATGCCCGGATAGTAGAAATGACCATAACTTTCATTGTGGTTGCAATTATTCGTTTCATAGGATGGAAAAACTGTTGTATTTATATTGTATTTTATGCTTCTGGCGTTGACTTCTGAGGCCCTAACTATCCGATCTGTTGGAGCAACGCCCTAGAGTGAAGCCTTGGTTTCCCGGAACGTAGAAATGACCATCAGTTTCAAACTGGTTGCAATTATCCGGTTTATACGATGGAAAAACTGTTGTATTTATATTGTATTTTATGCTTCTGACGTTCACTTCTTAGGCACTAACTTTTCAATCTGTTGGAGCAACGCCCTAGGGTGAATTCTAGGTTGCCCGGGAAGTAGAAATGACCATAACTTTCATACTGGTTGCAATTATCCGTTTTATACGATGGAAAAACTGTTGTATTTATATTGTATTTTATGCTTCTGGCGTTCACTTCTTAGGCCTTAACTATTCGATCTGGTGGAACAACTCACTAGGGTGAAGCCTAGGTTGCCCGGAAGGTAGAAATGACCATAACTTTCACACTGGTAGCAATTATTCGATTTATGCAATGGAAAAACTGTTCTATTTATTTTGTGTTTTATGTTTCGCGCGTTGACTTCTAAGGCCCTAACTATTCGATCTGGTGGAGCACCGCCCTAGGGTGAAGCCTAGGTTGCCCGGAACGTAGAAATGACCATTACCTTCACACTCTTTGCAATTATTCGTTTTATACGATGGAAAAGATTTTGCATTTATATTGTATTTTATGCTTCTGGCGTTGACTTCTTGGGCCCTAATTATTCGATCTGGTGGAGCAACGCCTTAGAGTGACGCCTAGGTTGCCCGGAACGTAGAAATGACCATATCTTTCACACTGGTTGCTATTGTTCCTGTTATACGATGGAAAAGCTGTTGTATTTATATTGTACCTTATTCTTCTGGCGTTGACTTCTAAGGCTCTAACTATTCGATCTGGTGGAGCTACGCCCTAGAGTGAAACCTAGGTTGCCCGGAACGTAGAAATGACCATTACTTTCACACTCTTTGCAATTATTCATTTTATACGATGGAAAAGCTGTTGCATTTATATTGTATTTTATGCTTCTGGCGTTGACTTCTAAGGCCCTAACTATTCGATCTGGTGGAGCACCGCCCTAGGCTGAAGCCTAGGTTGCCCGGAACGTAGAAATGACCATTACCTTCACACTCTTTGCAATTATTCGTTTTATACGATGGAAAAGATTTTGCATTTATATTGTATTTTATGCTTCTGGCGTTGACTTCTTGGGCCCTAATTATTCGATCTGGTGGAGCAACGCCTTAGAGTGACGCCTAGGTTGCCCGGAACGTAGAAATGACCATATCTTTCACACTGGTTGCTATTGTTCCTGTTATACGATGGAAAAACTGTTGTATTTATACTGTATTTTATGCTTCTGACGTTGACTTCTAACGCACTATCTATTCGATCTGGTGGAGCAACGCCCTAGAGTGAAACCTAGGTTGCCCGGAACGTAGAAATGACCATTACTTTCACCCTCTTTGCAATTATTCATTCTATACGATGGAAAAGCTGTTGCATTTATATTGTATTTTATGCTTCTGGCGTTGACTTCTTGGGCCCTAACTTTTCGATCTGGTGGAGCAACGCCTTAAAGTGACGCCTAGGTTGCCCGGAATGTAGAAATGACCATCACTTTCAAACTGGTTGCAACTATCCCTGTTATATGATGGAAAAGCTGTTGCATTTTTGTGGCATTTTATGCTTCGGGCGTTGACTTCCAAGGCCCTAACTGTCCAATCTGTTGGAGCAACGCCCTAGGGTGAAGCCTAGTTTGCCCGGAAAGTAGAAATGACCATAACCTTCATACTCGTTGCAATTATACGTTTTATACGTTGGAAAAGCTGTTGTATTTATATTGTATTTTATGCTTCTTGCGCTCACGTCTTAGGCCCTAACTATTCGATCTGGTGGAACATCGCCCTAGGGTGAAGCATAGGTTCCTGCAACGTAGAGATGATCATAACTTTCACAGTTGTAGCAATTATTCGATTTATACAACGGAAAGACTGTTCTATTAATTTTGTTTTTTATGTTTCGGGCGTTAACTTCTAAGGCACTATCTACTCGATCTGGTGGAGCAACGCCCTAGAGTGAAGCCTAGGTTGCCCGGAACGTAGAAATGACCATAACTTTCACACTGGTAGCAATTATTCGATTTATACTATGGAAAAACTGTTCTATTTATTTTGTGTTTTATGTTTCGCCCGTTGACTTCTAAGGCCCTAACAATTCGATCTGGTGGAGCATCGCCCTAGGGTGAAGCCTAGGTTGAACGGAAAGTAGAAATGACCATAACTTTCATACTGGTTGCAATTATTCGTTTTATACGATGGAAAAACTGTTGTATTTATACTGTATTTTATGCTTCTGACGTTGACTTCTAACGCACTAACTATTCGATCTGGTGGAGCAACGCCCTAGAGTGAAACCTAGGTTGCCCGAAACGTAGAAATGACCATTACTTTCACCCTCTTTGCAATTATTCATTTTATACGATGGAAAAGCTGTTGCATTTATATTGTATTTTATGCTTCTGGCGTTGACTTCTTGGGCCCTAACTTTTCGATCTGGTGGAGCAACGCCTTAGAGTGACGCCTAGGTTGCCCGGAACGTATAAATGACCACCACTTTCAAACTGGTTGCAACTATCCCTGTTATATGTTGGAAAAACTGTTGCATTTTTTTTGCATTTTATGCTTCGGGCGTTGACTTCCAAGGCCCTAACTGTCCAATCTGTTGGAGCAACGCCCTAGGGTGAAGCCTAGTTTGCCCGGAAAGTAGAAATGACCATAACTTTCATACTCGTTGCAATTATACGTTTTATACGATGGAAAAGCTGTTGTATTTATATTGTATTTTATGCTTCTTGCGCTCACTTCTTAGGCCCTAACTATTCGATCTGGTGAACATCGCCCTAGGGTGAAGCATAGGTTTCCCGGAACGTAGAGATGACCATAACTTTCACAGTTGTAGCAATTATTCGATTTATACAACGGAAAAACTGTTCTATTAATTTTGTTTTTTATGTTTCGGGCGTTGACTTCTAAGGCACTAACTATTCGACCTGGTGGAGCAACGATCTAGAGTGAAGCCTAAGATGCCCGGAACGTAGAAATGACCATAACTTTCACACTAGTTGCAATTATTCGTTTTATACGATGGAAAAGCTGTTGTATTTATATTGTATTTTATGATTCTGGTGTTGACTTCTTAGGCCCTAACTATTCGATCTGGTGGAGCAACGCCCTAGAGTGAAGCCTAGGTTGCCCGGAACGCAGAAATGACCTTCACTTTCAAACTGGTTACAATTATTCCTGTTATACGAAGGAAAAACTGTTGTATTTATACTGTATTTTATGCTTCTGACGTTGACTTCTAACGCACTAACTATTCGATCTGGTGGAACAACGCCCTAGAGTGAAACCTAGGTTGCCCGGAACGTAGAAATGACCATTACTTTCACACTCTTTGCAATTATTCATTTTATACGATGGAAAAGCTGTTGCATTTATATTGTATTTTATGCTTCTGGCGTTGACTTCTTGGGCCCTAGCTATTCGATCTGGTGGAGCAACGCCTTAGAGTGACGCCTAGGTTGCCCGGAACGAAGAAATGACCATATCTTTCACACTGGTTGCTATTGTTCCTGTTATACGATGGAAAAGCTGTTGTATTTATATTGTACCTTATGCTTCTGGCGTTGGCTTCTAAGGCACTAACTATTCGATCTGGTGGAGCTACGCCCTAGAGTGAAACCTAGGTTGCCCGGAACGTAGAAATGACCATTACTTTCACACTCTTTGCAATTATTCATTTTATACGATGGAAAAGCTGTTGCATTTATATTGTATTTTATGCTTCTGGCGTTGACTTCTTAGGCCCTAACTATTCGATCTGGTGGAGCAACGCCCTAGGGTGAAGCCTTCGTTGCCCGGATAGTAGAAATGACCAGAACTTTCATAGTGGTTGCAATTATCCGTTTTATACGATGGAAAAACTGTTGTATTTATTTTGTGTTTTATGTTTCGCCCGTTGACTTCTAAGGCCCTAACAATTCGATCTGGCGCAGCATCGCCCTAGGGTGAAGCCTAGGTTGCCGGAAAGTAGAAATGTCCATAACTTTCATACTGGTTGCAATTATTCGTTTTATACGATGGAAAAACTGTTGTATTTATACTGTATTTTATGCTTCTGACGTTGACTTCTAACGCACTAACTATTCGATCTGGTGGAACAAAGCCCTAGAGTGAAACCTAGGTTGCCTGGAACGTAGAAATGACCATTACTTTCACACTCTTTGCAATTATTCATTTTATACGATGGAAAAGCTGTTGCATTTATATTGTATTTTATGCTTCTGGCGTTGACTTCTTGGGCCCTAGCTATTCGATCTGGTGGAGCAACGCCTTAGAGTGACGCCTAGGTTGCCCGGAACGTAGAAATGACCATATCTTTCACACTGGTTGCTATTGTTCCTGTTATACGATGGAAAAGCTGTTGTATTTATATTGTACCTTATGCTTCTGGCGTTGGCTTCTAAGGCACTAACTATTCGATCTGGTGGAGCTACGCCGTAGAGTGAAACCTAGGTTGCCCGCAACGTAGAAATGACCATTACTTTCACACTCTTTGAAATTATTCATTTTATACGATGGAAAAGCTGTTGCATTTATATTGTATTTTATGCTTCTGGCGTTGACTTCTTAGGCCCTGACTATTCGGTCTGGTGGAGCAACGCCTTAGAGTGAAGCCTTGGTTTCCCGGAACGTAGAAATGGCCATCACTTTCACACTGGTTGCAATTATTCATATTATAGGATGGAAAACCTGTTGTATTTATATTGTATTTTATGCTTCTGGTGTTGACTTCTTCGGGCCTAACTATTCGATCTGTTGGAGCAACGCCCAAGGGTGAAGCCTTGGTTGCCCGGATAGTAGAAATGTCCATAACTTTCATAGTGGTTGCAATTATTCGTTTTATAGGACGGAAAAACTGTTGCATTTATATTGTATTTTATGCTTCTGGCGTTCACTTCTTAGGCCCTAACTATTCGATCGGGTGGAACAACGCCCTAGTGTGAAGTTTAGGTTGCCCGAAACGTAGAAATGGCCATCACTTTCACACTGGTTGCAATTATTCATATTATAGGATGGAAAACCTGTTGTATTTATATTGTATTTTATGCTCCTGGTGTTGACTTCTTAGGCCCTAACTATTCGATCTGGTGGAGCAACGCCCTAGAGTGAAGACTAGGTTGCCCGGAACGTAGAAATGACCATTACTTTCACACTCTTTGCAATTATTCATTTTATACGATGGAAAAGCTGTTGCATTTATATTGTATTTTATGCTTCTGGCGTTGACTTCTAAGGCCCTAACTATTCGATCTGGTGGAGCACCGCCCTAGGGTGAAGCCTAGGTTGCCCGGAACGTAGAAATGACCATTACCTTCACACTCTTTGCAATTATTCGTTTTATACGATGGAAAAGATTTTGCATTTATATTGTATTTTATGCTTCTGGCGTTGACTTCTTGGGCCCTAATTATTCGATCTGGTGGAGCAACGCCTTAGAGTGACGCCTAGGTTGCCCGGAACGTAGAAATGACCATATCTTTCACACTGGTTGCTATTGTTCCTGTTATACGATGGAAAAGCTGTTGTATTTATATTGTACCTTATTCTTCTGGCGTTGACTTCTAAGGCTCTAACTATTCGATCTGGTGGAGCTACGCCCTAGAGTGAAACCTAGGTTGCCCGGAACGTAGAAATGACCATTACTTTCACACTCTTTGCAATTATTCATTTTATACGATGGAAAAGCTGTTGCATTTATATTGTATTTTATGCTTCTGGCGTTGACTTCTTAGGCCCTAACTATTCGATCTGGTGGAGCAACGCCCTAGAGTGAAGCCTAGGTTGCCCGGACCGTAGAAATGACCATAACTTTCACACTGGTAGCAATTATTCGATTTATACGATGGAAAAACTGTTGTATTTATATTGTATTTTATGCTTCTGGCGATGACTTCTAAGGCACTAACTGTTCGATCTGGTGGAGCAACGCCCTAGAGTGAAGCTTAGGTTGCCCGGAACATAGAAATGACCATAACCTTCACACTGGTGGCTATTATTCGTTTTATTCGATGGAAAAACTGTTATATTTATATTGTATTTTATGATTCTGGCGCTGACTTCTTAGGCCCTAACTATTCGATCGGGTGGAACAACGCCCTAGGGTGAAGCCTAGGTTGCCCGGAAAGTAGAAATGACAATAACTTTCAAATTGGTTGCAATTATTCCTGTTATACGATGGAAAAACTGTTGTATTTATATTGTATTTTATGCTTCTGGCGTTGTCTTCTGAGGCACTAAGTATTCGATATGGTGGAGCAACGCCCTAGAGTGAAGTCTAGGGTGCCCGGAACGTAGAAATGACCATCACTTTCATACTGGTTGCAATTATTCGTTTTATACGATGGAAAAACTGTTGTATTTATATTGTATTTTATGCTTCTGACGTTGTCTTCTAAGGCGCCAACTATTCGATCTGTTGGGGCAAGGCCCTAGAGTGAAGCCTAGGTTGCCCGGAACGTAGAAGTGACCATAACTTTCACACTGGTTGCAATTATTCGTTTTATACGATGGAAAAACTGTTGTATTTATATTGTATTTTATTCTTCTGGCGTTCACTTCTTAGGCCCTAACTATTCGATCGGGTGGAACAACGCCCTAGGTTGAAGCCTAGATTGCCCGGAAAGTAGAAATGACCATAACTTTCAAACTGGTTGCAATTATTCCTGTTATACGATGGAAAAACTGTTGTATTTATATTTTATTTTATGCTTCTGACGTTGACTTCTAAGGCACTAAGTATTCGATATGGTGGAGCAACGCCCTAGAGTGAAGCCTAGGGTGCCCGGAAAGTAGAATTGACCATAACTTTCATACTCGTTGCAATTATACGTTTCATACGATGGAAAAGCTGTTGTATTTATATTGTATTTTATGCTTCTTGCGCTCACTTCTTAGGCCCTAACTATTCGATCTGGTGGAACATCGCCCTAGGGTGAAGCCTAGGTTTCCCGGAACGTAGAGATGACCATAACTTTCACAGTTGTAGCAATTATTCGATTTATACAATGGAAAAACTGTTCTATTAATTTTGTTTTTTATGTTTCGGGCGTTGACTTCTAAGGCACTAACTACTCGATCTGGTGGAGCAACGCCCTAGAGTGAAGCCTAGGTTGCCCGGACCGTAGAAATGACCATAACTTTCACACTGGTAGCAATTATTCGATTTATACGATGGAAAAACTGTTCTATTTATTTTGTGTTTTATGTTTCGCCCGTTGACTTCTAAGGCCCTAACAATTCGATCTGGTGGAGCATCGCCCTAGGGTGAAGCCTAGGTTGAACGGAAAGTAGAAATGACCATAACTTTCATAGTGGTTGCAATTATTCGTTATATGCGATGGAAAAACTGTTGTATTTATATTGTATTTTATGCTTCTGGCGTTCACTTCTTGGTCCCTAACTATTCGATCGGGTGGAACAACGCCCTAGGGTGAAGCCTAGATTGCCCGGAAAGTTGAAATGACCATAACTTTCAAACTGGTTGCAATTATTCCTGTTATACGATGGAAAAACTGTTGTATTTATATTGTACTTTATGCTTCTGACGTTGACTTCTAAGGCACTAAGTATTCGATCTGTTGGGGCAACGCCCTAGAGTGAAGCCTAGGTTGCCCGGAACGTAGAAATGACCATTACTTTCACACTCTTTGCAATTATTCATTTTATGCGATGGAAAAGCTGTTGCATTTATATTGTATTTTATGCTTCTGGCGTTGACTTCTTGGGCCCTAACTATTCGATCTGGTGGAGCAACGCCCTAGGGTGAATCCTAGGTTGCCCGGGAAGTAGAAATCACCATTACTTTCACACTGGCTGCAATTATTCGTTTTATACGATGGAAAAACTGTTGTATTTATATTGTATTTTATGCTTCTGACGTTGACTTCTAACGCACTAACTATTCGATCTGGTGGAACAAAGCCCTAGAGTGAAACCTAGGTTGCCTGGAACGTAGAAATGACCATTACTTTCACACTCTTTGCAATTATTCATTTTATACGATGGAAAAGCTGTTGCATTTATATTGTATTTTATGCTTCTGGCGTTGACTTCTTGGGCCCTAGCTATTCGATCTGGTGGAGCAACGCCTTAGAGTGACGCCTAGGTTGCCCGGAACGTAGAAATGACCATATCTTTCACACTGGTTGCTATTGTTCCTGTTATACGATGGAAAAGCTGTTGTATTTATATTGTACCTTATGCTTCTGGCGTTGGCTTCTAAGGCACTAACTATTCGATCTGGTGGAGCTACGCCGTAGAGTGAAACCTAGGTTGCCCGCAACGTAGAAATGACCATTACTTTCACACTCTTTGAAATTATTCATTTTATACGATGGAAAAGCTGTTGCATTTATATTGTATTTTATGCTTCTGGCGTTGACTTCTTAGGCCCTGACTATTCGGTCTGGTGGAGCAACGCCTTAGAGTGAAGCCTTGGTTTCCCGGAACGTAGAAATGGCCATCACTTTCACACTGGTTGCAATTATTCATATTATAGGATGGAAAACCTGTTGTATTTATATTGTATTTTATGCTTCTGGTGTTGACTTCTTCGGGCCTAACTATTCGATCTGTTGGAGCAACGCCCAAGGGTGAAGCCTTGGTTGCCCGGATAGTAGAAATGTCCATAACTTTCATAGTGGTTGCAATTATTCGTTTTATAGGACGGAAAAACTGTTGCATTTATATTGTATTTTATGCTTCTGGCGTTCACTTCTTAGGCCCTAACTATTCGATCGGGTGGAACAACGCCCTAGTGTGAAGTCTAGGTTGCCCGAAACGTAGAAATGGCCATCACTTTCACACTGGTTGCAATTATTCATATTATAGGATGGAAAACCTGTTGTATTTATATTGTATTTTATGCTCCTGGTGTTGACTTCTTAGGCCCTAACTATTCGATCTGGTGGAGCAACGCCCTAGAGTGAAGACTAGGTTGCCCGGAACGTAGAAATGACCATTACTTTCACACTCTTTGCAATTATTCATTTTATACGATGGAAAAGCTGTTGCATTTATATTGTATTTTATGCTTCTGGCGTTGACTTCTAAGGCCCTAACTATTCGATCTGGTGGAGCACCGCCCTAGGGTGAAGCCTAGGTTGCCCGGAACGTAGAAATGACCATTACCTTCACACTCTTTGCAATTATTCGTTTTATACGATGGAAAAGATTTTGCATTTATATTGTATTTTATGCTTCTGGCGTTGACTTCTTGGGCCCTAATTATTCGATCTGGTGGAGCAACGCCTTAGAGTGACGCCTAGGTTGCCCGGAACGTAGAAATGACCATATCTTTCACACTGGTTGCTATTGTTCCTGTTATACGATGGAAAAGCTGTTGTATTTATATTGTACCTTATTCTTCTGGCGTTGACTTCTAAGGCTCTAACTATTCGATCTGGTGGAGCTACGCCCTAGAGTGAAACCTAGGTTGCCCGGAACGTAGAAATGACCATTACTTTCACACTCTTTGCAATTATTCATTTTATACGATGGAAAAGCTGTTGCATTTATATTGTATTTTATGCTTCTGGCGTTGACTTCTTAGGCCCTAACTATTCGATCTGGTGGAGCAACGCCCTAGAGTGAAGCCTAGGTTGCCCGGACCGTAGAAATGACCATAACTTTCACACTGGTAGCAATTATTCGATTTATACGATGGAAAAACTGTTGTATTTATATTGTATTTTATGCTTCTGGCGATGACTTCTAAGGCACTAACTGTTCGATCTGGTGGAGCAACGCCCTAGAGTGAAGCTTAGGTTGCCCGGAACATAGAAATGACCATAACCTTCACACTGGTGGCTATTATTCGTTTTATTCGATGGAAAAACTGTTATATTTATATTGTATTTTATGATTCTGGCGCTGACTTCTTAGGCCCTAACTATTCGATCGGGTGGAACAACGCCCTAGGGTGAAGCCTAGGTTGCCCGGAAAGTAGAAATGACAATAACTTTCAAATTGGTTGCAATTATTCCTGTTATACGATGGAAAAACTGTTGTATTTATATTGTATTTTATGCTTCTGGCGTTGTCTTCTGAGGCACTAAGTATTCGATATGGTGGAGCAACGCCCTAGAGTGAAGTCTAGGGTGCCCGGAACGTAGAAATGACCATCACTTTCATACTGGTTGCAATTATTCGTTTTATACGATGGAAAAACTGTTGTATTTATATTGTATTTTATGCTTCTGACGTTGTCTTCTAAGGCGCCAACTATTCGATCTGTTGGGGCAAGGCCCTAGAGTGAAGCCTAGGTTGCCCGGAACGTAGAAGTGACCATAACTTTCACACTGGTTGCAATTATTCGTTTTATACGATGGAAAAACTGTTGTATTTATATTGTATTTTATTCTTCTGGCGTTCACTTCTTAGGCCCTAACTATTCGATCGGGTGGAACAACGCCCTAGGTTGAAGCCTAGATTGCCCGGAAAGTAGAAATGACCATAACTTTCAAACTGGTTGCAATTATTCCTGTTATACGATGGAAAAACTGTTGTATTTATATTTTATTTTATGCTTCTGACGTTGACTTCTAAGGCACTAAGTATTCGATATGGTGGAGCAACGCCCTAGAGTGAAGCCTAGGGTGCCCAGAAAGTAGAATTGACCATAACTTTCATACTCGTTGCAATTATACGTTTCATACGATGGAAAAGCTGTTGTATTTATATTGTATTTTATGCTTCTTGCGCTCACTTCTTAGGCCCTAACTATTCGATCTGGTGGAACATCGCCCTAGGGTGAAGCCTAGGTTTCCCGGAACGTAGAGATGACCATAACTTTCACAGTTGTAGCAATTATTCGATTTATACAATGGAAAAACTGTTCTATTAATTTTGTTTTTTATGTTTCGGGCGTTGACTTCTAAGGCACTAACTACTCGATCTGGTGGAGCAACGCCCTAGAGTGAAGCCTAGGTTGCCCGGACCGTAGAAATGACCATAACTTTCACACTGGTAGCAATTATTCGATTTATACGATGGAAAAACTGTTCTATTTATTTTGTGTTTTATGTTTCGCCCGTTGACTTCTAAGGCCCTAACAATTCGATCTGGTGGAGCATCGCCCTAGGGTGAAGCCTACGTTGAACGGAAAGTAGAAATGACCATAACTTTCATAGTGGTTGCAATTATTCGTTATATGCGATGGAAAAACTGTTGTATTTATATTGTATTTTATGCTTCTGGCGTTCACTTCTTGGTCCCTAACTATTCGATCGGGTGGAACAACGCCCTAGGGTGAAGCCTAGATTGCCCGGAAAGTTGAAATGACCATAACTTTCAAACTGGTTGCAATTATTCCTGTTATACGATGGAAAAACTGTTGTATTTATATTGTACTTTATGCTTCTGACGTTGACTTCTAAGGCACTAAGTATTCGATCTGTTGGGGCAACGCCCTAGAGTGAAGCCTAGGTTGCCCGGAACGTAGAAATGACCATTACTTTCACACTCTTTGCAATTATTCATTTTATGCGATGGAAAAGCTGTTGCATTTATATTGTATTTTATGCTTCTGGCGTTGACTTCTTGGGCCCTAACTATTCGATCTGGTGGAGCAACGCCCTAGGGTGAATCCTAGGTTGCCCGGGAAGTAGAAATCACCATTACTTTCACACTGGCTGCAATTATTCGTTTTATACGATGGAAAAACTGTTGTATTTATATTGTATTTTATGCTTCTGGCGTGCACTTCTTAGGCCCTAACTATTCGATCTGGTGGAGCATCGTCCTAGGGTGTAGCCTAGGTTGCCCGGAAAGTAGAAATCACCATTACTTTCATACTGGATGCAACTATCCGTTTTATACGATGGAAAAACTGTTGTATTTATATTGCATTTTATGCTTCTGGCGTTCACTTCCTAGGCCTTAACTATTCGATCTGGTGGAGCAACGCCCTAGAGTGAAATCTAGGTTGCCCGGAACGTAGAAATGACCATTACTTTCACACTCTTTGCAATTATTCATTTTATGCGATGGAAAAGCTGTTGCATTTATATTGTATTTTATGCTTCTGTCGTTGACTTCTTGGGCCCTAACTATTCGATCTGGTGGAGCACCGCCCTAGGGTGAATCCTAGGTTGCCCGGGAAGTAGAAATCACCATTACTTTCATACTGGATGCAACTATCCGTTTTATACGATGGAAAAACTGTTGTATTTATATTGCATTTTATGCTTCTGGCGTTCACTTCCTAGGCCTTAACTATTCGATCTGGTGGAAGAACGCACTAGGGTGAAGCCTAGGTTGCCCGGAACGTAGAAATGACCATAACTTTCACACTGGTAGCAATTATTCGATTTATACAACGGAAAAACTGTTCTGTTTATTTTATGTTTTATGTTTCGCGCGTTGACTTCTAAGGCCGGGCAATCTGGGCTTCACCCTAGGGCGTTCCTCCACTGGATCGAATAGTTAGGGCCTTAAAAGACAACGCCAGAAGCATAAAATACAATATAAATACAACAGTTTTTCCATCGTATAACAGGAATAATTGCACCCAGTGTGAAAGCGATGTTCATTTCTAAGTTCCTGCCAACCTAGGCTTCACTCTACGGCGTTAGTCCACCAGATCCAATAGTTAGGGCGTAAGAAATCAACGCCAGCAGCATAAAATACAATAAAAGTACAACAGTTTTTCCATCGTATAAAAAGAATAATTGCAACCAGTGTGAAAGTATTGGTCATTTCTACGGTTCGGGCAACATACGCTTCACTCTTGGACGTTGCCCAACGAGATAGAGTACCTAGGACCTTATAAGTCAACGCCAGAATCTTAAAGTACAATAAAAATCCAACAGTTTGTCCATCGTATAGCCGGAGTAATTGCAACCAGTGTGAAAGTGATGGTCATTTCTACGTTCCGGGCAAACCAGGCTTCACTCTAGGGCGTTGTTTCAACAGATCGAATGGTTAGGGCATAAGAAGTCAACGCCAGAAGCATAAAATACAATATAAATACAACAGCTTTGCCATCGTATATAATGTATGTTTGCAAACAGTGTGAATGTAATGGTCATTTCTACGTTCCGGTAAACCTAGGCTTCACTCTAGGGCGTTGCTCCACGAGATCGAATAGTTAGGGCCTTAGAAGTCAACGCCAGGAGCATAAAGTACAATAAAAATCCAACAGATTTTCCATCGTATAACAGGTATAACTGCCACCAGTGTTAAAGATATGGTCATATCTACGTTCCGGGCAACCGAGGCTTCACTCTAGGGCGTGGTTCCGCCAGATCGAATAGTTAGGGCCTAAGAAGTCAACGCCAGAAGCATAAAATAGAAAATAAATGCAACAGTTTTTCCATCGTATAATAGGAATAATTGGAACCACTGTGAAAGTAATGGTCATTTCTACGTTCCGCGCAACCTAGGCTTCGCTCTAGGGTGTTGCTCCACCAAAACGAATAGCTAGAGTCTTAGAGTTCAACGCCAGAAGCGTAAAATACTATAATAATACAACAGTTTTTCCATCGTATAACAGGAATAATTGCAGCCAGTGTGAAAGTAATGGTCATTTCTACGTTCCGCGCAACCTAGGCTTCGCTCTAGGGTGTTGCTCCACCAGATCGAATAGCTAGCGGGTTAGAGGTCAACGCCAGAAGCATAAAATACAATAATAATACAACAGTTTTTCCATTGTATAAAACGAATAATTGCAACCTGTGTGAAGGTTATGGTCATATCTACGTTCCGGGCAACCTAGGCTTCACTGTATGGTGATGCTCCAGCAGATCGAATAGGTAGGGCCATAGAAGTCAACGCCCGAAGCAGAAAATACAATGAATATACAAGAGTTTTTCCATCGTATAACAGGAATAATTGCAACCAGTGTGAAAGTAATGGTCATTTCTACGTTCCGGGAAAACTAGGCTTCACTCTAGGCTGTTGCTCCACCACATCGAATAGCTACGGCCTTTGAAGTCAACGCCAGAAGCATAAAATACAATATAAATACAACAGCTTTGCCATCGTATATAATGTATGTTTGCAAACAGTGTGAATGTAATGGTCATTTCCACGTTCCGGTAAACCTAGGCTTCACTCTAGGGCGTTGCTCCACGAGATCGAATAGTTAGGGCCTTAGAAGTCAACGCCAGGAGCATAAAGCACAATAAAAATCCAACAGATTTTCCATCGTATAACAGGTATAACTGCCACCAGTGTTAAAGATATGGTCATATCTACGTTCCGGGCAACCGAGGCTTCACTCTAGGGCGTTGTTCCATCAGATCGAATAGTTAGGGCCTAAGAAGTCAACGCCTGAAGCATAAAATACAATAAACATACCACAGTTTTTCCGTCGTATAACTGGAATAATTGCACCCAGTGTGAAAGTACTGGCCATTTCTACGTTTCAGGCATCCTAATCTTAACTCTGAGACATTGCTCCACCAGATCGAATATGTAGGGCCTTAGAAGTCACCGCCAGAAGCATAAAATACAATGTTAATACAACAGCTTATCCATTGTACAAAACGAATAATTGCAACCAGTGTGAAAGTTATGGTCATTTCTACGTTCCGGGCAAACAAGGCTTCACTCTAGGGCGTTGTTTCACCAGATCGAATGGTTAGGGCATAAGAAGTCAACGCCAGAAGCATAAAGTACAATATAAATACAACAGTTTTTCAATCGTATATCAGGAATAATTGCCACCAGTGTGAAAGATATGGTCATTTCTACGTTCCGGGCAACCTAGGCTTCACTCTAGGGTGTTGCTCCACCAGATCGAATAGCTAGCGAGTTAAAGGTCAACGCCAGAAGCATAAAATACAATAATAATACAACAGTTTTTCCATTGTATAAAACGAATAATTGCAACCAGTGTGAAAGTTATGGTGATTTCTACGTTCCGGGCAACATAGGCTTCACTATTGGACGTTGCCCCACCAGATCCAACAGCTAGGACCTTAGAACTCGAAGCCAGAAGCAGAAAATACAATACAAATGCAACAGTTTTTCCATCGTATAGCATGAATAATTGCAACCAGTGCGAAAGTATTGATCATTTCGACGTTTCTGGCATCCTAGACTTAACTCTGAGGCGTTGCTCCACCAGATCGAAGAGTTAGGGCCTTAGAAGTCAACGACAGATGCATAAACTACAAAATAAATATAACAGTCTTCCCATCTTATAAAACGAATAATTGCAACCTGTGTGAAGGTTATGGTCATATCTACGTTCCGGGCAACCTAGGCTTCACTGTATGGTGATGCTCCAGCAGATCGAATAGGTAGGGCCATAGAAGTCAACGACCGAAGCATAAAATACAATAAATATACAAGAGTTTTTCCATCGTATAACAGGAATAATTGCAACCAGTGTGAAAGTGATGGTCATTTCTACGTTCCGGGCAACCTAGGCTTCACTCTATGGCGTTGGTCCACCAATTCCAATAGTTTAGGCCTAAGAAGTCAACGCCAGAAGCACCAAATACAAAATAAATACATCAGTTTTTCCATCGTATATAACGAATAATTGCAACCAGTGTGAAAGTAATGGTCATTTCTACGTTCCGGGCAACCTAGGCTTCAATCTAGGGCATTGCTCCACCACATCGAATAGCCACGGCCTTAGAAGCCAACGCCAGAAGCATGAAATACAATATAAATACAACAGTCTTTCCATTGTATGAAACGAATAATTGCAACCAGTTTGAAAGTGATGGTCATTTCAACGTTCCGCTCAAACTAGGCTTCACTCTAGGCTGTTGTTCCACCACATCGAATAGCTACGGCCTTAGAAGTCAACGCCAGAAGCATAAAATACGATAAAAATACAACAGTTTTTCCATCGTGTAAAAGGAGTAATTGCAACCAGTGTGAAAGATATGGTCATATCTACGTTCCGGGCAACCTAGGCTGCACTCTTGGACGTCGCCCCACCAAATCGAATAGCTAGGACCTTAGAAGTCAAAGCCCGAAGCATAAAATACAATAAAAAATCAACAGATTTTCCATCGTATAGCAGGAATAATAGCAACCAGTTTGAAAGTGATGGTCATTTCTACGTTCCGAGCAACCTAGGCTTCACTCTGGGCTGTTGCTCCACCACATCGAATAGCTACGGCCTTAGAAGTCAACGCCTGAAGCATAAAATACAATAAAAATGCTACAGTCTTTCCTTCGTATAAAACGAATAATTGCAACCAGTGTGAAAGCGATGGTCACTTCTACTTTCCGGGCAACCTAGCCTTCACTCTAGGGCGTTGTTCCACCAGATCGAATAGTTAGGGCCTATGAAGTCAACGGCTGAAGCATAAAATACAATAAAAATACAACAGTTTTTACATCGTATAACTGGAATAATTGCACCCAGTGTGAAAGTTATGGTCCTTTCTACGTTCCGGGCAGCCTAGGCTTCATTCCAGAGCGTTACTCCACCACATCGAATAGCTACGGCCTTTGAAGTCAATGCCAGAAGCATAAAATACAATATAAATACAACAGCTTTGCCATCGTATATAATGTATGTTTGCATACAGTGTGAAAGTAATGGTCATTTCTACGTTCCGGTAAACCTAGGCTTCACTCTAGGGCGTTGCTCCACGAGATCGAATAGTTAGGGCCTTAGAAGTCAACGCCAGAAGCATAAAGTACAATAAAAATCCAACAGATTTTCCATCGTATAACAGGTATAACTGCCACCAGTGTTAAAGATATGGTCATATCTACGTTCCGGGCAACCGAGGCTTCACTCTAGGGCGTTGTTCCACCAGATCGAATAGTTAGGGCCTAAGAAGTCAACGCCTGAAGCATAAAATACAATAAAAATATCACAGTTTTTCCATCGTATAACAGGAATAATTGCAGCCAGTGTGAAAGTAATGGCCATTTCTACGTTTCAGGCATCCTAATCCTAACTATGTGGCATTGCTCCAGCAGATCGAATACGTAGGGCCTAAGAAATCAACGCCAGAAGCACCAAATACGAAATAAATACAACAGTTTTTCCATCGTATATAACGAATAATTGCATCCAGTGTAAAAGTAATGGTCATTTCTACGTTCCGGGCAACCTAGGCCTCACTTTAGGGCATTGCTCTACCACATCGAATGGCCACGGCCTTAGAAGTCAACGCCAGATGCCTAAAATGCAATATAAATACAACAGTTTTTCCATTGTGTAAAACGAATAATTGCAACCAGTGTGAAAGGTATGGTGATTTCTTCGTTCCGGGCAATATAGGCTTCACTATTGGACGTTGCCCCACCAGATCGAATAGCTAGGACCTTAGAAGTCGATGCCAGAAGCAGAAAATACAATACAAATGCAACAGTTTTTCCATCGTATAGCATGAATAATTGCAACCAGTGCGAAAGTAATGATCATTTCGACTATTCGGGCATCCTAGACTTAAGTCTGAGGCGTTGCTCCACCAGATCATAGAGTTAGGGCCTTAGAAGCCAACGACAGAAGCATAATATACAAAATAAATACAACAGTTTTTCCATCGTGTAGAACGGTTAATTGCAACCAGTGTGAAAGTAGTTGTCATTTCTACGTTCCGGGCAGCCTAGGCTTCACTCTAGGGCGCTGTTCACCCAGTTCGAATAGCTAGGGACTTAGACGTCAACGCCAGAAGCATAAAATACAATAAAAATACAACAGTTTATCCATCGTATAACACGAGTAATTGCAACCAGTGTAAAGGTAATGGTCATTTCTACGTTCCTGTCAACCTGGGCTTCACTGTAGGGCGTTGCTCCACTACATCGAATTGCTACGACCTTAGAAGTTAACGCCAGAAGCATAAAATACAGTAAAAATACAACAGTTTCTCCATCGTATAGAACGAATTATTGCATCAACTGTGGAGGTAATGGTCATTTCTACGTTCCGAACAACCTAGGCTTCACTCCAGGGCGTTGCTCCATCAGATCGCATAGTTAGGGCCTAAGGAGTCAACGCCAGAAGCATAAAATACAATATAAATACAACAGTTTTTCCGTCGTATAACAGGAATGATTGCAACCAGTGTGAAAGTAATGGTCATTTCTACGTTCCCGCCAACCTAGGCTTCACTCTAGGGCGTTGCTCCACCAGATCGAATAGTTTTGGCCTAAGAAGTCAACGCTAGAAGCAAAAAATATAATAAAAATACAACAGTTTTTCCATCGTATAAAACGAATGATTGCCACCAGTGTGAAAGTTATGGTCATTTCTACGTTCCGTGCAACCTAGGCTTCAATCTAGGGCGTTGCTCCACCAGATCGAACAGCTATGGCCTAAGAAGTCAGCGCCAGAAGCATAGAATACAATATAAATGGAACAGTTTTTCCATTGTATTAAACGAATAATTGCAACCAGTATGAACGTTAGGGTCATTTCTACGTTCCGGGCAACCTAGGCTTCACCCTAGGGCGTTGCTCCACCAGATCGAATAGTTAGGGCCTAAGGAGTCAACGTCAGAAGCATAAAATACAATATAAATACAACAGTTTTTCCGTCGTATAACAGGAATAATTGCAACCAGTATGAAAGTAATGGTCTTTTCTACGTTCCCGCCAACCTAGGCTTCACTCTAGGGCGTTGCTCCACCAGATCGTATAGTTAGGGCCTAAGAAGTCAATGCTAGAAGCATAAAATATAATAAAAATACAACAGCTTTCCATCGTATAAAACGAATGATTGCCACCAGTGTGAAAGTTATGATCATTTCTACGTTCCGGGCAATCTAGGCTTGACTCTAGGGCGTTGCTCCACCAGATGCAATAGTTAGGGCGTAAGAAATCAACGCCAGAAGCACCAACTACAAAATAAATACCACAGTTTTTCCATCGTATAAACCGAATAATTACAACCAGTGTGAAAGTAATGATCATTTCGACGTTTCGGGCATGCTAGACCTAACTCTGACGCATTGCTCCACCTGATCAAAGACTTAGGGCCTTACAAGTCAACGTCAGAAGCATAATATACAAAATAAATACGACAGTTTTCCCATCGTGTAGAACGGTTAATTGCAACCAGTGTGAAAGTAGTTGTCATTTCTACGTTCCGGGCAGCCTAGGCTTCACTCTAGGGCGTTGTTCACCCAGTTCGAATAGCTAGGGACTTACAAGTCAACGCCAGAAGCATAAAATACAATAAAAATACAACAGTTTTTCCATCGTATAACACGAGTAATTGCAACCAGTGTAAAGGTAATGGTCATTTCTACGTTCCTGTGAACCTGGGCTTCACTGTAGGGCGTTGCTCCACTACATCGAATTGCTACGACCTTAGAAGTTAACGCCAGAAGCATAAAATACAATAAAAATACAACAGTTTCTCCATCGTATAGAAGGAATGATTGCATCAACTGTGAAGGTAATGGTCATTTCTACGTTCCGGGCAACCTAGGCTTCACTCCAGGGCGTTGCTCCATCAGATCGCATAGTTAGGGCCTAAGGAGTCAACGCCAGAAGCATAAAATACAATATAAATACAACAGTTTTTCCGTCGTATAACAGGAATGATTGCAACCAGCGTGAAAGTAATGGTCATTTCTACGTTCCCGCCAACCTAGGCTTCATTCTAGGGCGTTGTTCCACCAGATCGAATAGTTCTGGCCTAGGAAGTCAACGCTAGAAGCAAAAAATATAATAAAAATACAACAGTTTTTCCATCGTATAAAACGAATGATTGCCACCAGTGTGAAAGTTATGGTCACTTCTACGTTCCGTGCAACCTAGGTTTCAATCTAGGGCGTTGCTCCACCAGATCGAACAGCTATGGCCTAAGAAGTCAGCGCCAGAAGCATAGAATACAATATAAATGGAACAGTTTTTCCATTGTATAAAACGAATAATTGCAACCAGTATGAACGTTATGGCCATTTCTACGTTCCGGGCCACCTAGGCTTCACACTAGGGCGTTGCTCCACCAGATCGAATAGTTGGGGCCTAAGAAGCCAACGCCAGAAACATAAAATACAATAAAGATACAACAGTTTTTCCATCGCATAGAACGAATGATTGCATCAACTGTGAAGGTAATGGTCATTTCTACGTTCCGGGCAGCCTAGGCTTCACTCCAGGGCGTTGCTCCGTCAGATCGCATAGTTAGGGCCTTTGAAGTCAACGCCTGTAGCATAAAATGCAATAAAGGTACAACAGCTATTCCATCGTATAACAGGAATAACTGCATCCAGTGTGAAAGTGATGGTCATTTCTACGTTCCGGGCAGCCTAGGCTTCACTCTAGGGCGTTGCTCCACCAGATCGAAGAGTTAGGGCCTAAGAAGTAAACGCCAGAAGCATAAAATACAATAAAAATTCAACAGCTTTTCCATCGTATAACAGGAATAATTGCAACCACTGTGAAGGTAATGGTCATTTCTACGTTCCGATCATCCGAGGCTTCACTCTAGGACGTTGCTCCACCAGATCGAATAGTTAGGGCCTTTGAAGTCAACGCCTGAAGCATAAAATACAATAAAGGTACAACAGCTATTCCATCGTATAACAGGAATAACTGCATCCAGTGTGAAAGTGATGGTCATTTCTACGTTCCGGGCAACCTAGGCTTCACTCCAGGGCGTTGCTCCACCAGATCGAATATTTAGGGCCTAAGGAGTCAGCGCCAGAAGCATAAAATACAAAATAAATAGAACAGTTTTTCCATCGTATAGAACGAATAATTGCAACCAGTGTGAAGGTAATGGTCATTTCTACGTTCCGGGCAACCGAGGCTCAACTCTAGGGCGTTGCTCCTCCAGATCGAATAGTTAGGGCCTTAGAAGTCAACGCACGAAGCATAAAATACAATAAAGGTACAACAGTTTTGCCATCGTATAAGTTGAATAATTCCAACCAGTGTGAATGTGATAGTCGCTTCTACGTTCCTGGCAGCCTAGGCTTCAATCTAGGTCGTTGTTCCTCCAGATCGAATAGTTAGGGCCTTAGAAGTCAAAGCACGAAGCATAAAATACAATAAAGATACACATTTTTTCTATCGTATAACAGGAGTGTTTGCAACCAGTGTGAAAGGGATGGTCATTTCTACGTTCCGAGCAACCTAGGCTTCACTCTATGGCGTTGTTCCACCAGATCGAATTGATAGGGCCTTAGAAGTCAACGCCAGAAATATAAAGTACAAAACAAATACAACAGCTTTTCCATCGTATAAATTGAATAATTGCAAACAGTGTGAAAGTACCGTTCATTTCTACGTTCCGGGCAACTTCGGCTTGACTCTAGGGCGTTGCTCCACCAGATCGAATAGTTAGGGCTTTAGAAGTCAACGCCAGAAGCATAAAATGCAATATAAATACCACAGTTTTTCCATCGTATAAACCGAATAATTGAATCCAATGTGAACGTAATGGCCCTTTCTACGTCCCGGGCAACCTAGGCTTCAGCCTATTACGTGGCTCCACCAGATCGATTTGTTAGGGCCTAAGAAGTCAGTGCCAGAAGCATAAAATACAATGAAGATTCAACAGTTTTTCCATCGTATAACCGGAGTAATTGCAGCCAGCGTGAAAGTTATGGTCATTTCTACGTTCCCGGCAACCTAGGCTACACTCTAGGGAGTTGTTCCACCAGATCGAATAGTTAGGGCCTAAAAAGTCAACGCCAGAAGCATAAAATACAATAAAAATACAACAGTTTTTCCATCGTATAACAGGAATAATTGCAAGCAGCGTGAAAGTAATGGTTACTTCTACCTTCCGTGCAACCTAGGCTCCACTCTAGGGCGTTGTTCCACCAGATCGAATAGATACGGAGTTAGAAGTCAAAGCCAGAAGCATAAAGTACAATATAAATACAACAACTTCTCCATCGTATAAAATGAATAATTGGTTCAACTGTGAAGGTAATAGTCATTTCTACGTTCCGGGCAACCTAGGCTTCACTCTGGGGCGTTGCTCCTCCAGATCGAATAGTTATGGCCTAAGAAGTCAGCGCCAGAAGCATAAAATACAAAATAAATGCAGCAGTCTTTCCATCGTGTAAAACTAATAACAGCAACCAGTGTGAAACTTATTGCCATATCTACGTTCCGGGCAACCTAGGCTTCACTGTAGAGCTTCGCTCCACCAGATCGAATGGGTAGGGCCTTAGAAGTCAACGCCAGAAGAATAAAATACAATATAAATACAAGAGTTTTTCCATTGTATAAAATGAATAATTGCAAACAGCGTGAAAGTGATGGTCATTTCTACGTTCCGTGCAACCTTGGCTTCGCTCTAGGGCGTTGGTCCACGAGATCGAATGGCTATGGACTTAGAATTCAACGCCAGAGGCAAAAAATACAATAAAAATACAACAGTCATTCCATCGTATGACAGGAATAATTGCAAACATTGTGAAGGTAATGATCATTTCTACGCTCCGGGCAACCTAGGCTTCACTCTAGGGTGTTGCTCCACCAGATCGAATAGTTGTGGCCTTAGAAGTCAACGCCCGAAGCATAAAATACAAAATAAATAGAACAGTTTTTCCATCGTATAAAACGAATAATAGCAATCAGTGTGAAAGTTATGGTCATTTCTACGTGCCGGGCAACCTAGGCTTCAGCCTATTACGTGGCTCCACCATATCGAATTGTTAGGGCCTAAGAAGTAAGCGCCCGAAGCATAAAATACAATAAAGATACAACAGTTTTTCCATCGTATAACAGGAGTAATTGCAACCAGTGTGAAATGGATGGTCATTTCTACGTTCCGAGCTACCTAGGCATCACTCTATGGCGTTGCTCCACTAGATCGGAATGTTAGGGCCTTAGAAGTCAACGCAAGAAGCATAAAATACAATATAAATACAACAGTTTGTCCATCGTGTAACAGGAATAAATGCAACGAGTATGAACGTTATGGTCATTTCTACGTACCGGGCAACCTAGGCTTCACCCTAGGACGTGGCTCCACCATATCGAATAGTTAGGGCCTTAGAAGTAAACGCCCGAAACATAAAATACAATAAAAGTACAACAGTTTTTCCATCCTATAACAGGAATAATTGCAACCAGTGTGAAAGTAATGGTCGTTTCTACGTTCCCGCCAACATAGGCTTCACTCCAGGACGTGGCTCCACCATATCGAATTGTTAGGGCCTATGAAGTCAACGCCAGAACCATAAAATACAATATAAATGGAACAGATTTTCCATTGTATAAAACGAATAATTGCAACCAGTATGAACGTTATGGCCATTTCTACGTTCCGGGCCACCTAGGCTTCACACTAGGGCGTTGCTCCACCAGATCGAGCAGCTATGGCCTAAGAAGTCAACGCCACAAGCATAAAATACAATATAAATACAACAGTTTTTCCATGGTGGAAAACGGATAATAACAACCAGTGTGAAAGTAATGATCATTTCGACGTTTCGGGCATCCTAGACTTAACTCTGGGGCATTGCTCCACCAGATCGAAGACTTAGGGCCTTAGAAGTCAACGCCAGAAGCATAAAATACAAAATAAATTCAACAGTTTTTCCATCGTATAAAACGAATGATTGCAACCAGTGTGAAAGTTATGGTCATTTCTACGTTCCGTGCAACCTAGGCTTCAATCTAGGGCGTTGCTCAACCAGATCGAATAGTTATGGCCTAAGAAGACAACGCCAGAAGCATAAAATACAATATTAATGGAACAGTTTTTCCATTGCATAGAACGAATAATTCCAACCAGTATGAACGTTATGGTCATTTCTACGTTCCGGGACACCTAGGCTTCACCCTGGGACGTGGCACCACCATATCGAATAATTAGGGCCTTAGAAGTCAACCCCCGAAGCATAAAATACAATAAAAATACAACAGTCTTTCCATCGTATAAAACGAATAATTGCAAGCAGTGTAAAAGAAACGGCCATTTCTTCGTTGCGGGCAACCTAGGCTTCGCTCTAGCGCGTTCCACCAACAAATCGAGTAGCTAGAGACTTAGAAGTCAACGCCAGAAGCATAAAATACAATAAAGATACAAAAGCTTTTCCATCGTATAACAGGAATGATTGCAACCAGTGTGAAAGTGATGGTTATTGCCACGTTCCAGTCAACCTAGGCTACACTCTAGGGCGTTCCTCCACCACATCGATTAGTTAGGGCCTTAGAAGTCAACGCCACAAGAATAAAATACAATATAAATAGAACAGTTTTTCCATCGTATACAATGAATAATTGCAAAAACTGTGTGAAAGTTATGGTCATTTCTACGTTCCGGGCAACCTAGGCTTCACCCTAGGCCGTTGCTCCACCAGATCGAATAGCTAGGCCCTAAGAAGTCAACGCCAGAAGCATAAAATACGATATAAATAAAACAGCTTTTACATCGTATAAAACGAATAATAGCAACGAGTGTGAAAGTTATGGTCATTTCAACGTTCCGGGCAATCTAGGCTTCACTCTAGGGCGCTGCTCCACCAGATCAATCAGTTAGGGCCTTAGAAGTCAACGCCAGAAGCTTAAAATACAATATAAATATAACAGTCTTTCCATCGTAAAAAACGAAAGATAGCAACCAGTGTGAAAGTTATGGTCATTTCTACGTTCCGGGCAACCTAGGCTTCACTCTAGGGCGTTGCTCCACCAGATCGAATAGTTAGGGCCTCAGAAGTCAACGCCCGAAGCATAAAATACGAAATAAATAAAACAGTTTTTCCATCGTATAAAACGAATAATTGCTACCAGTGTGAAAGTTATGGTCATTTCTACGTTCCGCGCAACCTGGGCTTTACCCTAGGGCGTTGTTCCACCAGATGGAATAGTTAGGGCCTAAGAAGTCAACGCCAGAAGCATAAAATACGATATAAATACAACAGCTTTTCCATCGTATTAAACGAATAATTGCAACCAGTGTGGAAGTTATGGTCATTTCTACATTCCGAGCCACCTAGGCTTCACTCTAGGGCGTTGCTCCACCTGATCGAATAGTTAGGGCCTTAGAAGTCAACGCCAGAAGCATAAACTACAATATAAATACAACAGCTTTTCCATCGTATATAATGTATATTTGCAAACAGTGTGAAAGTAATGGTCATTTCAACGTTCCGGGCAACGTAGGTTTCTCTCTAGGGCGTTGATCCACCATAGGGAATAGTTAGGGCCTAAGAAGTCAACGCCAGAAGCATAAAATACAATATAAATACAACAGCTGTTCAATCGTATAAAACGAATAATTGCAACCAGTGTGAAAGTTATGGACATTTCTACATTCCGGCCAACCTAGGCTTCACTCTAGGGCGTTGCTCCAACAGATCGAATAGCTACGGCCTTAGAAGTCAACGCGAGAGGCATAAAATACAATATAAATACAACAGCTTTTCCATCGTACAAAATGACTAATAGCAAACAGTGTGAAAGTAATTGTCATTTCTACATTCCGGGCAACCTAGGCTTCACACTAGGTCGTTGCTCCACCTGATCAAATATCTAGCGACTTAGAATTAAACGCCAGAAGCATAGAATACAATAAAAATACAACAGTTTTTCCATCGTATAGCAGGAATAATTTGCAACCAGTGTGATAGTAGTGGTCATTTCTACGTTCCGGGCAACCCAGGTTTCACTCCAGGGCGTTGCTCCACCAGATCGAATAGTTACGGCCTAAGAAGTCAACGCCAGAAGCATTAAACACAAAATAAATAGAACAGTTTTTCCATTGTATAAAACGAATAATTGATACCAGTGTGAAAGTTATGGTCATTTCTACGTTCCAGGCAACCTAGGCTTCACTCTAGGGCGTTGTTCCACAAGATCGAAATGTTAGGGCCTAAGAGGTCAACGCCCGAAGCATAAAATACAAAATAAATAGAACAGTTTTTCCATTGTATAAAACGAATAATTGCTACCAGTGTAAAAGTTATGGTCATTTCTACGTTCCGGGCAACCTAGGCTGCACTCTAGGGCGTTGCTCCACCAGATAGAATAGTTAGGTACTTAGAAGTCAACGCCAGAAGCATAAAATACGACATAAATACAACAGCTGTTCCATCGTATAAAAGGGATAATTGCAAACAGTGTGAAAGTAATGGTCATTTCTACGTTCCGGGCAACCTAGGCTTCACTCTACGGCGTTCTTCCACCACATCGAATAGCGACGGCTTCAGATGTCAACGCCTGAAGTATAAAGTACAATAACAATACAACAGTCTTTCCATCCTATAACAGGAACAATTGCAACCCGTGTGAAAGTGATGGTCATTTCTACGTTCCAGGTAACCTAGGCTTCACTCCAGGGCGTTGCTCCACCAGATCAAACAGTTAGGGCCTTAGAAGACAACGCCCGAAGCATTAAATACAAAATAAATAGAACAGTTTTTCCATTGTATAAAACGAATAATTGCTACCAGTGTAAAAGTTATGGTCATTTCTACGTTCCGGGCAACCTAGGCTGCACTCTAGGGCGTTGCTCCACCAGATGGAATAGTTAGGGCCTTAGAAGTCAACCCCTGAAGCATAAAATACAAAATAAATAAAACAGATTTTCCATCGTATAAAACGAAAAATTGCTACCAGCGTGAAAGTTATGGTCATCTCTACGTTCAGCGCAATCTGGGCTTTACCCTAGGGCGTTGTTCCACCAGATGGTATAGTTAGGGCCTAAGAAGTCAACGCCAGAAGCATAAAAAGCGATATAAATACGACAGCTTTTCCATCGTATAAAACGAATAATTGCAACCAGTGTGGAAGTTATGGTCATTTATACCTTCCGGGCAACCTAGACTTCACTCTAGGGCGGTGCTCCTCCAAATCGAATAGTTAGGGCCTTAGAAGTCAATGCCCGAAGCATAAAATACAAAATAAATAGAACAGTTTTTCCATCGTATAGAACGAATAATTGCTACCAGTGTGAAAGTTATGGTCATTTCTACATTCCGAGCAACCTAGGCTTCACTCTAGGGCGTTGCTCCACCAGATCGAATAGTTAGGTCCTTAGAAGTCAACGCCAGAAGCATAAAATACGATATAAATACAACACCTGTTCCATCGTATAAAAGGAATAATTGCAAACAGTGGGAAAGTAATGGTTATTTCTACGTTCCGGGCAACCTAGGCTTCACTCTAGGGCGTTGCTCCACCAGATCAAACAGTTACGGCCTTAGAAGTCAACGCCCGAAGCATTAAACACAAAATAAATAGAACAGTTTTTCCATTGTATAAAACGAATAATTGATACCAGTGTGAAAGTTATGGTCATTTCTACGTTCCGGGCAACCTAGGCTTCACTGTATGGCGTTCTTCCACCACATCGAATAGCTACGGCCTCAGAAGTCCACGCCTGAAGCATAAAATACAATAAAAATACAACAGTCTTTCCATCGTATAACAGGAATAATTGCAACAAGCGT
Organism: Calliopsis andreniformis; assembly: GCF_051401765.1. Taxonomy (NCBI): domain Eukaryota; kingdom Metazoa; phylum Arthropoda; class Insecta; order Hymenoptera; family Andrenidae; genus Calliopsis; species Calliopsis andreniformis. The sequence goes on along the minus strand of NW_027480460.1, from coordinate 2,924,400 downwards.
GAAAGTAATGATCATTTCGGCGTTTCGGGCATCCTAGACTTAACTCTGAGCCATTGCTCCACCTGATCGAATATTTAGGGCCTTAGAAGTCAACGCCAGAAGCATAAAATACAATATAAATACAACAGTTTTTCCATCGTATAAAACGAATAATTGCAACCAGTATGCACCTTATGGTCATTTCTACATTCCGAGCAACCTAGGCTTCACTCTAGGTCATTGCTCCTCCAGATCGAATAGTTAGGTCCTTAGAAGTCAACGCCAGAAGCATAAAATACGATATAAATACAACAGCTGTTCCATCGTATAAAAGGAATAATTGCAAACAGTGTGAAAGTAATGGTCATTTCTACGTTCCGGGCAACCTAGGCTTCACTCTAGGGCGTTGCTCCACCAGATCAAACAGTTAGGGCCTTAGAAGTCAACGCCCTAAGCATTAAACACAAAATAAGTAGAACAGTTTTTCCATTGTATAAAACGAATAATTGATACCAGTGTGAAAGTTATGGTCATTTCTACGTTCCGGGCAACCTAGGCTTCACCCTAGGCCGTTGTTCCACCAGATCGAATAGTTAGGGCCTAAGAAGTGAACGCCAGAAGCATAAAATGCAATAAAAATACAACAGCTTTTCCATCGCATAGCAGGAATAATTTGCAACCAGTGTGATAGTAGTCGTCATTTCTACGTTCCGGGCAACCTAGGTTTCACTTCAGGGCGTTGCTCCACCAGATCGAATAGTTACGGCCTAAGAAGTCAACGCCAGAAGCATAAAATACGATAAAGATGCAACAGTTTTTCCATCGTATAAAACGAATAATTGCAACCATGGTGAAAGTTATGGTCATTTCTACGTTCCGGGCATCCTAGGCTTCACTCTACGGCGTTGTTCCACCAGATCGAATAGTTAGGGCCTAAGAAGTCAACACCAGAAGAATAAAATACAAAATAAATACAACAGCCTTTACACCGTATAAAACGAATAATTGCAACCTGTGTGAAGGTTATCGTCATATCTACGTTCCGGGCAACCTAGGCTTCACTGTCGGGCGTTGCTCCACCAGGTCGAAATCTTAGGGCCTAAGAAGTCAACGCCCGAAGCATAAAATACGATATAAATACAACAGCATTTCCATCGTATTAAATGAATAATTGCAAACAGTGTGAAAGTAGTGGTCATTTCTACGTTCCGGGCAACCTAGGCTTCACTGTATGGCGTTCTTCCACCACATCGAATAGCTACGGCCTCAGAAGTCCACGCCTGAAGCATAAAGTACATTAAAAATACAACAGTCTTTTCATCGTATGACAGGAATAATTGCAACAAGCGTGAAAGTAATGATCATTTCGGCGTTTCGGGCATCCTAGTCTTAACTCTGAGGCATTGCTCCACCAGATCGAATATTTAGGGCCTTAGAAGTCAACGCCAGAAGCATAAAATACAATATAAATACAACAGTTTTTCCATCGTATAAAACGAATAATTGCAACCAGTATGCAACTTATGGTCATTTCTACATTCCGAGCAACCTAGGCTTCACTCTAGGGCGTTGCTCCACCAGATAGAATGGTTAGGTACTTAGAAGTCAACGCCAGAAGCATAAAATACGACATAAATACAACAGCTGTTCCATCTTATAAAAGGGATAATTGCAAACAGTGTGAAAGTAATGGTCATTTCTACGTTCCGGGCAACCTAGGCTTCACTCTACGGCGTTCTTCCACCACATCGAATAGCTACGGCCTCAGATGTCAACGCCTGAAGTATAAAGTACAATAACAATACAACAGTCTTTCCATCCTATAACAGGAATAATTGCAACCGGTGTGAAAGTTATGGTCATTTCTACGTTCCGCGCAATCTGGGCTTTACCCTAGGGCGTTGTTCCACCAGATGGAATTGTTAGGGCCTAAGAAGTCAATGCCCGAAGCATAAAATACAAAATAAATAGAACAGTTTTTCCATCGTATAAAACGAATAATTGCTACCAGTGTGAAAGTTATGGTCATTTCTACGTTCCGGGCAACATAGGCTGCACTCTAGGGCGTTGCTCCACCAGATGGAATAGTTAGGGCCTAAGAAGTCAACACCAGAAGAATAAAATACAAAATAAATACAACAGCCTTTACACCGTATAAAACGAATAATTGCAACCTGTGTGAAGGCTATCGTCATATCTACGTTCCGGGCAACCTAGGCTTCACTGACGGGCGTGCTCCTCCAGGTCGAAATCTTAGGGCCTAAGAAGTCAACGCCCCAAGCATAAAATACGATATAAATACAACAGCATTTCCATCGTATTAAATGAATAATTGCAAACAGTGTGAAAGTAGTGGTCATTTCTACGTTCCGGGCAACCTAGGCTTCACTGTATGGCGTTCTTCCACCACATCGAATAGCTACGGCCTCAGAAGTCCACGCCTGAAGCATAAAATACATTAAAAATACAACAGTCTTTTCATCGTATGACAGGAATAATTGCAACAAGCGTGAAAGTAATGATCATTTCGGCGTTTCGGGCATCCTAGACTTAACTCTGAGGCATTGCTCCACCAGATCGAATATTTAGGGCCTTAGAAGTCAACGCCAGAAGCATAAAATACAATATAAATACAACAGTTTTTCCATCGTATAAAACGAATAATTGCAACCAGTATGCAACTTATGGTCATTTCTACATTCCGAGCAACCTAGGCTTCACTCTAGGGCGTTGCTCCACCAGATCGAATAGTTAGGGCCTTAGAAGTCAACGCACGAAACTTAAAATACAAAATAAATAAAACAGTTTTTCCATCGTATAAAACGAAGAATTGCTACCAGTGTGAAAGTTATGGTCATTTCTACGTTCCGCGCAATCTGGGCTTTACCCTAGGGCGTTGTTCCACCAGATGGAATTGTTAGGGCCTAAGAAGTCAATGCCCGAAGCATAAAATACAAAATAAATAGAACAGTTTTTCCATCGTATAAAACGAAGAATTGCTACCAGTGTAAAAGTTATGGTCATTTGTACGTTCCGGGCAACCTAGGCTTTACCCTAGGGCGTTGTTCCACCGGATGGAATAGTTAGGGCCTACGAAGTCAACGCCAGAAGCATGAAAAGCGATATAAATACGACAGCTTTTCCATCGTATAAAACGAATAATTGCAACCAGTGTGGAAGTTATGGTCATTTCTACCTTCCGGGCAACCTAGGCTTCACTCTAGGGCGGTGCTCCACCAAATCGAATAGCTAGGGCCTTAGAAGTCAATGCCCGAAGCATAAAATATAAAATAAATAGAACAGCTGTTCCATCTTATAAAAGGGATAATTGCAAACAGTGTGAAAGTAATGGTCATTTCTACGTTCCGGGCAACCTAGGCTTCACTCTACGGCGTTCTTCCACCACATCGAATAGCTACGGCCTCAGATGTCAACGCCTGAAGTATAAAGTACAATAACAATACAACAGTCTTTCCATCCTATAACAGGAATAATTGCAACCGGTGTGAAAGTGATGGTCATTTGTACGTTCCAGGTAACCTAGGCTTCACTCCAGGGCGTTGCTCCACCAGATCAAGCAGTTAGGGCCGTAGAAGACAACGCCCGAAGCATTAAATACAAAATAAATAGAACAGCTTTTCCATTGTATAAAACGAATAATTGCTACCAGTGTAAAAGTTATGGTCATTTCTACGTTCCGGGCAACCTGGGCTGCACTCTAGGGCGTTACTCCACCAGATCGAATAGTTAGGGCCTAAGAAGTCAACGCCTGAAGCATAAGATACAAAATAAATAAAACAGTTTTTCCATCGTATAAAACGAAAAATTGCTACCAGCGTGAAAGTTAAGATCATTTCTACGTTCAGCGCAATCTGGGCTTTACCCTAGGGCGTTGTTCCACCAGATGGAATAGCTAGGGCCTAAGAAGTCAACGCCAGAAGCATAAAAAGCGATATAAATACGACAGCTTTTCCTTCGTATAAAACGAATAATTGCAACCAGTGTGGAAGTTATGGTCATTTCTACCTTCCGGGCAACCTAGACTTCACTCTAGGGCGGTGCTCCTCCAAATCGAATAGTTAGGGCCTTAGAAGTCAATGCCCGAAGCATAAAATACAAAATAAATAGAACAGTTTTTCCATCGTATAGAACGAATAATTGCTACCAGTGTGAAAGTTATGGTCATTTCTACATTCCGAGCAACCTAGGCTTCACTCTAGGGCGTTGCTCCACCAGATCGAATAGTTAGGTCCTTAGAAGTCAACGCCAGAAGCATAAAATACGATATAAATACAACACCTGTTCCATCGTATAAAAGGAATAATTGCAAACAGTGTGAAAGTAATGGTCATTTCTACCTTCCGGGCAACCTAGGCTTCACTCTAGGGCGTTCTTCCACCACATCGAATAGCTACGGCCTTAGAAGTCAATGCCCGAAGCATAAAATACAAAATAAATAGAACAGTTTTTCCATCGTATAAAACGTATAATTGCTACCAGTGTGAAAGTTATGGTCATTTCTACGAACTGGGGAACCTAGACTACACTCTAGGGCGTTGCTCTACCAGATCGAACAGTTAGGGACTAAGAAGTCAACGCCAGAAGCATAAAATACAATATAAATATAACAGTTCTTCCACCGTATAAAACGAATGATAGCAACCAGTGTGAGAGTTATGGTCATTTCTACGTTCCGGGCGACCTGGGCTTTACCCTAGGGCGTTGTTCCACCAGATGGAGTAGTTAGGGCCTAAGAAGTCAACGCCAGAAGCATAAAATACGATATAAATACAACAGCTTTTCCATCGTATAAAACAAATAATTGCAGCCAGTGTGAAGGTTATGGTCATTTCTACGTTCCGGGCAACCTAGGCTTCCCTCTAGGGCGTTGCTCCACCAGATCAAACAGTTAGGGCCTTAGAAGTCAACGCCCGAAGCATTAAATACAAAATAAATAGAACAGTTTTTCCATTGTATAAAACGAATAATTGCTACCAGTGTAAAAGGTATGGTCATTTCTACGTTCCGGGCAACCTAGGATTCACTCTAGGGCGTTGCTCCACCAGATCGAATAGTTAGGGCCTTAGAAGTCAACGCCCGAAGCATTAAATACAAAATAAATAGAACAGTTTTTCCATTGTATAAAACGAAAAATTGCTACCAGTGTGAAAGTTATGGTCATTTCTACGTTCCGCGCAATCTGGGCTTTACCCTAGAGCGTTGTTCCACCAGATGGAATTGTTAGGGCCTAAGAAGTCAATGCCCGAAGCATAAAATACAAAATAAATAGAACAGTTTTTCCTTCGTATAAAACGAATAATTGCTACCAGTGTGAAAGTTATGGTCATTTCTACGTTCCGGGCAACATAGGCTGCACTCGAGGGCGTTGCTCCACCAGATGGAATAGTTAGGGCCTTAGAAGTCAACGCCCGAAGCATAAAATACACAATAAATAAAACTGTTTTTCCATCGTATAAAACGAAGAATTGCTACCAGTGTAAAAGTTATGGTCATTTCTACGTTCCGGGCAACCTAGGCTTTACCCTAGGGCGTTGTTCCACCGGATGGAATAGTTAGGGCCTACGAAGTCAACGCCAGAAGCATAAAAAGCGATATAAATACGACAGCTTTTCCATCATATAAAACGAATAATTGCAACCAGTGTCGAAGTTATGGTCATTTCTACCTTCCGGGCAACCTAGGCTTCACTCTAGGGCGGTGCTCCACCAAATCGAATAGCGAGGGCCTTAGAAGTCAATGCCCGAAGAATAAAATACAAAATAAATAAAACAGTTTTTCCATCGTATAAAACGAAAAATTGCTACCAGTGTGAAAGTTATGGTCATTTCTACGTTCCGCGCAATCTGGGCTTTACCCTAGGGCGTTGTTCCACCAGATGGAATAGTTAGGGCCTAAGTAGTCAACACCAGAAGCATAAAATACAATATAAATACAACAGTTTTTCCATTGTATAAAACGAATAATTGCTACCAGCGTAAAAGTTATGGTCATTTCTACGTTCCGGGCAACCTAGGCTTCACCCTAGGCCGTTGTTCCACCAGATCGAATAGCTAGTGCCATAGAAGTCAACGCCAGAAGCAGAAAATACAATATAAATACAATAGCTTTTCCATCGTAAAAAACGAATAATTGCAACTAGTGTGAAAGTTATGGTTATTTCTACATTCCGAGCAACCTAGGGTTCTCTCTAGGGCGCTGCTCCACCAGATCGAATAGTTAGGTCCTTAGAAGTCAACGCCAGAAGCATAAAATACGATATAAATACAACAGCTTTTGCATCGTATAAACGGAATAATTGCAAACAGTGTGAAAGTAATTGTCATTTCTACGTTCCGGGCAACCTAGGCTTCACTCTATGGCGTTGCTCCACCAGATCAAACGGTTAGGGCCTCAGAAGTCAACGCCCGAAGCATAAAATACAAAATAAAAAGAACAGTTTTTCCATTGTGTAAAACGAATAATTGCTACCAGTGTAAAAGTTATGATCATTTCTACGTTCCGGGCAACCCAGGCTTCACCCTAGGGCGTTGTTCCACCAGATCGAATAGTTAGGTCCTTAGAAGTCAACGCCAGAAGCATAAAATACGATATAAATACAATAGCTTTTGCATCGTATAAAAGGAATAATTGCAAACAGTGTGAAAGTAATTGTCATTTCAACGTTACGGGAAACCTAGGCTTCACACTAGGGCGTTGCTCCTCCAGATCAAGTAGTTAGCGCCTAAGAAGTCAACGCCAGAAGCATAAATTACAATATAAGTAAAACCGCTTTTCCATCGTATGTAATGTATATTTACAAACAGTGTGGAAGTAATGGTTATTTCTACGTTCCGGGCAACCTAGGCTTCACGCTAGGGTGTTGCTCCACCAGATGGAATAGCTAGGGACTTAGAATTCAATGCCAGAAGCATAATATGCAATATAAATATAACAGCTTTTCCATCGTATAAAACGAATAATAGCAACCTGTGTGAAAGTTATGGTCATTTCTACTTCCCGGGCAACCTATGCTTCAGTCTAGGGCGCTGCTCCACCAGAAAGAATAGTTAGGGCCTTAGAAGTCAACGCCCGAAGCATAAAATACGATATAAATACAACAGCTTTTCCATCGTATAAAACGAATAATGGTAACCAGTGTGAAAGTTATGGTCATTTCTACGTTCCTGGCTACCTAGGTTTCACTCTAGGGCGTTGCTCCACCAGATCGAATAGCAAGGGGCTTAGAATTCAACGCCAGAAGGATAAAATACAATATAAGTACAACAGTTTTTCCATCGTATAAAATAAATAATTGCAGACATTGTGAAAGTAATGGTCATTTCTACGTTCCGGTCAACCTAGGCGTCACTCTAATGCGTTGCTCCACCACATCTAATAGCTACGGCCTTAGAAGTCAACGCCAGGAGCATAAAGTACAATATAAATACAACAGCTTTTCCATCGTATAAAATGAATAATTGCAAACAGTGTGAAAGTAATGGTCATGTCTACGTTCCGGGTAACCTAGGTTTCACTCTAGGGCGTTGCTCCACCAGATAGAATAGCTAGGGACTTAGAATTCAACGCCAGAAGAATAAAATACAATATAAGTACAACAGTTTTTCCATCGTATAAAATGAATATTTGCAAACATTGTGAAAGTAATGGTCATTTCTACGTTCCGGGCAACCCATGCGACACTCTAGGGCGTTGCTCCACCACATCTAATAGCTACGGCCTACAAAGTCAACGCCAGAAGCATAAAATACGATATAAGTACAACAGCTTGTCCATCATATAAAACGAGTAATGGTAACCAGTGTGAAAGTTATGGTCATTTCTACGTCCCGGTCAACCTAGGCTTCACTCTAGGACGTTGATCCACCAGATCGAATAGTTAGGTCCTTAGAAGTCAACGCCAGAAGCATAAAATACAATAAAGGTGCAACAGTTTTTCCATCGTATAACAGGAATAATTGCAACCAGTGTGAAGGTAATGGTGTGTTCTACGTTCCGGGCAACCTAGGCTTCACACTAGGGCGGTGCTCCACCAGATCAAATAGTTAGGGCCTAAGAAGTCAACGCCAGAAGCATAAATTACAATATAAGTACAACAGCTTTTCCATCGTGTATAATGTATATTTGCAAACAGTGTGGAAGTAATGGACACTTCTACGATCCGGGCAACCTAGGCTTCACTCTAGGGTGTTGCCACACCAGATGGAATTGCTAGGGACTTAGAATCCAATGCCAGAAGCATAAAATGCAATATAAATTTTACAGCTTTTCCATCGTATAAAAGGTATAATAGAAATCAGTGTGAAAGTTATGGTCATTTCAACGTTCCGGGAAACCTAGGCTTCACACTAGGGCGTTGCTCCTCCAGATCAAATAGTTAGGGCCTAAGAAGTCAACGCCAGAAGCATAAATTACAATATAAGTACAACTGCTTTTCCATCGTATGTAATGTATATTTACAAACAGTGTGGAAGTAATGGTCATTTCTACGTTCCGGGCAACCTAGGCTTCACGCTGGGTTGTTGCTCCACCAGATGGAATACCTAGGGACTTAGAAGTCAACGCCCGAAGCATAAAATGCAAAATACATAGATCAGTTTTTCCATTGTATAAAACGAATAACTGCGACCAGTGTGAAAGTACTGGTCATTTCTGCGTTCCGGGCAACCTAGTCTTCACCCTAGGGCGTTGTTCAACCAGATGGAATAGTTAGGGCCTAAGAAGTCAACGCCAGAAGCATAAAATACGATATAATTTCAACAGCATTTCCATCGTATAAAACGAATAATGGTAACCAGTGTGAAAGTTGTGGTCCTTTCTACGTTCCGGTCAACCTAGGCTTCAGTCTAGGACGTTGCTCCACCAGATGGAATAGCTAGGGCCTACGAAGTCAACGCCAGAAGCATAAAATGCAATATAAGTACAACAGCTTTGCCATTGTATAAAATGAATAATTGCAAACAGTGTGAAGGTAATGGTCATTTCTACGTTCCGAGCAACCTAGGCTTCACTCTAGGGCGTTGCTCCACCAGATCGAATAGTTAGGGCCTTAGAAGTCAACGCCAGAAGCATAAAATACAATAAAGATGCAACAGTTTTTCCATCGTATAACAGGAATAATTGCAAACAGTGTGAAGGTAATGGTATGTTCTACGTTCCGGGCAAACTAGGCTTCACGCTATGGTGTTGCTCCACCAGATGGAATAGCTAGGGCCTTACAAGTCAACGCCCGAAGCATAAAATGCAAAATAAATAGAACAGTTTTTCCATTGTATAAAACGGATAACTGCAACGAGTGTGAAAGTACTGGTCATTTCTATGTTCCGGGCAACCTAGGCTTCACCCAATGCCGTCGTTCCACCAGATGGAATAGTTAGGGCCTTGGAAGTCAACGCCAGAAGCATAAACTACAAAATAAATACAACAGTCTTTCCATCGTATAAAACGAATAATTGCAACCTGTGTGATGGTTATGGACATATCTACGTTCCGGGCAATCTAGGCTTCACTGTAGGGCGTTGCTCCACCAAATCGAATTGTTAGGGCCTTAGAAGTCAAAGCCCGAAGCATAAAATACGATATAAGTACAACAGTTTTTCCATCGTATAAAATGAATGATTGCGAACATTGTGAAAGTAATGGTCATTTCTACGTGCCTGGCAACCTACGCGTCACTCTAGGGCGTTGCTGCTCCACGTCTGACAGCTACGGCCTTAGAAGCTAACGCCGGAAGCATAAAATACAATATAAATACAACAGCTTTGCCATCGTATAAAATGAATAATTACAAACAGTGTGAAGGTAATGGTCATTTCTACGTTCCGAGCAACCTAGGCTTCACTATAGGGCGTTGCACCACCAGATCGAATAGTTAGGGCGTTAGAAGTCAACGCCAGAAGCATAAAATACAATAAAGATGCAACAGTTTTTCCATCGTATAACAGGAATAATTGCAAACAGTGTGAAGGTAATGGTATGTTCTACATTCCGGGCAAACTAGGCTTCACGCTAGGGTGTTGCTCCACCAGATGGAATAGCTAGGGCCTTAGAAGTCAACGCCCGAAGCATAAAATGCGAAATAAATAGAACAGTTTTTCCATTGTATAAAACGAATAACTGTAACCAGTGTGAAAGTACTGGTCATATCTACGTTCCGGCAACCTAGGCTTCACTGTAGGGCGTTGCTCCACCAAACCGAATAGTTAGGGCCTTAGAAGTCAACGCCAGAAGCATAAAATACATTATAAGTACAACAGTTTTTCCATCGTATAAAATGAATGATTGCGAACATTGTGAAAGTAATGGTCATTTCTACGTGCCTGGCAACCTACGTGTCACTCTAGGGCGTTGCTGCTCCGCATCTGATAGCTACGGCCTTTGAAGTTAACGCCGGAAGTATTAAATACATTATAAATACAACAGCTTTGCCATCGTATAAAATGAATAATTGCAAACAGTGTGAAGGTAATGGTCATTTCTACGTTCCGAGCAACCTAGGCTTCACTCTAGGTCGTTGCTCCACCAGATCGAATAGTTAGGGCCTAAGAAATGAACGCCAGCAGCATAAAATACGATATAAATACAACAGTTCTTCCAGCATATAAAACGAATGATTGCAACCAGTATGAAAGTTATGGTCATTTCTACGTTCCGGGCAACCTAGGCTTCACTCTATGGCGTTCTTCCACCACATGGAATAGCTACGTCCTCAGAAGTCAATGCCCGAAGCATAAAATACAGTATAAATACAACAGTTTTTCCACCATATAAAACGAATAATTGCTACCAGTGTGAAAGTTATGGTCAATTCTACTTTCCGGGCAACCTACGCTTCCCCCTAGGGCGTTGATCCACCAGATGGAATAGTTAGGGCCTAAGAAGTCAATGCCAGAAGCATAAAATACGATATAAATACAACAGCTTTGCCATCGTATAAAATGAATAATTACAAACAGTGTGAAGGTAATGGTCATTTCTACGTTCCGAGCAACCTAGGCTTCACTCTACGGCGTTGTTCCACCAGATCGAATAGTTGGGGCCTAAGAAATCAACACCAGAAGAATAAAATACAAAATAAGTACAACAGCATTTACACCGTATAAAACGAATAATTGCAACCTGTGTGAAGGTTATGGTCATATCTACGTTCCGGGCAACCTAGACTTCACTGTAGGGCGTTGCTCCACCAGATCGAATAGCTAGGGACTTTGAATTCAACGCCCGAAGCATAAAATACAATATAAGTACAACAGTTTTTCCATCGTATAAAATGAATGATTGCAGACATTGTGAAAGTAATGGTCATTTCTACGTTCCGGTCAACCTAGGCGTCACTCTAATGCGTTGCTCCACCACATCTAATAGCTACGGCCTTAGAAGTCAACGCCAGGAGCATAAAATACAATATAAATACAACAGCTTTTCCATCGTATAAAATGAATAATTGCAAACAGTGTGAAAGTAATGGTCATGTCTACGTTCCGGGAAACCTAGGCTTCACACTAGGGCGTTGCTCCTCCAGATCAAATAGTTAGGGCCTAAGAAGTCAACGCCAGAAACATAAATTACAATATAAGTACAACTGCTTTTCCATCGTATGTAATGTATATTTACAAACAGTGTGGAAGTAATGGTCATTTCTACGTTCCGGGCAACCTAGGCTTCACGCTGGGTTGTTGCTCCACCAGATGGAATACCTAGGGACTTAGAAGTCAACGCCCGAAGCATAAAATGCAAAATACATAGATCAGTTTTTCCATTGTATAAAACGAATAACTGCGACCAGTGTGAAAGTACTGGTCATTTCTGCGTTCCGGGCAACCTAGTCTTCATCCTAGGGCGTTGTTCAACCAGATGGAATAGTTAGGGCCTAAGAAGTCAACGCCAGAAGCATAAAATACGATATAATTTCAACAGCATTTCCATCGTATAAAACGAATAATGGTAACCAGTGTGAAAGTTGTGGTCCTTTCTACGTTCCGGTCAACCTAGGCTTCAGTCTAGGACGTTGCTCCACCAGATGGAATAGCTAGGGCCTACGAAGTCAACGCCAGAAGCATAAAATGCAATATAAGTACAACAGCTTTGCCATTGTATAAAATGAATAATTGCAAACAGTGTGAAGGTAATGGTCATTTCTACGTTCCGAGCAACCTAGGCTTCACTCTAGGGCGTTGCTCCACCAGATCGAATAGTTAGGGCCTTAGAAGTCAACGCCAGAAGCATAAAATACAATAAAGATGCAACAGTTTTTCCATCGTATAACAGGAATAATTGCAAACAGTGTGAAGGTAATGGTATGTTCTACGTTCCGGGCAAACTAGGCTTCACGCTATGGTGTTGCTCCACCAGATGGAATAGCTAGGGCCTTACAAGTCAACGCCCGAAGCATAAAATGCAAAATAAATAGAACAGTTTTTCCATTGTATAAAACGGATAACTGCAACGAGTGTGAAAGTACTGGTCATTTCTATGTTCCGGGCAACCTAGGCTTCACCCAATGCCGTCGTTCCACCAGATGGAATAGTTAGGGCCTTGGAAGTCAACGCCAGAAGCATAAACTACAAAATAAATACAACAGTCTTTCCATCGTATAAAACGAATAATTGCAACCTGTGTGATGGTTATGGACATATCTACGTTCCGGGCAATCTAGGCTTCACTGTAGGGCGTTGCTCCACCAAATCGAATTGTTAGGGCCTTAGAAGTCAAAGCCCGAAGCATAAAATACGATATAAGTACAACAGTTTTTCCATCGTATAAAATGAATGATTGCGAACATTGTGAAAGTAATGGTCATTTCTACGTGCCTGGCAACCTACGCGTCACTCTAGGGCGTTGCTGCTCCACGTCTGACAGCTACGGCCTTAGAAGCTAACGCCGGAAGCATAAAATACAATATAAATACAACAGCTTTGCCATCGTATAAAATGAATAATTACAAACAGTGTGAAGGTAATGGTCATTTCTACGTTCCGAGCAACCTAGGCTTCACTATAGGGCGTTGCACCACCAGATCGAATAGTTAGGGCGTTAGAAGTCAACGCCAGAAGCATAAAATACAATAAAGATGCAACAGTTTTTCCATCGTATAACAGGAATAATTGCAAACAGTGTGAAGGTAATGGTATGTTCTACATTCCGGGCAAACTAGGCTTCACGCTAGGGTGTTGCTCCACCAGATGGAATAGCTAGGGCCTTAGAAGTCAACGCCCGAAGCATAAAATGCGAAATAAATAGAACAGTTTTTCCATTGTATAAAACGAATAACTGTAACCAGTGTGAAAGTACTGGTCATATCTACGTTCCGGCAACCTAGGCTTCACTGTAGGGCGTTGCTCCACCAAACCGAATAGTTAGGGCCTTAGAAGTCAACGCCAGAAGCATAAAATACATTATAAGTAAAACAGTTTTTCCATCGTATAAAATGAATGATTGCGAACATTGTGAAAGTAATGGTCATTTCTACGTGCCTGGCAACCTACGTGTCACTCTAGGGCGTTGCTGCTCCGCATCTGATAGCTACGGCCTTTGAAGTTAACGCCGGAAGTATTAAATACATTATAAATACAACAGCTTTGCCATCGTATAAAATGAATAATTGCAAACAGTGTGAAGGTAATGGTCATTTCTACGTTCCGAGCAACCTAGGCTTCACTCTAGGTCGTTGCTCCACCAGATCGAATAGTTAGGGCCTAAGAAATGAACGCCAGCAGCATAAAATACGATATAAATACAACAGTTCTTCCAGCATATAAAACGAATGATTGCAACCAGTATGAAAGTTATGGTCATTTCTACGTTCCGGGCAACCTAGGCTTCACTCTATGGCGTTCTTCCACCACATGGAATAGCTACGTCCTCAGAAGTCAATGCCCGAAGCATAAAATACAGTATAAATACAACAGTTTTTCCACCATATAAAACGAATAATTGCTACCAGTGTGAAAGTTATGGTCAATTCTACTTTCCGGGCAACCTACGCTTCCCCCTAGGGCGTTGATCCACCAGATGGAATAGTTAGGGCCTAAGAAGTCAATGCCAGAAGCATAAAATACGATATAAATACAACAGCTTTGCCATCGTATAAAATGAATAATTACAAACAGTGTGAAGGTAATGGTCATTTCTACGTTCCGAGCAACCTAGGCTTCACTCTACGGCGTTGTTCCACCAGATCGAATAGTTGGGGCCTAAGAAATCAACACCAGAAGAATAAAATACAAAATAAGTACAACAGCATTTACACCGTATAAAACGAATAATTGCAACCTGTGTGAAGGTTATGGTCATATCTACGTTCCGGGCAACCTAGACTTCACTGTAGGGCGTTGCTCCACCAGATCGAATAGCTAGGGACTTTGAATTCAACGCCCGAAGCATAAAATACAATATAAGTACAACAGTTTTTCCATCGTATAAAATGAATGATTGCAGACATTGTGAAAGTAATGGTCATTTCTACGTTCCGGTCAACCTAGGCGTCACTCTAATGCGTTGCTCCACCACATCTAATAGCTACGGCCTTAGAAGTCAACGCCAGGAGCATAAAATACAATATAAATACAACAGCTTTTCCATCGTATAAAATGAATAATTGCAAACAGTGTGAAAGTAATGGTCATGTCTACGTTCCGGGCAACCTAGGTTTCACTCTAGGGCGTTGCTCCACGAGTTAGAATAGCAAGGGACTTAGAATTCAACGCCAGAAGAATAAAATACAATATAAGTACAACAGTTTTTCCATCGTATAAAATGAATATTTGCAAACATTGTGAAAGTAATGGTCATTTCTACGTTCCGGGCAACCCATGCGACACTCTAGGGCGTTGCTCCACCACATCTAATAGCTACGGCCTTCAAAGTCAACGCCAGAAGCATAAAATACGATATAAGTACAACAGCTTGTCCATCATATAAAACGAGTAATGGTAACCAGTGTGAAAGTTATGGTCATTTCTACGTTCCGGTCAACCTAGGCTTCACTCTAGGACGTTGATCCACCAGATCGAATAGTTTGGGCCTATGAAGTCAACGCCAGAAGCATAAAATACAATAAAGGTGCAACAGTTTTTCCATCGTATAACAGGAATAATTGCAACCAGTGTGAAGGTAATGGTGTGTTCTACGTTCCGGGCAACCTAGGCTTC
Source organism: Calliopsis andreniformis (assembly GCF_051401765.1). Classification (NCBI taxonomy): domain Eukaryota; kingdom Metazoa; phylum Arthropoda; class Insecta; order Hymenoptera; family Andrenidae; genus Calliopsis; species Calliopsis andreniformis. The sequence goes on along the minus strand of NW_027480460.1, from coordinate 2,909,254 downwards.
ACACTAGGGCGGTGCTCCACCAGATCAAATAGTTAGGGCCTAAGAAGTCAACGCCAGAAGTATAAATTACAATATAAGTACAACAGCTTTTCCATCGTATATAATGTATATTTGCAAACAGTGTGGAAGTTATGGACACTCCTACGTTCCGGGCAACCTAGGCTTCACTCTAGGGTGTTGCCACACCAGATGGAATTGCTAGGGACTTAGAATCCAATGCCAGAAGCATAAAATGCAATATAAATTTTACAAGTTTTCCATCGTATAAAAGGTATAATAGCAATCAGTGTGAAAGTTATGGTCATTTCAACGTTCCGGGAAACCTAGGCTTCACACTAGGGCGTTGCTCCTCCAGATCAAGTAGTTAGGGCCTAAGAAGTCAACGCCAGAAGCATAAATTACAATATAAGTACAACAGCTTTTCCATCGTATATAATGTATATTTGCAAACAGTGTGGAAGTTGTGGACACTTCTACGTTCCGGGCAACCTAGGCTTCACTCTAGGGTGTTGCCACACCAGATGGAATTGCTAGGGACTTAGAATCCAATGCCAGAAGCATAAAATGCAATATAAATTTTACAAGTTTTCCATCGTATAAAAGGTATAATAGCAATCAGTGTGAAAGTTATGGTCATTTCAACGTTCCGGGAAACCTAGGCTTCACACTAGGCCGTTGCTCCTCCAGATCAAGTAGTTAGGGCCTAAGAAGTCAACGCCAGAAGCATAAATTACAATATAAGTACAAATGCTTTTCCATCGTATGTAATGTTTATTTACAATCAGTGTGGAAGTAATGGTCATTTCTACGTTCCGGGCAACCTAGGCTTCACGCTAGGGTGTTGCTCCACCAGATGGAATAGCTAGGGACTTAGAATTCAATGCCAGAAGCATAATATGCAATATAAATATAACTGCTTTTCCATCGTATAAAACGAATAATAGCAACCAGTGTGAAAGTTATGGTCATTTCTACTTCCCGGGCAACCTATGCTTCACTCTAGGGCGCTGCTCCACCAGATCGAATAGTTAGGGCCTTAGAAGTCAACGCCCGAAGCATAAAATGCAAAATACATAGATCAGTTTTTCCATTGTATAAAACGAATAACTGCAACCAGTGTGAAAGTACTGGTCATTTCTGCGTTCCGGGCAACCTAGGCTTCACTCTAGGGCGTTGCTCCACCAGATCGAATAGCTAGGGGCTTAGAATTCAACGCCAGAAGGATAAAATACAATATAAGTACAACAGTTTTTCCATCGTATAAAATGAATAATTGCAAACAGTGTGAAAGTAATGGTCATGTCTACGTTCCGGGTAACGTAGGTTTCACTCTAGGGCGTTGCTCCACCAGATAGAATAGCTAGGGACTCAGAATTCAACGGCAGAAGAATAAAATACAATATAAGTACAACAGTTTTTCCATCGTATAAAATGAATATTTGCAAACATTGTGAAAGTAATGGTCATTTCTACGTTCCGGGTAACCCATGCGACACTCTAGGGCGTTGCTCCACCACATCTAATAGCTATGGCCTACAAAGTCAACGCCAGAAGCATAAAATACGATATAAGTACAACAGCTTGTCCATCATATAAAACGAGTAATGGTAACCAGTGTGAAAGTTATGGTCATTTCTACGTTCCGGTCAACATAGGCTTCACTCTAGGACGTTGGTCCACCAGATCGAATAGTTTGGGCCTATGAAGTCAACGCCAGACGCATAAAATACAATAAAGGTGCAACAGCTTTTCCATCGTATAACAGGAATAATTGCAACCAGTGTGAAGGTAATGGTGTGTTCTACGTTCCGGGCAACCTAGGCTTCACACTAGGGCGGTGCTTCACCAGATGGAATAGCTAGGGACTTAGAATTCAATGCCAGAAGCATAATATGCAATATAAATATAACAGCTTTTCCATCGTATAAAACGAATAATAGCAACCTGTGTGAAAGTTATGGTCATTTCTACTTCCCGTGCAACCTATGCTTCAGTCTAGGGCGCTGCTCCACCAGAAAGAATAGTTAGGGCCTTAGAAGTCAACGCCCGAAGCATAAAATACGATATAAATACAACAGCTTTTCCATCGTATAAAACGAATAATGGTAACCAGTGTGAAAGTTATGGTCATTTCTACGTTCCTGGCTACCTAGGTTTCACTCTAGGGCGTTGCTCCACCAGATCGAATAGCAAGGGGCTTAGAATTCAACGCCAGAAGGATAAAATACAATATAAGTACAACAGTTTTTCCATCGTATAAAATAAATAATTGCAGACATTGTGAAAGTAATGGTCATTTCTACGTTCCGGTCAACCTAGGCGTCACTCTAATGCGTTGCTCCACCACATCTAATAGCTACGGCCTTAGAAGTCAACGCCAGGAGCATAAAGTACAATATAAATACAACAGCTTTTCCATCGTATAAAATGAATAATTGCAAACAGTGTGAAAGTAATGGTCATGTCTACGTTCCGGGTAACCTAGGTTTCACTCTAGGGCGTTGCTCCACCAGATAGAATAGCTAGGGACTTAGAATTCAACGCCAGAAGAATAAAATACAATATAAGTACAACAGTTTTTCCATCGTATAAAATGAATATTTGCAAACATTGTGAAAGTAATGGTCATTTCTACGTTCCGGGCAACCCATGCGACACTCTAGGGCGTTGCTCCACCACATCTAATAGCTACGGCCTACAAAGTCAACGCCAGAAGCATAAAATACGATATAAGTACAACAGCTTGTCCATCATATAAAACGAATAATGGTAACCAGTGTGAAAGTTATGGTCATTTCTACGTTCCGGTCAACCTAGGCTTCACTCTAGGACGTTGATCCACCAGATCGAATAGTTTGGGCCTATGAAGTCAACGCCAGAAGCATAAAATACAATAAAGGTGCAACAGTTTTTCCATCGTATAACAGGAATAATTGCAACCAGTGTGAAGGTAATGGTGTGTTCTACGTTCCGGGCAACCTAGGCTTCACACTAGGGCGGTGCTCCACCAGATCAAATAGTTAGGGCCTAAGAAGTCAACGCCAGAAGCATAAATTACAATATAAGTACAACAGCTTTTCCATCGTGTATAATGTATATTTGCAAACAGTGTGGAAGTAATGGACACTTCTACGATCCGGGCAACCTAGGCTTCACTCTAGGGTGTTGCCACACCAGATGGAATTGCTAGGGACTTAGAATCCAATGCCAGAAGCATAAAATGCAATATAAATTTTACAGCTTTTCCATCGTATAAAAGGTATAATAGAAATCAGTGTGAAAGTTATGGTCATTTCAACGTTCCGGGAAACCTAGGCTTCACACTAGGGCGTTGCTCCTCCAGATCAAATAGTTAGGGCCTAAGAAGTCAACGCCAGAAGCATAAATTACAATATAAGTACAACTGCTTTTCCATCGTATGTAATGTATATTTACAAACAGTGTGGAAGTAATGGTCATTTCTACGTTCCGGGCAACCTAGGCTTCACGCTGGGTTGTTGCTCCACCAGATGGAATACCTAGGGACTTAGAAGTCAACGCCCGAAGCATAAAATGCAAAATACATAGATCAGTTTTTCCATTGTATAAAACGAATAACTGCGACCAGTGTGAAAGTACTGGTCATTTCTGCGTTCCGGGCAACCTAGTCTTCACCCTAGGGCGTTGTTCAACCAGATGGAATAGTTAGGGCCTAAGAAGTCAACGCCAGAAGCATAAAATACGATATAATTTCAACAGCATTTCCATCGTATAAAACGAATAATGGTAACCAGTGTGAAAGTTGTGGTCCTTTCTACGTTCCGGTCAACCTAGGCTTCAGTCTAGGACGTTGCTCCACCAGATGGAATAGCTAGGGCCTACGAAGTCAACGCCAGAAGCATAAAATGCAATATAAGTACAACAGCTTTGCCATTGTATAAAATGAATAATTGCAAACAGTGTGAAGGTAATGGTCATTTCTACGTTCCGAGCAACCTAGGCTTCACTCTAGGGCGTTGCTCCACCAGATCGAATAGTTAGGGCCTTAGAAGTCAACGCCAGAAGCATAAAATACAATAAAGATGCAACAGTTTTTCCATCGTATAACAGGAATAATTGCAAACAGTGTGAAGGTAATGGTATGTTCTACGTTCCGGGCAAACTAGGCTTCACGCTAGGGTGTTGCTCCACCAGATGGAATAGCTAGGGCCTTACAAGTCAACGCCCGAAGCATAAAATGCAAAATAAATAGAACAGTTTTTCCATTGTATAAAACGGATAACTGCAACGAGTGTGAAAGTACTGGTCATTTCTATGTTCCGGGCAACCTAGGCTTCACCCAATGCCGTCGTTCCACCAGATGGAATAGTTAGGGCCTTGGAAGTCAACGCCAGAAGCATAAACTACAAAATAAATACAACAGTCTTTCCATCGTATAAAACGAATAATTGCAACCTGTGTGATGGTTATGGACATATCTACGTTCCGGGCAATCTAGGCTTCACTGTAGGGCGTTGCTCCACCAAATCGAATTGTTAGGGCCTTAGAAGTCAAAGCCCGAAGCATAAAATGCGAAATAAATAGAACAGTTTTTCCATTGTATAAAACGAATAACTGTAACCAGTGTGAAAGTACTGGTCATATCTACGTTCCGGCAACCTAGGCTTCACTGTAGGGCGTTGCTCCACCAAACCGAAAAGTTAGGGCCTTAGAAGTCAACGCCAGAAGCATAAAATACATTATAAGTACAACAGTTTTTCCATCGTATAAAATGAATGATTGCGAACATTGTGAAAGTAATGGTCATTTCTACGTGCCTGGCAACCTACGTGTCACTCTAGGGCGTTGCTGCTCCGCATCTGATAGCTACGGCCTTTGAAGTTAACGCCGGAAGTATTAAATACATTATAAATACAACAGCTTTGCCATCGTATAAAATGAATAATTGCAAACAGTGTGAAGGTAATGGTCATTTCTACGTTCCGAGCAACCTAGGCTTCACTCTAGGTCGTTGCTCCACCAGATCGAATAGTTAGGGCCTAAGAAATGAACGCCAGCAGCATAAAATACGATATAAATACAACAGTTCTTCCAGCATATAAAACGAATGATTGCAACCAGTATGAAAGTTATGGTCATTTCTACGTTCCGGGCAACCTAGGCTTCACTCTATGGCGTTCTTCCACCACATGGAATAGCTACGTCCTCAGAAGTCAATGCCCGAAGCATAAAATACAGTATAAATACAACAGTTTTTCCACCATATAAAACGAATAATTGCTACCAGTGTGAAAGTTATGGTCAATTCTACTTTCCGGGCAACCTACGCTTCCCCCTAGGGCGTTGATCCACCAGATGGAATAGTTAGGGCCTAAGAAGTCAATGCCAGAAGCATAAAATACGATATAAATACAACCGCTTTGCCATCGTATAAAATGAATAATTACAAACAGTGTGAAGGTAATGGTCATTTCTACGTTCCGAGCAACCTAGGCTTCACTCTACGGCGTTGCTCCACCAGATCGAATAGTTGGGGCCTAAGAAATCAACACCAGAAGAATAAAATACAAAATAAGTACAACAGCATTTACACCGTATAAAACGAATAATTGCAACCTGTGTGAAGGTTATGGTCATATCTACGTTCCGGGCAACCTAGACTTCACTGTAGGGCGTTGCTCCACCAGATCGAATAGCTAGGGACTTTGAATTCAACGCCCGAAGCATAAAATACAATATAAGTACAACAGTTTTTCCATCGTATAAAATGAATGATTGCAGACATTGTGAAAGTAATGGTCATTTCTACGTTCCGGTCAACCTAGGCGTCACTCTAATGCGTTGCTCCACCACATCTAATAGCTACGGCCTTAGAAGTCAACGCCAGGAGCATAAAATACAATATAAATACAACAGCTTTTCCATCGTATAAAATGAATAATTGCAAACAGTGTGAAAGTAATGGTCATGTCTACGTTCCGGGCAACCTAGGTTTCACTCTAGGGCGTTGCTCCACGAGTTAGAATAGCAAGGGACTTAGAATTCAACGCCAGAAGAATAAAATACAATATAAGTACAACAGTTTTTCCATCGTATAAAATGAATATTTGCAAACATTGTGAAAGTAATGGTCATTTCTACGTTCCGGGCAACCCATGCGACACTCTAGGACGTTGCTCCACCACATCTAATAGCTACGGCCTTCAAAGTCAACGCCAGAAGCATAAAATACGATATAAGTACAACAGCTTGTCCATCATATAAAACGAGTAATGGTAACCAGTGTGAAAGTTATGGTCATTTCTACGTTCCGGTCAACCTAGGCTTCACTCTAGGACGTTGATCCACCAGATCGAATAGTTTGGGCCTATGAAGTCAACGCCAGAAGCATAAAATACAATAAAGGTGCAACAGTTTTTCCATCGTATAACAGGAATAATTGCAACCAGTGTGAAGGTAATGGTGTGTTCTACGTTCCGGGCAACCTAGGCTTCACACTAGGGCGGTGCTCCACCAGATCAAATAGTTAGGGCCTAAGAAGTCAACGCCAGAAGGATAAATTACAATATAAGTACAACAGCTTTTCCATCGTATATAATGTATATTTGCAAACAGTGTGGAAGTTATGGACACTCCTACGTTCCGGGCAACCTAGGCTTCACTCTAGGGTGTTGCCACACCAGATGGAATTGCTAGGGACTTAGAATCCAATGCCAGAAGCATAAAATGCAATATAAATTTTACAAGTTTTCCATCGTATAAAAGGTATAATAGCAATCAGTGTGAAAGTTATGGTCATTTCAACGTTCCGGGAAACCTAGGCTTCACACTAGGGCGTTGCTCCTCCAGATCAAGTAGTTAGGGCCTAAGAAGTCAACGCCAGAAGCATAAATTACAATATAAGTACAACAGCTTTTCCATCGTATATAATGTATATTTGCAAACAGTGTGGAAGTTGTGGACACTTCTACGTTCCGGGCAACCTAGGCTTCACTCTAGGGTGTTGCCACACCAGATGGAATTGCTAGGGACTTAGAATCCAATGCCAGAAGCATAAAATGCAATATAAATTTTACAAGTTTTCCATCGTATAAAAGGTATAATAGCAATCAGTGTGAAAGTTATGGTCATTTCAACGTTCCGGGAAACCTAGGCTTCACACTAGGCCGTTGCTCCTCCAGATCAAGTAGTTAGGGCCTAAGAAGTCAACGCCAGAAGCATAAATTACAATATAAGTACAAATGCTTTTCCATCGTATGTAATGTTTATTTACAATCAGTGTGGAAGTAATGGTCATTTCTACGTTCCGGGCAACCTAGGCTTCACGCTAGGGTGTTGCTCCACCAGATGGAATAGCTACGGACTTAGAATTCAATGCCAGAAGCATAATATGCAATATAAATATAACTGCTTTTCCATCGTATAAAACGAATAATAGCAACCAGTGTGAAAGTTATGGTCATTTCTACTTCCCGGGCAACCTATGCTTCACTCTAGGGCGCTGCTCCACCAGATCGAATAGTTAGGGCCTTAGAAGTCAACGCCCGAAGCATAAAATGCAAAATACATAGATCAGTTTTTCCATTGTATAAAACGAATAACTGCAACCAGTGTGAAAGTACTGGTCATTTCTGCGTTCCGGGCAACCTAGGCTTCACTCTAGGGCGTTGCTCCACCAGATCGAATAGCTAGGGGCTTAGAATTCAACGCCAGAAGGATAAAATACAATATAAGTACAACAGTTTTTCCATCGTATAAAATGAATAATTGCAAACAGTGTGAAAGTAATGGTCATGTCTACGTTCCGGGTAACGTAGGTTTCACTCTAGGGCGTTGCTCCACCAGATAGAATAGCTAGGGACTCAGAATTCAACGGCAGAAGAATAAAATACAATATAAGTACAACAGTTTTTCCATCGTATAAAATGAATATTTGCAAACATTGTGAAAGTAATGGTCATTTCTACGTTCCGGGTAACCCATGCGACACTCTAGGGCGTTGCTCCACCACATCTAATAGCTATGGCCTACAAAGTCAACGCCAGAAGCATAAAATACGATATAAGTACAACAGCTTGTCCATCATATAAAACGAGTAATGGTAACCAGTGTGAAAGTTATGGTCATTTCTACGTTCCGGTCAACATAGGCTTCACTCTAGGACGTTGGTCCACCAGATCGAATAGTTTGGGCCTATGAAGTCAACGCCAGACGCATAAAATACAATAAAGGTGCAACAGTTTTTCCATCGTATAACAGGAATAATTGCAACCAGTGTGAAGGTAATGGTGTGTTCTACGTTCCGGGCAACCTAGGCTTCACACTAGGGCGGTGCTCCACCAGATCAAATAGTTAGGGCCTAAGAAGTCAATGCCAGAAGCATAAAATACGATATAAATACAACAGCTTTTCCATCGTATAAAACGAATAATTGCAACCAGTGTGGAAGTTATGGCCATTTCTACGTTCCGGGCAACCTAGGCTTCACTCTAGGGCGGTGCTCCACCAAATCGAGTAGCTAGGGCCTTAGAAGTCAACGCCAGAAGCTTAAATACAATATAAATATTACAGTTTTTCCATCGTATAAAACGAATAATAGCAACCCGTGTGAAAGTTATGGTCATTTCTACGTTCCGAGCAACCTAGGCTTCACTCTACGGCGATGCTCCACCAGATCAAACTGTTAGGGCCTTAGAAGTCAACGCCCGAAGCATAAAATAGAAAATAAATAGAACGGTTTTTCCATTGTATAAAACGAATAATTGCTGCCAGTGTAAAAGTTATGGTCATTTCTACTTTCCGGGCAACCTACGCTTCCCCCGAGGGCGTTGATCCAGCAGATTGAATAGTTAGGGCCTAAGAAGTCAACGCCAGAAGCATAAAATACAATATAAATACAACAGTTTTTCCATCGTATAAAACGAATAATTGCAACCAGTGTGAAAGTATTGGTCATTTCTACGTTCCGGGCAACCTAGGCTTCAGTCTACGGCGTTGTTCCACCATATCGAATAGTTAGGGCCTAAGAAATCAACACCAGAAGAATAAAATACAAAATAAGTAAAACAGCCTTTACACCGTATAAAACGAATAATTGCAACCTGTGTGAAGGTTATGGTCATATCTACGTTCCGGGCAACCTAGGCTTCACCCTATGGCGTTGTACCACCAGATCGAATAGTTAGGGCCTAAGAAGTGAACGCCAGAAGCATAAAATACCATTTAAATACAACAGTTTTTCCATCGTATAAAACGAATAATTGCAACCAGTGTGAAAGTTATGGTCACTTCTACATTTCGAGCAACCTAGGCTTCACTCTAGGGCGCTGCTCCACCTGATCGAATAGTTAGGGCCTTAGAAGTCAACGCCAGAAGCATAAAATACAAAATAAGTACAACAGCATTTACACCGTATAAAACGAATAATTGCAACCTGTGTGAAGGTTATGGTCATCTCTACGTTCCGGGCAACCTAGACTTCACTGTAGGGCGTTGCTCCACCAGATCGAATAGCTAGGGACTTTGAATTCAACGCCCGAAGCATAAAATACAATATAAGTACAACAGTTTTTCCATCGTATAAAATGAATGATTGCAGACATTGTGAAAGTAATGGTCATTTCTACGTTCCGGTCAACCTAGGCGTCACTCTAATGCGTTGCTCCACCACATCTAATAGCTACGGCCTTAGAAGTCAACGCCAGGAGCATAAAATACAATATAAATACAACAGCTTTTCCATCGTATAAAATGAATAATTGCAAACAGTTTGAAAGTAATGGTCACGTCTACGTTCCGGGCAACCTAGGTTTCACTCTAGGGCGTTGCTCCACGAGTTAGAATAGCAAGGGACTTAGAATTCAACGCCAGAAGAATAAAATACAATATAAGTACAACAGTTTTTCCATCGTATAAAATGAATATTTGCAAACATTGTGAAAGTAATGGTCATTTCTACGTTCCGGGCAACCCATGCGACACTCTAGGGCGTTGCTCCACCACATCTAATAGCTACGGCCTTCAAAGTCAACGCCAGAAGCATAAAATACGATATAAGTACAACAGCTTGTCCATCATATAAAACGAGTAATGGTAACCAGTGTGAAAGTTATGGTCATTTCTACGTTCCGGTCAACCTAGGCTTCACTCTAGGACGTTGATCCACCAGATCGAATAGTTTGGGCCTATGAAGTCAACGCCAGAAGCATAAAATACAATAAAGGTGCAACAGTTTTTCCATCGTATAACAGGAATAATTGCAACCAGTGTGAAGGTAATGGTGTGTTCTACGTTCCGGGCAACCTAGGCTTCACACTAGGGCGGTGCTCCACCAGATCAAATAGATAGGGCCTAAGAAGTCAACGCCAGAAGCATAAATTACAATATAAGTACAACAGCTTTTCCATCGTATATAATGTATATTTGCAAACAGTGTGGAAGTTGTGGACACTTCTACGTTCCGGGCAACCTAGGCTTCACTCTAGGGTGTTGCCACACCAGATGGAATTGCTAGGGACTTAGAATCCAATGCCAGAAGCATAAAATGCAATATAAATTTTACAAGTTTTCCATCGTATAAAAGGTATAATAGCAATCAGTGTGAAAGTTATGGTCATTTCAACGTTCCGGGAAACCTAGGCTTCACACTAGGCCGTTGCTCCTCCAGATCAAGTAGTTAGGGCCTAAGAAGTCAACGCCAGAAGCATAAATTACAATATAAGTACAAATGCTTTTCCATCGTATGTAATGCTTATTTACAATCAGTGTGGATGTAATGGTCATTTCTACGTTCCGGGCAACCTAGGCTTCACGCTAGGGTGTTGCTCCACCCGATGGAATAGCTAGGGACTTAGAATTCAATGACAGAAGCATAAAATGCAATATAAATTTTACAAGTTTTCCATCGTATAAAAGGTATAATAGCAATCAGTGTGAAAGTTATGGTCATTTCAACGTTCCGGGAAACCTAGGCTTCACACTAGGCCGTTGCTCCTCCAGATCAAGTAGTTAGGGCCTAAGAAGTCAACGCCAGAAGCATAAATTACAATATAAGTACAACAGCTTTTCCATCGTATATAATGTATATTTGCAAACAGTGTGGAAGTTGTGGACACTTCTACGTTCCGGGCAACCTAGGCTTCACTCTAGGGTGTTGCCACACCAGATGGAATTGCTAGGGACTTAGAATCCAATGCCAGAAGCATAAAATGCAATATAAATTTTACAAGTTTTCCATCGTATAAAAGGTATAATAGCAATCAGTGTGAAAGTTATGGTCATTTCAACGTTCCGGGAAACCTAGGCTTCACACTAGGCCGTTGCTCCTCCAGATCAAGTAGTTAGGGCCTAAGAAGTCAACGCCAGAAGCATAAATTACAATATAAGTACAAATGCTTTTCCATCGTATGTAATGTTTATTTACAATCAGTGTGGAAGTAATGGTCATTTCTACGTTCCGGGCAACCTAGGCTTCACGCTAGGGTGTTGCTCCACCCGATGGAATAGCTAGGGACTTAGAATTCAATGACAGAAGCATAATATGCAATATAAATATAACAGCTTTTCCATCGTATAAAACGAATAATAGCAACCAGTGTGAAAGTTATGGTCATTTCTACTTCCCGGGCAACCTATGCTTCACTCTAGGGCGCTGCTCCACCAGATCGAATAGTTAGGGCCTTAGAAGTCAACGCCCGAAGCATAAAATGCAAAATACATAGATCAGTTTTTCCATTGTATAAAACGAATAACTGCAACCAGTGTGAAAGTACTGGTCATTTCTGCGTTCCGGGCAACCTAGGCTTCACCCTAGGGCGCTGTTCCACCAGATGGAATAGTTAGGGCCTAAGAAGTCAACGCCAGAAGCATAAAATACGATATAAATACAACAGCTTTTCCATCGTATAAAACGAATAATGGTAACCAGTGTGAAAGTTATGGTCATTTCTACGTTCCTGGCAACCTAGGTTTCACTCTAGGGCGTTGCTCCACCAGATCGAATAGCTAGGGGCTTAGAATTCAACGCCAGAAGGATAAAATACAATATAAGTACAACAGTTTTTCCATCGTATAAAGTGAATAATTGCAGACATTGTGAAGGTAATAGTCATTTCTACGTTCCGGTCAACCTAGGCGTCACTCTAATGCGTTGCTCCACCACATCTAATAGCTACGGCCTTAGAAGTCAACGCCAGGAGCATAAAATACAATATAAATACAACAGCTTTTCCATCGTATAAAATGAATAATTGCAAACAGTGTGAAAGTAATGGTCATTTCTACGTTCCGGGCAACCTAGGCTGCACTCTAGGGCGTTGCTCCACCAGATGGAATAGTTAGGGCCTTAGAAGTCAACGCCCGAAGCATAAAATACAAAATAAATAAAACAGTTTTTCCATCGTTTAAAACGAAAAATTGTACCAGTGTAAAATTTATGGTCATTTCTACGTTCCGGGCAACCTATGCTTTACCCTAGGGCCTTGTTCCACCAGATGGAATAGTTAGGGCCTACGAAGTCAACGCCAGAAGCATAAAAAGCGATATAAATACGACAGCTTTTCCATCGTATAAAACGAATAATTGCAACCAGTGTGGAAGTTATGGTCATTTCTACCTTCCGGGCAACCTAGGCATCACTCTAGGGCGGTGCTCCACTAAATCGAATAGCTAGGGCCTTAGAAGTCAATGCCCGAAGCATAAAATACAATATAAATAGAACAGTTTTTCCATCGTATAAAACGAATAATTGCTACCAGTGTGAAAGTTATGGGCATTTCTACGAACCGGGCAACCTAGGCTTCACTCTAGGGCGTTGCTCCACCAGATCGAATAGTTAGGTCCTTAGAAGTCAACGACAGGAGCATAAAATTCGATATAAATACAACAGCGTTGCCATCGTATAAAACGAATAATTGCTACCAGTGTAAAAGTTATGGTCATTTGTACGTTCCAGGCAACCTAGGCTTCACTGTATGGCGTTCTTCCACCACATCGAATAGCTACGGCCTCAGAAGTCAACGCCTGAAGTATAAAGTACAATAAAAATACAACAGCCTTTCCATCCTATAACAGGAATAATTGCAACCCGTGTGAAAGTGATGGTCATTTCTACGTTCCAGGTAACCTAGGCTTCACTCCAGGGCGTCGTTCCACCAGGCCAAACAGTTAGGGCCTTAGAAGTCAACGCCCGAAGCATTAAATACAAAATAAATAGAACAGTTTTTCCATTGTATAAAACGAATAATTGCTACCAGTGTAAAAGTTATGGTCATTTCTACGTTCCGGGCAACATAGGCTGCACTCTAGGGCGTTGCTCCACCAGATGGAATAGTTAGGGCCTTAGAAGTCAACGCCCGAAGCATAAAATACAAAATAAATAAAACAGTTTTTCCATCGTATAAAACGAAGAATTGCTACCAGTGTAAAAGTTATGGTCATTTCTACGTTCCGGGCAACCTAGGCTTTACCCTAGGGCGTTGTTCCGCCAGGTGGAATAGTTAGGGCCTACGAAGTCATCGCCAGAAGCATAAAAAGCGATATAAATACGACAGCTTTTCCATCGTATAAAACGAATAATTGCAACCAGTGTGGAAGTTATGGTCATTTCTACCTTCCGGGCAACCTAGGCTTCACTCTAGGGCGGTGCTCCACCAAATCGAATAGCTAGGGCCTTAGAAGTCAATGCCCGAAGCATAAAATACAAAATAAATAGAACAGTTTTTCCATCGTATAAAACGAATAATTGCTACCAGTGTGAAAGTTATGGTCATTTCTACGAACTTGGGAACCTAGACTACACTCTAGGGCGTTGCTCTACCAGATCGAACAGTTAGGGACTAACAAGTCAACGCCAGAAGCTTAAAATACAATATAAATATAACAGTTTTTCCACCGTATAAAACGAATGATAGCAACCAGTGTGAGAGTTATGGTCATTTCTACGTTCCGGGCGACCTGGGCTTTACCCTAGGGCGTTGTTCCACCAGATGGAGTAGTTAGGGCCTAAGAAGTCAACGCCAGAAGCATAAAATACGATATAAATACAACAGCTTTTCCATCGTATAAAACAAATAATTGCAGCCAGTGTGAAGGTTATGGTCATTTCTACGTTCCGGGCAACCTAGGCTTCCCTCTAGGGCGTTGCTCCACCAGATCAAACAGTTAGGGCCTTAGATGTCAACGCCCGAAGCATTAAATACAAAATAAATAGAACAGTTTTTCCATTGTATAAAACGAATAATTGCTACCAGTGTAAAAGGTATGGTCATTTCTACGTTCCGGGCAACCTAGGATTCACTCTAGGGCGTTGTTCGACCAGATCGAATAGTTAGGGCCTACGAAGTGAACGCCAGAAGCATACAATGCAATAAAAATACAACAGTTTTTCCATCGTAGAGCAGGAATAATTTGGAACCCGTGTGATAGTAGTGGTCATTTCTACGTTCCGGGCAACCTAGGTTTCACTCCAGGGCGTTGCTCCACCAGGTCGGATAGTTACGGCCTAAGAAGTCAACGCCAGAAGCATAAAATACGATAAAGATGCAACAGTTTTTCCATCGTATAAAACGAATAATTGCAACCAGTGTGAAAGTGATGGACATTTCTACATTTCGAGCAACCTAGGCTTCACTCTAGGGCGTTGCTCCACCTGATCGAATAGTTAGGGCCTTAGAAGTCAACGCCAGAAGCATAAAATACAATATAAATACAACAGTTTTTCCACCATATAAAACGAATAATTGCAACCAGTATGAAAGTTATCGTCATTTCTACGTTCCGCGCAATCTTGGCTTTACCCTAGGGCGTTGTTCCACCAGATGGAATAGTTAGGGCCTAAGAAGTCAACGCCAGAAGCATAAAATACGATATAAATACAACAGCTTTTCCATCGTATAAAACGAATAATTGCAACCAGTGTGAAAGTTATGGTCATTTCTACGTTCCGGGCAACCTAGGCTTCCCCCTAGGGCGTTGTTCCAACAGATTGCATAGTTAGGGATTTAGAAGCCAATGCCCGAAGCATAAAATGCAGTAAAAATGCAACAGTTTTTCCATCGTATAGCAGGAATAATTTGCAACCAGTGTGAAGGTTATGGTCGTATCTACGTTCCGGGCAACCTAGACATCACTGTAGGGCGTTGCTCCACCAGATCGAATAGTTAGGTCCTTAGAAGTCAACGCCAGAAACATAAAATACGATATAAATACAACAGCTTTTCCATCGTATAAAAGGAATAATTGCAAACAGTGTGAAAGTAATGGTCATTTCTACGATCCGGGCAACCTACGCTTCACTCTACGGCGTTGTTCCACCAGATCGGACAGTTAGGGCCTAAGAAATCAACACCAGAAGAATAAAATACAAAATAAATAAAACAGTTTTTCCATCGTATAAAACGAAAAATTGCTACCAGTGTGAAAGTTATGGTCATTTCTACGTTCCGCGCAATCTGGGCTTTACCCTAGGGCGTTGTTCCACCAGATGGAATAGTTAGGGCCTAAGTAGTCAACACCAGAAGCATAAAATACAATATAAATACAACAGTTTTTCCATTGTATAAAACGAATAATTGCTACCAGCGTAAAAGTTATGGTCATTTCTACGTTCCGGGCAACCTAGGCTTCACCCTAGGCCGTTGTTCCACCAGATCGAATAGCTAGTGCCATAGAAGTCAACGCCAGAAGCAGAAAATACAATATAAATACAATAGCTTTTCCATCGTAAAAAACGAATAATTGCAACTAGTGTGAAAGTTATGGTTATTTCTACATTCCGAGCAACCTAGGCTTCACTCTAGGGCGCTGCTCCACCAGATCGAATAGTTAGGTCCTTAGAAGTCAACGCCAGAAGCATAAAATACGATATAAATACAACAGCTTTTGCATCGTATAAACGGAATAATTGCAAACAGTGTGAAAGTAATTGTCATTTCTACGTTCCGGGCAACCTAGGCTTCACTCTATGGCGTTGCTCCACCAGATCAAACGGTTAGGGCCTCAGAAGTCAACGCCCGAAGCATAAAATACAAAATAAAAAGAACAGTTTTTCCATTGTGTAAAACGAATAATTGCTACCAGTGTAAAAGTTATGATCATTTCTACGTTCCGGGCAACCCAGGCTTCACCCTAGGGCGTTGTTCCACCAGATCGAATAGTTAGGTCCTTAGAAGTCAACGCCAGAAGCATAAAATACGATATAAATACAACAGCTTTTGCATCGTATAAAAGGAATAATTGCAAACAGTGTGAAAGTAATTGTCATTTCAACGTTACGGGAAACCTAGGCTTCACTCTAGGACGTTGATCCACCAGATCGAATAGTTTGGGCCTATGAAGTCAACGCCAGAAGCATAAAATACAATAAAGGTGCAACAGTTTTTCCATCGTATAACAGGAATAATTGCAACCAGTGTGAAGGTAATGGTGTGTTCTACGTTCCGGGCAACCTAGGCTTCACACTAGGGCGGTGCTCCACCAGATCAAATAGTTAGGGCCTAAGAAGTCAACGCCAGAAGCATAAATTACAATATAAGTACAACAGCTTTTCCATCGTGTATAATGTATATTTGCAAACAGTGTGGAAGTAATGGACACTTCTACGATCCGGGCAACCTAGGCTTCACTCTAGGGTGTTGCCACACCAGATGGAATTGCTAGGGACTTAGAATCCAATGCCAGAAGCATAAAATGCAATATAAATTTTACAGCTTTTCCATCGTATAAAAGGTATAATAGAAATCAGTGTGAAAGTTATGGTCATTTCAACGTTCCGGGAAACCTAGGCTTCACACTAGGGCGTTGCTCCTCCAGATCAAATAGTTAGGGCCTAAGAAGTCAACGCCAGAAGCATAAATTACAATATAAGTACAACTGCTTTTCCATCGTATGTAATGTATATTTACAAACAGTGTGGAAGTAATGGTCATTTCTACGTTCCGGGCAACCTCGGCTTCACGCTGGGTTGTTGCTCCACCAGATGGAATACCTAGGGACTTAGAAGTCAACGCCCGAAGCATAAAATGCAAAATACATAGATCAGTTTTTCCATTGTATAAAACGAATAACTGCGACCAGTGTGAAAGTACTGGTCATTTCTGCGTTCCGGGCAACCTAGTCTTCACCCTAGGGCGTTGTTCCACCAGATGGAATAGTTAGGGCCTAAGAAGTCAACGCCAGAAGCATAAAATACGATATAATTTCAACAGCATTTCCATCGTATAAAACGAATAATGGTAACCAGTGTGAAAGTTGTGGTCCTTTCTACGTTCCGGTCAACCTAGGCTTCAGTCTAGGACGTTGCTCCACCAGATGGAATAGCTAGGGACTTAGAATTCAATGACAGAAGCATAATATGCAATATAAATATAACAGCTTTTCCATCGTATAAAACGAATAATAGCAACCAGTGTGAAAGTTATGGTCATTTCTACTTCCCGGGCAACCTATGCTTCACTCTAGGGCGCTGCTCCACCAGATCGAATAGTTAGGGCCTTAGAAGTCAACGCCCGAAGCATAAAATGCAAAATACATAGATCAGTTTTTCCATTGTATAAAACGAATAACTGCAACCAGTGTGAAAGTACTGGTCATTTCTGCGTTCCGGGCAACCTAGGCTTCACCCTAGGGCGCTGTTCCACCAGATGGAATAGTTAGGGCCTAAGAAGTCAACGCCAGAAGCATAAAATACGATATAAATACAACAGCTTTTCCATCGTATAAAACGAATAATGGTAACCAGTGTGAAAGTTATGGTCATTTCTACGTTCCTGGCAACCTAGGTTTCACTCTAGGGCGTTGCTCCACCAGATCGAATAGCTAGGGGCTTAGAATTCAACGCCAGAAGGATAAAATACAATATAAGTACAACAGTTTTTCCATCGTATAAAGTGAATAATTGCAGACATTGTGAAGGTAATAGTCATTTCTACGTTCCGGTCAACCTAGGCGTCACTCTAATGCGTTGCTCCACCACATCTAATAGCTACGGCCTTAGAAGTCAACGCCAGGAGCATAAAATACAATATAAATACAACAGCTTTTCCATCGTATAAAATGAATAATTGCAAACAGTGTGAAAGTAATGGTCATTTCTACGTTCCGGGCAACCTAGGCTGCACTCTAGGGCGTTGCTCCACCAGATGGAATAGTTAGGGCCTTAGAAGTCAACGCCCGAAGCATAAAATACAAAATAAATAAAACAGTTTTTCCATCGTTTAAAACGAAAAATTGTACCAGTGTAAAATTTATGGTCATTTCTACGTTCCGGGCAACCTATGCTTTACCCTAGGGCCTTGTTCCACCAGATGGAATAGTTAGGGCCTACGAAGTCAACGCCAGAAGCATAAAAAGCGATATAAATACGACAGCTTTTCCATCGTATAAAACGAATAATTGCAACCAGTGTGGAAGTTATGGTCATTTCTACCTTCCGGGCAACCTAGGCATCACTCTAGGGCGGTGCTCCACTAAATCGAATAGCTAGGGCCTTAGAAGTCAATGCCCGAAGCATAAAATACAATATAAATAGAACAGTTTTTCCATCGTATAAAACGAATAATTGCTACCAGTGTGAAAGTTATGGGCATTTCTACGAACCGGGCAACCTAGGCTTCACTCTAGGGCGTTGCTCCACCAGATCGAATAGTTAGGTCCTTAGAAGTCAACGACAGGAGCATAAAATTCGATATAAATACAACAGCTTTGCCATCGTATAAAACGAATAATTGCTACCAGTGTAAAAGTTATGGTCATTTGTACGTTCCAGGCAACCTAGGCTTCACTGTATGGCGTTCTTCCACCACATCGAATAGCTACGGCCTCAGAAGTCAACGCCTGAAGTATAAAGTACAATAAAAATACAACAGCCTTTCCATCCTATAACAGGAATAATTGCAACCCGTGTGAAAGTGATGGTCATTTCTACGTTCCAGGTAACCTAGGCTTCACTCCAGGGCGTCGTTCCACCAGGCCAAACAGTTAGGGCCTTAGAAGTCAACGCCCGAAGCATTAAATACAAAATAAATAGAACAGTTTTTCCATTGTATAAAACGAATAATTGCTACCAGTGTAAAAGTTATGGTCATTTCTACGTTCCGGGCAACATAGGCTGCACTCTAGGGCGTTGCTCCACCAGATGGAATAGTTAGGGCCTTAGAAGTCAACGCCCGAAGCATAAAATACAAAATAAATAAAACAGTTTTTCCATCGTATAAAACGAAGAATTGCTACCAGTGTAAAAGTTATGGTCATTTCTACGTTCCGGGCAACCTAGGCTTTACCCTAGGGCGTTGTTCCGCCAGGTGGAATAGTTAGGGCCTACGAAGTCATCGCCAGAAGCATAAAAAGCGATATAAATACGACAGCTTTTCCATCGTATAAAACGAATAATTGCAACCAGTGTGGAAGTTATGGTCATTTCTACCTTCCGGGCAACCTAGGCTTCACTCTAGGGCGGTGCTCCACCAAATCGAATAGCTAGGGCCTTAGAAGTCAATGCCCGAAGCATAAAATACAAAATAAATAGAACAGTTTTTCCATCGTATAAAACGAATAATTGCTACCAGTGTGAAAGTTATGGTCATTTCTACGAACTTGGGAACCTAGACTACACTCTAGGGCGTTGCTCTACCAGATCGAACAGTTAGGGACTAACAAGTCAACGCCAGAAGCTTAAAATACAATATAAATATAACAGTTTTTCCACCGTATAAAACGAATGATAGCAACCAGTGTGAGAGTTATGGTCATTTCTACGTTCCGGGCGACCTGGGCTTTACCCTAGGGCGTTGTTCCACCAGATGGAGTAGTTAGGGCCTAAGAAGTCAACGCCAGAAGCATAAAATACGATATAAATACAACAGCTTTTCCATCGTATAAAACAAATAATTGCAGCCAGTGTGAAGGTTATGGTCATTTCTACGTTCCGGGCAACCTAGGCTTCCCTCTAGGGCGTTGCTCCACCAGATCAAACAGTTAGGGCCTTAGAAGTCAACGCCCGAAGCATTAAATACAAAATAAATAGAACAGTTTTTCCATTGTATAAAACGAATAATTGCTACCAGTGTAAAAGGTATGGTCATTTCTACGTTCCGGGCAACCTAGGATTCACTCTAGGGCGTTGCTCCACCAGATCGAATAGTTAGGGCCTTAGAAGTCAACGCCCGAAACTTAAAATACAAAATAAATAAAACAGTTTTTCCATCGTATAAAACGAAAAATTGCTACCAGTGTGAAAGTTATGGTCATTTCTACGTTCCGCGCAATCTGGGCTTTACCCTAGAGCGTTGTTCCACCAGATGGAATTGTTAGGGCCTAAGAAGTCAATGCCCGAAGCATAAAATACAAAATAAATAGAACAGTTTTTCCTTCGTATAAAACGAATAATTGCTACCAGTGTGAAAGTTATGGTCATTTCTACGTTCCGGGCAACCTAGGATTCACTCTAGGGCGTTGCTCCACCAGATCGAATAGTTAGGGCCTTAGAAGTCAACGCCCGAAACTTAAAATACAAAATAAATAAAACAGTTTTTCCATTGTATAAAACGAATAATTGCTACCAGTGTAAAAGGTATGGTCATTTCTACGTTCCGGCCAACCTATGCTTCACCCTAGGCCGTTGTTCGACCAGATCGAATAGTTAGGGCCTACGAAGTGAACGCCAGAAGCATACAATGCAATAAAAATACAACAGTTTTTCCATCGTAGAGCAGGAATAATTTGGAACCCGTGTGATAGTAGTGGTCATTTCTACGTTCCGGGCAACCTAGGTTTCACTCCAGGGCGTTGCTCCACCAGGTCGGATAGTTACGGCCTAAGAAGTCAACGCCAGAAGCATAAAATACGATAAAGATGCAACAGTTTTTCCATCGTATAAAACGAATAATTGCAACCAGTGTGAAAGTGATGGACATTTCTACATTTCGAGCAACCTAGGCTTCACTCTAGGGCGTTGCTCCACCTGATCGAATAGTTAGGGCCTTAGAAGTCAACGCCAGAAGCATAAAATACAATATAAATACAACAGTTTTTCCACCATATAAAACGAATAATTGCAACCAGTATGAAAGTTATCGTCATTTCTACGTTCCGCGCAATCTTGGCTTTACCCTAGGGCGTTGTTCCACCAGATGGAATAGTTAGGGCCTAAGAAGTCAACGCCAGAAGCATAAAATACGATATAAATACAACAGCTTTTCCATCGTATAAAACGAATAATTGCAACCAGTGTGAAAGTTATGGTCATTTCTACGTTCCGGGCAACCTAGGCTTCCCCCTAGGGCGTTGTTCCAACAGATTGCATAGTTAGGGATTTAGAAGCCAATGCCCGAAGCATAAAATGCAGTAAAAATGCAACAGTTTTTCCATCGTATAGCAGGAATAATTTGCAACCAGTGTGAAGGTTATGGTCGTATCTACGTTCCGGGCAACCTAGACATCACTGTAGGGCGTTGCTCCACCAGATCGAATAGTTAGGTCCTTAGAAGTCAACGCCAGAAACATAAAATACGATATAAATACAACAGCTTTTCCATCGTATAAAAGGAATAATTGCAAACAGTGTGAAAGTAATGGTCATTTCTACGTTCCGGGCAACCTACGCTTCACTCTACGGCGTTGTTCCACCAGATCGGACAGTTAGGGCCTAAGAAATCAACACCAGAAGAATAAAATACAAAATAAATAAAACAGTTTTTCCATCGTATAAAACGAAAAATTGCTACCAGTGTGAAAGTTATGGTCATTTCTACGTTCCGCGCAATCTGGGCTTTACCCTAGGGCGTTGTTCCACCAGATGGAATAGTTAGGGCCTAAGTAGTCAACACCAGAAGCATAAAATACAATATAAATACAACAGTTTTTCCATTGTATAAAACGAATAATTGCTACCAGCGTAAAAGTTATGGTCATTTCTACGTTCCGGGCAACCTAGGCTTCACCCTAGGCCGTTGTTCCACCAGATCGAATAGCTAGTGCCATAGAAGTCAACGCCAGAAGCAGAAAATACAATATAAATACAATAGCTTTTCCATCGTAAAAAACGAATAATTGCAACTAGTGTGAAAGTTATGGTTATTTCTACATTCCGAGCAACCTAGGCTTCACTCTAGGGCGCTGCTCCACCAGATCGAATAGTTAGGTCCTTAGAAGTCAACGCCAGAAGCATAAAATACGATATAAATACAACAGCTTTTGCATCGTATAAACGGAATAATTGCAAACAGTGTGAAAGTAATTGTCATTTCTACGTTCCGGGCAACCTAGGCTTCACTCTATGGCGTTGCTCCACCAGATCAAACGGTTAGGGCCTCAGAAGTCAACGCCCGAAGCATAAAATACAAAATAAAAAGAACAGTTTTTCCATTGTGTAAAACGAATAATTGCTACCAGTGTAAAAGTTATGATCATTTCTACGTTCCGGGCAACCCAGGCTTCACCCTAGGGCGTTGTTCCACCAGATCGAATAGTTAGGTCCTTAGAAGTCAACGCCAGAAGCATAAAATACGATATAAATACAACAGCTTTTGCATCGTATAAAAGGAATAATTGCAAACAGTGTGAAAGTAATTGTCATTTCAACGTTACGGGAAACCTAGGCTTCACTCTAGGACGTTGATCCACCAGATCGAATAGTTTGGGCCTATGAAGTCAACGCCAGAAGCATAAAATACAATAAAGGTGCAACAGTTTTTCCATCGTATAACAGGAATAATTGCAACCAGTGTGAAGGTAATGGTGTGTTCTACGTTCCGGGCAACCTAGGCTTCACACTAGGGCGGTGCTCCACCAGATCAAATAGTTAGGGCCTAAGAAGTCAACGCCAGAAGCATAAATTACAATATAAGTACAACAGCTTTTCCATCGTGTATAATGTATATTTGCAAACAGTGTGGAAGTAATGGACACTTCTACGATCCGGGCAACCTAGGCTTCACTCTAGGGTGTTGCCACACCAGATGGAATTGCTAGGGACTTAGAATCCAATGCCAGAAGCATAAAATGCAATATAAATTTTACAGCTTTTCCATCGTATAAAAGGTATAATAGAAATCAGTGTGAAAGTTATGGTCATTTCAACGTTCCGGGAAACCTAGGCTTCACACTAGGGCGTTGCTCCTCCAGATCAAATAGTTAGGGCCTAAGAAGTCAACGCCAGAAGCATAAATTACAATATAAGTACAACTGCTTTTCCATCGTATGTAATGTATATTTACAAACAGTGTGGAAGTAATGGTCATTTCTACGTTCCGGGCAACCTCGGCTTCACGCTGGGTTGTTGCTCCACCAGATGGAATACCTAGGGACTTAGAAGTCAACGCCCGAAGCATAAAATGCAAAATACATAGATCAGTTTTTCCATTGTATAAAACGAATAACTGCGACCAGTGTGAAAGTACTGGTCATTTCTGCGTTCCGGGCAACCTAGTCTTCACCCTAGGGCGTTGTTCCACCAGATGGAATAGTTAGGGCCTAAGAAGTCAACGCCAGAAGCATAAAATACGATATAATTTCAACAGCATTTCCATCGTATAAAACGAATAATGGTAACCAGTGTGAAAGTTGTGGTCCTTTCTACGTTCCGGTCAACCTAGGCTTCAGTCTAGGACGTTGCTCCACCAGATGGAATAGCTAGGGCCTACGAAGTCAACGCCAGAAGCATAAAATGCAATATAAGTACAACAGCTTTGCCATTGTATAAAATGAATAATTGCAAACAGTGTGAAGGTAATGGTCATTTCTACGTTCCGAGCAACCTAGGCTTCACTCTAGGGCGTTGCTCCACCAGATCGAATAGTTAGGGCCTTAGAAGTCAACGCCAGAAGCATAAAATACAATAAAGATGCAACAGTTTTTCCATCGTATAACAGGAATAATTGCAAACAGTGTGAAGGTAATGGTATGTTCTACGTTCCGGGCAAACTAGGCTTCACGCTAGGGTGCTGCTCCACCAGATGGAATAGCTAGGGCCTTACAAGTCAACGCCCGAAGCATAAAATGCAAAATAAATAGAACAGTTTTTCCACTGTATAAAACGGATAACTGCAACGAGTGTGAAAGTACTGGTCATTTCTATGTTCCGGGCAACCTAGGCTTCACCCAATGCCGTCGTTCCACCAGATGGAATAGTTAGGGCCTTGGAAGTCAACGCCAGAAGCATAAACTACAAAATAAATACAACAGTCTTTCCATCGTATAAAACGAATAATTGCAACCTGTGTGATGGTTATGGACATATCTACGTTCCGGGCAATCTAGGCTTCACTGTAGGGCGTCGCTCCACCAAATCGAATTGTTAGGGCCTTAGAAGTCAAAGCCCGAAGCATAAAATACAATATAAGTACAACAGTTTTTCCATCGTATAAAATGAATGATTGCGAACATTGTGAAAGTAATGGTCATTTCTACGTGCCTGGCAACCTACGCGTCACTCTAGGGCGTTGCTGCTCCACGTCTGACAGCTACGGCCTTAGAAGCTAACGCCGGAAGCATAAAATACAATATAAATACAACAGCTTTGCCATCGTATAAAATGAATAATTACAAACAGTGTGAAGGTAATGGTCATTTCTACGTTCCGAGCAACCTAGGCTTCACTATAGGGCGTTGCACCACCAGATCGAATAGTTAGGGCGTTAGAAGTCAACGCCAGAAGCATAAAATACAATAAAGATGCAACAGTTTTTCCATCGTATAACAGGAATAATTGCAAACAGTGTGAAGGTAATGGTATGTTCTACATTCCGGGCAAACTAGGCTTCACGCTAGGGTGTTGCTCCACCAGATGGAATAGCTAGGGCCTTAGAAGTCAACGCCCGAAGCATAAAATGCGAAATAAATAGAACAGTTTTTCCATTGTATAAAACGAATAACTGTAACCAGTGTGAAAGTACTGGTCATATCTACGTTCCGGCAACCTAGGCTTCACTGTAGGGCGTTGCTCCACCAAACCGAATAGTTAGGGCCTTAGAAGTCAACGCCAAAAGCATAAAATACAATATAAGTACAACAGTTTTTCCATCGTATAAAATGAATGATTGCGAACATTGTGAAAGTAATGGTCATTTCTACGTGCCTGGCAACCTACGTGTCACTCTAGGGCGTTGCTGCTCCGCATCTGATAGCTACGGCCTTTGAAGTTAACGCCGGAAGTATTAAATACATTATAAATACAACAGCTTTGCCATCGTATAAAATGAATAATTGCAAACAGTGTGAAGGTAATGGTCATTTCTACGTTCCGAGCAACCTAGGCTTCACTCTAGGTCGTTGCTCCACCAGATCGAATAGTTAGGGCCTAAGAAATGAACGCCAGCAGCATAAAATACGATATAAATACAACAGTTCTTCCAGCATATAAAACGAATGATTGCAACCAGTATGAAAGTTATGGTCATTTCTACGTTCCGGGCAACCTAGGCTTCACTCTATGGCGTTCTTCCACCACATGGAATAGCTACGTCCTCAGAAGTCAATGCCCGAAGCATAAAATACAGTATAAATACAACAGTTTTTCCACCATATAAAACGAATAATTGCTACCAGTGTGAAAGTTATGGTCATTTCTACTTTCCGGGCAACCTACGCTTCCCCCTAGGGCGTTGATCCACCAGATGGAATAGTTAGGGCCTAAGAAGTCAATGCCAGAAGCATAAAATACGATATAAATACAACAGCTTTGCCATCGTATAAAATGAATAATTACAAACAGTGTGAAGGTAATGGTCATTTCTACGTTCCGAGCAACCTAGGCTTCACTCTACGGCGTTGTTCCACCAGATCGAATAGTTAGGGCCTAAGAAATCAACACCAGAAGAATAAAATACAAAATAAGTACAACAGCATGTACACCGTATAAAACGAATAATTGCAACCTGTGTGAAGGTTATGGTCATATCTACGTTCCGGGCAACCTAGACTTCACTGTAGGGCGTTGCTCCACCAGATCGAATAGCTAGGGACTTTGAATTCAACGCCCGAAGCATAAAATACAATATAAGTACAACAGTTTTTCCATCGTATAAAATGAATGATTGCAGACATTGTGAAAGTAATGGTCATTTCTACGTTCCGGTCAACCTAGGCGTCACTCTAATGCGTTGCTCCACCACATCTAATAGCTACGGCCTTAGAAGTCAACGCCAGGAGCATAAAATACAATATAAATACAACAGCTTTTCCATCGTATAAAATGAATAATTGCAAACAGTTTGAAAGTAATGGTCACGTCTACGTTCCGGGCAACCTAGGTTTCACTCTAGGGCGTTGCTCCACGAGTTAGAATAGCACGGGACTTAGAATTCAACGCCAGAAGAATAAAATACAATATAAGTACAACAGTTTTTCCATCGTATAAAATGAATATTTGCAAACATTGTGAAAGTAATGGTCATTTCTACGTTCCGGGCAACCCATGCGACACTCTAGGGCGTTGCTCCACCACATCTAATAGCTACGGCCTTCAAAGTCAACGCCAGAAGCATAGAATACGATATAAGTACAACAGCTTGTCCATCATATAAAACGAGTAATGGTAACCAGTGTGAAAGTTATGGTCATTTCTACGTTCCGGTCAACCTAGGCTTCACTCTAGGACGTTGATCCACCAGATCGAATAGTTTGGGCCTATGAAGTCAACGCCAGAAGCATAAAATACAATAAAGGTGCAACAGTTTTTCCATTGTATAAAACGAATAACTGCAACCAGTGTGAAAGTACTGGTCATTTCTGCGTTCCGGGCAACCTAGGCTACACCCTAGGGCGCTGTTCCACCAGATGGAATAGTTAGGGCCTAAGAAGTCAACGCCAGAAGCATAAACTACAAAACAAATACAACAGTCTTTCCATCGTATAAAACGAATAATTGCAACCTGTGTGATGGTTATGGACATATCTACGTTCCGGGCAATGTAGGATTCACTCTAGGGTGTTGCCACACCAGATGGAATTGCTAGGGACTTAGAATCCAATGCCAGAAGCATAAAATGCAATATAAATTTTACAAGTTTTCCATCGTATAAAAGGTATAATAGCAATCAGTGTGAAAGTTATGGTCATTTCAACGTTCCGGGAAACCTAGGCTTCACACTAGGGCGTTCCTCCTCCAGATCAAGTAGTTAGGGCCTAAGAAGTCAACGCCAGAAGCATAAATTACAATATAAGTACAACAGCTTTTCCATCGTATATAATGTATATTTGCAAACAGTGTGGAAGTTGTGGACACTTCTACGTTCCGGGCAACCTAGGCTTCACTCTAGGGTGTTGCCACACCAGATGGAATTGCTAGGGACTTAGAATCCAATGCCAGAAGCATAAAATGCAATATAAATTTTACAAGTTTTCCATCGTATAAAAGGTATAATAGCAATCAGTGTGAAAGTTATGGTCATTTCAACGTTCCGGGAAACCTAGGCTTCACACTAGGCCGTTGCTCCTCCAGATCAAGTAGTTAGGGCCTAAGAAGTCAACGCCAGAAGCATAAATTACAATATAAGTACAAATGCTTTTCCATTGTATGTAATGTTTATTTACAATCAGTGTGGAAGTAATGGTCATTTCTACGTTCCGGGCAACCTAGGCTTCACGCTAGGGTGTTGCTCCACCAGATGGAATAGCTAGGGACTTAGAATTCAATGCCAGAAGCATAATATGCAATATAAATATAACAGCTTTTCCATCGTATAAAACGAATAATAGCAACCAGTGTGAAAGTTATGGTCATTTCTACTTCCCGGGCAACCTATGCTTCACTCTAGGGCGCTGCTCCACCAGATCGAATAGTTAGGGCCTTAGAAGTCAACGCCCGAAGCATAAAATGCAATATAAATTTTACAAGTTTTCCATCGTATAAAAGGTATAATAGCAATCAGTGTGAAAGTTATGGTCATTTCAACGTTCCGGGAAACCTAGGCTTCACACTAGGCCGTTGCTCCTCCAGATCAAGTAGTTAGGGCCTAAGAAGTCAACGCCAGAAGCATAAATTACAATATAAGTACAAATGCTTTTCCATCGTATGTAATGTTTATTTACAATCAGTGTGGAAGTAATGGTCATTTCTACGTTCCGGGCAACCTAGGCTTCACGCTAGGGTGTTGCTCCACCCGATGGAATAGCTAGGGACTTAGAATTCAATGACAGAAGCATAATATGCAATATAAATATAACAGCTTTTCCATCGTATAAAACGAATAATAGCAACCAGTGTGAAAGTTATGGTCATTTCTACTTCCCGGGCAACCTATGCTTCACTCTAGGGCGCTGCTCCGCCAGATCGAATAGTTAGGGCCTTAGAAGTCAACGCCCGAAGCATAAAATGCAAAATACATAGATCAGTTTTTCCATTGTATAAAACGAATAACTGCAACCAGTGTGAAAGTACTGGTCATTTCTGCGTTCCGGGCAACCTAGGCTTCACCCTAGGGCGCTGTTCCACCAGATGGAATAGTTAGGGCCTAAGAAGTCAACGCCAGAAGCATAAACTACAAAACAAATACAACAGTCTTTCCATCGTATAAAACGAATAATTGCAACCTGTGTGATGGTTATGGACATATCTACGTTCCGGGCAATGTAGGCTTCACTCTAGGGTGTTGCCACACCAGATGGAATTGCTAGGGACTTAGAATCCAATGCCAGAAGCATAAAATGCAATATAAATTTTACAAGTTTTCCATCGTATAAAAGGTATAATAGCAATCAGTGTGAAAGTTATGGTCATTTCAACGTTCCGGGAAACCTAGGCTTCACACTAGGCCGTTGCTCCTCCAGATCAAGTAGTTAGGGCCTAAGAAGTCAACGCCAGAAGCATAAATTACAATATAAGTACAAATGCTTTTCCATCGTATGTAATGTTTATTTACAATCAGTGTGGAAGTAATGGTCATTTCTACGTTCCGGGCAACCTAGGCTTCACGCTAGGGTGTTGCTCCACCCGATGGAATAGCTAGGGACTTAGAATTCAATGACAGAAGCATAATATGCAATATAAATATAACAGCTTTTCCATCGTATAAAACGAATAATAGCAACCAGTGTGAAAGTTATGGTCATTTCTACTTCCCGGGCAACCTATGCTTCACTCTAGGGCGCTGCTCCACCAGATCGAATAGTTAGGGCCTTAGAAGTCAGCGCCCGAAGCATAAAATGCAAAATACATAGATCAGTTTTTCCATTGTATAAAACGAATAACTGCAACCAGTGTGAAAGTACTGGTCATTTCTGCGTTCCGGGCAACCTAGGCTTCACCCTAGGGCGCTGTTCCACCAGATGGAATAGTTAGGGCCTAAGAAGTCAACGCCAGAAGCATAAAATACGATATAATTTCAACAGCTTTTCCATCGTATAAAACGAATAATGGTAACCAGTGTGAAAGGTGTGGTCATTTCTACGTTCTGGTCAACCCAGGCTTCAGTCTAGGACGTTGCCCCACCAGATGGAATAGTTAGGGCCTACGAAGTCAACGCCAGAAGCATAAAATACAATATAAGTACAACAGCTTTTCCATCGCATATAATGTATATTTGCAACCAGTGTGAAAGTTATGGTCATTTCTACTTCCCGGGCAACATAGGCTTCACTCTAGGGCGTTGCTCCACCAGATCGAATAGTTAGGGCCTTAGAAGTCAACGCCCGAAGCATAAAATGCAAAATACATAGAACAGTTTTTCCATTGTATAAAACGAATAACTGCAACCAGTGTGAAAGTACTGGTCATTTCTGCGTTCCGGGCAACCTAGGCTACACCCTAGGGCGCTGTTCCACCAGATGGAACAGTTAGGGCCTTAGAAGTCAACGCCCGAAGCATAAAATGCAAAATACATAGAACAGTTTTTCCATTGTATAAAACGAATAACTGCAACCAGTGTGAAAGTACTGGTCATTTCTGCGTTCCGGGCAACCTAGGCTACACCCTAGGGCGCTGTTCCACCAGATGGAATAGTTAAGGACTAAGAAGTCAACGCCAGAAGCATAAACTACAAAACAAATACAACAGTCTTTCCATCGTATAAAACGAATAATTGCAACCTGTGTGATGGTTATGGACATATCTACGTTCCGGGCAATCTAGGCTTCACTGTAGGGCGTTGCTCCACCAAATCGAATAGTTAGGGCCTTAGAAGTCAACGCCCGAAGCATAAAATACAATATAAGTACAACAGTTTTTCCATCGTATAAAATGAATGATTGCGAACATTGTGAAAGTAATGGTCATTTCTACGTGCCTGGCAACCTACGCGTCAGTCCAGGGCGTTGCTACTCCATATCTGCTGGCTACGGCCTTAGAGGCTAACGCCGGAAGCATAAAATACAAATAAATACAACAGCTTTGCCATTGTATAAGATGAATAATTGCAAACAGTGTGAAAGTACTGGTCATTTCTGCGTTCCGGGCAACCTAGTCTTCACCCTAGGGCGCTGTTCCACCAGATGGAATAGTTAGGGCCTAAGAAGTCAACGCCAGAAGCATAAAATACGATATAAATACAACAGCTTTTCCATCGTATAAAACGAATAATGGTAACCAGTGTGAAAGTTATGGTCATTTCTACGTTCCTGGCAACCTAGGCTTCACCCTAGGGCGTTGTTCCACCAGATGGAATAGTTAGGGCCTAAGAAGTCAACGCCAGAAGCATAAAATACGATATAATTTCAACAGCTTTTCCATCGTATAAAACGAATAACTGCAACCAGGGTGATGGTTATGGACATACCTACGTTCTGGGCAATCTAGGCTTCACTCTAGGGCGTTGCTCCACCAGATCGAATAGTTAGGGTCTTAGAAGTCAACGCCCGAAGCATAAAATGCAAAATACATAGAACAGTTTTTCCATTGTATAAAACGAATAACTGCAACCAGTGTGAAAGTACTGGTCATTTCTGCGTTCCGGGCAACCTAGGCTTCACGCTAGGGTGTTGCTCCACCAGATGGAATAGCTAGGGACTTAGAATTCAATGCCAGAAGCATAATATGCAATATAAATAGAACAGTTTTTCCATTGTATAAAACGAATAACTGCAACCATTGTGAAAGTACTGGTCATTTCTGCGTTCCGGGTAACCTAGGTTTCACTCTAGGGCGTTGCTCCACCAGATCGAATAGCTAGGGGTTAGAATTCAATGCCAGAAGTATAAAATACAATATAAGTACAACAGTTTTTCCATCGTATAAAATGAATAATTGCAGACATTGTGAAAGTAATGGTCATTTCTACGTTCCGGTCAACCTAGGCGTCACTCTAATGCGTTGCTCCACCACATCTGATAGCTACGGCCTTAGAAGTCAACACCACGAGCATAAAATACAATATAAATACAACAGCTTTTCCATCGTATAAAATGAATAATTGCAAACAGTTTGAAAGTAATGGTCACGTCTACGTTCCGGGCAACCTAGGTTTCACTCTAGGGCGTTGCTCCACGAGTTAGAATAGCACGGGACTTAGAATTCAACGCCAGAAGAATAAAATACAATATAAGTACAACAGTTTTTCCATCGTATAAAATGAATATTTGCAAACATTGTGAAAGTAATGGTCATTTCTACGTTCCGGGCAACCCATGCGACACTCTAGGGCGTTGCTCCACCACATCTAATAGCTACGGCCTTCAAAGTCAACGCCAGAAGCATAGAATACGATATAAGTACAACAGCTTGTCCATCATATAAAACGAGTAATGGTAACCAGTGTGAAAGTTATGGTCATTTCTACGTTCCGGTCAACCTAGGCTTCACTCTAGGACGTTGATCCACCAGATCGAATAGTTTGGGCCTATGAAGTCAACGCCAGAAGCATAAAATACAATAAAGGTGCAACAGTTTTTCCATCGTATAACAGGAATAATTGCAACCAGTGTGAAGGTAATGGTGTGTTCT
Organism: Calliopsis andreniformis; assembly: GCF_051401765.1. NCBI lineage: Eukaryota > Metazoa > Arthropoda > Insecta > Hymenoptera > Andrenidae > Calliopsis > Calliopsis andreniformis. Next base: position 2,877,408 of record NW_027480460.1, on the reverse strand, counting down.
ACGTTCCGGGCAACCTAGGCTTCACACTAGGGCGGTGCTCCACCAGATCAAATAGATAGGGCCTAAGAAGTCAACGCCAGAAGCATAAATTACAATATAAGTACAACAGCTTTTCCATCGTATATAATGTATATTTGCAAACAGTGTGGAAGTTATGGACACTTCTACGTTCCGGGCAACCTAGGCTTCACTCTAGGGTGTTGCCACACCAGATGGAATTGCTAGGGACTTAGAATCCAATGCCAGAAGCATAAAATGCAATATAAATTTTACAAGTTTTCCATCGTATAAAAGGTATAATAGCAATCAGTGTGAAAGTTATGGTCATTTCAACGTTCCGGGAAACCTAGGCTTCACACTAGGGCGTTGCTCCTCCAGATCAAGTAGTTAGGGCCTAAGAAGTCAACGCCAGAACCATAAATTACAATATAAGTACAACAGCTTTTCCATCGTATTTAATGTATATTTGCAAACAGTGTGGAAGTTGTGGACACTTCTACGTTCCGGGCAACCTAGGCTTCACTCTAGGGTGTTGCCACACCAGATGGAATTGCTAGGGACTTAGAATCCAATGCCAGAAGCATAAAATGCAATATAAATTTTACAAGTTTTCCATCGTACAAAAGGTATAATAGAAATCAGTGTGAAAGTTATGGTCATTTCAACGTTCCGGGAAACCTAGGCTTCACTCTAGGGCGCTGCTCCACCAGATCGAATATTTAGGGCCTTAGAAGTCAACGCCCGAAGCATAAAATGCAAAATACATAGATCAGTTTTTCCATTGTATAAAACGGATAACTGCGACCAGTGTGAAAGTTATGGTCATTTCTACTTCCCGGGCAACCTAGGCTTCACTCTAGGGCGTGAGCTCCACCAGATCGAATAGTTAGGGCCTTAGAAGTCAACGCCCGAAGCATAAAATGCAAAATACATAGAACAGTTTTTCCATTGTATAAAACGAATAACTGCAACCAGTGTGAAAGTACTGGTCATTTCTGCGTTCCGGGCAACCTAGGCTACACCCTAGGGCGCTGTTCCACCAGATGGAATAGTTAGGGCCTAAGAAGTCAACGCCAGAAGCATAAACTACAAAACAAATACAACAGTCTTTCCATCGTATAAAACGAATAATTGCAACCTGTGTGATGGTTATGGACATATCTACGTTCCGGGCAATGTAGGATTCACTCTAGGGTGTTGCCACACCAGATGGAATTGCTAGGGACTTAGAATCCAATGCCAGAAGCATAAAATGCAATATAAATTTTACAAGTTTTCCATCGTATAAAAGGTATAATAGCAATCAGTGTGAAAGTTATGGTCATTTCAACGTTCCGGGAAACCTAGGCTTCACACTAGGGCGTTCCTCCTCCAGATCAAGTAGTTAGGGCCTAAGAAGTCAACGCCAGAAGCATAAATTACAATATAAGTACAACAGCTTTTCCATCGTATATAATGTATATTTGCAAACAGTGTGGAAGTTGTGGACACTTCTACGTTCCGGGCAACCTAGGCTTCACTCTAGGGTGTTGCCACACCAGATGGAATTGCTAGGGACTTAGAATCCAATGCCAGAAGCATAAAATGCAATATAAATTTTACAAGTTTTCCATCGTATAAAAGGTATAATAGCAATCAGTGTGAAAGTTATGGTCATTTCAACGTTCCGGGAAACCTAGGCTTCACACTAGGCCGTTGCTCCTCCAGATCAAGTAGTTAGGGCCTAAGAAGTCAACGCCAGAAGCATAAATTACAATATAAGTACAAATGCTTTTCCATTGTATGTAATGTTTATTTACAATCAGTGTGGAAGTAATGGTCATTTCTACGTTCCGGGCAACCTAGGCTTCACGCTAGGGTGTTGCTCCACCAGATGGAATAGCTAGGGACTTAGAATTCAATGCCAGAAGCATAATATGCAATATAAATATAACAGCTTTTCCATCGTATAAAACGAATAATAGCAACCAGTGTGAAAGTTATGGTCATTTCTACTTCCCGGGCAACCTATGCTTCACTCTAGGGCGCTGCTCCACCAGATCGAATAGTTAGGGCCTTAGAAGTCAACGCCCGAAGCATAAAATGCAATATAAATTTTACAAGTTTTCCATCGTATAAAAGGTATAATAGCAATCAGTGTGAAAGTTATGGTCATTTCAACGTTCCGGGAAACCTAGGCTTCACACTAGGCCGTTGCTCCTCCAGATCAAGTAGTTAGGGCCTAAGAAGTCAACGCCAGAAGCATAAATTACAATATAAGTACAAATGCTTTTCCATCGTATGTAATGTTTATTTACAATCAGTGTGGAAGTAATGGTCATTTCTACGTTCCGGGCAACCTAGGCTTCACGCTAGGGTGTTGCTCCACCCGATGGAATAGCTAGGGACTTAGAATTCAATGACAGAAGCATAATATGCAATATAAATATAACAGCTTTTCCATCGTATAAAACGAATAATAGCAACCAGTGTGAAAGTTATGGTCATTTCTACTTCCCGGGCAACCTATGCTTCACTCTAGGGCGCTGCTCCGCCAGATCGAATAGTTAGGGCCTTAGAAGTCAACGCCCGAAGCATAAAATGCAAAATACATAGATCAGTTTTTCCATTGTATAAAACGAATAACTGCAACCAGTGTGAAAGTACTGGTCATTTCTGCGTTCCGGGCAACCTAGGCTTCACCCTAGGGCGCTGTTCCACCAGATGGAATAGTTAGGGCCTAAGAAGTCAACGCCAGAAGCATAAACTACAAAACAAATACAACAGTCTTTCCATCGTATAAAACGAATAATTGCAACCTGTGTGATGGTTATGGACATATCTACGTTCCGGGCAATGTAGGCTTCACTCTAGGGTGTTGCCACACCAGATGGAATTGCTAGGGACTTAGAATCCAATGCCAGAAGCATAAAATGCAATATAAATTTTACAAGTTTTCCATCGTATAAAAGGTATAATAGCAATCAGTGTGAAAGTTATGGTCATTTCAACGTTCCGGGAAACCTAGGCTTCACACTAGGCCGTTGCTCCTCCAGATCAAGTAGTTAGGGCCTAAGAAGTCAACGCCAGAAGCATAAATTACAATATAAGTACAAATGCTTTTCCATCGTATGTAATGTTTAATTACAATCAGTGTGGAAGTAATGGTCATTTCTACGTTCCGGGCAACCTAGGCTTCACGCTAGGGTGTTGCTCCACCCGATGGAATAGCTAGGGACTTAGAATTCAATGACAGAAGCATAATATGCAATATAAATATAACAGCTTTTCCATCGTATAAAACGAATAATAGCAACCAGTGTGAAAGTTATGGTCATTTCTACTTCCCGGGCAACCTATGCTTCACTCTAGGGCGCTGCTCCACCAGATCGAATAGTTAGGGCCTTAGAAGTCAGCGCCCGAAGCATAAAATGCAAAATACATAGATCAGTTTTTCCATTGTATAAAACGAATAACTGCAACCAGTGTGAAAGTACTGGTCATTTCTGCGTTCCGGGCAACCTAGGCTTCACCCTAGGGCGCTGTTCCACCAGATGGAATAGTTAGGGCCTAAGAAGTCAACGCCAGAAGCATAAAATACGATATAATTTCAACAGCTTTTCCATCGTATAAAACGAATAATGGTAACCAGTGTGAAAGGTGTGGTCATTTCTACGTTCTGGTCAACCCAGGCTTCAGTCTAGGACGTTGCCCCACCAGATGGAATAGTTAGGGCCTACGAAGTCAACGCCAGAAGCATAAAATACAATATAAGTACAACAGCTTTTCCATCGCATATAATGTATATTTGCAACCAGTGTGAAAGTTATGGTCATTTCTACTTCCCGGGCAACATAGGCTTCACTCTAGGGCGTTGCTCCACCAGATCGAATAGTTAGGGCCTTAGAAGTCAACGCCCGAAGCATAAAATGCAAAATACATAGAACAGTTTTTCCATTGTATAAAACGAATAACTGCAACCAGTGTGAAAGTACTGGTCATTTCTGCGTTCCGGGCAACCTAGGCTACACCCTAGGGCGCTGTTCCACCAGATGGAACAGTTAGGGCCTTAGAAGTCAACGCCCGAAGCATAAAATGCAAAATACATAGAACAGTTTTTCCATTGTATAAAACGAATAACTGCAACCAGTGTGAAAGTACTGGTCATTTCTGCGTTCCGGGCAACCTAGGCTACACCCTAGGGCGCTGTTCCACCAGATGGAATAGTTAAGGACTAAGAAGTCAACGCCAGAAGCATAAACTACAAAACAAATACAACAGTCTTTCCATCGTATAAAACGAATAATTGCAACCTGTGTGATGGTTATGGACATATCTACGTTCCGGGCAATCTAGGCTTCACTGTAGGGCGTTGCTCCACCAAATCGAATAGTTAGGGCCTTAGAAGTCAACGCCCGAAGCATAAAATACAATATAAGTACAACAGTTTTTCCATCGTATAAAATGAATGATTGCGAACATTGTGAAAGTAATGGTCATTTCTACGTGCCTGGCAACCTACGCGTCAGTCCAGGGCGTTGCTACTCCATATCTGCTGGCTACGGCCTTAGAGGCTAACGCCGGAAGCATAAAATACAAATAAATACAACAGCTTTGCCATTGTATAAGATGAATAATTGCAAACAGTGTGAAAGTACTGGTCATTTCTGCGTTCCGGGCAACCTAGTCTTCACCCTAGGGCGCTGTTCCACCAGATGGAATAGTTAGGGCCTAAGAAGTCAACGCCAGAAGCATAAAATACGATATAAATACAACAGCTTTTCCATCGTATAAAACGAATAATGGTAACCAGTGTGAAAGTTATGGTCATTTCTACGTTCCTGGCAACCTAGGCTTCACCCTAGGGCGTTGTTCCACCAGATGGAATAGTTAGGGCCTAAGAAGTCAACGCCAGAAGCATAAAATACGATATAATTTCAACAGCTTTTCCATCGTATAAAACGAATAACTGCAACCAGGGTGATGGTTATGGACATACCTACGTTCTGGGCAATCTAGGCTTCACTCTAGGGCGTTGCTCCACCAGATCGAATAGTTAGGGTCTTAGAAGTCAACGCCCGAAGCATAAAATGCAAAATACATAGAACAGTTTTTCCATTGTATAAAACGAATAACTGCAACCAGTGTGAAAGTACTGGTCATTTCTGCGTTCCGGGCAACCTAGGCTTCACGCTAGGGTGTTGCTCCACCAGATGGAATAGCTAGGGACTTAGAATTCAATGCCAGAAGCATAATATGCAATATAAATAGAACAGTTTTTCCATTGTATAAAACGAATAACTGCAACCATTGTGAAAGTACTGGTCATTTCTGCGTTCCGGGTAACCTAGGTTTCACTCTAGGGCGTTGCTCCACCAGATCGAATAGCTAGGGGTTAGAATTCAATGCCAGAAGTATAAAATACAATATAAGTACAACAGTTTTTCCATCGTATAAAATGAATAATTGCAGACATTGTGAAAGTAATGGTCATTTCTACGTTCCGGTCAACCTAGGCGTCACTCTAATGCGTTGCTCCACCACATCTGATAGCTACGGCCTTAGAAGTCAACACCACGAGCATAAAATACAATATAAATACAACAGCTTTTCCCTCGTATAAAATGAATAATTGCAAACAGTGTGAAAGTAATGGTCATGTCTACGTTCCGGGTAACCTAGGTTTCACTCTAGGGCGTTGCTCCACCAGTTAGAATAGCAAGGGACTTAGAATTCAACGCCAGAAGAATAAAATACAATATAAGTACAAAAGTTTTTCCATTGTATAAAATGAATATTTGCAAACATTGTGAAAGTAATGGTCATTTCTACGTTCCGAGCAACCCATGCGACACTCTAGGGCGTTGCTCCACCACATCTAATAGCTACGGCCTTCAAAGTCAACGCCAGAAGCATAAAATACGATATAAGTACAACAGCTTATCCATCATATAAAACGAGTAATGGTAACCAGTGTAAAAGTTATGGTCATTTCTACGTTCCGGTCAACCTAGGCTTCACTCTAGGACGTTGATCCACCAGATCGAATAGTTTGGGCCTATGAAGTCAACGCCAGAAGCATAAAAGACAATAAAGGTGCAACAGTTTTTCCATCGTATAACAGGAATAATTGCAACCAGTGTGAAGGTAATGGTGTGTTCTACGTTCCGGGCAACCTAGGCTTCACACTAGGGCGGTGCTCCACCAGATCAAATAGTTAGGGCCTAAGAAGTCAACGCCAGAAGCATGAATTACAATATAAGTACAACAGCTTTTCCATCGTATATAGTGTATATTTGCAAACAGTGTGGAAGTTATGGACACTTCTACGTTCCGGGCAACCTAGGCTTCACTCTAGGGTGTTGCCACACCAGATGGAATTGCTAGGGACTTAGAATCCAATGCCAGAAGCATAAAATGCAATATAAATTTTACAAGTTTTCCGTCGTATAGAAGGTATAATAGCAATCAGTGTGAAAGTTATGGTCATTTCAACGTTCCGGGAAACCTAGGCTTCACACTAGGGCGTTGCTCCTCCAGATCAAGTAGTTAGGGCCTAAGAAGTCAACGCCAGAAGCATAAATTACAATATAAGTACAACCGCATTTCCATCGTATGTAATGTATATTTACAAACAGTGTGTAAGTAATGGTCATTTCTACGTTCCGGGCAACCTAGGCTTCACGCTAGGGTGTTGCTCCACCAGATGGAATAGCTAGGGACTTAGAATTCAATGCCAGAAGCATAATATGCAATATAAATATAACAGCTTTTCCATCGTATAAAACGAATAATAGCAACCAGTGTGAAAGTTATGGTCATTTCTACTTCCCGGGCAACCTATGCTTCACTCTAGGGCGCTGCTCCACCAGATCGAATATTTAGGGCCTTAGAAGTCAACGCCCGAAGCATAAAATGCAAAATACATAGATCAGTTTTTCCATTGTATAAAACGAATAACTGCGACCAGTGTGAAAGTACTGGTCATTTCTGCGATCCGGGCAACCTAGTCTTCACCCTAGGGCGCTGTTCCACCAGATGGAATAGTTAGGGCCTAAGAAGTCAACGCCAGAAGCATAAAATACGATATAAATACAACAGCTTTTCCATCGTATAAAACGAATAATGGTAACCAGTGTGAAAGTTATGGTCATTTCTACGTTCCTGGCAACCTAGGCTTCACCCTAGGGCGTTGTTCCACCAGATGGAATAGTTAGGGCCTAAGAAGTCAACGCCAGAAGCATAAAATACGATATAATTTCAACAGCTTTTCCATCGTATAAAACGAATAATGGTAACCAGTGTGAAAGGTGTGGTCATTTCTACGTTCTGGTCAACCCAGGCTTCAGTCTAGGACGTTGCCCCACCAGATGGAATAGTTAGGGCCTACGAAGTCAACGCCAGAAGCATAAAATACAATATAAGTACAACAGCTTTTCCATCGCATATAATGTATATTTGCAACCAGTGTGAAAGTTATGGTCATTTCTACTTCCCGGGCAACATAGGCTTCACTCTAGGGCGTTGCTCCACCAGATCGAATAGTTAGGGCCTTAGAAGTCAACGCCCGAAGCATAAAATGCAAAATACATAGAACAGTTTTTCCATTGTATAAAACGAATAACTGCAACCAGTGTGAAAGTACTGGTCATTTCTGCGTTCCGGGCAACCTAGGCTACACCCTAGGGCGCTGTTCCACCAGATGGAACAGTTAGGGCCTTAGAAGTCAACGCCCGAAGCATAAAATGCAAAATACATAGAACAGTTTTTCCATTGTATAAAACGAATAACTGCAACCAGTGTGAAAGTACTGGTCATTTCTGCGTTCCGGGCAACCTAGGCTACACCCTAGGGCGCTGTTCCACCAGATGGAATAGTTAGGGACTAAGAAGTCAACGCCAGAAGCATAAACTACAAAACAAATACAACAGTCTTTCCATCGTATAAAACGAATAATTGCAACCTGTGTGATGGTTATGGACATATCTACGTTCCGGGCAATCTAGGCTTCACTGTAGGGCGTTGCTCCACCAAATCGAATAGTTAGGGCCTTAGAAGTCAACGCCCGAAGCATAAAATACAATATAAGTACAACAGTTTTTCCATCGTATAAAATGAATGATTGCGAACATTGTGAAAGTAATGGTCATTTCTACGTGCCTGGCAACCTACGCGTCAGTCCAGGGCGTTGCTACTCCATATCTGCTGGCTACGGCCTTAGAGGCTAACGCCGGAAGTATAAAATACAAATAAATACAACAGCTTTGCCATTGTATAAGATGAATAATTGCAAACAGTGTGAAAGTACTGGTCATTTCTGCGTTCCGGGCAACCTAGTCTTCACCCTAGGGCGCTGTTCCACCAGATGGAATAGTTAGGGCCTAAGAAGTCAACGCCAGAAGCATAAAATACGATATAAATACAACAGCTTTTCCATCGTATAAAACGAATAATGGTAACCAGTGTGAAAGTTATGGTCATTTCTACGTTCCTGGCAACCTAGGCTTCACCCTAGGGCGTTGTTCCACCAGATGGAATAGTTAGGGCCTAAGAAGTCAACGCCAGAAGCATAAAATACGATATAATTTCAACAGCTTTTCCATCGTATAAAACGAATAACTGCAACCAGGGTGATGGTTATGGACATATCTACGATCTGGGCAATCTACGCTTCACTCTAGGGCGTTGCTCCACCAGATCGAATAGTTAGGGTCTTAGAAGTCAACGCCCGAAGCATAAAATGCAAAATACATAGAACAGTTTTTCCATTGTATAAAACGAATAACTGCAACCAGTGTGAAAGTACTGGTCATTTCTGCGTTCCGGGCAACCTAGGCTTCACGCTAGGGTGTTGCTCCACCAGATGGAATAGCTAGGGACTTAGAATTCAATGCCAGAAGCATAATATGCAATATAAATAGAACAGTTTTTCCATTGTATAAAACGAATAACTGCAACCATTGTGAAAGTACTGGTCATTTCTGCGTTCCGGGTAACCTAGGTTTCACTCTAGGGCGTTGCTCCACCAGATCGAATAGCTAGGGGTTAGAATTCAATGCCAGAAGTATAAAATACAATATAAGTACAACAGTTTTTCCATCGTATAAAATGAATAATTGCAGACATTGTGAAAGTAATGGTCATTTCTACGTTCCGGTCAACCTAGGCGTCACTCTAATGCGTTGCTCCACCACATCTGATAGCTACGGCCTTAGAAGTCAACACCACGAGCATAAAATACAATATAAATACAACAGCTTTTCCCTCGTATAAAATGAATAATTGCAAACAGTGTGAAAGTAATGGTCATGTCTACGTTCCGGGTAACCTAGGTTTCACTCTAGGGCGTTGCTCCACCAGTTAGAATAGCAAGGGACTTAGAATTCAACGCCAGAAGAATAAAATACAATATAAGTACAACAGTTTTTCCATTGTATAAAATGAATATTTGCAAACATTGTGAAAGTAATGGTCATTTCTACGTTCCGAGCAACCCATGCGACACTCTAGGGCGTTGCTCCACCACATCTAATAGCTACGGCCTTCAAAGTCAACGCCAGAAGCATAAAATACGATATAAGTACAACAGCTTATCCATCATATAAAACGAGTAATGGTAACCAGTGTAAAAGTTATGGTCATTTCTACGTTCCGGTCAACCTAGGCTTCACTCTAGGACGTTGATCCACCAGATCGAATAGTTTGAGCCTATGAAGTCAACGCCAGAAGCATAAAAGACAATAAAGGTGCAACAGTTTTTCCATCGTATAACAGGAATAATTGCAACCAGTGTGAAGGTAATGGTGTGTTCTACGTTCCGGGCAACCTAGGCTTCACACTAGGGCGGTGCTCCACCAGATCAAATAGTTAGGGCCTAAGAAGTCAACGCCAGAAGCATGAATTACAATATAAGTACAACAGCTTTTCCATCGTATATAGTGTATATTTGCAAACAGTGTGGAAGTTATGGACACTTCTACGTTCCGGGCAACCTAGGCTTCACTCTAGGGTGTTGCCACACCAGATGGAATTGCTAGGGACTTAGAATCCAATGCCAGAAGCATAAAATGCAATATAAATTTTACAAGTTTTCCGTCGTATAGAAGGTATAATAGCAATCAGTGAGAAAGTTATGGTCATTTCACCGTTCCGGGAAACCTAGGCTTCACACTAGGGCGTTGCTCCTCCAGATCAAGTAGTTAGGGCCTAAGAAGTCAACGCCAGAAGCATAAATTACAATATAAGTACAACCGCATTTCCATCGTATGTAATGTATATTTACAAACAGTGTGTAAGTAGTGGTCATTTCTACGTTCCGGGCAACCTAGGCTTCACGCTAGGGTGTTGCTCCACCAGATGGAATAGCTAGGGACTTAGAATTCAATGCCAGAAGCATAATATGCAATATAAATATAACAGCTTTTCCATCGTATAAAACGAATAATAGCAACCAGTGTGAAAGTACTGGTCATTTCTGCGATCCGGGCAACCTAGTCTTCACCCTAGGGCGCTGTTCCACCAGATGGAATAGTTAGGGCCTAAGAAGTCAACGCCAGAAGCATAAAATACGATATAAATACAACAGCTTTTCCATCGTATAAAACGAATAATGGTAACCAGTGTGAAAGTTATGGTCATTTCTACGTTCCTGGCAACCTAGGCTTCACTCTAGGGCGTTGCTCCACCAGATCGAATAGCTAGGGGCTTAGAATTCAACGCCAGAAGGATAAAATACAATATAAGTACAACAGTTTTTCCATCGTATAAAATGAATAATTGCAGACATTGTGAAGGTAATAGTCATTTCTACGTTCCGGTCAACCTAGGCGTCACTCTAATGCGTTGCTCCACCACATCTAATAGCTACGGCCTTAGAAGTCAACGCCAGGAGCATAAAATACAATATAAATACAACAGCTTTTCCATCGTATAAAATGAATAATTGCAAACAGTGTGAAAGTAATGGTCATGTCTACGTTCCGGGTAACGTAGGTTTCACTCTAGGGCGTTGCTCCACCAGATAGAATAGCTAGGGACTTAGAATTCAACGGCAGAAGAATAAAATACAATATAAGTACAACAGTCTTTCCATCGTATAAAATGAATATTTGCAAACATTGTGAAAGTAATGGTCATTTCTACGTTCCGGGTAACCCATGCGACACTCTAGGGCGTTGCTCCACCACATCTAATAGCTATGGCCCACAAAGTCAACGCCAGAAGCATAAAATACGATATAAGTACAACAGCTTGTCCATCATATAAAACGAGTAATGGTAACCAGTGTGAAAGTTATGGTCATTTCTACGTTCCGGTCAACCTAGGCTTCACTCTAGGACGTTGGTCCACCAGGTCGAATAGTTTGGGCCTATGAAGTCAACGCCAGACGCATAAAATACAATAAAGGTGCAACAGTTTTTCCATCGTATAACAGGAATAATTGCAACCAGTGTGAAGGTAATGGTGTGTTCTACGTTCCGGGCAACCTAGGCTTCACACTAGGGCGGTGCTCCACCAGATCAAATAGTTAGGGCCTAAGAAGTCAACGCCAGAAGCATAAATTACATTATAAGTACAACAGCTTTTCCATCGTGTATAATGTATATTTGCAAACAGTGTGGAAGTAATGGACACTTCTACGTTCCGGGCAACCTAGGCTTCACTCTAGGGTGTTGCCACACCAGATGGAATTGCTAGGGACTTAGAATCCAATGCCAGAAGCATAAAATGCAATATAAATTTTACAGCTTTTCCATCGTACAAAAGGTATAATAGAAATCAGTGTGAAAGTTATGGTCATTTCAACGTTCCGGGAAACCTAGGCTTCACTCTAGGGCGCTGCTCCACCAGATCGAATATTTAGGGCCTTAGAAGTCAACGCCCGAAGCATAAAATGCAAAATACATAGATCAGTTTTTCCATTGTATAAAACGGATAACTGCGACCAGTGTGAAAGTTATGGTCATTTCTACTTGCCGGGCAACCTAGGCTTCACTCTAGGGCGTGAGCTCCACCAGATCGAATAGTTAGGGCCTTAGAAGTCAACGCCCGAAGCATGAAATGCAAAATACATAGAACAGTTTTTCCATTGTATAAAACGAATAACTGCAACCAGTGTGAAAGTACTGGTCATTTCTGCGTTCCGGGCAACCTAGGCTACACCCTAGGGCGCTGTTCCACCAGATGGAATAGTTAGGGCCTAAGAAGTCAACGCCAGAAGCATAAACTACAAAACAAATACAACAGCCTTTCCATCGTATAAAACGAATAATTGCAACCTGTGTGATGGTTATGGACATATCTACGTTCCGGGCAATGTAGGCTTCACTCTAGGGTGTTGCCACACCAGATGGAATTGCTAGGGACTTAGAATCCAATGCCAGAAGCATAAAATGCAATATAAATTTTACAAGTTTTCCATCGTATAAAAGGTATAATAGCAATCAGTGTGAAAGTTATGGTCATTTCAACGTTCCGGGAAACCTAGGCTTCACACTAGGGCGATCCTCCTCCAGATCAAGTAGTTAGGGCCTAAGAAGTCAACGCCAGAAGCATAAATTACAATATAAGTACAACAGCTTTTCCATCGTATATAATGTATATTTGCAAACAGTGTGGAAGTTGTGGACACTTCTACGTTCCGGGCAACCTAGGCTTCACTCTAGGGTGTTGCCACACCAGATGGAATTGCTAGGGACTTAGAATCCAATGCCAGAAGCATAAAATGCAATATAAATTTTAGAAGTTTTCCATCGTATAAAAGGTATAATAGCAATCAGTGTGAAAGTTATGGTCATTTCAACGTTCCGGGAAACCTAGGCTTCACACTAGGCCGTTGCTCCTCCAGATCAAGTAGTTAGGGCCTAAGAAGTCAACGCCAGAAGCATAAATTACAATATAAGTACAAATGCTTTTCCATCGTATGTAATGTTTATTTACAATCAGTGTGGAAGTAATGGTCATTTCTACGTTCCGGGCAACCTAGGCTTCACGCTAGGGTGTTGCTCCACCAGATGGAATAGCTAGGGACTTAGAATTCAATGCCAGAAGCATAATATGCAATATAAATATAACAGCTTTTCCATCGTATAAAACGAATAATAGCAACCAGTGTGAAAGTTATGGTCATTTCTACTTCCCGGGCAACCTATGCTTCACTCTAGGGCGCTGCTCCACCAGATCGAATAGTTAGGGCCTTAGAAGTCAACGCCCGAAGCATAAAATGCAAAATACATAGATCAGTTTTTCCATTGTATAAAACGAATAACTGCAACCAGTGTGAAAGTACTGGTCATTTCTGCGTTCCGGGCAACCTAGGCTTCACCCTAGGGCGCTGTTCCACCAGATGGAATAGTTAGGGCCTAAGAAGTCAACACCAGAAGCATAAAATACGATATAAATACAACAGCTTTTCCATCGTATAAAACGAATAATGGTAACCAGTGTGAAAGTTATGGTCATTTCTACGTTCCTGGCAACCTAGGCTTCACTCTAGGGCGTTGCTCCACCAGATCGAATAGCTAGGGGCTTAGAATTCAACGCCAGAAGGATAAAATACAATATAAGTACAACAGTTTTTCCATCGTATAAAATGAATAATTGCAGACATTGTGAAGGTAATAGTCATTTCTACGTTCCGGTCAACCTAGGCGTCACTCTAATGCGTTGCTCCACCACATCTAATAGCTACGGCCTTAGAAGTCAACGCCAGGAGCATAAAATACAATATAAATACAACAGCTTTTCCATCGTATAAAATGAATAATTGCAAACAGTGTGAAAGTAATGGTCATGTCTACGTTCCGGGTAACGTAGGTTTCACTCTAGGGCGTTGCTCCACCAGATAGAATAGCTAGGGACTTAGAATTCAACGGCAGAAGAATAAAATACAATATAAGTACAACAGTCTTTCCATCGTATAAAATGAATATTTGCAAACATTGTGAAAGTAATGGTCATTTCTACGTTCCGGGTAACCCATGCGACACTCTAGGGCGTTGCTCCACCACATCTAATAGCTATGGCCCACAAAGTCAACGCCAGAAGCATAAAATACGATATAAGTACAACAGCTTGTCCATCATATAAAACGAGTAATGGTAACCAGTGTGAAAGTTATGGTCATTTCTACGTTCCGGTCAACCTAGGCTTCACTCTAGGACGTTGGTCCACCAGGTCGAATAGTTTGGGCCTATGAAGTCAACGCCAGACGCATAAAATACAATAAAGGTGCAACAGTTTTTCCATCGTATAACAGGAATAATTGCAACCAGTGTGAAGGTAATGGTGTGTTCTACGTTCCGGGCAACCTAGGCTTCACACTAGGGCGGTGCTCCACCAGATCAAATAGTTAGGGCCTAAGAAGTCAACGCCAGAAGCATAAATTACATTATAAGTACAACAGCTTTTCCATCGTGTATAATGTATATTTGCAAACAGTGTGGAAGTAATGGACACTTCTACGTTCCGGGCAACCTAGGCTTCACGCTAGGGTGTTGCTCCACCAGATGGAATAGCTAGGGACTTAGAATTCAATGCCAGAAGCATAATATGCAATATAAATATAACAGCTTTTCCATCGTATAAAACGAATAATAGCAACCAGTGTGAAAGTTATGGTCATTTCTACTTCCCGGGCAACCTATGCTTCACTCTAGGGCGCTGCTCCACCAGATCGAATAGTTAGGGCCTTAGAAGTCAACGCCCGAAGCATAAAATGCAAAATACATAGATCAGTTTTTCCATTGTATAAAACGAATAACTGCAACCAGTGTGAAAGTACTGGTCATTTCTGCGTTCCGGGCAACCTAGGCTTCACCCTAGGGCGCTGTTCCACCAGATGGAATAGTTAGGGCCTAAGAAGTCAACGCCAGAAGCATAAAATACGATATAAATACAACAGCTTTTCCATCGTATAAAACGAATAATGGTAACCAGTGTGAAAGTTATGGTCATTTCTACGTTCCTGGCAACCTAGGTTTCACTCTAGGGCGTTGCTCCACCAGATCGAATAGCTAGGGGCTTAGAATTCAACGCCAGAAGGATAAAATACAATATAAGTACGACAGTTTTTCCATCGTATAAAATGAATAATTGCAGACATTGTGAAGGTAATAGTCATTTCTACGTTCCGGTCAACCTAGGCGTCACTCTAATGCGTTGCTCCACCACATCTAATAGCTACGGCCTTAGAAGTCAACGCCAGGAGCATAAAATACAATATAAATACAACAGCTTTTCCATCGTATAAAATGAATAATTGCAAACAGTGTGAAAGTAATGGTCATGTCTACGTTCCGGGTATCGTAGGTTTCACTCTAGGGCGTTGCTCCACCAGATAGAATAGCTAGGGACTTAGAATTCAACGGCAGAAGAATAAAATACAATATAAGTACAACAGTCTTTCCATCGTATAAAATGAATATTTGCAAACATTGTGAAAGTAATGGTCATTTCTACGTTCCGGGTAACCCATGCGACACTCTAGGGCGTTGCTCCACCACATCTAATAGCTATGGCCTACAAAGTCAACGCCAGAAGCATAAAATACGATATAAGTACAACAGCTTGTCCATCATATAAAACGAGTAATGGTAACCAGTGTGAAAGTTATGGTCATTTCTACGTTCCGGTCAACCTAGGCTTCACTCTAGGACGTTGGTCCACCAGATCGAATAGTTTGGGCCTATGAAGTCAACGCCAGACGCATAAAATACAATAAAGGTGCAACAGTTTTTCCATCGTATAACAGGAATAATTGCAACCAGTGTGAAGGTAATGGTGTGTTCTACGTTCCGGGCAACCTAGGCTTCACACTAGGGCGGTGCTCCACCAGATCAAATAGTTAGGGCCTAAGAAGTCAACGCCAGAAGCATAAATTACATTATAAGTACAACAGCTTTTCCATCGTGTATAATGTATATTTGCAAGCAGTGTGGAAGTAATGGACACTTCTACGTTCCGGGCAACCTAGGCTTCACTCTAGGGTGTTGCCACACCAGATGGAATTGCTAGGGACTTAGAATCCAATGCCAGAAGCATAAAATGCAATATAAATTTTACAGCTTTTCCATCGTACAAAAGGTATAATAGAAATCAGTGTGAAAGTTATGGTCATTTCAACGTTCCGGGAAACCTAGGCTTCACTCTAGGGCGCTGCTCCACCAGATCGAATATTTAGGGCCTTAGAAGTCAACGCCCGAAGCATAAAATGCAAAATACATAGATCAGTTTTTCCATTGTATAAAACGGATAACTGCGACCAGTGTGAAAGTTATGGTCATTTCTACTTCCCGGGCAACCTAGGCTTCACTCTAGGGCGTGAGCTCCACCAGATCGAATAGTTAGGGCCTTAGAAGTTAACGCCCGAAGCATAAAATGCAAAATACATAGAACAGTTTTTCCATTGTATAAAACGAATAACTGCAACCAGTGTGAAAGTACTGGTCATTTCTGCGTTCCGGGCAACCTAGGCTACACCCTAGGGCGCTGTTCCACCAGATGGAATAGTTAGGGCCTAAGAAGTCAACGCCAGAAGCATAAACTACAAAACAAATACAACAGTCTTTCCATCGTATAAAACGAATAATTGCAACCTGTGTGATGGTTATGGACATATCTACGTTCCGGGCAATGTAGGCTTCACTCTAGGGTGTTGCCACACCAGATGGAATTGCTAGGGACTTAGAATCCAATGCCAGAAGCATAAAATGCAATATAAATTTTACAAGTTTTCCATCGTATAAAAGGTATAATAGCAATCAGTGTGAAAGTTATGGTCATTTCAACGTTCCGGGAAACCTAGGCTTCACACTAGGGCGTTCCTCCTCCAGATCAAGTAGTTAGGGCCTAAGAAGTCAACGCCAGAAGCATAAATTACAATATAAGTACAACAGCTTTTCCATCGTATATAATGTATATTTGCAAACAGTGTGGAAGTTGTGGACACTTCTACGTTCCGGGCAACCTAGGCTTCACTCTAGGGTGTTGCCACACCAGATGGAATTGCTAGGGACTTAGAATCCAATGCCAGAAGCATAAAATGCAATATAAATTTTACAAGTTTTCCATCGTATAAAAGGTATAATAGCAATCAGTGTGAAAGTTATGGTCATTTCAACGTTCCGGAAACCTAGGCTTCACACTAGGCCGTTGCTCCTCCAGATCAAGTAGTTAGGGCCTAAGAAGTCAACGCCAGAAGCATAAATTACAATATAAGTACAAATGCTTTTCCATCGTATGTAATGTTTATTTACAATCAGTGTGGAAGTAATGGTCATTTCTACGTTCCGGGCAACCTAGGCTTCACGCTAGGGTGTTGCTCCACCAGATGGAATAGCTAGGGACTTAGAATTCAATGCCAGAAGCATAATATGCAATATAAATATAACAGCTTTTCCATCGTATAAAACGAATAATAGCAACCAGTGTGAAAGTTATGGTCATTTCTACTTCCCGGGCAACCTATGCTTCACTCTAGGGCGCTGCTCCACCAGATCGAATAGTTAGGGCCTTAGAAGTCAACGCCCGAAGCATAAAATGCAAAATACATAGATCAGTTTTTCCATTGTATAAAACGAATAACTGCAACCAGTGTGAAAGTACTGGTCATTTCTGCGTTCCGGGCAACCTAGGCTTCACCCTAGGGCGCTGTTCCACCAGATGGAATAGTTAGGGCCTAAGAAGTCAACGCCAGAAGCATAAAATACGATATAAATACAACAGCTTTTCCATCGTATAAAACGAATAATGGTAACCAGTGTGAAAGTTATGGTCATTTCTACGTTCCTGGCAACCTAGGTTTCACTCTAGGGCGTTGTTCCACCAGATCGAATAGCTAGGGGCTTAGAATTCAACGCCAGAAGGATAAAATACAATATAAGTACAACAGTTTTTCCATCGTATAAAATGAATAATTGCAGACATTGTGAAGGTAATAGTCATTTCTACGTTCCGGTCAACCTAGGCGTCACTCTAATGCGTTGCTCCACCACATCTAATAGCTACGGCCTTAGAATTCAACGGCAGAAGAATAAAATACAATATAAGTACAACAGTCTTTCCATCGTATAAAATGAATATTTGCAAACATTGTGAAAGTAATGGTCATTTCTACGTTCCGGGTAACCCATGCGACACTCTAGGGCGTTGCTCCACCACATCTAATAGCTATGGCCTACAAAGTCAACGCCAGAAGCATAAAATACGATATAAGTACAACAGCTTGTCCATCATATAAAACGAGTAATGGTAACCAGTGTGAAAGTTATGGTCATTTCTACGTTCCGGTCAACCTAGGCTTCACTCTAGGACGTTGGTCCACCAGATCGAATAGTTTGGGCCTATGAAGTCAACGCCAGACGCATAAAATACAATAAAGGTGCAACAGTTTTTCCATCGTATAACAGGAATAATTGCAACCAGTGTGAAGGTAATGGTGTGTTCTACGTTCCGGGCAACCTAGGCTTCACACTAGGGCGGTGCTCCACCAGATCAAATAGTTAGGGCCTAAGAAGTCAACGCCAGAAGCATAAATTACATTATAAGTACAACAGCTTTTCCATCGTGTATAATGTATATTTGCAAACAGTGTGGAAGTAATGGACACTTCTACGTTCCGGGCAACCTAGGCTTCACTCTAGGGTGTTGCCACACCAGATGGAATTGCTAGGGACTTAGAATCCAATGCCAGAAGCATAAAATGCAATATAAATTTTACAGCTTTTCCATCGTACAAAAGGTATAATAGAAATCAGTGTGAAAGTTATGGTCATTTCAACGTTCCGGGAAACCTAGGCTTCACTCTAGGGCGCTGCTCCACCAGATCGAATATTTAGGGCCTTAGAAGTCAACGCCCGAAGCATAAAATGCAAAATACATAGATCAGTTTTTCCATTGTATAAAACGGATAACTGCGACCAGTGTGAAAGTACTGGTCATTTCTGCGTTCCGGGCAACCTAGTCTTCACCCTAGGGCGCTGTTCCACCAGATGGAAGAGTTAGGGCCTAAGAAGTCAACGCCAGAAGCATAAAATACGATATAAATACAACAGCTTTTCCATCGTATAAAACGAATAATGGTAACCAGTGTGAAAGTTATGGTCATTTCTACATTCCTGGCAACCTAGGCTTCACCCTAGGGCGTTGTTCCACCAGATGGAATAGTTAGGGCCTAAGAAGTCAACGCCAGAAGCATCAAATACGATATAATTTCAACAGCTTTTCCATCGTATAAAACGAATAATGGTAACCAGTGTGAAAGTTGTGGTCATTTCTACGTTCTGGTCAACCTAGGCTTCAGTCTAGGACGTTGCCCCACCAGATGGAATAGTTAGGGCCTACGAAGTCAACGCCAGAAGCATAAAATACAAGTACAACAGCTTTTCCATCGTATATAATGTATATTTGCAACCAGTGTGAAAGTTTTGGTCATTTCTACTTCCCGGGCAACCTAGGCTTCACTCTAGGGCCTTGCTCCACCAGATCGAATAGTTAGGGCCTTAGAAGTCAACGCCCGAAGCATAAAATGCAAAATACATAGAACAGTTTTTCCATTGTATAAAACGAATAACTGCAACCAGTGTGAAAGTACTGGTCATTTCTGCTTTCCGGGCAACCTAGGCTACACCCTAGGGCGCTGTTCCACCAGATGGAATAGTTAGGGCCTAAGAAGTCAACGCCAGAAGCATAAACTACAAAACAAATACAACAGTCTTTCCATCGTATAAAACGAATACTTGCAACCTGTGTGATGGTTATGGACATATCTACGTTCCGGGCAATGTAGGCTTCACTGTAGGGCGTTGCTCCACCAAATCGAATAGTTAGGGCCTTAGAAGTCAACGCCCGAAGCATAAAATACAATATAAGTACAACAGTTTTCCATCGTATAAAATGAATGATTGCGAACATTGTGAAAGTAATGGTCATTTCTACGTGCCTGGCAGCATACGCGTCAGTCCAGGGCGTTGCTACTCCACATCTGCTGGCTACGGCCTTAGAAGCTAACGCCGGAAGCATAAAATACAATATAAATACAACAGCTTTGCCATTGTATAAGATGAATAATTGCAAGCAGTGTGAAAATACTGGTCATTTCTGCGTTCCGGGCAACCTAGTCTTCACCCTAGGGCGCTGTTGCACCAGATGGAATAGTTAGGGCCTAAGAAGTCAACGCCAGAAGCATAAAATACGATATAAATACAACAGCTTTTCCATCGTATAAAACGAATAATGGTAACCAGTGTGAAAGTTATGGTCATTTCTACGTTCCTGGCAACCTAGGCTTCACCCTAGGGCGTTGTTCCACCAGATGGAATAGTTAGGGCCTAAGAAGTCAACGCCAGAAGCATAAAATACGATATAATTTCAACAGCTTTTCCATCGTATAAAACGAATAACTGCAACCAGTGCGATGGTTATGGACATATCTACGTTCTGGGCAATCTAGGCTTCACTCTAGGGCGTTGCTCCACCAGATCGAATAGTTAGGGCCTTAGAAGTCAACGCGAGAAGCATAAAATACAATAAAGATGCAACAGTTTTTCCATCGTATAACAGGAATAATTGCAACCAGTGTGAAGGTAATGGTGTGTTCTACGTTCCGGGCAACCTAGGCTTCACACTAGGGCGGTGCTCCACCAGATCAAATAGATAGGGCCTAAGAAGTCAACGCCAGAAGCATAAATTACAATATAAGTACAACAGCTTTTCCATCGTATATAGTGTATATTTGCAAACAGTGTGGAAGTTATGGACACTTCTACGTTCCGGGCAACCTAGGCTTCACTCTAGGGTGTTGCCATACCAGATGGAATTGCTAGGGACTTAGAATCCAATGCCAGAAGCATAAAATGCAATATAAATTTTACAAGTTTTCCATCGTATAAAAGGTATAATAGCAATCAGTGTGAAAGTTATGGTCATTTCAACGTTCCGGGAAACCTAGGCTTCACACTAGGGCGTTGCTCCTCCAGATCAAGTAGTTAGGGCCTAAGAAGTCAACGCCAGAAGCATAAATTACAATATAAGTACAACCGCTTTTCCATCGTATGTAATGTATATTTACAAACAGTGTGTAAGTAATGGTCATTTCTACGTTCCGGGCAACCTAGGCTTCACGCTAGGGTGTTGCTCCACCAGATGGAATAGCTAGGGACTTAGAATTCAATGCCAGAAGCATAATATGCAATATAAATATAACAGCTTTTCCATCGTATAAAACGAATAATAGCAACCAGTGTGAAAGTTATGGTCATTTCTACTTCCCGGGCAACCTATGCTTCACTCTAGGGCGCTGCTCCACCAGATCGAATATTTAGGCCCTTAGAAGTCAACGCCCGAAGCATAAAATGCAAAATACATAGATCAGTTTTTCCATTGTATAAAACGAATAACTGCGACCAGTGTGAAAGTACTGGTCATTTCTGCGTTCCGGGCAACCTAGTCTTCACCCTAGGGCGCTGTTCCACCAGATGGAATAGTTAGGGCCTAAGAAGTCAACGCCAGAAGCATAAAATACGATATAAATACAACAGCTTTTCCATCGTATAAAACGAATAATGGTAACCAGTGTGAAAGTTATGGTCATTTCTACGTTCCTGGCAACCTAGGCTTCACCCTAGGGCGTTGTTCCACCAGATGGAGTAGTTAGGGCCTAAGAAGTCAACGCCAGAAGCATAAAATACGATATAGTTTCAACAGCTTTTCCATCGTATAAAACGAATAATGGCAACCAGTGTGAAAGTTGTGGTCATTTCTACGTTCCGGTCAACCTAGGCTTCAGTCTAGGACGTTGCTCCACCAGATGGAATAGTTAGGGCCTACGATGTCAACGCCAGAAGCATAAAATATAATATAAGTACAACAGCTCTTCCATCGTATATAATGTATATTTGCAACCAGTGTGAAAGTTATGGTCATTTCTACTTCCCGGGCAACCTAGGCTTCACTCTAGGGCGTGAGCTCCACCAGATCGAATAGTTAGGGCCTTAGAAGTCAACGCCCGAAGCATAAAATGCAAAATACATAGAACAGTTTTTCCATTGTATAAAACGAATAACTGCAACCAGTGTGAAAGTACTGGTCATTTCTGCGTTCCGGGCAACCTAGGCTACACCCTAGGGCGCTGTTCCACCAGATGGAATAGTTAGGGCCTAAGGAGTCAACGCCAGAAGCATAAACTACAAAACAAATACAACAGTCTTTCCATCGTATAAAACGAATAATTGCAACCTGTGTGATGGTTATGGACATATCTACGTTCCGGGCAATGTAGGCTTCACTGTAGGGCGTTGCTCCACCAAATCGAATAGTTGGGGCCTTAGAAGTCAACGCCCGAAGCATAAAATACAATATAAGTACAACAGTTTTTCCATCGTATAAAATGAATGATTGCGAACATTGTGAAAGTAATGGTCATTTCTACGTGCCTGGCAACCTACGCGTCTGTCCAGGGCGTTGCTACTCCACATCTGCTGGCTACGGCCTTAGAAGCTAACGCCGGAAGCATAAAATACAATATAAATACAACAGCTTTGCCATTGTATAAGATGAATAATTGCAAACAGTGTGAAAGTACTGGTCACTTCTGCGTTCCGGGCAACCTAGTCTTCACCCTAGGGCGCTGTTCCACCAGATGGAATAGTTAGGGCCTAAGAAGTCAACGACAGAAGCATAAAATACGATATAAATACAACAGCTTTTCCATCGTATAAAACGAATAATGGTAACCAGTGTGAAAGTTATGGTCATTTCTACGTTCCTGGCAACCTAGGCTTCACCCTAGGGCGTTGTTCCACCAGATGGAATAGTTAGGGCCTAAGAAGTCAACGCCAGAAGCATAAAATACGATATAATTTCAACAGCTTTTCCATCGTATAAAACGAATAACTGCAACCAGTGCGATGGTTATGGACATATCTACGTTCTGGGCAATCTAGGCATCACTGTAGTGCGTTGCTCCACCAGATCGAATAGTTAGGTCCTAAGAAGTCAACGCCAGAAGCATAAAATACAATAAAGATGCAACAGTTTTTCCATCGTATAACAGGAATAATTGCAAACAGTGTGAAGGTAATGGTATGTTCTACGTTCCGGGCAAACTAGGCTTCACGCTAGGGTGTTGCTCCACCAGATGGAATAGCTAGGGCCTTAGAAGTAAACGCCCGAAGCATAAAATGCAAAATAAATGGAACAGTTTTTCCATTGTATAAAACGAATAACTGCAACCAGTGTGGAAGTACTGGTCATTTCTACGTTCCGGGTAACCTAGGTTTCACTCTACGGCGTTGCTCCACCAGATCGAATAGCTAGGGGCTTAGAATTCAACGCCAGAAGGATAAAATACAATATAAGTACAACAGTTTTTCCATCGTATAAAATGAATAATTGCAGACATTGCGAAAGTAATGGTCATTTCTACGTTCCGGTCAACCTAGGCGTCACTCTAATGCGTTGCTCCACCACATCTAATAGCTACGGCCTTAGAAGTCAACGCCAGGAGCATAAAATACAATATAAATACAACAACTTTTCCATCGTATAAAATGAATAATTGCAAACAGTGTGAAAGTAATGGTCATGTCTACGTTCCGGGTAACCTAGGTTTCACTCTAGGGCGTTGCTCCACCAGATAGAATAGCTAGGGACTTAGAATTCAACGCCAGAAGAATAAAATACAATATAAGTACAACAGTTTTTCCATCGTATAAAATGAATATTTGCAAACATTGTGAAAGTAATGGTCATTTCTACGTTCCGGGCAACCCATGCGACACTCTAGGGCGTTGCTCCGCTACATCTAATAGCTACGGCCTACAAAGTCAACGCCAGAAGCATAAAATACGATATAAGTACAACAGCTGGTCCATCATATAAAACGAGTAATGGTAACCAGTGTGAAAGTTATGGTCATTTCTACGTTCCGGTCAACCTAGGCTTCACTCTAGGACGTTGATCCACCAGATCGAATAGTTTGGGCCTATGAAGTCAACGCCAGGAGCATAAAATACTATAAAGGTGCAACAGTTTTTCCATCGTATAACAGGAATAATTGCAACCAGTGTGAAAGTACTGGTCATTTCTGCGTTCCGGGCAACCTAGTCTTCACCCTAGGGCGCTGTTCCACCAGATGGAATAGTTAGGGCCTAAGAAGTCAACGCCAGAAGCATAAAATACGATATAAATACAACAGCTTTTCCATCGTATAAAACGAATAATGGTAACCAGTGTGAAAGTTATGGTCATTTCTACGTTCCTGGCAACCTAGGCTTCACCCTAGGGCGTTGTTCCACCAGATGGAATAGTTAGGGCCCAAGAAGGCAACGCCAGAAGCATAAAATACGATATAATTTCAACAGCTTTTCCATCGTATAAAACGAATAACTGCAACCAGTGTGAAAGTACTGGTCATTTCTGCGTTCCGGGCTACCTAGGCTTCACCCTAGGGCGCTGTTCCACCAGATGGAATAGTTAGGGCACAAGAAGTCAACTCCAGAAGCATAAACTACAAAATAAATACAACAGTCTTTCCATCGTATAAAACGAATAATTGCAACCTGTGTGATGGTTATGGACATATCTACGTTCTGGGCAATCTAGGCTTCACTCTAGGGCGTTGCTCCACCAGATCGAATAGTTAGGGCCTTAGAAGTCAACGCCAGAAGCATAAAATACAATAAAGATGCAACAGCTTTTCCATCGTGTAACAGGAATAATTGCAAACAGTGTGAAGGTAAAGGTATGTTCTACGTTCCGGGAAAACTAGGCTTCACGCTAGGGTGTTGCTCCACCAGATGGAATAGCTAGGGCCTTAGAAGACAACGCCCGAAGCATAAAATGCAAAATAAATAGAACTGTTTTTCCATTGTATAAAACGAATAACTGCCACCAGTGTGAAAGTTATGGTCATTTCTACGTTCCGGGCAACCTAGGCTTCCCCCTAGGGCGTTGCTCCAACAGATTGCATAGTTAGGGTCTTAGAAGTCAATGCCCGAAGCATAAAATGCAGTAAAAATACAACAGTTAATCCATCGTATAGCAGGAATAATTTGCAACCAGTGTGAAGGTTATGGTCGTATCTACGTTCCGGGCAACCTAGGCATCACTGTAGTGCGTTGCTCCACCAGATCGAATAGTTAGGTCCTTAGAAGTCAACGCCAGAAGCATAAAATACGATATAAATACAACAGCTTTTCCATCGTAAAAAACGAATAATTGCAACTAGTGTGAAAGTTATGGTTATTTCTACATTCCGAGCAACCTATGCTTCACCCTAGGGCGCTGCTCCGCCAGATCGAATAGTTAGGGCCTTAGAAGTCAACGCCCGAAGCATAAAATGCAAAATACATAGATCAGTTTTTCCATTGTATAAAACGAATAACTGCAACCAGTGTGAAAGTACTGGTCATTTCTGCGTTCCGGGCAACCTAGGCTTCACCCTAGGGCGCTGTTCCACCAGATGGAATAGTTAGGGCCTAAGAAGTCAACGCCAGAAGCATAAAATACGATATAAATACAACAGCTTTTCCATCGTATAAAACGAATACTGGTAACCAGTGTGAAGGTTATGGTCATTTCTACGTTCCTGGCAACCTAGGTTTCACTCTAGGGCGTTGCTCCACCAGATCGAATAGCTAGGGGCTAAGAATTCAACGCCCGAAGCATAAAATGCAAAATACATAGAACAGTTTTTCCATTGTATAAAACGAACAACTGCAACCAGTGTGAAAGTACTGGTCATTTCTGCGTTCCGGGCTACCTAGGCTTCACCCTAGGGCGCTGTTCCACCAGATGGAATAGTTAGGGCATAAGAAGTCAACGCCAGAAGCATAAACTACAAAATAAATACAACAGTCTTTCCATCGTATAAAACGAATAATTGCAACCTGTGTGATGGTTATGGACATATCTACGTTCTGGGCAATCTAGGCTTCACTCTAGGGCGTTGCTCCACCACATCGAATAGTTAGGGCCTTAGAAGTTAACGCCAGAAGCATAAAATACAATAAAGATGCAACAGTTTTTCCATCGTATAACAGGAATAATTGCAAACAGTGTGAAGGTAATGGTATGTTCTACGTTCCGGGCAAACTAGGCTTCACGCTAGGGTGTTGCTCCACCAGATGGAATAGCTAGGGCCTTAGAAGTAAACGCCCGAAGCATAAAATGCAAAATAAATGGAACAGTTTTTCCATTGTATAAAACGAATAACTGCAACCAGTGTGAAAGTACTGGTCATGTCTACGTTCCGGGTAACCTAGGTTTCACTCTAGGGCGTTGCTCCACCAGATCGAATAGCTAGGGGCTTAGAATTCAACGCCAGAAGGATAAAATACAATATAAGTACAACAGTTTTTCCATCGTATAAAATGAATATTTGCAAACATTGTGAAAGTAATGGTCATTTCTACGTTCCGGGCAACCCATGCGACACTCTAGGGCGTTGCTCCGCTACACCTAATAGCTACGGCCTACAAAGTCAACGCCAGAAGCATAAAATACGATATAAGTACAACAGCTGGTCCATCATATAAAACGAGTAATGGTAACCAGTGTGAAAGTTATGGTCATTTCTACGTTCCGGTCGACCTAGGCTTCACTCTAGGACGTTGATCCACCAGATCGAATAGTTTGGGCCTATGAAGTCAACGCCAGGAGCATAAAATACTATAAAGGTGCAACAGTTTTTCCATCGTATAACAGGAATAATTGCAACCAGTGTGAAAGTACTGGTCATTTCTGCGTTCCGGGCAACCTAGTCTTCACCCTAGGGCGCTGTTCCACCAGATGGAATAGTTAGGGCCTAAGAAGTCAGCGCCAGAAGCATAAAATACGATATAAATACAACAGCTTTTCCATCGTATAAAACGAATAATGGTAACCAGTGTGAAAGTTATGGTCATTTCTACGTTCCTGGCAACCTAGGCTTCACCCTAGGGCGTTGTTCCACCAGATGGAATAGTTAGGGCCTACGAAGTCAACGCCAGAAGCATAAAATACGATATAATTTCAACAGCTTTTCCATCGTATAAAACGAATAACTGCAACCAGTGTGAAAGTACTGGTCATTTCTGCGTTCCGGGCTACCTAGGCTTCACCCTAGGGCGCTGTTCCACCAGATGGAATAGTTAGGGCACAAGAAGTCAACGCCAGAAGCATAAACAACAAAATAAATACAACAGTCTTTCCATCGTATAAAACGAATAATTGCAACCTGTGTGATGGTTATGGACATATCTACGTTCTGGGCATTCTAGGCTTCACTCTAGGGCGTTGGTCCACCAGATCGAATAGTTAGGGCCTTAGAAGTCAACGCCAGAAGCATAAAATGCAATAAAGATGCAACAGTTTTTCCATCGTATAACAGGAATAATTGCAAACAGTGTGAAGGTAATGGTATGTTCTACGTTCCGGGCAAACTAGGCTTCACGCTAGGGTGTTGCTCCACCAGATGGAATAGCTAGGGCCTTAGAAGTCAACGCCCGAAGCATAAAATGCAAAATAAATAGAACTGTTTTTCCATTGTATAAAACGAATAACTGCAACCAGTGTGAAAGTACTGGTCATTTCTACGTTCCGGGTAACCTAGGTTTCACTCTAGGGCGTTGCTCCACCAGATCGAATAGCTAGGGGCTTAGAATTCAACGCCAGAAGTATAAAATACAATATAAGTACAACAGTTTTTCCATCGTATAAAATGAATAATTGCAGACATTGTGAAAGTAATGGTCAATTCTACGTTCCGGTCAACCTAGGCGTCACTCTAATGCGTTGCTCCACCACATCTAATAGCTACGGCCTTAGAAGTCAACGCCAGGAGCATAAAATACAATATAAATACAACAGCTTTTCCATCGTATAAAATGAATAATTGCAAACAGTGTGAAAGTAATGGTCATGTCTACGTTCCGGGTAACCTAGGTTTCACTCTAGGGCGTTGCTCCACCAGTTAGAATAGCAAGGGACTTAGAATTCAACGCCAGAAGAATAAAATACAACATAAGTACAACAGTTTTTCCATCGTATAAAATGAATATTTGCAAACATTGTGAAAGTAATGGTCATTGCTACGTTCCGGGCAACCCATGCGACACTCTAGGGCGTTACTCCACCACATCTAATAGCTACGGCCTTCAAAGTCAACGCCAGAAGCATGAAATACGATATAAGTACAACAGCTTGTCCATCATATAAAACGAGTAATGGTAACCAGTGTGAAAGTTATGGTCATTTCTACGTTCCGGTCAACCTAGGCTTCACTCTAGGACGTTGATCCACCAGATCGAATAGTTTGGGCCTATGAAGTCAACGCCAGAAGCATAAGATACAATAAAGGTGCAACAGTTTTTCCATCGCATAACAGGAATAATTGCAACCAGTGTGAAGGTAATGGTGTGTTCTACGTTCCGGGCAACCTAGGGTACACCGTACGGCGTTGTTCCACCAGATCGAATAGTTAGGGCCTAAGAAGTCAACGCCAGAAGCATAAAATACGATATAAATACAACAGCTTTTCCATCGTATAAGACGAATAATTGCAACCAGTGTGAATGTAATGGTCATTTCAACGTTCCGGGCAACCTAGGCTTCACTCTAGGGCGTTGCTCCACGAGATCGAATAATTAGGGCCTTAGAAATCAACGCCAGAAGCATAAAATACAATATAAATACAACAGTCTTACCATCCTATAACAGGAATAATTGCAACCCGTGTGAAAGTGATGGTCATTTCTACGTTCCAGGCAACCTAGGCTTCACTCTAGGGCGTTGTTCCACCAGATCGAATAGCTAGGGCCTAAGAAGTCAACGCCAGAAGCATAAAATACAATATAAATATAACAGTTTTTCCATCGCATAAAACGAATAATAGCAACCAGTGTGAAAGTTATGGTCATTTCTACGTTCCGGGCAACCTAGGCTTCACTCTAGGGCGTTGTTCCACCAGATCAAACAGTTAGGGCCTTAGAAGTCAACGCCCGAAGCATTAAATACAAAATAAATAGAACAGTTTTTCCATTGTATAAAACGAATAATTGCTAGCAGTTTAAAAGTTATGGTCATTTCTACGTCCCGGGCAACCTAGGTTTCACTCCAGGGCGTTGCTCCACCAGGTCGAATAGTTACGGCCTAAGAAGTCAACGCCAGAAGCATAAAATACGATAAAGATGCATCAGTTTTTCCAGCGTATAAAACGAATAATTGCAACCAGTGTGGAAGTTATGGTCATCTCTACGTTCCGGGCAACCTAGGCTTCACTCTAGGGCGTTGCTCGACCAGATCGAATAGCTAGGGCCTTAAGAAGTCAACGCCCGAAGCATAAAATACAAAATAAATAGAACAGTTTTTCAATCGTATAAAACGAATAATTGCTACCAGTGTGTAAGTTATGGTCATTTCTTCGTTCCGAGCAACCGAGGCTTCACTCTAGGGCGTTGCTCCACCAGATCGAATAGTTAGGTCCTTAGAAGTAAACGCCAGAAGCATAAAATACGATATAAATACAACAGCTTTTCCATCGTATAAAAGGAATAATTGCAAACAGTGTGAAAGTAATGGTCATTTCTACATTCCGGGCAACCTAGGCTTCACCCTAGGCCGTTGTTCCTCCAGATCGAATAGTTAGGGCCTAAGAAGTGAACGCCAGAACCATAAAATGCAATAAAAATACAACAGTGTTTCCATCATATAACAGGAATAATTGCAACCAGTTTGAAAGTGATGGCCAATTCTACGTTCTGGGCAACCTAGGCTTAACTCTAGGGCGTTGCTCCACCAGACCGAATAGTTACGGCCTAAGAAGTCAACGCCAGAAGCAGAAAATACGATATAAATACAACAGCTTTTCCATCGTATAAAACGAATAATAGCAACCAGTGTGAAAGTTATGGTCATTTCTAAGTTCCGGGCAACCTAGGCTTCACTCTAGGGCGTTGCTCCACCAGATCATACAGTTAGGGCCTCAGAAGTCAACGCCCCAAGCATAAAACACAAAATAAAAAGAACGGTTTTTCCATTGTATAAAACGAATAATTGCTACCAGTGTAAAAGTTATGGTCATTCCTACGTTCCGGGCAACCTAGGCTTCACACTAGGGCGTTGCTCCACCAGTTCAAACAGTTAGGGCCTTAGAAGTCAACGCCCGAAGCATTAAATTCAAAATAAATAGAACAGTTTTTCCATTGTATAAAACGAATAATTGCAACCTGTGTGAAGGTTATGGTCATTTCTACATTGCGAGCAACCTAGGCTTCACTCTAGGGCGTTGCTCCACCAGATCGAATAGCTAGGGCCTAAGAAGTCAACGCCAGAAGCATAAAATACAATATAAATACAACAGCTTTTCCATCGTATAAAACGAATAATTGCAACCAGTGTGAAAGTAATGGTCATTTCTACGTTTCGAGCACCCTAGGCGTCACTCTAGGGCGTTGCTCCACCAGATCAAACAGTTAGGGCCTTAGAAGCCAACGCCCGAAGCATTAAATACAAAATAAATAGAACAGTTTTTCCATTGTATAAAACGAATAATTGCTACCAGTGTAAAAGTTACGGTCATTTCTACGTTCCGGGCAACCTAGGCTTCACCCGAGGGCGTTGTTCCACCAGATCGAATAGTTAGGGCCTAGGAAGTGAACGCCAGAAGCATAAAATACAATATGAATACAACAGTCCTTGCATCCTATAACAGGAGTAATTGCAGCCCGTGTGAAAGTGATGGTCATTTCAACGTTCCAGGCAACCTAGGCTTCACTCTAGGGCGTTGCTCCACCACATCTAATAGCTACGGCCTTAGAAGTCAACCGCACACGAATAAAATACAATCAAGATGCAACAGCTTTTCCATAGTATAAAACGAATAATTGCAACCAGTGTGAAAGTTATGGTCATTTATACTTTCCGGGCAATCTAGGCTTCACCCTAGGACGTTTCTCCAACAGATTGAATAGTTAGGATCTTAGAAGTCATCGCCTGAAGCATAAAATACCAAATAAATAGAACGGTTTTTCCATTGTATAAAACGAATTATTGCTACCGGTGTAAAAGTTATGGTCATTTCTACGTTCTGGGCAACCTGGGCTTCAGCCTAGGGCATTGCTCCAACAGATTGAATAGTTAGTGCCTTAGAAGTCAACGCCAGAAGCATAAAATACGATATAAATACAACAGTTTTCCATCGTATAAAAGGAATAATTGCAAACAGTGTGAAAGTAATGGTCATTGCTACGTTCCGGGCAACCTAGGCTTCACTCTAGGGCGTTGCTCCACCAGATCAAACAGTTAGGGCCTTAGAAGTCAACGCCCGAAGCATAAAATACAAAATAAATGGAACAGTTTTTCCATTGCATAAAACGAATAATTGCTGCCAGTGTAAAAGTTATGGTCATTTCTACGTTCCGGGCAACCTAGGCTTCACCATAGGGCGTTGCTCCACCAGATCGAATGGTTAGGGCCTAAGAAGTGAACGCCAGAAGCATAAAATACAATATAAATACAACAGTCTTTCCATCGTATAAAACGAATAATTGCAACCAGTAAGAAACTTATGGTCATTTCTACTTTCCGAGCAACCTAGGCTTCACCCTAGGTCGTTGCTCCAACAGATTGAATAGTTAGGGCCTTAGAAATCAACGCCAGAAGCATAAAATACAATAAAGGTGCAAAGGTTTTTCCATCGTATAACAGGAATAACTGCAAACAGTGTGAAAGTAATGGTCATTTCCAT
The DNA here is from genome assembly GCF_051401765.1 of Calliopsis andreniformis. NCBI lineage: Eukaryota > Metazoa > Arthropoda > Insecta > Hymenoptera > Andrenidae > Calliopsis > Calliopsis andreniformis. Next base: position 2,845,706 of record NW_027480460.1, on the reverse strand, counting down.
GGTCCGGGCCTCCTAGTCTTCACTCTGGGGCGTTGTTCCACAAGATCGAATAGTTAGGGCCTAAGAAGTCAACGCCACAAGCATAAAATACGATATAAATACAACAGCTTTTCCATCGTATAAAACGAATAATAGCAACCAGTGTGAAAGTTATGGTCATTTCTAAGTTCCGGGCAACCTAGGCTTCACTCTAGGGCGTTGCTCCACCAGATCATACAGTTAGGGCCTTAGAAGTCAACGCCCCAAGCATAAAACACAAAATAAAAAGAACGGTTTTTCCATTGTATAAAACGAATAATTGCAACCAGTGTAAAAGTTATGGTCATTCCTACGTTCCGGGCAACCTAGTCTTCACACTCGGGCGTTGCTCCACCAGTTCAAACAGTTAGGGCCTTAGAAGTCAACGCCCGAAGCATTAAATTCAAAATAAATAGAACAGTTTTTCCATTGTATAAAACGAATAATTGCTACCAGTGTAAAAGTTATGGTCATTTCTACGTTCCGGGCAACCTAGGTTTCACTCCAGGGCGTTGCTCCACCAGACCGAATAGTTACGGCCTAAGAAGTCAACGCCAGAAGCATAAAATACGATATAAATACAACAGCTTTTCCATCGTATAAAACGAATAATAGCAACCAGTGTGAAAGTTATGGTCATTTCTACGTTCTGGGCAACCTAGGCTTCAGCCTAGGGCATTGCTCCAACATATCGAATAGTTAGTGCCTTAGAAGTCAACGCCAGAAGCATAAAATACAATAAAGATGCAACAGTTTTTCCATCGTATAACAGGAGTAATTGCAACCAGTGTGAAGGTAATGGTATGTTCTACGTTCCGGGCAACCTATGCTTCACTCTAGGGCGGTGCTCTACCAGATTAAGTAGTTAGGTCGTAAGAAGTCAACGCCAGAAGCATAAAATACAATATAAATACAACAGCTTTTCCATCGTATATAATGTATATTTGCAAACAGTGTGAAAGTAATGGTCATTTCCATGTTCCGGGCAACCTGGGCTTCACTCTAGGGCGTTGTTCCACCAGATCGAATAGTTAGGGCCTAAGAGGTCAACGCCAGAAGCATAAAATACAATATAAATATAACAGTTTTTCCATCGTCTAAAAGGAATAATAGCAACCAGTGTGAAAGTTATGGTCATTTCTACGTTCCGGGCAACATTGGCTTCACTCTAGGGCGTTGCTCCACCAGATCGAATAGTTAGGTCCTTAGAAGTCAACGCCAGAAGCATAAAATACGATATAAATACAACAGCTTTTCCATCGTATAAAACGAATAATTGCAACCTGTGTGATGGTTATGGACATATCTACGTTCTGGGCATTCTAGGCTTCACTCTAGGGCGTTGGTCCACCAGATCGAATAGTTAGGGCCTTAGAAGTCAACGCCAGAAGCATAAAATGCAATAAAGATGCAACAGTTTTTCCATCGTATAACAGGAATAATTGCAAACAGTGTGAAGGTAATGGTATGTTCTACGTTCCGGGCAAACTAGGCTTCACGCTAGGGTGTTGCTCCACCAGATGGAATAGCTAGGGCCTTAGAAGTCAACGCCCGAAGCATAAAATGCAAAATAAATAGAACTGTTTTTCCATTGTATAAAACGAATAACTGCAACCAGTGTGAAAGTACTGGTCATTTCTACGTTCCGGGTAACCTAGGTTTCACTCTAGGGCGTTGCTCCACCAGATCGAATAGCTAGGGGCTTAGAATTCAACGCCAGAAGTATAAAATACAATATAAGTACAACAGTTTTTCCATCGTATAAAATGAATAATTGCAGACATTGTGAAAGTAATGGTCAATTCTACGTTCCGGTCTACCTAGGCGTCACTCTAATGCGTTGCTCCACCACATCTAATAGCTACGGCCTTAGAAGTCAACGCCAGGAGCATAAAATACAATATAAATACAACAGCTTTTCCATCGTATAAAATGAATAATTGCAAACAGTGTGAAAGTAATGGTCATGTCTACGCTCCGGGTAACCTAGGTTTCACTCTAGGGCGTTGCTCCACCAGTTAGAATAGCAAGGGACTTAGAATTCAACGCCAGAAGAATAAAATACAACATAAGTACAACAGTTTTTCCATCGTATAAAATGAATATTTGCAAACATTGTGAAAGTAATGGTCATTGCTACGTTCCGGGCAACCCGTGCGACACTCTAGGGCGTTACTCCACCACATCTAATAGCTACGGCCTTCAAAGTCAACGCCAGAAGCATAAAATACGATATAAGTACAACAGCTTGTCCATCATATAAAACGAGTAATGGTAACCAGTGTGAAAGTTATGGTCATTTCTACGTTCCGGTCAACCTAGGCTTCACTCTAGGACGTTGATCCACCAGATCGAATAGTTTGGGCCTATGAAGTCAACGCCAGAAGCATAAAATACAATAAAGGTGCAACAGTTTTTCCATCGCATAACAGGAATAATTGCAACCAGTGTGAAGGTAATGGTGTGTTCTACGTTCCGGGCAACCTAGGGTTCACCCTACGGCGTTGTTCCACCAGATCGAATAGTTAGGGCCTAAGAAGTCAACGCCAGAAGCATAAAATACGATATAAATACAACAGCTTTTCCATCGTATAAGACGAATAATTGCAACCAGTGTGAATGTAATGGTCATTTCAACGTTCCGGGCAACCTAGGCTTCACTCTAGGGCGTTGCTCCACGAGATCGAATAATTAGGGCCTTAGAAATCAACGCCAGAAGCATAAAATACAATATAAATACAACAGTCTTACCATCCTATAACAGGAATAATTGCAACCCGTGTGAAAGTGATGGTCATTTCTACGTTCCAGGCAACCTAGGCTTCACTCTAGGGCGTTGTTCCACCAGATCGAATAGCTAGGGCCTAAGAAGTCAACGCCAGAAGCATAAAATACAATATAAATATAACAGTTTTTCCATCGCATAAAACGAATAATAGCAACCAGTGTGAAAGTTATGGTCATTTCTACGTTCCGGGCAACCTAGGCTTCACTCTAGGGCGTTGTTCCACCAGATCAAACAGTTAGGTCCTTAGAAGTCAACGCCCGAAGCATTAAATACAAAATAAATAGAACAGTTTTTCCATTGTATAAAACGAATAATTGCTAGCAGTTTAAAAGTTATGGTCATTTCTACGTCCCGGGCAACCTAGGTTTCACTCCAGGGCGTTGCTCCACCAGATCGAATAGTTACGGCCTAAGAAGTCAACGCCAGAAGCATAAAATACGATAAAGATGCATCAGTTTTTCCAGCGTATAAAACGAATAATTGCAACCAGTGTGGAAGTTATGGTCATCTCTACGTTCCGGGCAACCTAGGCTTCACTCTAGGGCGTTGCTCGACCAGATCGAATAGCTAGGGCCTTAGAAGTCAACGCCCGAAGCATAAAATACAAAATAAATAGAACAGTTTTTCCATCGTATAAAACGAATAATTGCTACCAGTGTGAAAGTTATAGCCATTGCTACGTACCGCGCAGCCTAGGCTTCACCCAAGGGCGTTGTTCCACCAGATGGAATAGTTAGGGCCTAAGAAGTCAACGCCAGAAGCATAAAATACGATATAAATACAACAGCTTTTCCATCGTATAAGACGAATAATTGCAACCAGTGTGAATGTAATGGTCATTTCTTCGTTCCGGGCGACCTAGGCTTCACTCTAGGGCGTTGCTCCACCAGATCGAATAATTAGGGCCTTAGAAATCAACGCCAGAAGCATAAAATACAATAAAGATGCAACAGTTTTTCCATCGTAAAACAGGAATAATTGCAACCAGTGTGAAGATAATGGTCTTTTCTACGTTCCGGGCAACCTAGGCTTCACTCTACGGCGTTGTTCCGCCAGATCGAATAGTTAGGGCCTAAGAAGTCAACGCCAGAAGCATAGAATACGATATAAATACAACAGCTTTTCCGTCGTATAAAACGAATAATTGCAACCAGTGTGAAAGTTGTGGACATTTATACATTCCGAGCAACCTAGTGTTCACTCTAGGGAGTTGCTCCACCAGATCGAACAGTTAGGGCCTTAGAAGTCAACGCCAGAAGCATAAAATACAATAAAGATGCAAAAGTTTTTCCATCGTATAACAGGAATAACTGCAAACAGTGTGAAAGTAATGGTCATTTCCATGTTCCGGGCCTCCTAGTCTTCACTCTGGGGCGTTGTTCCACAAGATCGAATAGTTAGGGCCTAAGAAGTCAACGCCAGAAGCATAAAATACAATATAAATATAACAGTTTTTCCATCGTCTAAAAGGAATAATAGCAACCAGTGTGAAAGTTATGGTCATTTCTACGTTCCGGGCAACATTGGCTTCACTCTAGGGCGTTGCTCCACCAGATCGAATAGTTAGGTCCTTAGAAGTCAACGCCAGAAGCATAAAATACGATATAAATACAACAGCTTTTCCATCGTATAAAACGAATAATGGTAACCAGTGTGAAAGTTATGGTCATTTCTACGTTCCTGGCAACCTAGGCTTCACCCTAGGGCGTTGTTCCACCAGATGGAATAGTTAGGGCCTAAGAAGTCAACGCCAGAAGCATAAAATACGCTAAAGATGCAACAGTTTTTCCATCGTATAAAACGAATAATTGCAACCAGTGTGAAAGTTATGGTCATTTCTACATTCCGAGCAACCTAGGCTTCACTCTAGGGCGTTGCTCCGCCAGATCGAATAGTTAGGTCCTTAGAAGTCAACGCCCGAAGCATAAAATACAAAATAAATAGAACAGGTTTTCCATCGTATAAAAGGAATAATTGCAAACAGTGTGAAAGTAATGGTCATTTCTACGTTCCGGGCAACCTAGGCTTCACTCTACGGCGTTGTTCCGCCAGATCGAATAGTTAGGGCCTAAGAAGTCAACACCAGAAGAATAAAATACAAAATAAATACAACAGCCTTTACACCGTATAAAACGAATAATTGCAACCTGTGTGAAGGTTATGGTCATTTCTACATTGCGAGCAACCTAGGCTTCACTCTAGGGCGTTGCTCCGCCAGATCGAATAGTTAGGTCCTTAGAAGTCAACGCCAGAAGCATAAAATACGATATAAATACAACAGTTTTCCATCGTATAAAAGGAATAATTGCAAACAGTGTGAAAGTAATGGTCATTGCTACGTTCCGGGCAACCTAGGCTTCACTCTAGGGCGTTGCTCCACCAGATCAAACAGTTAGGGCCTTAGAAGTCAACGCCCGAAGCATAAAATACAAAATAAATGGAACAGTTTTTCCATTGCATAAAACGAATAATTGCTGCCAGTGTATAAGTTATGGTCATTTCTACGTTCCGGGCAACCTAGGCTTCACCATAGGGCGTTGCTCCACCAGATCGAATGGTTAGGGCCTAAGAAGTGAACGCCAGAAGCATAAAATACAATATAAATACAACAGTCTTTCCATCGTATAAAACGAATAATTGCAACCAGTAAGAAACTTATGGTCATTTCTACTTTCCGAGCAACCTAGGCTTCACCCTAGGTCGTTGCTCCAACAGATTGAATAGTTGGGGCCTTAGAAATCAACGCCAGAAGCATAAAATACAATAAAGATGCAAAGGTTTTTCCATCGTATAACAGGAATAACTGCAAACAGTGTGAAAGTAATGGTCATTTCCATGGTCCGGGCCTCCTAGTCTTCACTCTGGGGCGTTGTTCCACAAGATCGAATAGTTAGGGCCTAAGAAGTCAACGCCACAAGCATAAAATACGATATAAATACAACAGCTTTTCCATCGTATAAAACGAATAATAGCAACCAGTGTGAAAGTTATGGTCATTTCTAAGTTCCGGGCAACCTAGGCTTCACTCTAGGGCGTTGCTCCACCAGATCATACAGTTAGGGCCTTAGAAGTCAACGCCCCAAGCATAAAACACAAAATAAAAAGAACGGTTTTTCCATTGTATAAAACGAATAATTGCAACCAGTGTAAAAGTTATGGTCATTTCTACGTTCCGGGCAACCTAGGCTTCACACTAGGGCGTTGCTCCACCAGTTCAAACAGTTGGGGCCTTAGAAGTCAACGCCCGAAGCATTAAATTCAAAATAAATAGAACAGTTTTTCCATTGTATAAAACGAATAATTGCTACCAGTGTAAAAGTTATGGTCATTTCTACGTTCCGGGCAACCTAGGTTTCACTCCAGGGCGTTGCTCCACCAGACCGAATAGTTACGGCCTAAGAAGTCAACGCCAGAAGCATAAAATACGATATAAATACAACAGCTTTTCCATCGTATAAAACGAATAATAGCAACCAGTGTGAAAGTTATGGTCATTTCTACGTTCTGGGCAACCTAGGCTTCAGCCTAGGGCATTGCTCCAACATATCGAATAGTTAGTGCCTTAGAAGTCAACGCCAGAAGCATAAAATACAATAAAGATGCAACAGTTTTTCCATCGTATAACAGGAGTAATTGCAACCAGTGTGAAGGTAATGGTATGTTCTACGTTCCGGGCAACCTATGCTTCACTCTAGGGCGGTGCTCTACCAGATTAAGTAGTTAGGTCGTAAGAAGTCAACGCCAGAAGCATAAAATACAATATAAATACAACAGCTTTTCCATCGTATATAATGTATATTTGCAAACAGTGTGAAAGTAATGGTCATTTCCATGTTCCGGGCAACCTGGGCTTCACTCTAGGGCGTTGTTCCACCAGATCGAATAGTTAGGGCCTAAGAGGTCAACGCCAGAAGCATAAAATACAATATAAATATAACAGTTTTTCCATCGTCTAAAAGGAATAATAGCAACCAGTGTGAAAGTTATGGTCATTTCTACGTTCCGGGCAACATTGGCTTCACTCTAGGGCGTTGCTCCACCAGATCGAATAGTTAGGTCCTTAGAAGTCAACGCCAGAAGCATAAAATACGATATTAATACAACAGCTTTTCCATCGTATAAAACGAATAATGGTAACCAGTGTGAAAGTTATGGTCATTTCTACGTTCCTGGCAACCTAGGCTTCACCCTAGGCCGTTGTTCCACCAGATGGAATAGTTAGGGCCTACGAAGTCAACGCCAGAAGCATAAAATACGATATAATTTCAACAGCTTTTCCATCGTATAAATCGAATAACTGCAACCAGTGTGAAAGTACTGGTCATTTATGCGTTCCGGGCTACCTAGGCTTCACCCTAGGGCGCTGTTCCACCAGGTGGAATAGTTAGGGCACAAGAAGTCAACGCCAGAAGCATAAACTACAAAATAAATACAACAGTCTTTCCATCGTATAAAACGAATAATTGCAAACTGTGTGATGGTTATGGACATATCTACGTTCCGGGCCTCCTAGTCTTCACTCTGGGGCGTTGTTCCACAAGATCGAATAGTTAGGGCCTAAGAAGTCAACGCCAGAAGCATAAAATACAATATAAATATAACAGTTTTTCCATCGTCTAAAAGGAATAATAGCAACCAGTGTGAAAGTTATGGTCATTTCTACGTTCCGGGCAACATTGGCTTCACTCTAGGGCGTTGCTCCACCAGATCGAATAGTTAGGTCCTTAGAAGTCAACGCCAGAAGCATAAAATACGATATAAATACAACAGCTTTTCCATCGTATAAAACGAATAATTGCAACCAGTGTGAAAGCTATGGTCATTTCTACGTTCTGGGCAACCTGGGCTTCAGCCTAGGGCATTGCTCCGACAGATTGAATAGTTAGTGCGTTAGAAGTCAACGCCAGAAGCATAAAATACAATAAAGATGCAACAGTTTTTCCATCGTATAACACGAGTAATTGCAACCAGTGTGAAGGTAATGGTATGTTCTACGTTCCGGGCAACCTATGCTTCACTCTAGGGCGGTGCTCTACCAGATTAAGTAGTTAGGTCGTAAGAAGTCAACGCCAGAAGCATAAAATACAATATAAATACAACAGCTTTTCCATCGTATATAATGTATATTTGCAAACAGTGTGAAAGTAATGGTCATTACCATGTTTCGGGCAACCTGGGCTTCACTCTAGGGCGTTGTTCCACTAGATCGAATAGTTAGGGCCTAACAGGTCAACGCCAGAAGCATAAAATACGATATAAATACAACAGCTTTTCCATCGTATAAAACGAATAATTGCAACCAGTGTGGAAGTTATGGTCATCTCTACGTTCCGGGCAACCTAGGCTTCACTCTAGGGCGTTGCTCGACCAGATCGAATAGCTAGGGCCTTAGAAGTCAACGACCGAAGCATAAAATACAAAATAAATAGAACAGTTTTTCCATCGTATAAAACGAATAATTGCTACCAGTGTGAAAGTTATGGTCATTTCTTCGTTCCGGCAACCTAGGCTTCACACCAGAGCGTTTTTCCACCAGATCGAATAGTTAGGGCCTAGGAAGTGAACGCCAGAAGCATAAAATACAATATAAATACAACAGTTTATTCATCATATAAAACGAGTAATTGCAACCAGTATGAAAGTTGTGGTCATTTCAACTTTCCTGTCAACCTAGGCTACACCCTAGGGCGCTGCTCCAACGGATTGAATAGTTAGGGCCTTAGAAGTCAACGCCCGAACCATAGAATGCAAAAAAAATACAACAGTGTTTCCAACATATAACAGGAATAATTGCAACCAGTTTGATAGTGATGGCCAATTCTACGTTCCGGGCAACCTAGGCTTCACTCTATTGTGTTGCTCCACCAGATCGAATAGTTAATGTCTTAGAAGGCAACGCCAGAAGCATAAAATACATTATAAATACAACAGTTATTCCATCGTATAAAACGAATAATTGCAGCAACTATGAAACTTAAGGTCATTTCTACTTTCCGAGCAACCTAGGCATCACTCTAGGGCGTTGCTCCACCAGATCGAATAGTTAGGTCCTTAGAAGTAAACGCCAGAAGCATAAAATACGATATAAATACAACAGCTTTTCCATCGTATAAAAGGAATAATTGCAAACAGTGTGAAAGTAATGGTCATTTCTACGTTCCGGGCAACCTAGGCTTCACCCTAGGCCGTTGTTCCTCCATATCGAATAGTTAGGGCCTAAGAAGTGAACGCCAGAACCATAAAATGCAATAAAAATACAACAGTGTTTCCATCATATAACAGGAATAATTGCAACCAGTTTGAAAGTGATGGCCAATTCTACGTTCTGGGCAACCCAGGCTTAACTCTAGGGCGTTGCTCCACCAGGCCGAATAGTTACGGCCTAAGAAGTCAACGCCAGAAGCATAAAATACGATATAAATACAACAGCTTTTCCATCGTATAAAACGAATAATAGCAACCAGTGTGAAAGTTATGGTCATTTCTAAGTTCCGGGCAACCTAGGCTTCACTCTAGGGCGTTGCTCCACCAGATCATACAGTTAGGGCCTTAGAAGTCAACGCCCCAAGCATAAAACACAAAATAAAAAGAACGGTTTTTCCATTGTATAAAACGAATAATTGCTGCCAGTGTAAAAGTTATGGTCATTCCTACGTTCCGGGCAACCTAGGCTTCACACTATGGCGTTGCTCCACCAGTTCAAACAGTTAGGGCCTTAGAAGTCAACGCCCGAAGCATTAAATTCAAAATAAATAGAACAGTTTTTCCATTGTATAAAACGAATAATTGCTACCAGTGTAAAAGTTATGGTCATTTCTACGTTCCGGGCAACCTAGGTTTCACTCCAGGGCGTTGCTCCACCAGACCGAATAGTTACGGCCTAAGAAGTCAACGCCAGAAGCATAAAATACGATATAAATACAACAGCTTTTCCATCGTATAAAACGAATAATAGCAACCAGTGTGAAAGTTATGGTCATTTCTACGTTCCGGGCAACCTAGGTTTCACTCCAGGGCGTTGCTACTCCAGATCGAATAGTTACGGCCTAAGAAGTCAACGCCAGAAGCATAAAATACGCTAAAGATGCAACAGTTTTTCCATCGTATAAAACGAATAATTGCAACCAGTGTGAAAGTTATGGTCATTTCTACATTCCGAGCAACCTAGGCTTCACTCTAGGGCGTTGCTCCGCCAGATCGAATAGTTAGGTCCTTAGAAGTCAACGCCCGAAGCATAAAATACAAAATAAATAGAACAGGTTTTCCATCGTATAAAAGGAATAATTGCAAACAGTGTGAAAGTAATGGTCATTTCTACGTTCCGGGCAACCTAGGCTTCACTCTACGGCGTTGTTCCGCCAGATCGAATAGTTAGGGCCTAAGAAGTCAACACCAGAAGAATAAAATACAAAATAAATACAACAGCCTTTACACCGTATAAAACGAATAATTGCAACCTGTGTGAAGGTTATGGTCATTTCTACATTCCGAGCAACCTAGGCTTCACTCTAGGGCGTTGCTCCGCCAGATCGAATAGTTAGGTCCTTAGAAGTCAACGCCAGAAGCATAAAATACGATATGAATACAACAGTTTTCCATCGTATAAAAGGAATAATTGCAAACAGTGTGAAAGTAATGGTCATTGCTACGTTCCGGGCAACCTAGGCTTCACTCTAGGGCGTTGCTCCACCAGATCAAACAGTTAGGGCCTTAGAAGTCAACGCCCGAAGCATAAAATACAAAATAAATGGAACAGTTTTTCCATTGCGTAAAATGAATAATTGCTGCCAGTGTAAAAGTTATGGTCATTTCTACGTTCCGGGCAACCTGGGCTTCACCATAGGGCGTTGCTCCACCAGATCGAATGGTTAGGGCCTAAGAAGTGAACGCCAGAAGCATAAAATACAATATAAATACAACAGTCTTTCCATCATATAAAACGAATAATTGCAACCAGTAAGAAACTTATGGTCATTTCTACTTTCCAAGCAACCTAGGCTTCACCCTAGGGCGTTGCTCCAACAGATTGAATAGTTAGGGCCTTAGAAATCAACGCCAGAAGCATAGAATACAATAAAGATGCTAAGGTTTTTCCATCGTATTACAGGAATAACTGCAAACAGTGTGAAAGTAATGGTCATTTCCATGTTCCGGGCCTCCTAGTCTTCACTCTGGGGCGTTGTTCCACAAGATCGAATAGTTAGGGCCTAAGAAGTCAACGCCAGAAGCATAAAATACGATATAAATACAACAGCTTTTCCATCGTATAAGACGAATAATTGCAACCAGTGTGAATGTAATGGTCATTTCTACGTTCCGGGCAACCTAGGCTTCACTCTAGGGCGTTGCTCCACCAGATCCAATAATTAGGGCCTTAGAAATCAACGCCAGAAGCATAAAATACGATATAAATACAACAGCTTTTCCATCGTATAAAAGGAATAATTGCAAACAGTGTGAAAGTAATGGTCATTTCTACGTTCCGGGCAACCTAGGCTTCACCCTAGGCCGTTGTTCCTCCATATCGAATAGTTAGGGCCTAAGAAGTGAACGCCAGAACCATAAAATGCAATAAAAATACAACAGTGTTTCCATCATATAACAGGAATAATTGCAACCAGTTTGAAAGTGATGGCCAATTCTACGTTCTGGGCAACCCAGGCTTAACTCTAGGGCGTTGCTCCACCAGGCCGAATAGTTACGGCCTAAGAAGTCAACGCCAGAAGCATAAAATACGATATAAATACAACAGCTTTTCCATCGTATAAAACGAATAATAGCAACCAGTGTGAAAGTTATGGTCATTTCTAAGTTCCGGGCAACCTAGGCTTCACTCTAGGGCGTTGCTCCACCAGATCATACAGTTAGGGCCTTAGAAGTCAACGCCCCAAGCATAAAACACAAAATAAAAAGAACGGTTTTTCCATTGTATAAAACGAATAATTGCTGCCAGTGTAAAAGTTATGGTCATTCCTACGTTCCGGGCAACCGAGGCTTCACACTATGGCGTTGCTCCACCAGTTCAAACAGTTAGGGCCTTAGAAGTCAACGCCCGAAGCATTAAATTCAAAATAAATAGAACAGTTTTTCCATTGTATAAAACGAATAATTGCTACCAGTGTAAAAGTTATGGTCATTTCTACGTTCCGGGCAACCTAGGTTTCACTCCAGGGCGTTGCTCCACCAGACCGAATAGTTACGGCCTAAGAAGTCAACGCCAGAAGCATAAAATACGATATAAATACAACAGCTTTTCCATCGTATAAAACGAATAATAGCAACCAGTGTGAAAGTTATGGTCATTTCTACGTTCCGGGCAACCTAGGTTTCACTCCAGGGCGTTGCTACTCCAGATCGAATGGTTACGGCCTAAGAAGTCAACGCCAGAAGCATAAAATACGCTAAAGATGCAACAGTTTTTCCATCGTATAAAACGAATAATTGCAACCAGTGTGAAAGTTATGGTCATTTCTACATTCCGAGCAACCTAGGCTTCACTCTAGGGCGTTGCTCCGCCAGATCGAATAGTTAGGTCCTTAGAAGTCAACGCCCGAAGCATAAAATACAAAATAAATAGAACAGGTTTTCCATCGTATAAAAGGAATAATTGCAAACAGTGTGAAAGTAATGGTCATTTCTACGTTCCGGGCAACCTAGGCTTCACTCTACGGCGTTGTTCCGCCAGATCGAATAGTTAGGGCCTAAGAAGTCAACACCAGAAGAATAAAATACAAAATAAATACAACAGCCTTTACACCGTATAAAACGAATAATTGCAACCTGTGTGAAGGTTATGGTCATTTCTACATTCCGAGCAACCTAGGCTTCACTCTAGGGCGTTGCTCCGCCAGATCGAATAGTTAGGTCCTTAGAAGTCAACGCCAGAAGCATAAAATACGATATGAATACAACAGTTTTCCATCGTATAAAAGGAATAATTGCAAACAGTGTGAAAGTAATGGTCATTGCTACGTTCCGGGCAACCTAGGCTTCACTCTAGGGCGTTGCTCCACCAGATCAAACAGTTAGGGCCTTAGAAGTCAACGCCCGAAGCATAAAATACAAAATAAATGGAACAGTTTTTCCATTGCATAAAACGAATAATTGCTGCCAGTGTAAAAGTTATGGTCATTTCTACGTTCCGGACAACCTAGGCTTCACCATTGGGCGTTGCTCCACCAGATCGAATGGTTAGGGCCTAAGAAGTGAACGCCAGAAGCATAAAATACAATATAAATACAACAGTCTTTCCATCATATAAAACGAATAATTGCAACCAGTAAGAAACTTATGGTCATTTCTACTTTCCGAGCAACCTAGGCTTCACCCTAGGGCGTTGCTCCAACAGATTGAATAGTTAGGGCCTTAGAAATCAACGCCAGAAGCATAGAATACAATAAAGATGCTAAGGTTTTTCCATCGTATTACAGGAATAACTGCAAACAGTGTGAAAGTAATGGTCATTTCCATGTTCCGGGCCTCCTAGTCTTCACTCTGGGGCGTTGTTCCACAAGATCGAATAGTTAGGGCCTAAGAAGTCAACGCCAGAAGCATAAAATACGATATAAATACAACAGCTTTTCCATCGTATAAGACGAATAATTGCAACCAGTGTGAATGTAATGGTCATTTCTACGTTCCGGGCAACCTAGGCTTCACTCTAGGGCGTTGCTCCACCAGATCCAATAATTAGGGCCTTAGAAATCAACGCCAGAAGCATAAAATACAATATAAATACAACAGTCTTTCCATCCTATAACAGGAATAATTGCAACCCGTGTGAAAGTGATGGTCATTTCTACGTTCCAGGCAACCTAGGCTTCACTCTAGGGCGTTGTTCCACCAGATCGAATACCTAGGGCCTAAGAAGTCATCGCCAGAAGCATAGAATACAATATAAATATAACAGTTTTTCCACCGCATAAAACGAATAATAGCAACCAGTGTGAAAGTTATGGTCATTTCTACGTTCCAGGCAACCTAGGCTTCACTCTAGGGCGTTGTTCCACCAGATCGAATTGTTAGGGCCTAAGAAGTCAACGCCAGAAGCATAAAATACGATATAAATACAACAGCTTTTCCATCGTATAAAACGAATAATTGCAACCAGTGTGAAAGCTATGGTCATTTCTACGTTCTGGGCAACCTGGGCTTCAGCCTAGGGCATTGCTCCAACAGATTGAATAGTTAGTGCCTTAGAAGTCAACGCCAGAAGCATAAAATACAATAAAGATGCAACAGTTTTTCCATCGTATAACACGAGTAATTGCAACCAGTGTGAAGGTAATGGTATGTTCTACGTTCCGGGCAACCTATGCTTCACTCTAGGGCGGTGCTCTACCAGATTAAGTAGTTAGGTCGTAAGAAGTCAACGCCAGAAGCATAAAATACAATATAAATACAACAGCTTTTCCATCGTATATAATGTATATTTGCAAACAGTGTGAAAGTAATGGTCATTACCATGTTTCGGGCAACGTGGGCTTCACTCTAGGGCGTTGTTCCACTAGATCGAATAGTTAGGGCCTAAGAGGTCAACGCCAGAAGCATAAAATATGATATAAATACAACAGCTTTTCCATCGTATAAAACGAATAATTGCAACCAGTGTGGAAGTTATGGTCATCTCTACGTTCCGGGCAACCTAGGCTTCACTCTAGGGCGTTGCTCGACCAGATCGAATAGCTAGGCCCTTAGAAGTCAACGCCCGAAGCATAAAATACAAAATAAATAGAACAGTTTTTCCATCGTATAAAACGAATAATTGCTACCAGTGTGAAAGTTATGGTCATTTCTTCGTTCCGGCAACCTAGGCTTCACACCAGAGCGTTGTTCCACCAGATCGAACAGTTAGGGCCTAGGAAGTGAACGCCAGAAGCATAAAATACAATATAAATACAACAGTTTATTCATCATATAAAACGAGTAATTGCAACCAGTATGAAAGTTGTGGTCATTTCAACTTTCCTGTCAACCTAGGCTACACCCTAGGGCGCTGCTCCAACGGATTGAATAGTTAGGGCCTTAGAAGTCAACGCCCGAACCATAAAATGCAAAAAAAATACAACAGTGTTTCCAACATATAACAGGAATAATTGCAACCAGTTTGATAGTGATGGCCAATTCTACGTTCCGGGCAACCTAGGCTTCACTCTATTGTGTTGCTCCACCAGATCGAATAGTTAATGTCTTAGAAGGCAACGCCAGAAGCATAAAATACATTATAAATACAACAGTTATTCCATCGTATAAAACGAATAATTGCAACAACTATGAAACTTAAGGTCATTTCTACTTTCCGAGCAACCTAGGCTTCACTCTAGGGCGTTGCTCCACCAGATCGAATAGTTAGGTCCTTAGAAGTAAACGCCAGAACCATAAAATACGATATAAATACAACAGCTTTTCCATCGTATAAAAGGAATAATTGCAAACAGTGTGAAAGTAATGGTCATTTCTACGTTCCGGGCAACCTAGGCTTCACCCTAGGCCGTTGTTCCTCCAGATCGAATAGTTAGGGCCTAAGAAGTGAACGCCAGAACCATAAAATGCAATAAAAATACAACAGTGTTTCCATCATATAACAGGAATAATTGCAACCAGTTTGAAAGTGATGGCCAATTCTACGTTCTGGGCAACCCAGGCTTAACTCTAGGGCGTTGCTCCACCAGGCCGAATAGTTACGGCCTAAGAAGTCAACGCCAGAAGCATAAAATACGATATAAATACAACAGCTTTTCCATCGTATAAAACGAATAATAGCAACCAGTGTGAAAGTTATGGTCATTTCTAAGTTCCGGGCAACCTAGGCTTCACTCGAGGGCGTTGCTCCACCAGATCATACAGTTAGGGCCTTAGAAGTCAACGCCCCAAGCATAAAACACAAAATAAAAAGAACGGTTTTTCCATTGTATAAAACGAATAATTGCTGCCAGTGTAAAAGTTATGGTCATTCCTACGTTCCGGGCAACCTAGGCTTCACACTATGGCGTTGCTCCACCAGTTCAAACAGTTAGGGCCTTAGAAGTCAACGCCCGAAGCATTAAATTCAAAATAAATAGAACAGTTTTTCCATTGTATAAAACGAATAATTGCTACCAGTGTAAAAGTTATGGTCATTTCTACGTTCCGGGCAACCTAGGTTTCACTCCAGGGCGTTGCTCCACCAGACCGAATAGTTACGGCCTAAGAAGTCAACGCCAGAAGCATAAAATACGATATAAATACAACAGCTTTTCCATCGTATAAAACGAATAATTGCAACCAGTGTGAAAGTTATGGTCATTTCTACGTTCCGGGCAACCTAGGTTTCACTCCAGGGCGTTGCTACTCCAGATCGAATAGTTACGGCCTAAGAAGTCAGCGCCAGAAGCATAAAATACGCTAAAGATGCAACAGTTTTTCCATCGTATAAAACGAATAATTGCAACCAGTGTGAAAGTTATGGTCATTTCTACATTCCGAGCAACCTAGGCTTCACTCTAGGGCGTTGCTCCGCCAGATCGAATAGTTAGGTCCTTAGAAGTCAACGCCCGAAGCATAAAATACAAAATAAATAGAACAGGTTTTCCATCGTATAAAAGGAATAATTGCAAACAGTGTGAAAGTAATGGTCATTTCTACGTTCCGGGCAACCTAGGCTTCACTCTACGGCGTTGTTCCGCCAGATCGAATAGTTAGGGCCTAAGAAGTCAACACCAGAAGAATAAAATACAAAATAAATACAACAGCCTTTACACCGTATAAAACGAATAATTGCAACCTGTGTGAAGGTTATGGTCATTTCTACATTCCGAGCAACCTAGGCTTCACTCTAGGGCGTTGCTCCGCCAGATCGAATAGTTAGGTCCTTAGAAGTCAACGCCAGAAGCATAAAATACGATATAAATACAACAGTTTTCCATCGTATAAAAGGAATAATTGCAAACAGTGTGAAAGTAATGGTCATTGCTACGTTCCGGGCAACCTAGGCTTCACTCTAGGGCGTTGCTCCACCAGATCAAACAGTTAGGGCCTTAGAAGTCAACGCCCGAAGCATAAAATACAAAATAAATGGAACAGTTTTTCCATTGCATAAAACGAATAATTGCTGCCAGTGTAAAAGTTATGGTCATTTCTACGTTCCGGGCAACCTAGGCTTCACCATAGGGCGTTGCTCCACCAGATCGAATGGTTAGGGCCTAAGAAGTGAACGCCAGAAGCATAAAATACAATATAAATACAACAGTCTTTCCATCATATAAAACGAATAATTGCAACCAGTAAGAAACTTATGGTCATTTCTACTTTCCGAGCAACCTAGGCTTCACCCTAGGGCGTTGCTCCAACAGATTGAATAGTTAGGGCCTTAGAAATCAACGCCAGAAGCATAGAATACCATAAAGATGCAAAGGTTTTTCCATCGTATAACAGGAATAACTGCAAACAGTGTGAAAGTAATGGTCATTTCCATGTTCCGGGCCTCCTAGTCTTCACTCTGGGGCGTTGTTCCACAAGATCGAATAGTTAGGGCCTAAGAAGTCAACGCCACAAGCACGAAATACAATATAAATATAACAGTTTTTCCATCGTCTAAAACGAATAATAGCAACCAGTGTGAAAGTTATGGTCATTTCTACATTCCGAGCAACCTAGGCTTCACTCTAGAGCATTGCTCCACCAGATCGAATAGCTAGGGCCTTAGAAGTCAACGCCCGAAGCGTAAAATACAAAATAAATAGAACAGGTTTTCCATCGTATAAAAGGAATAATTGCAAACAGTGTGAAAGTAATGGTCATTTCTACGTTCCGGGCAACCTAGGCTTCACTCTACGGCGTTGTTCCGCCAGATCGAATAGTTAGGGCCTAAGAAGTCAACACCAGAAGAATAAAATACAAAATAAATACAACAGCCTTTACACCGTATAAAACGAATAATTGCAACCTGTGTGAAGGTTATGGTCATATCTACGTTCCGGGCAATCTAGGCTTCACTGTAGGGCGTTGCTCCACTAGATCGGAATGTTAGGGCCTAAGAAGTCAACGCCCGAAGCATAAAATGCGATATAAATACAACAGCCTTTCCATCGTATAGCAGGAGTATCTGCAAACAGTGTGAAAGTACTGGTCATTTCTACGTTCCGGGTAACCTAGGCTTCACTCTAGGGCGGTGTTCCACTAGATCGAACTGTTAGGGCCTAAGAAGGCAACGCCAGGAGCATAAAATACAATATAAATACAACAGCTTTTCCATTGTATAAAACGAATAACTGTAACCAGTGTGAAGGTACTGGCCATTTCTACGTGCCTGGCAACCTACGTGTCACTCTAGGGCGTTGCTGCTCCACATCTGAAAACTACGGCCTTAGAAGTTAACGCCGGAAGCATAAAATACAGTATAAATACAGCAGCTTTGTCATCGTATAAAATGAATGATTGCAAACAGTGTGAAGGTAATGGCCATTTCTACGTTCCGAGCAACCTAGGCTTCACTCTAGGCCGTTGCTCCACCAGATCGAATAGTTAGGGCCTAAGAAGTCAACGCCAGAAGCATAAAATACGATATAAATACAACAGCTTTTCCATCGTAGAAAACGATTAATGGCAACCAGTATGAAAGTTCTGGTCATTTCTACGTTCCGGGCAACCTAGGCTTCACTCTTTGGCGTTCTTCCACCACATCGAATAGCTACGGCCTCTGAAGTCAACGCCTGAAGCATAAAGTACAATATAAATACAACAACTTTTCCATCGTATAAAACGAATAATTGCAACCAGTTTGAAAGTAATGGTCATTTCTACGTTCCGAGCACCCTAGGCGTCACTCTAGGGCGTTGCTCCACTAGATCGAATAGCTAGGGCCTTAGAAGTCAACGCCAGAAGCATAAAATACAATATAAATACAACAGTTTTTCCATCGTATAAAACGAATAATTGCAACCAGTATGAAACCTATGGTCATTTCTACTTTCCGAGCAACCTAGGCTTCACCCTAGGGCGTTGCTCCAACAGATTGAATAGTTAGGGCCTTAGATGTCAATGCCAGAAGCATAAAATACAATATAAATACAACAGTTTTTCCATCGCATAAAACGAATAATTGCAACCAGTATGAAACTTATGGACATTTCTACTTTCCGAGCAACCAAGGCTTCACTCTAGGGCGTTGCTCCAACAGATTGAATAGTTAGGGCCTTAGAAGTCAACGCCCGAACCATAAAATGCAAAAAAAATACAACAGTGTTTCCATCATATAACAGGAATAATTGCTACCAGTTTGAAAGTGATGGCCAATTCTACGTTCCCGGCAACCTAGGCTTCACTGTAGGGCGTTGCTCCACTAGATCGATATGTTAGGGCCTAAGAAGTCAACGCCCGAAGCATAAAATACAATATAAATACAACAGCTTTTCCATCGTATTAAATGAATAATTGCAAACAGTGTGAAAGTAGTGGTCATTTCTACGTTCCGAGCAACCTAGGCTTCACTCTAGGGCGGTGCTCCACCATATCGAATAGCTGCGGATTAAGAAGCCTACGCCTGAAGCATAAAATACAATAGAAGTACAACAGTGTTTCCATCATATAACAGGAATAATTGCAACCAGTTTGAGAGTGATGGCCAATTCTACGTTCCGGGCATCCTAGGCTTCACTCTAGTGCGTTGCTCCACCATATCGAATAGTTAGTGCCTTAGAAGTCAATGCCAGAAGCATAAAATACAATATAAATACAACAGTTTTTCCATCATATAAAACGAATGATTGCAACCAGTATGAAAGTTATGGTCATTTTTACGTTCCGGGCAACCTAGGCTTCACTCTATGGCGTTCATCCACCACATCGAATAGCTACGGCCTCAGAAGTCAACACCCGAAGCATACAATGCAATAAAAGTACAACCGTGTTTCCATCATATAACAGGAATAATTGCAACCAGTTTGAAAGTGATGGCCGATTCTACGTTCCGGGCAACCTAGGCTTCACTCTAGGGCGTTGCTCCACCAGATCGAATAGTTAGTGCCTTAGAAGTCAACGCAAGAAGCATAAAATACGATATAAATGCAACAGCTTTTCCGTCGTATAAAACGAATAATTGCAACCAGTGTGAAAGTAATGGTCATTTCTACGTTCAGAGCACCCTAGGCGTCACTATGGGGCGTTGCTCCACCACATCTAATAGCTACGGCCTTAGAAGTCAACGCCAGAGGCATAAAATACAATACAAATACAACAGCTTTTCCATCGTACAAAATGATTAATTGCAACCAGTGTGAAAGTAATGGTCATTCCGACGTACCGGGCAACCTAGGCTTCACTCTAGGGCGTTGCTCCACCAGATCGAATAGTTAGGGCCTTAGAAGTCAACGCCTGAAGCATAAGATACAATAAAGATGCAACAGTTTTTCCATCGTATAACAGGAGTAATTGCAACCAGTGTGAAGGTAATGGTATGTTCTACGTTCCGGGCAACGTAGGCTTCACTCAAGGGAGATGCTCCACCAGATCAAACAGCTAGGGCCTAAGAAGTCAACGCCAGAAGCATAAAATACGATAAAGATGCAACAGTTTTACCATCGTATAAAACGAATAATTGCAACCAGTGTGTAAGTTATGGTCCTTTCCACATTCCGAGCAACCTAGGCTTTACTCTAGGCCGTTGCTCCACCAGATCGTATAGTTAGGTCCTTAGAAGTCAACGCCGGAAGCATAAGATACAATATAAATATAACAGTTTTTCCTTGGTATAAAACGAATAATTGCCTCCTGTGTGAAAGTAATGGTCATTTCTACGTTCCGGGCAACCTTGGATTCGCCCTAGGGCGTTGCTCCACCAGAGGGAATAGCTAGGGACTTCGAATTCAGCGCCAGAAGGTTAAAATACAATATAAGTACAACAGTTTTTCCATCCTATAAAATGAATAATTGCAAACGTTGTGAAAGTAATGGTCATTTCTACTTTCCGGGCAAACTAGGGGTCACTCTAGGGCATTGTTCCATCAGATCGAATAGGTAGGGCCTAAGAAGTGAACGCCAGAAGCGTAAAACACAATAAAAATACAACAGTTTTTCCATCGTATGGCATGACTAATTGCAACCAGTGCGAAAGTAATGATCATATCGACGATTCGGGCATCCTAGTCTTCACTCTGGGGCGTTGTTCCACAAGATCGAATAGTTAGGGCCTAAGAAGTCAACGCCAGAAGCATAAAATACAATATAAATATAACAGCTTTCCATCGTCTAAAAGGAATAATAGCAACCAGTGTGAAAGTTATGGTCATTTCTACGTTCCGGGCAACATTGGCTTCACTCTAGGGCGTTGCTCCACCAGATCAAACAGTTAGGGCGTTAGAAGTCAACGCCCGAAGCATTAAATACAAAATAAATAGAACAGTTTTTCCATTGTATAAAACGAATAATTGCTAGCAGTTTAAAAGTTATGGTCATTTCTACGTCCCGGGCAACCTAGGTTTCACTCCAGGGCGTTGCTCCGCCAGATCGAATAGTTAGGTCCTTAGAAGCCAACGCCAGAAGCATAAAATACGATATAAATACAACAGCTTTTCCATCGTATAAAAGGAATAATTGCAAACAGTGTGAAAGTAATGGTCATTTCTACGTTCCCGGCAACCTAGGCTTCACCCTACGGCGTTGTTCAACCAGATCGAATAGTTAGGGCCTAAGAAGTCAACGCCAGAAGCATAAAATACGATATAAATACAACTGCTTTTCCATCGTATAAAACGAATAATAGCAACCAGTGTGAAAGTTATGGCCATTTCTACGTTCCGGGCAACCTAGGCTTCACTCTACGGTGTTGTTCCACCAGATCGAACAGTTAGGGCTTTAGAAGTCAACGCCCGAATCATAAAATACAAAATAAATACAACAGTTTTTCCATCATATAAAACGAATAATTGCAACCACTATGAAAGTTATGGTCATTTCTACTTTCCGGGCAACCTAGGCTTCACTCTGGGGCGTTGCTCCACCAGATCAGACAGTTAGGGCCTTAGAAGCCAACGCCCGAAGAATTAAATACAAAGTAAATAGAACAGTTTTTCCATCGTATAAAAACAATAATTGCTACCAGTACGAAACATATGGTCATTTCTACGTTCCGGGCAACCTAGGCTTCACTCTACGGTGTTGTTCCACCAGATCGAATGGTTACGACCTAAGAAGTCAACGCCAGAAGCATAAAATACGATATAAATACAACAGCTTTTCCATCGTATAAAACGAATGATTGCAACCAGTGTGAAAGTAATGGTCATTTCTACATTCCGAGCAACCTAGGCTTCACTCTAGGGCGCTGCTCCACCAGATCGAATAGTTAGGGCCTAAGAAGTGAACGCCAGAAGCATAAAATACAATATAAATATAACAGTTTTTCCATCGTATAAAACGAATAGTAGCAACCAGTGTGAAAGTTATGGTCATTTCTACGTTCCGGGCAACCTAGGCTTCACTCTACGGTGTTGTTCCACCAGATCAAACAGTTAGGGCTTTAGAAGTCAACGCACGAAGCATAAAATACAAAATAAATAGAACTGTTTTTCCATTGTATAAAACGATTAATTGGAACCAGTGTAAAAGTTATGGTCATTTCTACGTTCCGAGCAACCTAGGCTTCACCCTAGGGCGTTGCTCCAACAGATTGAATAGTTAGGGACTTAGAAGTCAACGCCCCAACCATAAAATGCAAAAAAAATACGACAGTGTTTCCATCATATAACAGGAATAATTGCAACCTGTTTGAAAGTGATGGCCAATTCTACGTTCCGGGCAACCTAGGTTTCACTCCAGGGCGTTGCTCCACCAGATCGAATAGTTACGGCCTAAGAAGTCAACGCCAGAAGCATAAAATACGATATAAATACAACAGCTTTTCCATCGTATAAAACGAATAATTGCAACCAGTGTGAAAGTAATGGTCATTTCTACGTTCCGAGCACCCTAGGCGTCACTCTAGGGCGTTGCTCCACCACATCTAATAGCTACGGCCTTAGAAGTCAACGCCAGAGGCATAAAATACAATATAAATACAACAGCGTTTCCATCGTATAAAACGAATTATTGCATCCAGCGTGAAAGTTATGGTCATTTCTACATTCCGAGCAACATAGGCTTCACTCTAGGGCGTTGCTCCACCAGATCGAATAGTTAGGTCCTTAGGAGTAAACGCCAGAGGCATAAAATACGATATAAATACAACAGCTTTTCCATCGCATTAAAGGAATAATTGCAAACAGGGTGATAGTAATGGTCATTTCTACGTTCCGGGCAACCTAGGCCTCACCCTACGGCGTTGCTCCAACAGATTGAATAGTTAGGGACTTAGAAGTCAACGCCCCAACCATAAAATGCAAAAAAAATACGACAGTGTTTCCATCATATAACAGGAATAATTGCAACCAGTTTGAAAGTGATGGCCAATTCTACGTTCCGGGCAACCTAGGTTTCACTCCAGGGCGTTGCTCCACCAGATCGAATAGTTACGGCCTATGAAGTCAACGCCAGAAGCATAAAATACGATATAAATACAACAGCTTTTCCATCGTATAAAACGAATAATTGCAACCAGTGTGAAAGTAATGGTCATTTCTACGTTCCGAGCACCCTAGGCGTCACTCTAGGGCGCTGCTCCACCACATCTAATAGCTACGGCCTTAGAAGTCAACGCCAGAGGCATAAAATACAATATAAATACAACAGCTTTTCCATCGTATAAAACGAATGATTGCAACCAGTGTGAAAGTAATGGTCATTTCTACATTCCGAGCAACCTAGGCTTCACTCTAGGGCGCTGCTCCACCAGATCGAATAGTTAGGTCCTTCGGTGTCAACGCCATAAGCATAAAATACGATATAAATACAACAGCTTTTCCATCGTATAAAAGGAATAATTGCAAACAGTGTGAAAGTAATGGTCATTTCTACGATCCGGGCCACCTAGGCTTCACTCTACGGCGTTGCTCCACCAGATCAAACAGTTAGGGCCTTAGAAGTCAACGCCCGATGCATAAAATACAAAATAAATAGATCAGTTTTTCCATTGTATAAAACGAATAATTGCTACCAGTGTAAAAGTTATGTTCATTTCTACGTTCCGGGCAACCTAGGCTTCACTCTACGGTGTTGTTCCACCAGATCGAATAGTTAGGGCCTAAGAAGTGAACGCAAGAAGCATAAAATACAATATAAATATAACAGTTTTTCCATCGTATAAAACGAATAATTGCAACCAGTATGAAAGTTATGGTCATTTCTACTTTCCGGGCAACCTAGGCTTCACTCTACGGCGTTGTTCCACCAGATCGATTAGTTAGGGCCTAAGAAGTGAACGCCAGACGCATAAAATTCAATATAAATACAACAGCGTTTCCATCGTATAAAACGAATAATTGCATCCAGTGTGAAAGTTATGGTCATTTCTACATTCCGAGCAACATAGGCTTCTCTCTAGGGCGTTGCTCCACCAGATCGAATAGATAGGTCCTTAGAAGTAAACGCCAGAAGCATAAAATACGATATAAATACAACAGCTTGTCCATCGTATAGAAGGAATAATTGCAAACAGTGTGAAAGTAATGGTCATTTCTACGTTCCGGGCAACCTAGGCTTCACTCTACGGTGTTGTTCCACCAGATCAAACAGTTAGGGCTTTAGAAGTCAACGCACGAAGCATAAAATACAAAATAAATAGAACTGTTTTTCCATTGTATAAAACGATTAATTGGAACCAGTGTAAAAGTTATGGTCATTTCTACGTTCCGAGCAACCTAGGCTTCACCCTAGGGCGTTGCTCCAACAGATTGAATAGTTAGGGACTTAGAAGTCAACGCCCCAACCATAAAATGCAAAAAAAATACGACAGTGTTTCCATCATATAACAGGAATAATTGCAACCTGTTTGAAAGTGATGGCCAATTCTACGTTCCGGGCAACCTAGGTTTCACTCCAGGGCGTTGCTCCACCAGATCGAATAGTTACGGCCTAAGAAGTCAACGCCAGAAGCATAAAATACGATATAAATACAACAGCTTTTCCATCGTATAAAACGAATAATTGCAACCAGTGTGAAAGTAATGGTCATTTCTACGTTCCGAGCACCCTAGGCGTCACTCTAGGGCGTTGCTCCACCACATCTAATAGCTACGGCCTTAGAAGTCAACGCCAGAGGCATAAAATACAATATAAATACAACAGCGTTTCCATCGTATAAAACGAATTATTGCATCCAGCGTGAAAGTTATGGTCATTTCTACATTCCGAGCAACATAGGCTTCACTCTAGGGCGTTGCTCCACCAGATCGAATAGTTAGGTCCTTAGGAGTAAACGCCAGAGGCATAAAATACGATATAAATACAACAGCTTTTCCATCGCATTAAAGGAATAATTGCAAACAGGGTGATAGTAATGGTCATTTCTACGTTCCGGGCAACCTAGGCCTCACCCTACGGCGTTGCTCCAACAGATTGAATAGTTAGGGACTTAGAAGTCAACGCCCCAACCATAAAATGCAAAAAAAATACGACAGTGTTTCCATCATATAACAGGAATAATTGCAACCAGTTTGAAAGTGATGGCCAATTCTACGTTCCGGGCAACCTAGGTTTCACTCCAGGGCGTTGCTCCACCAGATCGAATAGCTACGGCCTATGAAGTCAACGCCAGAAGCATAAAATACGATATAAATACAACAGCTTTTCCATCGTATAAAACGAATAATTGCAACCAGTGTGAAAGTAATGGTCATTTCTACGTTCCGAGCACCCTAGGCGTCACTCTAGGGCGCTGCTCCACCTCATCTAATAGCTACGGCCTTAGAAGTCAACGCCAGAGGCATAAAATACAATATAAATACAACAGCTTTTCCATCGTATAAAACGAATGATTGCAACCAGTGTGAAAGTAATGGTCATTTCTACATTCCGAGCAACCTAGGCTTCACTCTAGGGCGCTGCTCCACCAGATCGAATAGTTAGGTCCTTCGGTGTCAACGCCATAAGCATAAAATACGATATAAATACAACAGCTTTTCCATCGTATAAAAGGAATAATTGCAAACAGTGTGAAAGTAATGGTCATTTCTACGATCCGGGCCACCTAGGCTTCACTCTACGGCGTTGCTCCACCAGATCAAACAGTTAGGGCCTTAGAAGTCAACGCCCGATGCATAAAATACAAAATAAATAGATCAGTTTTTCCATTGTATAAAACGAATAATTGCTACCAGTGTAAAAGTTATGTTCATTTCTACGTTCCGGGCAACCTAGGCTTCACTCTACGGTGTTGTTCCACCAGATCGAATAGTTAGGGCCTAAGAAGTGAACGCAAGAAGCATAAAATACAATATAAATATAACAGTTTTTCCATCGTATAAAACGAATAATTGCAACCAGTATGAAAGTTATGGTCATTTCTACTTTCCGGGCAACCTAGGCTTCACTCTACGGCGTTGTTCCACCAGATCGATTAGTTAGGGCCTAAGAAGTGAACGCCAGACGCATAAAATTCAATATAAATACAACAGCGTTTCCATCGTATAAAACGAATAATTGCATCCAGTGTGAAAGTTATGGTCATTTCTACATTCCGAGCAACATAGGCTTCTCTCTAGGGCGTTGCTCCACCAGATCGAATAGATAGGTCCTTAGAAGTAAACGCCAGAAGCATAAAATACGATATAAATACAACAGCTTGTCCATCGTATAGAAGGAATAATTGCAAACAGTGTGAAAGTAATGGTCATTTCTACGTTCCGGGCAACCTAGGCTTCACTCTACGGTGTTGTTCCACCAGATCAAACAGTTAGGGCTTTAGAAGTCAACGCACGAAGCATAAAATACAAAATAAATAGAACTGTTTTTCCATTGTATAAAACGATTAATTGGAACCAGTGTAAAAGTTATGGTCATTTCTACGTTCCGAGCAACCTAGGCTTCACCCTAGGGCGTTGCTCCAACAGATTGAATAGTTAGGGACTTAGAAGTCAACGCCCCAACCATAAAATGCAAAAAAAATACGACAGTGTTTCCATCATATAACAGGAATAATTGCAACCAGTTTGAAAGTGATGGCCAATTCTACGTTCCGGGCAACCTAGGTTTCACTCCAGGGCGTTGCTCCACCAGATCGAATAGTTACGGCCTAAGAAGTCAACGCCAGAAGCATAAAATACGATATAAATACAACAGCTTTTCCATCGTATAAAACGAATAATTGCAACCAGTGTGAAAGTAATGGTCATTTCTACGTTCCGAGCACCCTAGGCGTCACTCTAGGGCGTTGCTCCACCACATCTAATAGCTACGGCCTTAGAAGTCAACGCCAGAGGCATAAAATACAATATAAATACAACAGCGTTTCCATCGTATAAAACGAATTATTGCATCCAGCGTGAAAGTTATGGTCATTTCTACATTCCGAGCAACATAGGCTTCACTCTAGGGCGTTGCTCCACCAGATCGAATAGTTAGGTCCTTAGGAGTAAACGCCAGAGGCATAAAATACGATATAAATACAACAGCTTTTCCATCGCATTAAAGGAATAATTGCAAACAGGGTGATAGTAATGGTCATTTCTACGTTCCGGGCAACCTAGGCCTCACCCTACGGCGTTGCTCCAACAGATTGAATAGTTAGGGACTTAGAAGTCAACGCCCCAACCATAAAATGCAAAAAAAATACGACAGTGTTTCCATCATATAACAGGAATAATTGCAACCAGTTTGAAAGTGATGGCCAATTCTACGTTCCGGGCAACCTAGGTTTCACTCCAGGGCGTTGCTCCACCAGATCGAATAGTTACGGCCTATGAAGTCAACGCCAGAAGCATAAAATACGATATAAATACAACAGCTTTTCCATCGTATAAAACGAATAATTGCAACCAGTGTGAAAGTAATGGTCATTTCTACGTTCCGAGCACCCTAGGCGTCACTCTAGGGCGCTGCTCCACCACATCTAATAGCTACGGCCTTAGAAGTCAACGCCAGAGGCATAAAATACAATATAAATACAACAGCTTTTCCATCGTATAAAACGAATGATTGCAACCAGTGTGAAAGTAATGGTCATTTCTACATTCCGAGCAACCTAGGCTTCACTCTAGGGCGCTGCTCCACCAGATCGAATAGTTAGGTCCTTCGGTGTCAACGCCATAAGCATAAAATACGATATAAATACAACAGCTTTTCCATCGTATAAAAGGAATAATTGCAAACAGTGTGAAAGTAATGGTCATTTCTACGATCCGGGCCACCTAGGCTTCACTCTACGGCGTTGCTCCACCAGATCAAACAGTTAGGGCCTTAGAAGTCAACGCCCGATGCATAAAATACAAAATAAATAGATCAGTTTTTCCATTGTATAAAACGAATAATTGCTACCAGTGTAAAAGTTATGTTCATTTCTACGTTCCGGGCAACCTAGGCTTCACTCTACGGTGTTGTTCCACCAGATCGAATAGTTAGGGCCTAAGAAGTGAACGCAAGAAGCATAAAATACAATATAAATATAACAGTTTTTCCATCGTATAAAACGAATAATTGCAACCAGTATGAAAGTTATGGTCATTTCTACTTTCCGGGCAACCTAGGCTTCACTCTACGGCGTTGTTCCACCAGATCGATTAGTTAGGGCCTAAGAAGTGAACGCCAGACGCATAAAATTCAATATAAATACAACAGCGTTTCCATCGTATAAAACGAATAATTGCATCCAGTGTGAAAGTTATGGTCATTTCTACATTCCGAGCAACATAGGCTTCTCTCTAGGGCGTTGCTCCACCAGATCGAATAGATAGGTCCTTAGAAGTAAACGCCAGAAGCATAAAATACGATATAAATACAACAGCTTGTCCATCGTATAGAAGGAATAATTGCAAACAGTGTGAAAGTAATGGTCATTTCTACGTTCCGGGCAACCTAGGCTTCACTCTACGGTGTTGTTCCACCAGATCAAACAGTTAGGGCTTTAGAAGTCAACGCACGAAGCATAAAATACAAAATAAATAGAACTGTTTTTCCATTGTATAAAACGATTAATTGGAACCAGTGTAAAAGTTATGGTCATTTCTACGTTCCGAGCAACCTAGGCTTCACCCTAGGGCGTTGCTCCAACAGATTGAATAGTTAGGGACTTAGAAGTCAACGCCCCAACCATAAAATGCAAAAAAAATACGACAGTGTTTCCATCATATAACAGGAATAATTGCAACCTGTTTGAAAGTGATGGCCAATTCTACGTTCCGGGCAACCTAGGTTTCACTCCAGGGCGTTGCTCCACCAGATCGAATAGTTACGGCCTAAGAAGTCAACGCCAGAAGCATAAAATACGATATAAATACAACAGCTTTTCCATCGTATAAAACGAATAATTGCAACCAGTGTGAAAGTAATGGTCATTTCTACGTTCCGAGCACCCTAGGCGTCACTCTAGGGCGTTGCTCCACCACATCTAATAGCTACGGCCTTAGAAGTCAACGCCAGAGGCATAAAATACAATATAAATACAACAGCGTTTCCATCGTATAAAACGAATTATTGCATCCAGCGTGAAAGTTATGGTCATTTCTACATTCCGAGCAACATAGGCTTCACTCTAGGGCGTTGCTCCACCAGATCGAATAGTTAGGTCCTTAGGAGTAAACGCCAGAGGCATAAAATACGATATAAATACAACAGCTTTTCCATCGCATTAAAGGAATAATTGCAAACAGGGTGATAGTAATGGTCATTTCTACGTTCCGGGCAACCTAGGCCTCACCCTACGGCGTTGCTCCAACAGATTGAATAGTTAGGGACTTAGAAGTCAACGCCCCAACCATAAAATGCAAAAAAAATACGACAGTGTTTCCATCATATAACAGGAATAATTGCAACCAGTTTGAAAGTGATGGCCAATTCTACGTTCCGGGCAACCTAGGTTTCACTCCAGGGCGTTGCTCCACCAGATCGAATAGTTACGGCCTATGAAGTCAACGCCAGAAGCATAAAATACGATATAAATACAACAGCTTTTCCATCGTATAAAACGAATAATTGCAACCAGTGTGAAAGTAATGGTCATTTCTACGTTCCGAGCACCCTAGGCGTCACTCTAGGGCGCTGCTCCACCACATCTAATAGCTACGGCCTTAGAAGTCAACGCCAGAGGCATAAAATACAATATAAATACAACAGCTTTTCCATCGTATAAAACGAATGATTGCAACCAGTGTGAAAGTAATGGTCATTTCTACATTCCGAGCAACCTAGGCTTCACTCTAGGGCGCTGCTCCACCAGATCGAATAGTTAGGTCCTTCGGTGTCAACGCCATAAGCATAAAATACGATATAAATACAACAGCTTTTCCATCGTATAAAAGGAATAATTGCAAACAGTGTGAAAGTAATGGTCATTTCTACGATCCGGGCCACCTAGGCTTCACTCTACGGCGTTGCTCCACCAGATCAAACAGTTAGGGCCTTAGAAGTCAACGCCCGATGCATAAAATACAAAATAAATAGATCAGTTTTTCCATTGTATAAAACGAATAATTGCTACCAGTGTAAAAGTTATGTTCATTTCTACGTTCCGGGCAACCTAGGCTTCACTCTACGGTGTTGTTCCACCAGATCGAATAGTTAGGGCCTAAGAAGTGAACGCAAGAAGCATAAAATACAATATAAATATAACAGTTTTTCCATCGTATAAAACGAATAATTGCAACCAGTATGAAAGTTATGGTCATTTCTACTTTCCGGGCAACCTAGGCTTCACTCTACGGCGTTGTTCCACCAGATCGATTAGTTAGGGCCTAAGAAGTGAACGCCAGACGCATAAAATTCAATATAAATACAACAGCGTTTCCATCGTATAAAACGAATAATTGCATCCAGTGTGAAAGTTATGGTCATTTCTACATTCCGAGCAACATAGGCTTCTCTCTAGGGCGTTGCTCCACCAGATCGAATAGATAGGTCCTTAGAAGTAAACGCCAGAAGCATAAAATACGATATAAATACAACAGCTTGTCCATCGTATAGAAGGAATAATTGCAAACAGTGTGAAAGTAATGGTCATTTCTACGTTCCGGGCAACCTAGGCTTCACTCTACGGTGTTGTTCCACCAGATCAAACAGTTAGGGCTTTAGAAGTCAACGCACGAAGCATAAAATACAAAATAAATAGAACTGTTTTTCCATTGTATAAAACGATTAATTGGAACCAGTGTAAAAGTTATGGTCATTTCTACGTTCCGAGCAACCTAGGCTTCACCCTAGGGCGTTGCTCCAACAGATTGAATAGTTAGGGACTTAGAAGTCAACGCCCCAACCATAAAATGCAAAAAAAATACGACAGTGTTTCCATCATATAACAGGAATAATTGCAACCTGTTTGAAAGTGATGGCCAATTCTACGTTCCGGGCAACCTAGGTTTCACTCCAGGGCGTTGCTCCACCAGATCGAATAGTTACGGCCTAAGAAGTCAACGCCAGAAGCATAAAATACGATATAAATACAACAGCTTTTCCATCGTATAAAACGAATAATTGCAACCAGTGTGAAAGTAATGGTCATTTCTACGTTCCGAGCACCCTAGGCGTCACTCTAGGGCGTTGCTCCACCACATCTAATAGCTACGGCCTTAGAAGTCAACGCCAGAGGCATAAAATACAATATAAATACAACAGCGTTTCCATCGTATAAAACGAATTATTGCATCCAGCGTGAAAGTTATGGTCATTTCTACATTCCGAGCAACATAGGCTTCACTCTAGGGCGTTGCTCCACCAGATCGAATAGTTAGGTCCTTAGGAGTAAACGCCAGAGGCATAAAATACGATATAAATACAACAGCTTTTCCATCGCATTAAAGGAATAATTGCAAACAGGGTGATAGTAATGGTCATTTCTACGTTCCGGGCAACCTAGGCCTCACCCTACGGCGTTGCTCCAACAGATTGAATAGTTAGGGACTTAGAAGTCAACGCCCCAACCATAAAATGCAAAAAAAATACGACAGTGTTTCCATCATATAACAGGAATAATTGCAACCAGTTTGAAAGTGATGGCCAATTCTACGTTCCGGGCAACCTAGGTTTCACTCCAGGGCGTTGCTCCACCAGATCGAATAGTTACGGCCTATGAAGTCAACGCCAGAAGCATAAAATACGATATAAATACAACAGCTTTTCCATCGTATAAAACGAATAATTGCAACCAGTGTGAAAGTAATGGTCATTTCTACGTTCCGAGCACCCTAGGCGTCACTCTAGGGCGCTGCTCCACCACATCTAATAGCTACGGCCTTAGAAGTCAACGCCAGAGGCATAAAATACAATATAAATACAACAGCTTTTCCATCGTATAAAACGAATGATTGCAACCAGTGTGAAAGTAATGGTCATTTCTACATTCCGAGCAACCTAGGCTTCACTCTAGGGCGCTGCTCCACCAGATCGAATAGTTAGGTCCTTCGGTGTCAACGCCATAAGCATAAAATACGATATAAATACAACAGCTTTTCCATCGTATAAAAGGAATAATTGCAAACAGTGTGAAAGTAATGGTCATTTCTACGATCCGGGCCACCTAGGCTTCACTCTACGGCGTTGCTCCACCAGATCAAACAGTTAGGGCCTTAGAAGTCAACGCCCGATGCATAAAATACAAAATAAATAGATCAGTTTTTCCATTGTATAAAACGAATAATTGCTACCAGTGTAAAAGTTATGTTCATTTCTACGTTCCGGGCAACCTAGGCTTCACTCTACGGTGTTGTTCCACCAGATCGAATAGTTAGGGCCTAAGAAGTGAACGCAAGAAGCATAAAATACAATATAAATATAACAGTTTTTCCATCGTATAAAACGAATAATTGCAACCAGTATGAAAGTTATGGTCATTTCTACTTTCCGGGCAACCTAGGCTTCACTCTACGGCGTTGTTCCACCAGATCGATTAGTTAGGGCCTAAGAAGTGAACGCCAGACGCATAAAATTCAATATAAATACAACAGCGTTTCCATCGTATAAAACGAATAATTGCATCCAGTGTGAAAGTTATGGTCATTTCTACATTCCGAGCAACATAGGCTTCTCTCTAGGGCGTTGCTCCACCAGATCGAATAGATAGGTCCTTAGAAGTAAACGCCAGAAGCATAAAATACGATATAAATACAACAGCTTGTCCATCGTATAGAAGGAATAATTGCAAACAGTGTGAAAGTAATGGTCATTTCTACGTTCCGGGCAACCTAGGCTTCACTCTACGGTGTTGTTCCACCAGATCAAACAGTTAGGGCTTTAGAAGTCAACGCACGAAGCATAAAATACAAAATAAATAGAACTGTTTTTCCATTGTATAAAACGATTAATTGGAACCAGTGTAAAAGTTATGGTCATTTCTACGTTCCGAGCAACCTAGGCTTCACCCTAGGGCGTTGCTCCAACAGATTGAATAGTTAGGGACTTAGAAGTCAACGCCCCAACCATAAAATGCAAAAAAAATACGACAGTGTTTCCATCATATAACAGGAATAATTGCAACCTGTTTGAAAGTGATGGCCAATTCTACGTTCCGGGCAACCTAGGTTTCACTCCAGGGCGTTGCTCCACCAGATCGAATAGTTACGGCCTAAGAAGTCAACGCCAGAAGCATAAAATACGATATAAATACAACAGCTTTTCCATCGTATAAAACGAATAATTGCAACCAGTGTGAAAGTAATGGTCATTTCTACGTTCCGAGCACCCTAGGCGTCACTCTAGGGCGTTGCTCCACCACATCTAATAGCTACGGCCTTAGAAGTCAACGCCAGAGGCATAAAATACAATATAAATACAACAGCGTTTCCATCGTATAAAACGAATTATTGCATCCAGCGTGAAAGTTATGGTCATTTCTACATTCCGAGCAACATAGGCTTCACTCTAGGGCGTTGCTCCACCAGATCGAATAGTTAGGTCCTTAGGAGTAAACGCCAGAGGCATAAAATACGATATAAATACAACAGCTTTTCCATCGCATTAAAGGAATAATTGCAAACAGGGTGATAGTAATGGTCATTTCTACGTTCCGGGCAACCTAGGCTTCACTCTACGGTGTTGTTCCACCAGATCGAATAGTTAGGGCCTAAGAAGTGAACGCCAGAAGCATAAAATACTATATAAATATAACAGATTTTCCATCGTATAAAACGAATAATAGCAACCAGTGTGAAAGTTATGGTCATTTCTACGTTCCGGGCAACCTAGGCTTCACTCTACGGTGTTGTTCCACCAGATCGAATAGTTAGGGCCTAAGAAGTGAACGCCAGAAGCATCAAACACGATATAAATATAACAGTTTTTCCATCGTATAAAACGAATAATAGCAACCAGTGTGAAAGTTATGGCCATTTCTACGTTCCGGGCAACCTAGGCTTCACTCTACGGTGTTGTTCCACCAGATCGAACAGTTAGGGCTTTAGAAGTCAACGCCCGAATCATAAAATACAAAATAAATACAACAGTTTTTCCATCATATAAAACGAATAATTGCAACCACTATGAAAGTTTTGGTCATTTCTACTTTCCGGGCAACCTAGGCTTCACCCTAGGGCGTTGCTCCAACAGATTGAATAGTTAGGGCCTTAGAAGTCAATGCCCGAAGCATAAAATACAATATAAATATAACAGTTTTTCCATCGTATAAAACGAATAATAGCAACCAGTGTGAAAGTTATGGCCATTTCTACGTTCCGGGCAACCTAGGCTTCACTCTACTGCGTTGATCCACCACATCGAATAGTTAGTGCCGTAGAAGTCAACGCCAGAAGCATAAAATACAATATAAATACAACAGTTTTTCCGTCGTATAAAACGAATAATTGCAAACAGTGTGAAAGTTATGGTCATTTCTACGTTCCGGGCAACCTAGGCTTCACTCTACGGTGTTGTTCCACCAGATCGAATGGTTACGGCCTAAGAAGTCAACGCCAGAAGCATAAAATACGATATAAATACAACAGCTTTTCCATCGTATAAAACGACTAATTGCAACCAGTGTGAAAGTAATGGTCGTTTCTACGTTCCGAGCACCCTAGGCGTCACTCTAGGGCGTTACTCCACCACATCTAATATCTACGGCCTTAGAAGTCAACGCCAGAGGCATAAAATACAATATAAATACAACAGCGTTTCCATCGTATAAAACGAATAATTGCAACCAGTGTGAAAGTTATGGTCATTTCTACGTTCCGGGCAACCTAGGCTTCACTCTACGGTGTTGTTCCACCAGATCGAATGGTTACGGCCTAAGAAGTCAACGCCAGAAGCATAAAATACGATATAAATACAACAGCTTTTCCATCGTATAAAACGAATGATTGCAACCAGTGTGAATGTAATGGTCATTTCTACATTCCGAGCAACCTAGGCGTCACTCTAGGGCGCTGCTCCACCAGATCGAATAGTTAGGTCCTTAGATGTCAACGCTAGAAGCATAAAATACGATATAAATACAACAGCTTTTCCATCGTATAAAAGGAATAATTGCAAACAGTGTGAAAGTAATGGTCATTTCTACGATCCGGGCAACCTAGGCTTCACTCTACGGTGTTGTTCCACCAGGTCGAATAGTTAGGTCCTAAGAAGTGAACGCCAGAAGCATAAAATACAATATAAATATAACAGTTTTTCCATCGTATAAAACGAATAATAGCAACCAGTGTGAAAGCTATGGTCATTTCTACGTTCCGGGCAACCGAGGCTTCACTCTAAGGCGTTGCTCCACCAGATCAAACAGTTCGGGCTTTAGAAGTCAACGCCCGAAGCATAAAATACAAAATAAATAGAACAGTTTTTCCATTGTATAAAACGAATAATTGCTAGCAGTGTAAAAGTTATGGTCATTTCTACGTTCCGAGCAACCTAGGCTTCACCCTAGGTCGTTGCTCCAACAGATTGAATAGTTAGGGACTTAGAAGTCAACGCCCCAACCATAAAATGCAAAAAAAATACGACAGTGTTTCCATCATATAACAGGAATAATTGCAACCAGTTTGTAAGTGATGGCCAATTCTACGTTCCGGGCAACCTAGGTTTCACTCCAGGGCGTTGCTCCACCAGATCGAATGGTTAAGGCCTAAGAAGTCAACGCCAGAAGCATAAAATACGATATAAATACAACAGCTTTTCCATCGTATAAAACGACTAAGTGCAACCAGTGTGAAAGTAATGGTCGTTTCTACGTTCCGAGCACCCTAGGCGTCCCTCTAGGGCGCTACTCCACCACATCTAATAGCTACGGCCTTAGAAGTCAACGCCAGAGGCATAAAATACAATATAAATATAACAGTTTTTCCATCGTATAAAACGAATAATAGCAACCAGTGTGAAAGTTATGGTCATTTCTACGTTCCGGGCAACCTAGGCTTCACTCTAGGGCGTTGCTCCACCAGATCAAACAGTTAGGGCCTTAGAAGTCAACGCCCGAAGCATAAAATACAAAATAAATAGAACAGTTTTTCCATTGTATAAAACGAATAATTGCTACCAGTGTAGAAGTTGTAGTCATTTCTACGTTCCGGGCAACCTTGGCTTCACCCTAGGGCGTTGTTCCACCAGATGGAATAGTTAGGGCCTAAGAAGTAAACGCCAGAAGCATAAAATACGATATAAATACAACAGCTTTTCCATCGTATAGAAGGAATAATTGCAAACAGTGTGAAAGTAATGGCCAATTCTACGTTCCGGGCAACCTAGGTTTCACTCCAGGGCGTTGCTCCACCAGATCAAACAGTTAGGGCCTTAGAAGTCAACGCCCGAAGCATAAAATACAAAATAAATAGAACAGTTTTTCCATTGTATAAAACGAATAATTGCAACCAGTATGAAACTTATGGCCAATTCTACGTTCCGGGCAACCTAGGCTTCACTCTAGGGCGTTGCTCCACCAGATCAAACAGTTAGGGCCTTAGAAGTCAACGCCCGAAGCATAAAATACCAAATAAATAGAACAGTTTTTCCATTGTATAAAACGAATAATTGATACCAGTGTAAGAGTTATGGTCATTTCTACGTTCCGGGCAACCTAGGCTTCACCCTACGGCGTTGTTCCACCAGATCGAATAGTTAGGGCCTAAGAAGTCAACGCCAGAAGCATAAAATACGATATAAATACAACAGCTTTTCCATCGTATAAAAGGAATAATTGCAAACAGTGTGAAAGTAATGGTCATTTCTTCGTTCCGGGCAACCTAGGCTTCACCCTACGGCGTTGTTCCACCAGATCGAATAGTTAGGTCCTTAGGTGTCAACGCCAGAAGCATAAAATACGATATAAATACAACAGCTTTTCCATCGTATAAAAGTAATAATTGCAAACAGTGTGAAAGTAATGGTCATTTCTACGATCCGGGCAACCTAGGCTTCACTCTACGGCGTTGTTCCACCAGATCGAATAGTTAGGGCCTAAGAAGTGAACGCCAGAAGAATAAAATACAATATAAATATAACAGTTTTTCCATTGTATAAAACGAATAATTGCTACCAGTGTAAAGGTTATGGTCATTTCTACGTTCCGTGCAACCTAGGCTTCACTCTACGGTGTTGTTCCACCAGATCGAATAGTTAGGGCCTAAGAAGTGAACGCCAGAAGCATAAAATACAATATAAATATAACAGTTTTTCCATCGTATAAAGCGAATAATAGCAACCAGTGTGAAAGTTATGGCCATTTCTACGTACCGGGCAACCTAGGCTTCACTCTACGGTGTTGTTCCACCAGATCGAATAGTTAGGGCCCAAGAAGTCAACGCCCAAAGCATAAAATGCAGTAAAAATACAACAGTGTTTCCATCATATAACAGGAATATTTGCAACCAGTTTGAAAGTGATGGCCAATTCTACGTTCCGCGCAACCTAGGCTTCACTGCAGGGCGTTGCTCCACCAGATCGAATAGATACGGCCTAAGAAGTCAACGCCAGAAGCATAAAATACGATATAAATACAACAGCTTTTCCATCGTATAAAACGACTAATTGCAACCAGTGTGAAAGTAATGGTCGTTTCTACGTTCCGAGCACCCTAGGCGTCACTCCAGGGCGTTACTCCACCACATCTAATATCTACGGCCTTAGAAGTCAACGCCAGAGGCATAAAATACAATATAAATACAACAGCGTTTCCATCGTATAAAACGAATAATTGCAACCAGTGTGAAAGTTATGGTCATTTCTACGTTCCGGGCAACCTAGGCTTCACTCTACGGTGTTGTTCCACCAGATCGAATGGTTACGGCCTAAGAAGTCAACGCCAGAAGCATAAAATACGATATAAATACAACAGCTTTTCCATCGTATAAAACGAATGATTGCAACCAGTGTGAATGTAATGGTCATTTCTACATTCCGAGCAACCTAGGCGTCACTCTAGGGCGCTGCTCCACCAGATCGAATAGTTAGGTCCTTAGATGTCAACGCTAGAAGCATAAAATACGATATAAATACAACAGCTTTTCCATCGTATAAAAGGAATAATTGCAAACAGTGTGAAAGTAATGGTCATTTCTACGATCCGGGCAACCTAGGCTTCACTCTACGGTGTTGTTCCACCAGGTCGAATAGTTAGGTCCTAAGAAGTGAACGCCAGAAGCATAAAATACAATATAAATATAACAGTTTTTCCATCGTATAAAACGAATAATAGCAACCAGTGTGAAAGCTATGGTCATTTCTACGTTCCGGGCAACCGAGGCTTCACTCTAAGGCGTTGCTCCACCAGATCAAACAGTTCGGGCTTTAGAAGTCAACGCCCGAAGCATAAAATACAAAATAAATAGAACAGTTTTTCCATTGTATAAAACGAATAATTGCTAGCAGTGTAAAAGTTATGGTCATTTCTACGTTCCGAGCAACCTAGGCTTCACCCTAGGTCGTTGCTCCAACAGATTGAATAGTTAGGGACTTAGAAGTCAACGCCCCAACCATAAAATGCAAAAAAAATACGACAGTGTTTCCATCATATAACAGGAATAATTGCAACCAGTTTGAAAGTGATGGCCAATTCTACGTTCCGGGCAACCTAGGTTTCACTCCAGGGCGTTGCTCCACCAGATCGAATGGTTAAGGCCTAAGAAGTCAACGCCAGAAGCATAAAATACGATATAAATACAACAGCTTTTCCATCGTATAAAACGACTAAGTGCAACCAGTGTGAAAGTAATGGTCGTTTCTACGTTCCGAGCACCCTAGGCGTCCCTCTAGGGCGCTACTCCACCACATCTAATAGCTACGGCCTTAGAAGTCAACGCCAGAGGCATAAAATACAATATAAATACAACAGCGTTTCCATCGTATAAAACGAATAATTGCAACCAGTGTGAAAGTTATGGTCATTTCTACGTTCCGGGCAACCTAGGCTTCACTCTACGGTGTTGTTCCACCAGATCGAATGGTTACGGCCTAAGAAGTCAACGCCAGAAGCATAAAATACGATATAAATACAACAGCTTTTCCATCGTATAAAACGAATGATTGCAACCAGTGTGAATGTAATGGTCATTTCTACATTCCGAGCAACCTAGGCGTCACTCTAGGGCGCTGCTCCACCAGATCGAATAGTTAGGTCCTTAGATGTCAACGCTAGAAGCATAAAATACGATATAAATACAACAGCTTTTCCATCGTATAAAAGGAATAATTGCAAACAGTGTGAAAGTAATGGTCATTTCTACGATCCGGGCAACCTAGGCTTCACTCTACGGTGTTGTTCCACCAGGTCGAATAGTTAGGTCCTAAGAAGTGAACGCCAGAAGCATAAAATACAATATAAATATAACAGTTTTTCCATCGTATAAAACGAATAATAGCAACCAGTGTGAAAGCTATGGTCATTTCTACGTTCCGGGCAACCGAGGCTTCACTCTAAGGCGTTGCTCCACCAGATCAAACAGTTCGGGCTTTAGAAGTCAACGCCCGAAGCATAAAATACAAAATAAATAGAACAGTTTTTCCATTGTATAAAACGAATAATTGCTAGCAGTGTAAAAGTTATGGTCATTTCTACGTTCCGAGCAACCTAGGCTTCACCCTAGGTCGTTGCTCCAACAGATTGAATAGTTAGGGACTTAGAAGTCAACGCCCCAACCATAAAATGCAAAAAAAATACGACAGTGTTTCCATCATATAACAGGAATAATTGCAACCAGTTTGAAAGTGATGGCCAATTCTACGTTCCGGGCAACCTAGGTTTCACTCCAGGGCGTTGCTCCACCAGATCGAATGGTTAAGGCCTAAGAAGTCAACGCCAGAAGCATAAAATACGATATAAATACAACAGCTTTTCCATCGTATAAAACGACTAAGTGCAACCAGTGTGAAAGTAATGGTCGTTTCTACGTTCCGAGCACCCTAGGCGTCCCTCTAGGGCGCTACTCCACCACATCTAATAGCTACGGCCTTAGAAGTCAACGCCAGAGGCATAAAATACAATATAAATATAACAGTTTTTCCATCGTATAAAACGAATAATAGCAACCAGTGTGAAAGTTATGGTCATTTCTACGTTCCGGGCAACCTAGGCTTCACTCTAGGGCGTTGCTCCACCAGATCAAACAGTTAGGGCCTTAGAAGTCAACGCCCGAAGCATAAAATACAAAATAAATAGAACAGTTTTTCCATTGTATAAAACGAATAATTGCTACCAGTGTAGAAGTTGTAGTCATTTCTACGTTCCGGGCAACCTTGGCTTCACCCTAGGGCGTTGTTCCACCAGATGGAATAGTTAGGGCCTAAGAAGTAAACGCCAGAAGCATAAAATACGATATAAATACAACAGCTTTTCCATCGTATAGAAGGAATAATTGCAAACAGTGTGAAAGTAATGGCCAATTCTACGTTCCGGGCAACCTAGGTTTCACTCCAGGGCGTTGCTCCACCAGATCAAACAGTTAGGGCCTTAGAAGTCAACGCCCGAAGCATAAAATACAAAATAAATAGAACAGTTTTTCCATTGTATAAAACGAATAATTGCAACCAGTATGAAACTTATGGCCAATTCTACGTTCCGGGCAACCTAGGCTTCACTCTAGGGCGTTGCTCCACCAGATCAAACAGTTAGGGCCTTAGAAGTCAACGCCCGAAGCATAAAATACCAAATAAATAGAACAGTTTTTCCATTGTATAAAACGAATAATTGATACCAGTGTAAGAGTTATGGTCATTTCTACGTTCCGGGCAACCTAGGCTTCACCCTACGGCGTTGTTCCACCAGATCGAATAGTTAGGGCCTAAGAAGTCAACGCCAGAAGCATAAAATACGATATAAATACAACAGCTTTTCCATCGTATAAAAGGAATAATTGCAAACAGTGTGAAAGTAATGGTCATTTCTTCGTTCCGGGCAACCTAGGCTTCACCCTACGGCGTTGTTCCACCAGATCGAATAGTTAGGTCCTTAGGTGTCAACGCCAGAAGCATAAAATACGATATAAATACAACAGCTTTTCCATCGTATAAAAGTAATAATTGCAAACAGTGTGAAAGTAATGGTCATTTCTACGATCCGGGCAACCTAGGCTTCACTCTACGGCGTTGTTCCACCAGATCGAATAGTTAGGGCCTAAGAAGTGAACGCCAGAAGAATAAAATACAATATAAATATAACAGTTTTTCCATTGTATAAAACGAATAATTGCTACCAGTGTAAAGGTTATGGTCATTTCTACGTTCCGTGCAACCTAGGCTTCACTCTACGGTGTTGTTCCACCAGATCGAATAGTTAGGGCCTAAGAAGTGAGCGCCAGAAGCATAAAATACAATATAAATATAACAGTTTTTCCATCGTATAAAGCGAATAATAGCAACCAGTGTGAAAGTTATGGCCATTTCTACGTACCGGGCAACCTAGGCTTCACTCTACGGTGTTGTTCCACCAGATCGAATAGTTAGGGCCCAAGAAGTCAACGCCCAAAGCATAAAATGCAGTAAAAATACAACAGTGTTTCCATCATATAACAGGAATATTTGCAACCAGTTTGAAAGTGATGGCCAATTCTACGTTCCGCGCAACCTAGGCTTCACTGCAGGGCGTTGCTCCACCAGATCGAATAGATACGGCCTAAGAAGTCAACGCCAGAAGCATAAAATACGATATAAATACAACAGCTTTTCCATCGTATAAAACGACTAAGTGCAACCAGTGTGAAAGTAATGGTCGTTTCTACGTTCCGAGCACCCTAGGCGTCCCTCTAGGGCGCTACTCCACCACATCTAATAGCTACGGCCTTAGAAGTCAACGCCAGAGGCATAAAATACAATATAAATATAACAG
Organism: Calliopsis andreniformis; assembly: GCF_051401765.1. NCBI lineage: Eukaryota > Metazoa > Arthropoda > Insecta > Hymenoptera > Andrenidae > Calliopsis > Calliopsis andreniformis. The sequence continues at coordinate 2,803,608 of NW_027480460.1, read as the reverse complement.
TTTTTCCATCGTATAAAACGAATAATAGCAACCAGTGTGAAAGTTTTGGTCATTTCTACGTTCCGGGCAACGTAGGCTTCACTCTAGGGCGTTGCTCCACCAGATCAAACAGTTAGGGCCTTAGAAATCAACGCCCGATGCATAAAATACAAAATAAATACATCAGTTTTTCCATTGTATAATACGAATAATTGCTACCAGAGTAAAAGTTATGTTCATTTCTACGTTCCGGGCAACCTAGGCTTCATTCTACGGTGTTGTTCCACCAGATCGAATAGTTAGGGCCTAAGAAGTGAACGCAAGAAGCATAAAATACAATATAAATATAACAGTTTTTCCATCGTATAAAACGAATAATTGCAACCAGTATGAAAGTTATGGTCATTTCTACTTTCCGGGTAACCTAGGCTTCACTCTACGGCGTTGTTCCACCAGATCGATTAGTTAGGGCCTAAGAAGTGGACGCCAGACGCATAAAATTCAATATAAATACAACAGCGTTTCCATCGCATAAAACGAATAATTGCATCCAGTGTGAAAGTAATGGTCATTTCTACGTTCCGGGCAAACTATGCTTCACTGTATGGCGTTCTTCCACCACACCGAATAGATACGGCCTCAGAAGTCAACGCCTGAAGTGTAAAATACAATAAAAATACAACAGTCTTTCCATCCTATAACAGGAATAATAGCAACCTGTGTGAAAGTTATGGTTATTTCTACGTTCCGGGCAACATAGGCTTCACTCTAGGGCGTTGCTCCACCAGATCAAACAGTTAGGGCCTTAGAAGTCAACGACCGAAGCATTAAATACAAAATAAATAAAACAGTTTTTCCATCGTATAAAACGAATAATTGCTACCAGTGTGAAAGTTATGGTCATTTCTACGTTCCGCGCAATCTGGGCTTTACCCTAGGGCGTTGTTCCACCAGATGGAATAGTTAGGGCCTAAGAAGTCAACGCCAGAAGCATAAAATACGATATATATAAAACAGTTTTTCCATAGTGTAAAACGAATAATTGCTACCAGTGTGAAAGTTATGGTCATTTCTACGTTCCGCGCAACCTGGGCTTTACCCTAGGGCGTTGTTCCACCAGATGGAATAGTTAGGGTTTGGAAGAAGTCAACGCCAGAAGCATAAAATACGATATAAATACAACAGCTTTTCCATCGTATATAATGTATATTTGCAAACAGTGTGAAAGTAATGGTCATTTCTACGTACCGGGCAACCTAGGCTCCACTCTAGGGCGTTGCTCCACCAAATCGAATAGCTAGGGCCTTAGAAGTCAACGCCAGAAGCATAAAATACAATAAAGATGCAAAAGTTTTTTCATCGTATAACAGGAATAAATGCAAACAGTGTGAAAGTACTGGTCATTTCTACGTTCTGGGTAACCTAGGTTTCACTGTAGGGCGTTGCACCACCAGATCCAATAGCTAGGGACTTAGAATTCAACGCCATAAGAAAAAATACAATATAAATATAACAGTTTTTCCATCGTATAAAACGAATAATTGCTACCAGTGTAAAAGTTATGGTCATTTCTACGTTCCGGGCAACCTAGGCTTCACCCTAGGGCGTTGCTCCAGCAGATTGAATAGTTAGGGCCTTAGAAGTCAACGCCCGAAGCATAAAATGCAATAAAAATACAACAGTGTTTCCATCATATAACAGGAATAATTGCAACCAGTTTGAAAGTGATGGCCAATTCTACGTTCCGGGCAACATAGGCTTCACTCTAGGGCGTTGCTCCACCAGATCGAATAGTTAGTGCCTTAGAAGTCAACGCCAGAAGCATAAAATACAATATAAATACAACAGCTTTTCCATCGTATAGAACGAATAATAGCAACCAGTTTGAAAGTTATGGCCATTTCTACGTTCCAGGCAATCTAGGCTTCACTCTAGGGCGTTGCTCCACCAGATCAAACAGTTACGGCCTTAGAAGACAACGCCCGAAACATAAAATACAAAATAAACAGAACAGTTTTTCCATTGTATAAAACGAATAATAGCTACCAGTGTGAAAGTTATGGTCATTTCTACGTTCCGGGCAACCTAGGCCTCACTCTAGGGTGTTGTTCCACCAGATCAAACAGTTAGTGCCTTAGAAGTCAACGCCCGAAGCATATAATACAAAATAAACAGAACAGTTTTTCCATTGTATAAAACGAATAATTGCTACCAGTGTGAAAGTTATGGTCATTTCTACGTTCCGGGCAACCTAGGCCTCACTCTAGGGTGTTGTTCCACCAGAATGAATAGTTAGGGCCTAAGAAATCAACGCCAGAAGCATAAAATACAATATAAATATAACAGTTTTCCCATCGTATAAAACGAATAATTACAACCAGTGTGAATGTTATGGTCATTTTTACATTCCGAGCAACCTAGGCTTCTCTCTAGGGCGTTGATCCACCAGATAGAATAGTTAGGGCCTTAGAAGTCAACGACAGAAGCATAAAATTCAATAAAGATGCAACAGTTTTTCCATCGTATAACAGGAGTAACTGCAAACAGTGTGAAAGTACTGGTCACTTCTACGTTCCGGGTAACATAGGCTTCACTCTAGGGCGTTGTTCCACCAGATCGAACAGTTAGGGCATAAGAAGGCAACGCCAGAAGCATAAAATACAATATAAATATAACAGTTTTTCAATCGTATAAAGCGAATAATAGCAACCAGTGTGAAAGTTATGGTCATTTCTACGTTCCGGGCAACCTAGGCCTCACTCTAGGTCGTTTTTCCACCAGATCGAATTGTTAGGGCCTAAGAAGTCAACGCCAGAAGCATAAGATACATAATAAATATAACAGTTTTCCCATCGTATAGAACGAATAATAGCATCCAGTGTGAAAGTTATGGTCATTTCTACGTTCAGGGCAACCTAGGCTTCACCGTAGGTCGTTGTTCCACCAGATCGAATAGTAGGAGCCTAAGAAGTCAACGCCAGAAGCATAAAATACAATATAAATAAAACAGTTTTTCCATCGTATAAAACGAATAATTGCTACCAGTATGAAAGTGATGGTCATTTCTACGTTCCGGGCTACCTAGGCCTCACTCTAGGTCGTTGTTCCACCAGATCGAATTGTTAGGGCCTAACAAGTCAACGCCAGAAGCATAAGATACAATATAAATATAACAGTTTTTCCATCGTATAGAACGAATAATAGCAACCAGTGTGAAAGTTATGGTCGTTTCTACGTTCCGGGCAATCTAGGCTTCACTGTAGGGCGTTGCTCCACCAGATCAAACAGTTAGGGCCTTAGAAGTCAACGCCCGAAGCATATAATACAAAATAAACAGAACAGTTTTTCCATTGTATAAAACGAATAATTGCTACCAGTGTGAAAGTTATGGTCATTTCTACGTTCCGGGCAACCTAGGCCTCACTCTAGGGTGTTGTTCCACCAGATCAAACAGTTAGTGCCTTAGAAGTCAACGCCCGAAGCATATAATACAAAATAAACAGAACAGCTTTTCCATTGTATAAAACGAATAATTGCTACCAGTGTGAAAGTTATGGTCATTTCTACGTTCCGGGCAACCTAGGCCTCACTCTAGGGTGTTGTTCCACCAGAATGAATAGTTAGGGCCTAAGAAATCAACGCCAGAAGCATAAAATACAATATAAATATAACAGTTTTCCCATCGTATAAAACGAATAATTACAACCAGTGTGAATGTTATGGTCATTTTTACATTCCGAGCAACCTAGGCTTCTCTCTAGGGCGTTGATCCACCAGATAGAATAGTTAGGGCCTTAGAAGTCAACGACAGAAGCATAAAATTCAATAAAGATGCAACAGTTTTTCCATCGTATAACAGGAGTAACTGCAAACAGTGTGAAAGTACTGGTCACTTCTACGTTCCGGGTAACATAGGCTTCACTCTAGGGCGTTGCTCCACCAGATCGAACAGTTAGGGCATAAGAAGGCAACGCCAGAAGCATAAAATACAATATAAATATAACAGTTTTTCAATCGTATAAAGCGAATAATAGCAACCAGTGTGAAAGTTATGGTCATTTCTACGTTCCGGGCAACCTAGGCCTCACTCTAGGTCGTTTTTCCACCAGATCGAATTGTTAGGGCCTAAGAAGTCAACGCCAGAAGCATAAGATACATAATAAATATAACAGTTTTCCCATCGTATAGAACGAATAATAGCATCCAGTGTGAAAGTTATGGTCATTTCTACGTTCAGGGCAACCTAGGCTTCACCGTAGGTCGTTGTTCCACCAGATCGAATAGTTAGGGCCTAAGAAGTGAGCGCCAGAAGCATAAAATACAATATAAATACAACAGTTTTTCCATCATACAAAACGAGTAATTGCAACCAGTATGAAAGTTGTGGTCATTTCCACTTTCCGGGCAACCTTGGCTTCACCCTAGGGCGTTGCTCCAATGATTGAATAGTTAGGGCCTAAGAAGTGAATGCCAGCAGCATGAAATACAATATAAATACAACAGTTTTTCCATCATATAAAACGAATAATTGCAACCAGTATGAAAGTTATGGTCATTTCTACTTTCCGGGCAACCTAGGCTACACCCTAGGGCGTTGCTCCAACAGATTGAATAGTTCGGGCCTTAGAAGTCAATGCCCGAAGCATACAATGCAATAAAAATACAACAGTTTTTCCATCATATAACAGGAATAATTGCAACCAGTTTGAAAGTGATGGTCATTTCTACGTCCCGGGAAACCTCGGCTTCACTCTAGGGCGTTGCTCCGCCAGATCGAATAGTTAGTGCATTAGAAGTCAACGCCAGAAGCATAAAATACAATATAAATACAACAGTTTTTCCATCGTACAAAACGAATAATTGCAACCAGTGAGAATGTTATTGTCATTTCTGCATTCCGAGCAACCTAGGCTTCACTCTAGGGCGTTGATCCAACAGATTGAATAGTTAGGGCCTTAGAAGTCAACGGCAGAAGCATAAAATACAAAATAAATAGAACAGTTTTTCCATTGTATAAAACGAATAATTGCTACCAGTGTAAAAGTTATGGTCAGTTCTACGTTCCGGGCAACCTAGGCCTCACTCTAGGTCGTTTTTCCACCAGAGCGAATTGTTAGGGCCTAAGAAGTCAACGCCAGAAGCATAAGATACAATATAAATATAACAGTTTTTCCATCGTATAGAACGAATAATAGCAACCAGTGTGAAAGTTAACGTCATTTCTACTTTCCGGGCAACCTAGGCTTCACCCTCGGGCGTTGCTCCAACAGATTGAATAGTTAGGGCCTATGAAATCAACGCCAGAAGCATAAAATACAATATAAAAATAACAGTTTTCCCATCGTATAAAACGAATAATTACAGCCAGTGTGAATGTTATGGTCATTTCTACATTCTGAGCAACCTAGGATTCACTCTAGGGCGTTGATCCACCAGATAGAATAGTTAGGGCCTTAGAAGTCAACGACAGAAGCATAAAATTCAATAAAGATGAAACAGTTTTTCCATCGTATAACAGGAGTAACTGCAAACAGTGTGAAAGTACTGGTCATTTCTACGTTCCGGGTAACCTAGGCTTCAATCTAGGGCGTTGTTTCACCAGATCGAACAGTTAGGGCCTAAGAAGGCAACGCCAGAAGCATAAAATACAATATAAATATAACAGTTTTTCAATCGTATAAAGCGAATAATAGCAACCAGTGTGAAAGTTATGGTCATTTCTACGTTCCGGGCAACCTAGGCTTCACCACAGGGCGTTGTTCCACCAGATTGAATAGCTAGGACCTTAGAAGTCAATGCCCGAAGCATAAAATGCATTAAAAATACAACAGTTTTTTATCATATAACAGGAATAATTGCAACCAGCTTGAAAGTGATGGTCATTTCTACGTTCCGGGCAACCTAGGCTTCACTCTAGGGCGTCGCTCCATCAGATCGAATAGTAGGAGCCTTAGAAGTCAACGCCAGAAGCATAAAATACAATATAAATAAAACAGTTTTTCCATCGTATAAAACGAATAATTGCTACCAGTATGAAAGTGATGGTCATTTCTACGTTCCGGGCTACCTAGGCCTCACTCTAGGTCGTTGTTCCACCAGATCGAATAGTTAGGGCCTAAGAAATCAACGCCAGAAGCATAAAATACAATATAAAAATAACAGTTTTCCCATCGTATAAAACGAATAATTACAACCAGTGTGAATGTTATGGTCATTTCCACATTCTGAGCAACCTAGGCTTCACTCTAGGGCGTTGATCCACCAGATAGAATAGTTAGGGCCTTAGAAGTCAACGACAGAAGCATAAAATACAATATAAATACAACAGTTTTTCCATCATATAACAGGAATAATTGCAGCCAGATTGAAAGTGATGGTCATTTCTACGTTCCGGGTAACATAGGCTTCACTCTAGGGCGTTGTTCCACCAAATCGAACAGTTAGGGCATAAGAAGGCAACGCCAGAAGCATAAAATACAATATAAATATAACAGTTTTTCAATCGTATAAAGCGAATAATAGCAACCAGTGTGAAAGTTATGGTCATTTCTACGTTCCGGGCAACCTAGGCCTCACTCTAGGTCGTTTTTCCACCAGATCGAATTGTTAGGGCCTAAGAAGTCAACGCCAGAAGCATAAGATACATAATAAATATAACAGTTTTCCCATCGTATAGAACGAATAATAGCATCCAGTGTGAAAGTTATGGTCATTTCTACGTTCAGGGCAACCTAGGCTTCACCGTAGGTCGTTGTTCCACCAGATCGAATAGTTAGGGCCTAAGAAGTGAGCGCCAGAAGCATAAAATACAATATAAATACAACAGTTTTTCCATCATATAAAACGAGTAATTGCAACCAGTATGAAAGTTGTGGTCATTTCCACTTTCCGGGCAACCTTGGCTTCACCCTAGGGCGTTGCTCCAAAGATTGAATAGTTAGGGCCTAAGAAGTGAATGCCAGCAGCATAAAATACAATATAAATACAACAGTTTTTCCATCATATAAAACGAATAATTGCAACCAGTATGAAAGTTATGGTCATTTCTACTTTCCGGGCAACCTAGGCTACACACTAGGGCGTTGCTCCAACAGATTGAATAGTTAGGGCCTTAGAAGTCAATGCCCGAAGCATAAAATGCAATAAAAATACAACAGTTTTTCCATCATATAACAGGAATAATTGCAACCAGTTTGAAAGTGATGGTCATTTCTACGTCCCGGGAAACCTCGGCTTCACTCTAGGGCGTTGCTCCGCCAGATCGAATAGTTAGTGCATTAGAAGTCTACGCCAGAAGCATAAAATACAATATAAATACAACAGTTTTTCCATCGTACAAAACGAATAATTGCAACCAGTGAGAATGTTATTGTCATTTCTACATTCCGAGCAACCTAGGCTTCACTCTAGGGCGTTGATCCAACAGATTGAATAGTTAGGGCCTTAGAAGTCAACGCCCGAAGCATAAAATACAATATAAATACAACAGTTTTTCCATCATATAACAGGAATAATTGCAACCAGATTGAAAGTGATGGTCATTTCTACGTTCCGGGCAACCTAGGCTTCACTCTAGGGCGTTGCTCCACCAGATCGAATAGTTAGTGCCTTAGAAGTCAACGCCAGAAGCATAAAATACAATATAAATACAACAGCTTTTCCATCGTATGAAACGAATAATTGCTACCAGTATGTAAGTGATGGTCATTTCTACGTTCCGGGCAACCTAGGCCTCACTCTAGGGCGTTGTTCCTCCAGATTGAATAGTTAGGGCCTAAGAAATCAACGGCAGAAGCATAAAATACAATATAAATATAACAGTTTTTCCATCGTGTAAAACGAATAATTTCAACCAGTGTGAAAGTTATGGTCATTTCTACGTTCAGGGCAACCTAGGCTTCACCCTAGGTCGTTGTTCCACCAGATCGAATAGTTAGGGCCTAAGAAGTGAACGCAAGAATCATAAAATACAATATAAATACAACAGTTTTTCCATCATATAAAACGAGTAGTTGCAACCAGTATGAAAGTTGTGGTCATTTCTACTTTCCGGGCAACCTAGGCTTCACCCTAGGGTGTTGCTCCACCAGATCGAATAGTTAGTGCCTTAGATGTCAACGCCAGAAGCATAAAATACAATAAAAATACAACAGTTTTTCCATCGTATAAAACGAATAATTGCAACCAGTATGAAATTATTGTCATTTCTACTTTCCGAGCAACCTAGGCTTCAACCCTAGGGCGTTGCACCATCAGATTGAATAGTTAGGGCCTTAGGAGTCAACGCCCGAAGCATAAAATGCAATAAAAATACAACAGTGTTTCCATTATATAACAGGAATAATTGCAACCAGTTTGAAAGTTATGGCTAATTCTACGTTCCGGGCAACCTAGGCTTCACTCTATTTCGTTGCTCCACCAGATCGAATAGTTAGTGCCTTAGAAGTCGACGCCAGAAGCTTAAAATACAATATAAAAACAACAGTTTTTCCATCGTATAAAACGAATTATTGCAACCAGTATGAAACATATGGTCATTTCTACGTTCCGGGCAACCTAGGATTCACTATAGGGCGTTGCTCCACCAGATCAAACAGCTAGGGCCTTAGAAGTCAACGCCCGAAGCATAAAATACAAAATAAATAGAACAGTTTTTCCATTGTATAAAACGAATAATTGCTACCAGTGTAAAAGTTATGGTCAGTTCTACGTTCCGGGCAACCTAGGCCTCACTCTAGGTCGTTTTTCCACCAGAGCGAATTGTTAGGGCCTAAGAAGTGAACGCCAGAAGCATAAGATACAATATAAATATAACAGTTTTTCCATCGTATAGAATGAATAATAGCAACCAGTGTGAAAGTTAACGTCATTTCTACTTTCCGGGCAACCTAGGCTTCACCCTCGGGCGTTGCTCCAACAGATTGAATAGTTAGGGACTTAGAAGTCATCGCCCGATGCATAAAATACAAAATAGGTAGAACAGTTTTACCATCGTGTAAAACGAATAATTGCTACCGGTGTGAAAGTTATGGTCATTTCTACGTACGGGTCAACCCAGGCTTCACCATAGGGCGTTGTTCCACGAGATCGAATAGTTTGGGCCTAAGAAGTGAACGCCAGAAGAATAAAATACAATATAAATACAACAGTGTTTCCATCATATAACAGGAATAATTGCAACCAGTTTGAAAGTGATGGCCAATTCTACGTTCCGGGCAACCTAGGCTTCACTCTATTGCGTTGCTCCACCAGATCGAATAGTTAGTGCCTTAGAAGTCGACGCCAGAAGCTTAAAATACATTATAAATACAACAGTTTTTCCATCGTATAAAACGAATAATTGCAACCAGTATGAAACTTATGGTCATTTCTACTTTCCGAGCCACCTAGGCTTCACTCTAGGGCGTTGATCCTACAGATCGAATAGTTAGGGCCTAAGAAGTGAACGCCAGAAGCATAAAATACAATATAAATACAACAGTTTTTCCATCGTATAAAACAAATAATTGCAACCAGTATGAAACTTATGGTCATTTCTACATTCCGGGCAACCTAGGCTTCACTCTATGGCGTTCTTCCACCACATCGAATAGCTACGGCCTCAGAAGTCAACGACTGAAGCATAAAATACAATAAAAATACAACAGTCTTTCCATCCTATGACAGGAATAATTGCAACCCGTGTGAAAGTGATGGTCATTTGTACGTTCCAGGCAACCTAGGCTTCACTCTAGGGCGTTGTTCCACCAGATCTAATAGTTAGGGCCTAAGAAGTCAACGCCAGAAGCATAAGATACCTAATAAATATAACAGTTTTTCCATCGTATAGAACGAATAATAGCATCCAGTGTGAAAGTTATGGTCATTTCTACGTTCAGGGCAACCTAGGCTTCACCATAGGTCGTTGTTCCACCAGATCGAATAGTTAGGGCCTAGGAAGTGAACGCCAGAAGCATAAAATACAATATAAATACAACAGTTTTTCCATCATATAAAACGAGTAATTGCAACCAGTATGAAAGTTGTGGTCATTTCTACTTTCCGGGCAACCTAGGCTTCACCCTAGGGCGTTGCTCCAACAGATTGAATAGTTAGGGTCTTAGAAGTCAATGCCCGAAGCATAAAATGCAATAAAGATACAACAGTTTTTCCATCATATAACAGGAATAATTGCAACCAGTTTGAAAGTGATGGTCATTTCTACGTTCCGGGAAACCTCGGCTTCACTCTAGGGCGTTGCTCCGCCAGATCGAATAGTTAGTGCATTAGAAGTCAACGCCAGAAGCATAAAATACAATAAAGATGCAACAGCTTTTCCATCGCAATAAACGAATGATTTCAACCAGTGTGAATGTTATTGTCATTTCTACATTCCGAGCAACCTAGGCTTCACTCTAGGGCGTTGATCCAACAGATTGAATAGTTAGGGCCTTAGAAGTCAACGCCCGAAGCATAAAATACAATATAAATACAACAGTTTTTCCATCACATAACAGGAATACTTGCAACCAGATTGAAAGTGATGGTCATTTCTACGTTCCGGGCAACCTAGGCTTCACTCTAGGGTGTTGCTCCACCAGATCGAATAGATAGTGCCTTAGAAGTCAACGCCAGAAGCATAAAATACAATATAAATACAACAGTTTTTCCATCGTGTAAAACGGATAATTTCAACCAGTGTGAATGTTATGGTCATTTCTACATTCCGAGCAACCTAGGCTTCACTCTAGGGCGTTGATTCACCAGATAGAATAGTGAGGGCCTTAGCAGTCAACGCCAGAAGCATAAAATTCAATAAAAATGCAACAGTTTTTCCATCGTATAACAGGAATAACTGCAAACAGTGTGAAAGTACTGGTCATTTCTACGTTCCGGGTGATCTAGGCTCCACTCTAGGGCGTTGCTCCACCAGATCGAACAGCTAGGGCCTAAGAAGGCAACGCCAGATGCATAAAATACAATATAAATACAACAGTTTTTCCATCGTATAAAACGAATAATAGCAATGAGTGTGAAAGTTATGGTCATTTCTAAGTTCCGGGCAACCTAGGCTTCACCCTAGGGCGTCGCTCCAAGAGATTGAATAGTTAGAGCCTTAGAAGTCAATGCCGGAAGCATAAAATGCAATAAAAATACATTAGTTTTTCCATCGTATAATAGGATTAATTGCAAACAGTTTGAAAGTGATGGTCACTTCTACGTTCCGGGCAACCTAGGCTTCACCCTAGGGCGTTGTTCCACCAGATGGAATAGTTAGGGCATAAGAAGTCAACGCCAGAAGCATAAAATACGGTATAAATACAACAGCTTTTCCATCGTATAAAACGTATAATAGCAACCAGGGTGAAAGTTATGGGCATTTCTACGTTCCGGGCAACCTAGGCTTCACTCTACGGCGTTGTTCCACCAGTTCGAATAGTTGGGGCCTTAGAAGTCAATGCCCGAAGCATAAAATGCAATAAAAATACAACAGTTTTTCCATCATATAACAGGAATATTTGTAACCAGTTTGAAAGTGATGGTAATTGCTACGTTCCGGGCAACTTAGGCTTCACACTAGGGCGTTGCTCCACCAGATCGATTAGTTAGTGCCTTAGAAGTCAATGCCAGAAGCATAAAATACAATATAAATACAACAGTTTTTCCATCGTATAAAACGAATAATTGCAACCAGTATGAAAGATAACGTCATTTCTACTTTCCGGGCAACCTAGGCTTCACCCTAGGGCGTTGCTCCAACAGATTGAATAGTTAGGGCCTTAGAAGTCAACGCCGGAAGCATAAAATGCAATAAAAATACAAGAGTTTTTCCATCGTATAAAAGGATTAATTGCAACCAGTTTGAAAGTGATGGCCATTTCTACGTTCCGGGCAACCTAGGCTTCACTCTAGGGCGTTGCTCCACCAGATCGAATAACTAGGGCCTTAGAAGTCAACGCCAGAAGCATAAAATACAATATAAATACAACAGTTTTTCCATCGCATAAAACGAATAATTGCAACCAGTATGAAAGATAACGTCATTTCTACTTTCCGGGCAACCTAGGCTTCACCCTAGGGCGTTGCTCCAACAGATTGAATAGTTAGGGCCTTAGAAGTCAACGCCGGAAGCCTAAAATGCAATAAAAGTACAAGAGTTTTTCCATCGTATAAAAGGATTAATTGCAACCAGTTTGAAAGTGATGGCCATTTCTACGTTCCGGGCAACCTAGGCTTCACTCTAGGGCGTTGCTCCACCAGGTCGAATAACTAGGGCCTTAGAAGTCAACGCCAGATGCATAAAATACAATATAAATACAACAGTTTTTCCATCGCATAAAACGAATAATTGCAACCAGTATGAAAGTTATGGTCATTTCTACTTTCCGGGCAACCTAGGCTTAACCCAAGGGCGTTGCTTCAACAGATTGAATATTTAGGGCCTTAGAAGTCAACGCCCGAAGCATAAAATACAAAATAAATATAACAGTTTTTCCATCATATAACAGGAATATTTGCAACCAGTTTGAAAGTGATGGTCACTTCTACGTTGCGGGTAACCTAGGCTTCACTCTAGGGCGTTGCTCCAGCAGATCGAATAGCTAGGGCCTTAGAAGTCAACGCCCGAAGCATAAAATACAAAATAAATAGTACAGTTTTTCCATTTTATAAACCGTATAATTGCAACCGGTACGAAAGTTAACGTCATTTCTACGTTCCGGGCAACCTAGGCTTCACCCTAGGTCGTTGTTCCACCAGATGGAATAGTTAGGGCCTTAGAAGTCAACACCCGAAGTATAAAATACAAAATAAATAATACAGTTTTTCCATCGTATAAAACTAATAATTTCAACCAGTGTGAAAGTAATGGGCATTTCTACGTTCCGGACAACCTAGGCTTCACTCTAGGGCGTTGCTCTACCACATCGAATAGCTACGGCCTTAGAAGTCAACGCCAGAAGCATAAAATACAATAAATATACAAGAGTTTTTCCATCGTATAAAAGGAGTAATTGCAAACAGTGTGAAAGTAATGGTCACTTCTACGTTCCGGGAAACCTAGGCTTCACTCTACGGCGTTGTTCCACCAGATCGACTAGTTAGGGCCTAAGAAGTCAACGCCAGGAGCATAAAATACAATATAAATATAACAGTTTTTCCATCGTACAAAACGAATAATAGCAACCAGTGTGAAAGTTATGGTCATTTCTACGTTCCGGGCAACCTAGGCTTCACTCTAGGGCGTTGCTCCACCAGATCAAACAGGTAGGACCTTAGAAGTCAACGCCCGAAGCATAAAATACAAAATAAACAGAACAGTTTTTCCATTGTATAAAACGAATAATAGCTACCAGTGTGAAAGTTATGGTCATATCTACGTTCCGGGTAACCAAGGCTTCAATCTAGGGCGTTGTTTCACCAGATCGAACAGTTAGGGCCTAAGAAGGCAACGCCAGAAGCATAAAATACAATATAAATATAACAGTTTTTCAATCGTATAAAGCGAATAATAGCAACCAGTGTGAAAGTTATGGTCATTTCTACGTTCCGGGCAACCTAGGCTTCACCACAGGGCGTTGTTCCACCAGATTGAATAGCTAGGACCTTAGAAGTCAATGCCCGAAGCATAAAATGCATTAAAAATACAACAGTTTTTTATCATATAACAGGAATAATTGCAACCAGCTTGAAAGTGATGGTCATTTCTACGTTCCGGGCAACCTAGGCTTCACTCTAGGGCGTCGCTCCATCAGATCGAATAGTAGGAGCCTTAGAAGTCAACGCCAGAAGCATAAAATACAATATAAATAAAACAGTTTTTCCATCGTATAAAACGAATAATTGCTACCAGTATGGAAGTGATGGTCATTTCTACGTTCCGGGCTACCTAGGCCTCACTCTAGGTCGTTGTTCCACCAGATCGAATTGTTAGGGCCTAACAAGTCAACGCCAGAAGCATAAGATACAATATAAATATAACAGTTTTTCCATCGTATAGAACGAATAATAGCAACCAGTGTGAAAGTTATGGTCGTTTCTACGTTCCGGGCAATCTAGGCTTCACTCTAGGGCGTTGCTCCACCAGATCAAACAGTTAGGGCCTTAGAAGTCAACGCCCGAAGCATATAATACAAAATAAACAGAACAGTTTTTCCATTGTATAAAACGAATAATTGCTACCAGTGTGAAAGTTATGGTCATTTCTTCTTTCCGCGCAACCTAGGCTTCACTGGAGGGCGTTGCTCCACCAGATCGAATAGATACGGCCTAAGAAGTGAACGCCAGAAGCATAAAATACAATATAAATACAACAGCTTTGCCATCGTATAAAATGAATATTTGCAAACAGTGTGAAAGATATAGACATTTCTACGTTCCCGGCAACCTAGGCTTCACTCTATGGCGTTCTTCCACCACACCGAATAGCTACGACCTCAGAAGTCAACTCCTGAAGCATAAAATACGATATAAATACAACAGCTTTTCCATCGTATAAAAGGAGTAATTGCAAACAGTGTGAAAGTAGTGGTCACTTCTACGTTCCGGGAAACCTAGGCTTCACACTACGGCGTTGTTCCACCAGATCGACTAGTTAGGGCCTAAGAAGTCAACGCCAGGAGCATAAAATACAATATAAATATAACAGTTTTTCCATCGTACAAAACGAATTATAGCAACCAGTGTGAAAGTTATGGTCATTTCTACGTTCCGGGCAACCTAGGCTTCACTCTAGGGTGTTGTTCCACCAGATTGAATAGTTAGTGCCTAAGAAATCAACGCCAGAAGCATAAAATACAATATAAAAATAACAGTTTTCCCATCGTATAAAACGAATAATTACAACCAGTGTGAATGTTATGGTCATTTCTACATTCTGAGCAACCTAGGCTTCACTCTAGGGCGTTGATCCACCAGATAGAATAGTTAGGGCCTTAGAAGTCAACGACAGAAGCATAAAATTCAATAAAGATGAAACACTTTTTCCATCGTATAACAGGAGTAACTGCAAACAGTGTGAAAGTACTGGTCATTTCTACGTTCCGGGTAACCTAGGCTTCAATCTAGGGCGTTGTTTCACCAGATCGAACAGTTAGGGCCTAAGAAGGCAACGCCAGAAGCATAAAATACAATATAAATATAACAGTTTTTCAATCGTATAAAGCGAATAATAGCAACCAGTGTGAAAGTTATGGTCATTTCTACGTTCCGGGCAACCTAGGCTTCACGACAGGGCGTTGTTCCACCAGATTGAATAGCTAGGACCTTAGAAGTCAATGCCCGAAGCATAAAATGTATTAAAAATACAACAGTTTTTTATCATATAACAGGAATAATTGCAACCAGTTTGAAAGTGATGGTCAGTTCTCCGTTCCGGGCAACCTAGGCTTCACTCTAGGGCGTCGCTCCATCAGATCGAATAGTAGGAGCCTTAGAAGTCAACGCCAGAAGCATATAATACAAAATAAACAGAACAGTTTTTCCATTGTATAAAACGAATAATTGCTACCAGTGTGAAAGTTATGGTCATTTCTACGTTCCGGGCAACCTAGGCCTCACTCTAGGGTGTTGTTCCACCAGATCAAACAGTTAGTGCCTTAGAAGTCAACGCCCGAAGCATATAATACAAAATAAACAGAACAGTTTTTCCATTGTATAAAACGAATAATTGCTACCAGTGTGAAAGTTATGGTCATTTCTACGTTCCGGGCAACCTAGGCCTCACTCTAGGGTGTTGTTCCACCAGAATGAATAGTTAGGGCCTAAGAAATCAACGCCAGAAGCATAAAATACAATATAAATATAACAGTTTTCCCATCGTATAAAACGAATAATTACAACCAGTGTGAATGTTATGGTCATTTTTACATTCCGAGCAACCTAGGCTTCTCTCTAGGGCGTTGATCCACCAGATAGAATAGTTAGGGCCTTAGAAGTCAACGACAGAAGCATAAAATTCAATAAAGATGCAACAGTTTTTCCATCGTATAACAGGAGTAACTGCAAACAGTGTGAAAGTACTGGTCACTTCTACGTTCCGGGTAACATAGGCTTCACTCTAGGGCGTTGTTCCACCAGATCGAACAGTTAGGGCATAAGAAGGCAACGCCAGAAGCATAAAATACAATATAAATATAACAGTTTTTCAATCGTATAAAGCGAATAATAGCAACCAGTGTGAAAGTTATGGTCATTTCTACGTTCCGGGCAACCTAGGCCTCACTCTAGGTCGTTTTTCCACCAGATCGAATTGTTAGGGCCTAAGAAGTCAACGCCAGAAGCATAAGATACATAATAAATATAACAGTTTTCCCATCGTATAGAACGAATAATAGCATCCAGTGTGAAAGTTATGGTCATTTCTACGTTCAGGGCAACCTAGGCTTCACCGTAGGTCGTTGTTCCACCAGATCGAATAGTAGGAGCCTAAGAAGTCAACGCCAGAAGCATAAAATACAATATAAATAAAACAGTTTTTCCATCGTATAAAACGAATAATTGCTACCAGTATGAAAGTGATGGTCATTTCTACGTTCCGGGCTACCTAGGCCTCACTCTAGGTCGTTGTTCCACCAGATCGAATTGTTAGGGCCTAACAAGTCAACGCCAGAAGCATAAGATACAATATAAATATAACAGTTTTTCCATCGTATAGAACGAATAATAGCAACCAGTGTGAAAGTTATGGTCGTTTCTACGTTCCGGGCAATCTAGGCTTCACTGTAGGGCGTTGCTCCACCAGATCAAACAGTTAGGGCCTTAGAAGTCAACGCCCGAAGCATATAATACAAAATAAACAGAACAGTTTTTCCATTGTATAAAACGAATAATTGCTACCAGTGTGAAAGTTATGGTCATTTCTACGTTCCGGGCAACCTAGGCCTCACTCTAGGGTGTTGTTCCACCAGATCAAACAGTTAGTGCCTTAGAAGTCAACGCCCGAAGCATATAATACAAAATAAACAGAACAGCTTTTCCATTGTATAAAACGAATAATTGCTACCAGTGTGAAAGTTATGGTCATTTCTACGTTCCGGGCAACCTAGGCCTCACTCTAGGGTGTTGTTCCACCAGAATGAATAGTTAGGGCCTAAGAAATCAACGCCAGAAGCATAAAATACAATATAAATATAACAGTTTTCCCATCGTATAAAACGAATAATTACAACCAGTGTGAATGTTATGGTCATTTTTACATTCCGAGCAACCTAGGCTTCTCTCTAGGGCGTTGATCCACCAGATAGAATAGTTAGGGCCTTAGAAGTCAACGACAGAAGCATAAAATTCAATAAAGATGCAACAGTTTTTCCATCGTATAACAGGAGTAACTGCAAACAGTGTGAAAGTACTGGTCACTTCTACGTTCCGGGTAACATAGGCTTCACTCTAGGGCGTTGCTCCACCAGATCGAACAGTTAGGGCATAAGAAGGCAACGCCAGAAGCATAAAATACAATATAAATATAACAGTTTTTCAATCGTATAAAGCGAATAATAGCAACCAGTGTGAAAGTTATGGTCATTTCTACGTTCCGGGCAACCTAGGCCTCACTCTAGGTCGTTTTTCCACCAGATCGAATTGTTAGGGCCTAAGAAGTCAACGCCAGAAGCATAAGATACATAATAAATATAACAGTTTTCCCATCGTATAGAACGAATAATAGCATCCAGTGTGAAAGTTATGGTCATTTCTACGTTCAGGGCAACCTAGGCTTCACCGTAGGTCGTTGTTCCACCAGATCGAATAGTTAGGGCCTAAGAAGTGAGCGCCAGAAGCATAAAATACAATATAAATACAACAGTTTTTCCATCATACAAAACGAGTAATTGCAACCAGTATGAAAGTTGTGGTCATTTCCACTTTCCGGGCAACCTTGGCTTCACCCTAGGGCGTTGCTCCAATGATTGAATAGTTATGGCCTAAGAAGTGAATGCCAGCAGCATGAAATACAATATAAATACAACAGTTTTTCCATCATATAAAACGAATAATTGCAACCAGTATGAAAGTTATGGTCATTTCTACTTTCCGGGCAACCTAGGCTACACCCTAGGGCGTTGCTCCAACAGATTGAATAGTTCGGGCCTTAGAAGTCAATGCCCGAAGCATAAAATGCAATAAAAATACAACAGTTTTTCCATCATATAACAGGAATAATTGCAACCAGTTTGAAAGTGATGGTCATTTCTACGTCCCGGGAAACCTCGGCTTCACTCTAGGGCGTTGCTCCGCCAGATCGAATAGTTAGTGCATTAGAAGTCAACGCCAGAAGCATAAAATACAATATAAATACAACAGTTTTTCCATCGTACAAAACGAATAATTGCAACCAGTGAGAATGTTATTGTCATTTCTGCATTCCGAGCAACCTAGGCTTCACTCTAGGGCGTTGATCCAACAGATTGAATAGTTAGGGCCTTAGAAGTCAACGGCAGAAGCATAAAATACAAAATAAATAGAACAGTTTTTCCATTGTATAAAACGAATAATTGCTACCAGTGTAAAAGTTATGGTCAGTTCTACGTTCCGGGCAACCTAGGCCTCACTCTAGGTCGTTTTTCCACCAGAGCGAATTGTTAGGGCCTAAGAAGTCAACGCCAGAAGCATAAGATACAATATAAATATAACAGTTTTTCCATCGTATAGAACGAATAATAGCAACCAGTGTGAAAGTTAACGTCATTTCTACTTTCCGGGCAACCTAGGCTTCACCCTCGGGCGTTGCTCCAACAGATTGAATAGTTAGGGCCTATGAAATCAACGCCAGAAGCATAAAATACAATATAAAAATAACAGTTTTCCCATCGTATAAAACGAATAATTACAGCCAGTGTGAATGTTATGGTCATTTCTACATTCTGAGCAACCTAGGATTCACTCTAGGGCGTTGATCCACCAGATAGAATAGTTAGGGCCTTAGAAGTCAACGACAGAAGCATAAAATTCAATAAAGATGAAACAGTTTTTCCATCGTATAACAGGAGTAACTGCAAACAGTGTGAAAGTACTGGTCATTTCTACGTTCCGGGTAACCTAGGCTTCAATCTAGGGCGTTGTTTCACCAGATCGAACAGTTAGGGCCTAAGAAGGCAACGCCAGAAGCATAAAATACAATATAAATATAACAGTTTTTCAATCGTATAAAGCGAATAATAGCAACCAGTGTGAAAGTTATGGTCATTTCTACGTTCCGGGCAACCTAGGCTTCACCACAGGGCGTTGTTCCACCAGATTGAATAGCTAGGACCTTAGAAGTCAATGCCCGAAGCATAAAATGCATTAAAAATACAACAGTTTTTTATCATATAACAGGAATAATTGCAACCAGCTTGAAAGTGATGGTCATTTCTACGTTCCGGGCAACCTAGGCTTCACTCTAGGGCGTCGCTCCATCAGATCGAATAGTAGGAGCCTTAGAAGTCAACGCCAGAAGCATAAAATACAATATAAATAAAACAGTTTTTCCATCGTATAAAACGAATAATTGCTACCAGTATGAAAGTGATGGTCATTTCTACGTTCCGGGCTACCTAGGCCTCACTCTAGGTCGTTGTTCCACCAGATCGAATTGTTAGGGCCTAACAAGTCAACGCCAGAAGCATAAGATACAATATAAATATAACAGTTTTTCCATCGTATAGAACGAATAATAGCAACCAGTGTGAAAGTTATGGTCGTTTCTACGTTCCGGGCAATCTAGGCTTCACTGTAGGGCGTTGCTCCACCAGATCAAACAGTTAGGGCCTTAGAAGTCAACGCCCGAAGCATATAATACAAAATAAACAGAACAGTTTTTCCATTGTATAAAACGAATAATTGCTACCAGTGTGAAAGTTATGGTCATTTCTTCTTTCCGCGCAACCTAGGATTCACTGGAGGGCGTTGCTCCACCAGATCGAATAGATACGGCCTAAGAAGTGAACGCCAGAAGCATAAAATACAATATAAATACAACAGCTTTGCCATCGTATAAAATGAATAATTGCAAACAGTGTGAAAGATATAGACATTTCTACGTTCCGGGCAACCTAGGCTTCACTCTATGGCGTTCTTCCACCACACCGAATAGCTACGACCTCAGAAGTCAACTCCTGAAGCATAAAATACGATATAAATACAACAGCTTTTCCATCGTATAAAAGGAGTAATTGCAAACAGTGTGAAAGTAATGGTCACTTCTACGTTCCGGGAATCCTAGGCTTCACACTACGGCGTTGTTCCACCAGATCGACTAGTTAGGGCCTAAGAAGTCAACGCCAGGAGCATAAAATACAATATAAATATAACAGTTTTTCCATCGTACAAAACGAATAATAGCAACCAGTGTGAAAGTTATGGTCATTTCTACGTTCCGGGCAACCTAGGCTTCACTCTAGGGTGTTGTTTCACCAGATTGAATAGTTAGGGCCTAAGAAATCAACGCCAGAAGCATAAAATACAATATAAAAATAACAGTTTTCCCATCGTATAAAACGAATAATTACAACCAGTGTGAATGTTATGGTCATTTCCACATTCTGAGCAACCTAGGCTTCACTCTAGGGCGTTGATCCACCAGATAGAATAGTTAGGGCCTTAGAAGTCAACGACAGAAGCATAAAATACAATATAAATACAACAGTTTTTCCATCATATAACAGGAATAATTGCAGCCAGATTGAAAGTGATGGTCATTTCTACGTTCCGGGTAACATAGGCTTCACTCTAGGGCGTTGTTCCACCAAATCGAACAGTTAGGGCATAAGAAGGCAACGCCAGAAGCATAAAATACAATATAAATATAACAGTTTTTCAATCGTATAAAGCGAATAATAGCAACCAGTGTGAAAGTTATGGTCATTTCTACGTTCCGGGCAACCTAGGCCTCACTCTAGGTCGTTTTTCCACCAGATCGAATTGTTAGGGCCTAAGAAGTCAACGCCAGAAGCATAAGATACATAATAAATATAACAGTTTTCCCATCGTATAGAACGAATAATAGCATCCAGTGTGAAAGTTATGGTCATTTCTACGTTCAGGGCAACCTAGGCTTCACCGTAGGTCGTTGTTCCACCAGATCGAATAGTTAGGGCCTAAGAAGTGAGCGCCAGAAGCATAAAATACAATATAAATACAACAGTTTTTCCATCATATAAAACGAGTAATTGCAACCAGTATGAAAGTTGTGGTCATTTCCACTTTCCGGGCAACCTTGGCTTCACCCTAGGGCGTTGCTCCAAAGATTGAATAGTTAGGGCCTAAGAAGTGAATGCCAGCAGCATAAAATACAATATAAATACAACAGTTTTTCCATCATATAAAACGAATAATTGCAACCAGTATGAAAGTTATGGTCATTTCTACTTTCCGGGCAACCTAGGCTACACACTAGGGCGTTGCTCCAACAGATTGAATAGTTAGGGCCTTAGAAGTCAATGCCCGAAGCATAAAATGCAATAAAAATACAACAGTTTTTCCATCATATAACAGGAATAATTGCAACCAGTTTGAAAGTGATGGTCATTTCTACGTCCCGGGAAACCTCGGCTTCACTCTAGGGCGTTGCTCCGCCAGATCGAATAGTTAGTGCATTAGAAGTCTACGCCAGAAGCATAAAATACAATATAAATACAACAGTTTTTCCATCGTACAAAACGAATAATTGCATCCAGTGAGAATGTTATTGTCATTTCTACATTCCGAGCAACCTAGGCTTCACTCTAGGGCGTTGATCCAACAGATTGAATAGTTAGGGCCTTAGAAGTCAACGCCCGAAGCATAAAATACAATATAAATACAACAGTTTTTCCATCATATAACAGGAATAATTGCAACCAGATTGAAAGTGATGGTCATTTCTACGTTCCGGGCAACCTAGGCTTCACTCTAGGGCGTTGCTCCACCAGATCGAATAGTTAGTGCCTTAGAAGTCAACGCCAGAAGCATAAAATACAATATAAATACAACAGCTTTTCCATCGTATAAAACGAATAATTGCTACCAGTATGTAAGTGATGGTCATTTCTACGTTCCGGGCAACCTAGGCCTCACTCTAGGGCGTTGTTCCTCCAGATTGAATAGTTAGGGCCTAAGAAATCAACGGCAGAAGCATAAAATACAATATAAATATAACAGTTTTTCCATCGTGTAAAACGAATAATTTCAACCAGTGTGAAAGTTATGGTCATTTCTACGTTCAGGGCAACCTAGGCTTCACCCTAGGTCGTTGTTCCACCAGATCGAATAGTTAGGGCCTAAGAAGTGAACGCAAGAATCATAAAATACAATATAAATACAACAGTTTTTCCATCATATAAAACGAGTAGTTGCAACCAGTATGAAAGTTGTGGTCATTTCTACTTTCCGGGCAACCTAGGCTTCACCCTAGGGTGTTGCTCCACCAGATCGAATAGTTAGTGCCTTAGATGTCAACGCCAGAAGCATAAAATACAATAAAAATACAACAGTTTTTCCATCGTATAAAACGAATAATTGCAACCAGTATGAAATTATTGTCATTTCTACTTTCCGAGCAACCTAGGCTTCAACCCTAGGGCGTTGCACCATCAGATTGAATAGTTAGGGCGTTAGGAGTCAACGCCCGAAGCATAAAATGCAATAAAAATACAACAGTGTTTCCATTATATAACAGGAATAATTGCAACCAGTTTGAAAGTTATGGCTAATTCTACGTTCCGGGCAACCTAGGCTTCACTCTATTTCGTTGCTCCACCAGATCGAATAGTTAGTGCCTTAGAAGTCGACGCCAGAAGCTTAAAATACAATATAAAAACAACAGTTTTTCCATCGTATAAAACGAATTATTGCAACCAGTATGAAACTTATGGTCATTTCTACGTTCCGGGCAACCTAGGATTCACTATAGGGCGTTGCTCCACCAGATCAAACAGCTAGGGCCTTAGAAGTCAACGCCCGAAGCATAAAATACAAAATAAATAGAACAGTTTTTCCATTGTATAAAACGAATAATTGCTACCAGTGTAAAAGTTATGGTCAGTTCTACGTTCCGGGCAACCTAGGCCTCACTCTAGGTCGTTTTTCCACCAGAGCGAAATGTTAGGGCCTAAGAAGTGAACGCCAGAAGCATAAGATACAATATAAATATAACAGTTTTTCCATCGTATAGAATGAATAATAGCAACCAGTGTGAAAGTTAACGTCATTTCTACTTTCCGGGCAACCTAGGCTTCACCCTCGGGCGTTGCTCCAACAGATTGAATAGTTAGGGACTTAGAAGTCATCGCCCGATGCATAAAATACAAAATAGGTAGAACAGTTTTACCATCGTGTAAAACGAATAATTGCAACCAGTATGAAACTTATGGTCATTTCTACTTTCCGAGCAACCTAGGCTTCAACCCTAGGGCGTTGCACCAACAGATTGAATAGTTAGGGCCTTAGAAGTCAACGCCCGAAGCATAAACTACAATAAAAATACAACAGTTTTTCCATCATATAACAGGAATAATTGCAACCAGTTTGAAAGTGATGGCCAATTCTACGTTCCGGGCAACCTAGGCTTCACTCTATTGCGTTGCTCCACCAGATCGAATAGTTAGTGCCTTAGAAGTCGACGCCAGAAGCTTAAAATACATTATAAATACAACAGTTTTTCCATCGTATAAAACGAATAATTGCAACCAGTATGAAACTTATGGTCATTTCTACTTTCCGAGCCACCTAGGCTTCACTCTAGGGCGTTGATCCTACAGATCGAATAGTTAGGGCCTAAGAAGTGAACGCCAGAAGCATAAAATACAATATAAATACAACAGTTTTTCCATCGTATAAAACAAATAATTGCAACCAGTATGAAACTTATGGTCATTTCTACATTCCGGGCAACCTAGGCTTCACTCTATGGCGTTCTTCCACCACATCGAATAGCTACGGCCTCAGAAGTCAACGACTGAAGCATAAAATACAATAAAAATACAACAGTCTTTCCATCCTATGACAGGAATAATTGCAACCCGTGTGAAAGTGATGGTCATTTGTACGTTCCAGGCAACCTAGGCTTCACTCTAGGGCGTTGTTCCACCAGATCTAATAGTTAGGGCCTAAGAAGTCAACGCCAGAAGCATAAGATACCTAATAAATATAACAGTTTTTCCATCGTATAGAACGAATAATAGCATCCAGTGTGAAAGTTATGGTCATTTCTACGTTCAGGGCAACCTAGGCTTCACCATAGGTCGTTGTTCCACCAGATCGAATAGTTAGGGCCTAGGAAGTGAACGCCAGAAGCATAAAATACAATATAAATACAACAGTTTTTCCATCATATAAAACGAGTAATTGCAACCAGTATGAAAGTTGTGGTCATTTCTACTTTCCGGGCAACCTAGGCTTCACCCTAGGGCGTTGCTCCAACAGATTGAATAGTTAGGGTCTTAGAAGTCAATGCCCGAAGCATAAAATGCAATAAAGATACAACAGTTTTTCCATCATATAACAGGAATAATTGCAACCAGTTTGAAAGTGATGGTCATTTCTACGTTCCGGGAAACCTCGGCTTCACTCTAGGGCGTTGCTCCGCCAGATCGAATAGTTAGTGCATTAGAAGTCAACGCCAGAAGCATAAAATACAATAAAGATGCAACAGCTTTTCCATCGTAATAAACGAATGATTTCAACCAGTGTGAATGTTATTGTCATTTCTACATTCCGAGCAACCTAGGCTTCACTCTAGGGCGTTGATCCAACAGATTGAATAGTTAGGGCCTTAGAAGTCAACGCCCGAAGCATAAAATACAATATAAATACAACAGTTTTTCCATCACATAACAGGAATAATTGCAACCAGATTGAAAGTGATGGTCATTTCTACGTTCCGGGCAACCTAGGCTTCACTCTAGGGCGTTGCTCCACCAGATCGAATAGATAGTGCCTTAGAAGTCAACGCCAGAAGCATAAAATACAATATAAATACAACAGTTTTTCCATCGTGTAAAACGGATAATTTCAACCAGTGTGAATGTTATGGTCATTTCTACATTCCGAGCAACCTAGGCTTCACTCTAGGGCGTTGATTCACCAGATAGAATAGTGAGGGCCTTAGCAGTCAACGCCAGAAGCATAAAATTCAATAAAAATGCAACAGTTTTTCCATCGTATAACAGGAATAACTGCAAACAGTGTGAAAGTACTGGTCATTTCTACGTTCCGGGTGATCTAGGCTCCACTCTAGGGCGTTGCTCCACCAGATCGAACAGCTAGGGCCTAAGAAGGCAACGCCAGATGCATAAAATACAATATAAATACAACAGTTTTTCCATCGTATAAAACGAATAATAGCAATGAGTGTGAAAGTTATGGTCATTTCTAAGTTCCGGGCAACCTAGGCTTCACCCTAGGGCGTCGCTCCAAGAGATTGAATAGTTAGAGCCTTAGAAGTCAATGCCGGAAGCATAAAATGCAATAAAAATACATTAGTTTTTCCATCGTATAATAGGATTAATTGCAAACAGTTTGAAAGTGATGGTCACTTCTACGTTCCGGGCAACCTAGGCTTCACCCTAGGGCGTTGTTCCACCAGATGGAATAGTTAGGGCATAAGAAGTCAACGCCAGAAGCATAAAATACGGTATAAATACAACAGCTTTTCCATCGTATAAAACGTATAATAGCAACCAGGGTGAAAGTTATGGGCATTTCTACGTTCCGGGCAACCTAGGCTTCACTCTACGGCGTTGTTCCACCAGTTCGAATAGTTGGGGCCTTAGAAGTCAATGCCCGAAGCATAAAATGCAATAAAAATACAACAGTTTTTCCATCATATAACAGGAATATTTGTAACCAGTTTGAAAGTGATGGTAATTGCTACGTTCCGGGCAACTTAGGCTTCACACTAGGGCGTTGCTCCACCAGATCGATTAGTTAGTGCCTTAGAAGTCAATGCCAGAAGCATAAAATACAATATAAATACAACAGTTTTTCCATCGTATAAAACGAATAATTGCAACCAGTATGAAAGATAACGTCATTTCTACTTTCCGGGCAACCTAGGCTTCACCCTAGGGCGTTGCTCCAACAGATTGAATAGTTAGGGCCTTAGAAGTCAACGCCGGAAGCATAAAATGCAATAAAAATACAAGAGTTTTTCCATCGTATAAAAGGATTAATTGCAACCAGTTTGAAAGTGATGGCCATTTCTACGTTCCGGGCAACCTAGGCTTCACTCTAGGGCGTTGCTCCACCAGATCGAATAACTAGGGCCTTAGAAGTCAACGCCAGAAGCATAAAATACAATATAAATACAACAGTTTTTCCATCGCATAAAACGAATAATTGCAACCAGTATGAAAGATAACGTCATTTCTACTTTCCGGGCAACCTAGGCTTCACCCTAGGGCGTTGCTCCAACAGATTGAATAGTTAGGGCCTTAGAAGTCAACGCCGGAAGCCTAAAATGCAATAAAAGTACAAGAGTTTTTCCATCGTATAAAAGGATTAATTGCAACCAGTTTGAAAGTGATGGCCATTTCTACGTTCCGGGCAACCTAGGCTTCACTCTAGGGCGTTGCTCCACCAGGTCGAATAACTAGGGCCTTAGAAGTCAACGACAGATGCATAAAATACAATATAAATACAACAGTTTTTCCATCGCATAAAACGAATAATTGCAACCAGTATGAAAGTTATGGTCATTTCTACTTTCCGGGCAACCTAGGCTTAACCCAAGGGCGTTGCTTCAACAGATTGAATATTTAGGGCCTTAGAAGTCAACGCCCGAAGCATAAAATACAAAATAAATATAACAGTTTTTCCATCATATAACAGGAATATTTGCAACCAGTTTGAAAGTGATGGTCACTTCTACGTTGCGGGTAACCTAGGCTTCAGTCTAGGGCGTTGCTCCAGCAGATCGAATAGCTAGGGCCTTAGAAGTCAACGCCCGAAGCATAAAATACAAAATAAATAGTACAGTTTTTCCATTTTATAAACCGTATAATTGCAACCGGTACGAAAGTTAACGTCATTTCTACGTTCCGGGCAACCTAGGCTTCACCCTAGGTCGTTGTTCCACCAGATGGAATAGTTAGGGCCTTAGAAGTCAACACCCGAAGTATAAAATACAAAATAAATAATACAGTTTTTCCATCGTATAAAACTAATAATTTCAACCAGTGTGAAAGTAATGGGCATTTCTACGTTCCGGACAACCTAGGCTTCACTCTAGGGCGTTGCTCTACCACATCGAATAGCTACGGCCTTAGAAGTCAACGCCAGAAGCATAAAATACAATAAATATACAAGAGTTTTTCCATCGTATAAAAGGAGTAATTGCAAACAGTGTGAAAGTAATGGTCACTTCTACGTTCCGGGAAACCTAGGCTTCACTCTACGGCGTTGTTCCACCAGATCGACTAGTTAGGGCCTAAGAAGTCAACGCCAGGAGCATAAAATACAATATAAATATAACAGTTTTTCCATCGTACAAAACGAATAATAGCAACCAGTGTGAAAGTTATGGTCATTTCTACGTTCCGGGCAACCTAGGCTTCACTCTAGGGCGTTGCTCCACCAGATCAAACAGGTAGGACCTTAGAAGTCAACGCCCGAAGCATAAAATACAAAATAAATAGAACAGTTTTTCCATTGTATAAAACGAATAATTGCTACCAGTGTAAAAGTTATGGTCATTTCTACGTTCCGGGCAACCTAGGCTTCACCCTGGGCCGTTGTTCCACCAGATCGAATAGTTAGGGCCTAAGAAGTGAACGCCCAGAAGCATAAAATACAATATAAATACAACAGTTTTTCCATCGTATAAAACGAATAATTGCAACCAGTATGAAACTTATGGTCATTTCTACTTTCCGAGCAACCTCGGCTTCACCCTAGGGCGTTGCTCCAACAGATTGAATAGTTAGGGCCTTAGAAGTCAACGCCCGAAGCATAAAATGCAATAAAAATACAACAGTGTTTCCGTCATATAACAGGAATAATTGCAACCAGTTTGAAAGTGTTGGCCAATTGTACGTTCCGGGCAACCTAGGCATCACTCTATTGCGTTGCTCCACCAGATCGAATAGTTAGTGCCTTAGAAGTCAACGCCAGAAGCATAAAATACAATATAAATAAAACAGTTTTTCCATCGTATAAAACGAATAATTGCAGCCAGTATGAAACTTATGGTCATTTCTACTTTCCGAGCATCCTAGGCTTCACCCTAGGGCGTTGCTCCAACAGATTGAATAGTCAGGGCCGTAGATGTCAACGCCCGAACCATAAAGTGCAATAAAAATACAACAGTGTTTCCATCATATAACAGGAACGATTGCAACCAGTTTGAAAGTGATGGCCAATTCTACGTTCCGGGCAACCTAGGCTTCACTCTATTGCGTTGCTCCGCCAGATCGAATAGTTAGAGCCTTAGAAGTCAACGCCAGAAGCTTAAAATACAATATAAATACAACAGCTTTTCCATCGTATAGAACGAATAATAGCAACCAGTTTGAAAGTTATGGCCATTTCTACGTTCCAGGCAATCTAGGCTTCACTCTAGGGCGTTGCTCCACCAGATCAAACAGTTACGGCCTTAGAAGACAACGCCCGAAACATAAAATACAAAATAAACAGAACAGTTTTTCCACTGTATAAAACGAATAATTGCTACCAGTGTGAAAGTTATGGTCATTTCTACGTTCCGGGCAACCTAGGCCTCACTCTAGGGTGTTGTTCCACCAGATTGAATAGTTAGGGCCTAAGAAATCAACGCCAGAAGCATAAAATACAATATAAAAATAACAGTTTTTCCATTGTATAAGACGAATAATTGCTACCAGTGTGAAAGTAATGGTCATTTCTTCTTTCCGCGCAACCTAGGCTTCACTGGAGGGCGTTGCTCCACCAGATCGAATAGATACGGCCTAAGAAGTTAACGCCAGAAGCATAAAATACAATATAAATACAACAGCTTTGCCATCGTATAAAATGTATAATTGCAAACAGTGTGAAAGATATAGACATTTCTACGTTCCGGGCAACCTAGGCTTCACTCTATGGCGTTCTTCCACCACACCGAATAGCTACGACCTCAGAAGTCAACTCCTGAAGCATAAAATACGATATAAATACAACAGCTTTTCCATCGTATAAAAGGAGTAATTGCAAACAGTGTGAAAGTAATGGTCACTTCTACGTTCCGGGAAACCTAGGCTTCACACTACGGCGTTGTTCCACCAGATCGACTGGTTAGGGCCTAAGAAGTCAACGCCAGGAGCATAAAATACAATATAAATATAACAGTTTTTCCATCGTACAAAACGAATAATAGCAACCAGTGTGAAAGTTATGGTCATTTCTACGTTCCGGGCAACCTAGGCTTCACTCTAGGGTGTTGTTCCACCAGATTGAATAGTTAGGGCCTAAGAAATCAACGCCAGAAGCATAAAATACAATATAAAAATAACAGTTTTCCCATCGTATAAAACGAATAATTACAACCAGTGTGAATGTTATGGTCATTTCTACATTCTGAGCAACCTAGGCTTCACTCTAGGGCGTTGATGCACCAGATAGAATAGTTAGGGCCTTAGAAGTCAACGACAGAAGCACAAAATACAATATAAATATAACAGTTTTTCAATCGTATAAAGCGAATAATAGCAACCAGTGTGAAAGTTATGGTCATTTCTACGTTCCGGGCAACCTAGGCTTCACCACAGGGCGTTGTTCCACCAGATTGAATAGCTAGGACCTTAGAAGTCAATGCCCGAAGCATAAAATGCGTTAAAAATACAACAGTTTTTTATCATATAACAGGAATAATTGCAACCAGTTTGAAAGTGATGGTCATTTCTACGTTCCGGGCAACCTAGGCTTCACTCTAGGGCGTCGCTCCATCAGATCGAATAGTAGGAGCCTTAGAAGTCAACGCCAGAAGCATAAAATACAATATAAATAAAACAGTTTTTCCATCGTATAAAACGAATAATTGCTACCAGTATGGAAGTGATGGTCATTTCTACGTTCCGGGCTACCTAGGCCTCACTCTAGGTCGTTGTTCCACCAGATCGAATTGTTAGGGCCTAACAAGTCAACGCCAGAAGCATAAGATACAATATAAATATAACAGTTTTTCCATCGTATAGAACGAATAATAGCAACCAGTGTGAAAGTTATGGTCGTTTCTACGTTCCGGGCAATCCAGGCTTCACTCTAGGGCGTTGCTCCACCAGATCAAACAGTTAGTGCCTTAGAAGTCAACGCCCGAAGCATATAATACAAAATAAACAGAACAGTTTTTCCATTGTATAAAACGAATAATTGCTACCAGTGTGAAAGTTATGGTCATTTCTACGTTCCGGGCAACCTAGGCCTCACTCTAGGGTGTTGTTCCACCAGAATGAATAGTTAGGGCCTAAGAAATCAACGCCAGAAGCATAAAATACAATATAAATATAACAGTTTTCCCATCGTATAAAACGAATAATAACAACCAGTGTGAATGTTATGGTCATTTTTACATTCCGAGCAACCTAGGCTTCACTCTATGGCGTTCTTCCACCACACCGAATAGCTACGACCTCAGAAGTCAACTCCTGAAGCATAAAATACGATATAAATACAACAGCTTTTCCATCGTATAACAGGAGTAACTGCAAACAGTGTGAAAGTACTGGACACTTCTACGTTCCGGGTAACATAGGCTTCACTCTAGGGCGTTGTTCCACCAGATCGAACAGTTAGGGCATAAGAAGGCAACGCCAGAAGCATAAAATACAATATAAATATAACAGTTTTTCAATCGTATAAAGCGAATAATAGCAACCAGTGTGAAAGTTATGGTCATTTCTACGTTCCGGGCAACCTAGGCCTCACTCTAGGTCGTTTTTCCACCAGATCGAATTGTTAGGGCCTAAGAAGTCAACGCCAGAAGCATAAGATACATAATAAATATAACAGTTTTCCCATCGTATAGAACGAATAATAGCATCCAGTGTGAAAGTTATGGTCATTTCTACGTTCAGGGCAACCTAGGCTTCACCGTAGGTCGTTGTTCCACCAGATCGAATAGTTAGGGCCTAAGAAGTGAGCGCCAGAAGCATAAAATACAATATAAATACAACAGTTTTTCCATCATATAAAACGAGTAATTGCAACCAGTATGAAAGTTGTGGTCATATCTACTTTCCGGGCAACCTTGGCTTCACCCTAGGGCGTTGCTCCAAAGATTGAATAGTTAGGGCCTAAGAAGTGAACGCCAGCAGCATAAAATACAATATAAATACAACAGTTTTTCTATCATATAAAACGAATAATTGCAACCAGTATGAAAGTTATGGTCATTTCTACTTTCCGGGCAACCTAGGCTACACCCTAGGGCGTTGCTCCAACAGATTGAATAGTTAGGGCCTTAGAAGTCAATGCCCGAAGCATAAAATGCAATAAAAATACAACAGTTTTTCCATCATATAACAGGAATAATTGCAACCAGTTTGAAAGTGATGGTCATTTCTACGTCCCGGGAAACCTCGGCTTCACTCTAGGGCGTTGCTCCGCCAGATCGAATAGTTAGTGCATTAGAAGTCAACGCCAGAAGCATAAAATACAATATAAATACAACAGTTTTTCCATCGTACAAAACGAATAATTGCAACCAGTGAGAATGTTATTGTCATTTCTACATTCCGAGCAACCTAGGCTTCACTCTAGGGCGTTGATCCAACAGATTGAATAGTTAGGGCCTTAGAAGTCAACGCCCGAAGCATAAAATACAATATAAATACAACAGTTTTTCCATCATATAACAGGAATAATTGCAACCATATTGAAAGTGATGGTCATTTCTACGTTCCGGGCAACCTAGGCTTCACTCTAGGGCGTTGCTCCACCAGATCGAATAGCTAGTGCCTTAGAAGTCAACGCCAGAAGCATAAAATACAATATAAATACAACAGCTTTTCCATCGTATAAAACGAATAATTGCTACCAGTATGTAAGTGATGGTCATTTCTACGTTCCGGGCAACCTAGGCCTCACTCTAGGGCGTTGTTCCTCCAGATTGAATAGTTAGGGCCTAAGAAATCAACGGCAGAAGCATAAAATACAATATAAATATAACAGTTTTTCCATCGTGTAAAACGAATAATTTCAACCAGTGTGAAAGTTATGGTCATTTCTACGTTCAGGGCAACCTAGGCTTCACCCTAGGTCGTTGTTCCACCAGATCGAATAGTTAGGGCCTAAGAAGTCAACGACAGAAGCATAAAATTCAATAAAGATGAAACAGTTTTTCCATCGTATAACAGGAGTAACTGCATACAGTGTGAAAGTACTGGTCATTTCTACGTTCCGGGTAACCCAGGCTTCAATCTAGGGCGTTGTTTCACCAGATCGAACAGTTAGGGCCTAAGAAGGCAACGCCAGAAGCATAAAATACAATATAAATATAACAGTTTTTCAATCGTATAAAGCGAATAATAGCAACCAGTGTGAAAGTTATGGTCATTTCTACGTTCCGGGCAACCTAGGCTTCACCACAGGGCGTTGTTCCACCAGATTGAATAGCTAGGACCTTAGAAGTCAATGCCCGAAGCATAAAATGCATTAAAAATACAACAGTTTTTTATCATATAACAGGAATAATTGCAACCAGTTTGAAAGTGATGGTCATTTCTACGTTCCGGGCAACCTAGGCTTCACTCTAGGGCGTCGCTCCATCAGATTCAATAGTAGGAGCCTTAGAAGTCAACGCCAGAAGCATAAAATACAATATAAATAAAACAGTTTTTCCATCGTATAAAACGGATAATTGCTACCAGTATGGAAGTGATGGTCATTTCTACGTTCCGGGCAACCTAGGCCTCACTCTAGGTCGTTGTTCCACCAGATCGAATTGTTAGGGCCTAACAAGTCAACGCCAGAAGCATAAGATACAATATAAATATAACAGTTTTTCCATCGTATAGTCCGAATAATAGCAACCAGTGTGAAAGTTATGGTCGTTTCTACGTTCCGGGCAATCTAGGCTTCACTCTAGGGCGTTGCTCCACCAGATCAAACAGTTAGTGCCTTAGAAGTCAACGCCCGAAGCATATAATACAAAATAAACAGAACAGTTTTTCCACTGTATAAAACGAATAATTGCTACCAGTGTGAAAGTTATGGTCATTTCTACGTTCCGGGCAACCTAGGCCTCACTCTAGGGTGTTGTTCCACCAGAATGAATAGTTAGGGCCTAAGAAATCAACGCCAGAAGCATAAAATACAATATAAATATAACAGTTTTCCCATCGTATAAAACGAATAATTACAACCAGTGTGAATGTTATGGTCATTTTTACATTCCGAGCAACCTAGGCTTCACTCTATGGCGTTCTTCCACCACACCGAATAGCTACGACCTCAGAAGTCAACTCCTGAAGCATAAAATACGATATAAATACAACAGCTTTTCCATCGTATAACAGGAGTAACTGCAAACAGTGTGAAAGTACTGGACACTTCTACGTTCCGGGTAACATAGGCTTCACTCTAGGGCGTTGTTCCACCAGATCGAACAGTTAGGGCATAAGAAGTCAACGCCAGAAGCATAAAATACAATATAAATACAACAGCTTTTCCATCGTATAAAACGAATAATTGCTACCAGTATGTAAGTGATGGTCATTTCTACGTTCCGGGCAACCTAGGCCTCACTCTAGGGCGTTGTTCCTCCAGATTGAATAGTTAGGGCCTAAGAAATCAACGGCAGAAGCATAAAATACAATATAAATATAACAGTTTTTCCATCGTGCAAAACGAATAATTTCAACCAGTGTGAAAGTTATGGTCATTTCTACGTTCAGGGCAACCTAGGCTTCACCCTAGGTCGTTGTTCCACCAGATCGAATAGTTAGGGCCTAAGAAGTGAACCCAAGAAGCATAAAATACGATATAAATACAACAGTTTTTCCATCATATAAAACGAGTAGTTGCAACCAGTATGAAAGTTGTGGTCATTTCTACTTTCCGGGCAACCTAGGCTTCACCCTAGGGCGTTGCTCCAAAGATTGAATAGTTAGCGCCTAAGAAGTGAACGCCAGAAGCATAAAATACAATATAAATACAACAGTTTTTCTATCATATAAAACGAATAATTGCAACCAGTATGAAAGCTATGGTCATTTCTACTTTACGGGCAATCTAGGCTACACCCTAGGGTGTTGCTCCACCAGATCGAATAGTTAGTGCCTTAGATGTCAACGCCAGAAGCATAAAATACAATAAAAATACAACAGTTTTTCCATCGTATAAAACGAATAATTGCAACCAGTATGAAATTATGGTCATTTCTACTTTCCGAGCAACCTAGGCTTCAACCCTAGGGCGTTGCACCAACAGATTGAATAGTTAGGGCCTTAGAAGTCAACGCCCGAAGCATAAAATGCAATAAAAATACAACAGTGTTTCCATTATATAACAGGAATAATTGCAACCAGTTTGAAAGTTATGGCTAATTCTACGTTCCGGGCAACCTAGGCTTCACTCTATTTCGTTGCTCCACCAGATCGAATAGTTAGTGCCTTAGAAGTCGACGCCAGAAGCTTAAAATACAATATAAATACAACAGTTTTTCCATCGTATAAAACGAATTATTGCAACCAGTATGAAAGTTATGGTCATTTCTACGTTCCGGGCAACCTAGGCTTCACTCTAGGGCGTTGCTCCACCAGATCAAACAGCTAGGGCCTTAGAAGTCAACGCCCGAAGCATAAAATACAAAATAAATAGAACAGTTTTTCCATTGTATAAAACGAATAATTGTTACCAGTGTAAAAGTTATGGTCAGTTCTACGTTCCGGGCAACCTAGGCCTCACTCTAGGTCGTTTTTCCACCAGAGCGAATTGTTAGGGCCTAAGAAGTCAACGCCAGAAGCATAAGATACAATATAAATATAACAGTTTTTCCATCGTATAGAACGAATTATAGCAACCAGTGTGAAAGTTAACGTCATTTCTACTTTCCGGGCAACCTAGGCTTCACCCTCGGGCGTTGCTCCAACAGATTGAATAGTTAGGGACTTAGAAGTCATCGCCCGATGCATAAAATACAAAATAGGTAGAACAGTTTTACCATCGTGTAAAACGAATAATTGCTACCGGTGTGAAAGTTATGGTCATTTCTATGTACGGGTCAACCTAGGCTTCACCATAGGGCGTTGTTCCACGAGTTCGAATAGTTTGGGCCTAAGAAGTGAACGCCAGAAGAATAAAATACAATATAAATACAACAGTTTTTCCATCATATAAAACGAATAATTGCAACCGGTATGAAAGCTATGGTCATTTCTACTTTACGGGCAACCTAGGCTACACCCTAGGGCGTTCCTACACCAGATCGAATAGTTAGTGCCTTAGAAGTCAACGCCAGAAGCATAAAATACGATAAAAATACAACAGTTTTACCATCGTATAAAACGAATAATTGCAACCAGTATGAAACTTATGGTCATTTCTACTTTCCGAGCAACCTAGGCTTCAACCCTAGGGCGTTGCACCAACAGATTGAATAGTTAGGGCCTTAGAAGTCAACGCCCGAAGCATAAAATACAATAAAAACACAACAGTGTTTCCATCATATAACAGGAATAATTGCAACCAGTTTGAAAGTGATGGCCAATTCTACGTTCCGGGCAACCTAGGCTTCACTCTATTGCGTTGCTCCACCAGATCGAATAGTTAGTGCCTTAGAAGTCGACGCCAGAAGCTTAAAATACATTATAAATACAACAGTTTTTCCATCGTATAAAACGAATAATTGCAACCAGTATGAAACTTATGGTCATTGCTACTTTCCGAGCCACCTAGGCTTCACTCTAGGGCGTTGATCCTACAGATCGAATAGTTAGGGCCTAAGAAGTGAACGCCAGAAGCATAAAATACAATATAAATACAACAGTTTTTCCATCGTATAAAACAAATAATTGAAACCAGTATGAAACTTATGGTCATTTCTACATTCCGGGCAACCTAGGCTTCACTCTATGGCGTTCTTCCACCACATCGAATAGCTACGGCCTCAGAAGTCAACGACTGAAGCATAAAATACAATAAAAATACAACAGTCTTTCCATCCTATGACAGGAATAATTGCAACCCGTGTGAAAGTGATGGTCATTTGTACGTTCCAGGGAACCTAGGCTTCACTCTAGGGCGTTGTTCCACCAGATCTAATAGTTAGGGCCTAAGAAGTCAACGCCAGAAGCATAAGATACCTAATAAATATAACAGTTTTTCCATCGTATAGAACGAATAATAGCATCCAGTGTGAAAGTTATGGTCATTTCTACGTTCAGGGCAACCTAGACTTCACCATAGGTCGTTGTTCCACCAGATCGAATAGTTAGGGCCTAGGAAGTGAACGCCAGAAGCATAAAATACAATATAAATACAACAGTTTTTCCATCATATAAAACGAGTAATTGCAACCAGTATGAAAGTTGTGGTCATTTCTACTTTCCGGGCAACCTAGGCTTCACCCTAGGGCGTTGCTCCAACAGATTGAATAGTTAGGGCCTTAGAAGTCAATGCCCGAAGCATAAAATGCAATAAAAATACAACAGTTTTTCCATCATATAACAGGAATAATTGCATCCAGTGTGAAAGTTATGGTCATTTCTACGTTCCGGGCAACCTAGGCTTCACTCTAGGGCGTTGCTCCACCAGATTGAATAGTTAGGGCCTAAGAAATCATCGGCAGAAGCATAAAATACAATATAAATATAACAGTTTTTCCATCGTGTAAAACGGATAATTTCAACCAGTGTGAATGATATGGTCATTTCTACATTCCGAGCAAGCTAGGCTTCACTCAAGGGCGTTGATCCACCAGATAGAATAGTGAGGGCCTTGGCAGTCAACGCCAGAAGCATAAAATTCAATAAAAATGCAACAGTTTTTCCATCGTATAACAGGAATAACTGCAAACAGTGTGAAAGTACTGGTCATTTCTACGTTCCGGGTAACCTAGGCTCCACACTAGGGCGTTGCTCCACCAGATCGAACAGCTAGGGCCTAAGAAGGCAACGCCAGATGCATAAAATACAATATAAATACAACAGTTTTTCCATCGTATAAAACGAATAATAGCAATGAGTGTGATAGTTATGGTCATTTCTAAGTTCCGGGCAACCTAGGCTTCACCCTAGGGCGTCGCTCCAACAGATTGAATAGATAGGGCCTTAGAAGTCACCGCCCGACGCATAGAATGCAATAAAAATGCAACAGTTTTTCCATCGTATAAAAGGATTAATTGCAACCAGTTTGAAAGTGATGGTCATTTCTACTTTCCGAGCAACCTAGGCTTCAACCCTAGGGCGTTGCACCAACAGATTGAATAGTTAGGGCCTTAGAAGTCAACGCCCGAAGCATAAAATACAATAAAAACACAACAGTGTTTCCATCATATAACAGGAATAATTGCAACCAGTTTGAAAGTGATGGCCAATTCTACGTTCCGGGCAACCTAGGCTTCACTCTATTGCGTTGCTCCACCAGATCGAATAGTTAGTGCCTTAGAAGTCGACGCCAGAAGCTTAAAATACATTATAAATACAACAGTTTTTCCATCGTATAAAACGAATAATTGCAACCAGTATGAAACTTATGGTCATTGCTACTTTCCGAGCCACCTAGGCTTCACTCTAGGGCGTTGATCCTACAGATCGAATAGTTAGGGCCTAAGAAGTGAACGCCAGAAGCATAAAATACAATATAAATACAACAGTTTTTCCATCGTATAAAACAAATAATTGAAACCAGTATGAAACTTATGGTCATTTCTACATTCCGGGCAACCTAGGCTTCACTCTATGGCGTTCTTCCACCACATCGAATAGCTACGGCCTCAGAAGTCAACGACTGAAGCATAAAATACAATAAAAATACAACAGTCTTTCCATCCTATGACAGGAATAATTGCAACCCGTGTGAAAGTGATGGTCATTTGTACGTTCCAGGGAACCTAGGCTTCACTCTAGGGCGTTGTTCCACCAGATCTAATAGTTAGGGCCTAAGAAGTCAACGCCAGAAGCATAAGATACCTAATAAATATAACAGTTTTTCCATCGTATAGAACGAATAATAGCATCCAGTGTGAAAGTTATGGTCATTTCTACGTTCAGGGCAACCTAGACTTCACCATAGGTCGTTGTTCCACCAGATCGAATAGTTAGGGCCTAGGAAGTGAACGCCAGAAGCATAAAATACAATATAAATACAACAGTTTTTCCATCATATAAAACGAGTAATTGCAACCAGTATGAAAGTTGTGGTCATTTCTACTTTCCGGGCAACCTAGGCTTCACCCTAGGGCGTTGCTCCAACAGATTGAATAGTTAGGGCCTTAGAAGTCAATGCCCGAAGCATAAAATGCAATAAAAATACAACAGTTTTTCCATCATATAACAGGAATAATTGCATCCAGTGTGAAAGTTATGGTCATTTCTACGTTCCGGGCAACCTAGGCTTCACTCTAGGGCGTTGCTCCACCAGATTGAATAGTTAGGGCCTAAGAAATCATCGGCAGAAGCATAAAATACAATATAAATATAACAGTTTTTCCATCGTGTAAAACGGATAATTTCAACCAGTGTGAATGATATGGTCATTTCTACATTCCGAGCAAGCTAGGCTTCACTCAAGGGCGTTGATCCACCAGATAGAATAGTGAGGGCCTTGGCAGTCAACGCCAGAAGCATAAAATTCAATAAAAATGCAACAGTTTTTCCATCGTATAACAGGAATAACTGCAAACAGTGTGAAAGTACTGGTCATTTCTACGTTCCGGGTAACCTAGGCTCCACACTAGGGCGTTGCTCCACCAGATCGAACAGCTAGGGCCTAAGAAGGCAACGCCAGATGCATAAAATACAATATAAATACAACAGTTTTTCCATCGTATAAAACGAATAATAGCAATGAGTGTGATAGTTATGGTCATTTCTAAGTTCCGGGCAACCTAGGCTTCACCCTAGGGCGTCGCTCCAACAGATTGAATAGATAGGGCCTTAGAAGTCACCGCCCGACGCATAGAATGCAATAAAAATGCAACAGTTTTTCCATCGTATAAAAGGATTAATTGCAACCAGTTTGAAAGTGATGGTCATTTCTACGTTCCGGGCAACCTAGGCTTCACTCTAGGGCGTTGCTCCACCAGATCGAATAGTTAGGGCCTTTGAAGTCAACGCCAGAAGCATAAAATGCAATAAAAATACAACAGTGTTTCCATCATATAACAGGAATAATTGCAACCAGTTTGAAAGTGATGGCCAATTCTACGTTCCGGGCAACCTAGGCTTCACTCTATTGCGTTGCTCCACCAGATCGAATAGTTAGTGCCTTAGAAGTCGACGCCAGAAGCTTGAAATACATTATAAATACAACAGTTTTTCCATCGTATAAAACGAATAATTGCAACCAGTATGAAACTTATGGTCATTTCTACTTTCCGAGCCACCTAGGCTTCACTCTAGGGCGTTGATCCTACAGATCGAATAGTTAGGGCCTAAGAAGTGAACGCCAGAAGCATAAAATACAATATAAATACAACAGTTTTTCCATCGTATAAAACGAATAATTGCAACCAGTATGAAAGTTATGGTCATTTCTACTTTCCGGGCAACCTAGGCTTCACACTATGGCGTCGCTCCAGCAGATTGAATAGTTAGGGCCTTAGAAGTCAACGCCCGACGCATAAAATGCAATAAAAATGCAACAGTTTTTCCATCGTATAAAAGGATTAATTGCAACCAGTTTGAAAGTGATGGTCATTTCTACGTTCCGGGCAACCTAGGCTTCACCCTAGGGCGTTGTTCCACCAGATGGAGTAGTTAGGGCATAAGAAGTCAACGCCCGACGCATAAAATGCAATAAAAATGCAACAGTTTTTCCATCGTATAAAAGGATTAATTGCAACCAGTTTGAAAGTGATGGTCATTTCTACGTTCCGGGCAACAGAGGCTTCACCCTAGGGCGTTGTTCCACCAGATGGAATAGTTAGGGCATAAGAAGTCAACGCCAGAAGCATAAAAGACGATATAAGTGCAACAGTTTTTCCATCGTATAAAATGTGTAATTGCAAACATTGCGAAAGTAATGGTCATTTCTACGTTCCGGGCAACCTAGGCGTCACTCTAGTGCGTTGCTCCACCACATCTAATAGCTACGGCCTTAGACGTCAACGACAGAAGCATAAAATACAATATAAATAGAACAGTTTTTCCATCATATAAAACGAATAATTGCAACCAGTATGAAAGCTATGGTCATTTCTACTTTACGGGCAACCTAGGCTACACCCTAGGGCGTTGCTCCTACAGATTGAATAGTTAGGGCTTTAGAAGTCAATGCCCGAAGCATAAAATGCAATAAAAATACAACAGTTTTTCCATCATATAACAGGAATATTTGCAGCCAGTTTGAAAGTGATGGTAATTGCTACGTTCCGGGCAAATTAGGCTTCACACTAGGGCGTTGCTCCACCAGATCGATTAGTTAGTGCCTTAGAAGTCAATGCCAGAAGCATAAAATACAATATATATGCAACAGTTTTTCCATCGTATAAAACGAATAATTGCAACCAGTATGAAAGATAACGTCATTTCTACTTTCCGGGCAACCTAGGCTTCACCCTAGGGCGTTGCTCCAACAGATTGAATAGTTAGGGCCTTAGAAGTCAACGCCGGAAGCCTAAAATGCAATAAAAATACAAGAGTTTTTCCATCGTATAAAAGGATTAATTGCAACCAGTTTGAAAGTGATGGCCATTTCTACGTTCCGGGCAACCTAGGCTTCACTCTAGGGCGTTGCTCCACCAGGTCGAATAACTAGGGCCTTAGAAGTCAACGCCAGAGGCATAAAATACAATATAAATACAACAGTTTTTCCATCGCATAAAACGAATAATTGCAACCAGTATGAAAGTTATGGTCATTTCTACTTTGCGGGCAACCTAGGCTTCACCCAAGGGCGTTGCTTCAACAGATTGAATATTTAGGGCCTTAGAAGTCAACGCCCGAAGCATAAAATACAAAATAAATATAACAGTTTTTCCATCATATAACAGGAATATTTGCAACCAGTTTGAAAGTGATGGTCACTCCTACGTTGCGGGTAACCTAGGCTCCACACTAGGGCGTTGCTCCACCAGATCGAACAGCTAGGGCCTAAGAAGGCAACGCCAGATGCATAAAATACAATATAAATACAACAGTTTTTCCATCGTATAAAACGAATAATAGCAATGAGTGTGATAGTTATGGTCATTTCTAAGTTCCGGGCAACCTAGGCTTCACCCTAGGGCGTCGCTCCAACAGATTGAATAGATAGGGCCTTAGAAGTCACCGCCCGACGCATAGAATGCAATAAAAATGCAACAGTTTTTCCATCGTATAAAAGGATTAATTGCAACCAGTTTGAAAGTGATGGTCATTTCTACGTTCCGGGCAACCTAGGCTTCACTCTAGGGCGTTGCTCCACCAGATCGAATAGTTAGGGCCTTTGAAGTCAACGCCAGAAGCATAAAATGCAATAAAAATACAACAGTGTTTCCATCATATAACAGGAATAATTGCAACCAGTTTGAAAGTGATGGCCAATTCTACGTTCCGGGCAACCTAGGCTTCACTCTATTGCGTTGCTCCACCAGATCGAATAGTTAGTGCCTTAGAAGTCGACGCCAGAAGCTTGAAATACATTATAAATACAACAGTTTTTCCATCGTATAAAACGAATAATTGCAACCAGTATGAAACTTATGGTCATTTCTACTTTCCGAGCCACCTAGGCTTCACTCTAGGGCGTTGATCCTACAGATCGAATAGTTAGGGCCTAAGAAGTGAACGCCAGAAGCATAAAATACAATATAAATACAACAGTTTTTCCATCGTATAAAACGAATAATTGCAACCAGTATGAAAGTTATGGTCATTTCTACTTTCCGGGCAACCTAGGCTTCACACTATGGCGTCGCTCCAGCAGATTGAATAGTTAGGGCCTTAGAAGTCAACGCCCGACGCATAAAATGCAATAAAAATGCAACAGTTTTTCCATCGTATAAAAGGATTAATTGCAACCAGTTTGAAAGTGATGGTCATTTCTACGTTCCGGGCAACCTAGGCTTCACCCTAGGGCGTTGTTCCACCAGATGGAGTAGTTAGGGCATAAGAAGTCAACGCCCGACGCATAAAATGCAATAAAAATGCAACAGTTTTTCCATCGTATAAAAGGATTAATTGCAACCAGTTTGAAAGTGATGGTCATTTCTACGTTCCGGGCAACAGAGGCTTCACCCTAGGGCGTTGTTCCACCAGATGGAATAGTTAGGGCATAAGAAGTCAACGCCAGAAGCATAAAAGACGATATAAGTGCAACAGTTTTTCCATCGTATAAAATGTGTAATTGCAAACATTGCGAAAGTAATGGTCATTTCTACGTTCCGGGCAACCTAGGCGTCACTCTAGTGCGTTGCTCCACCACATCTAATAGCTACGGCCTTAGACGTCAACGACAGAAGCATAAAATACAATATAAATAGAACAGTTTTTCCATCATATAAAACGAATAATTGCAACCAGTATGAAAGCTATGGTCATTTCTACTTTACGGGCAACCTAGGCTACACCCTAGGGCGTTGCTCCTACAGATTGAATAGTTCGGGCTTTAGAAGTCAATGCCCGAAGCATAAAATGCAATAAAAATACAACAGTTTTTCCATCATATAACAGGAATATTTGCAGCCAGTTTGAAAGTGATGGTAATTGCTACGTTCCGGGCAAATTAGGCTTCACACTAGGGCGTTGCTCCACCAGATCGATTAGTTAGTGCCTTAGAAGTCAATGCCAGAAGCATAAAATACAATATATATGCAACAGTTTTTCCATCGTATAAAACGAATAATTGCAACCAGTATGAAAGATAACGTCATTTCTACTTTCCGGGCAACCTAGGCTTCACCCTAGGGCGTTGCTCCAACAGATTGAATAGTTAGGGCCTTAGAAGTCAACGCCGGAAGCCTAAAATGCAATAAAAATACAAGAGTTTTTCCATCGTATAAAAGGATTAATTGCAACCAGTTTGAAAGTGATGGCCATTTCTACGTTCCGGGCAACCTAGGCTTCACTCTAGGGCGTTGCTCCACCAGGTCGAATAACTAGGGCCTTAGAAGTCAACGCCAGAGGCATAAAATACAATATAAATATAACAGTTTTTCCATCGCATAAAACGAATAATTGCAACCAGTATGAAAGTTATGGTCATTTCTACTTTCCGGGCAACCTAGGCTTCACCCAAGGGCGTTGCTTCAACAGATTGAATATTTAGGGCCTTAGAAGTCAACGCCCGAAGCATAAAATACAAAATTAATATAACAGTTTTTCCATCATATAACAGGAATATTTGCAACCAGTTTGAAAGTGATGGTCACTCCTACGTTGCGGGTAACCTAGGCTTCACTCTAGGGCGTTGCTCCACCAGATCGAATAGCTAGGGCCTTAGAAGTCAACGCCCGAAGCATAAAATACAAAATAAATAGTACAGTTTTTCCATTTTATAAATCGTATAATTGCAACCGGTACGAAAGTTAACGTCATTTCTACGTTCCGGGCAACTTAGGCTTCTCTCTAGGGCGTTGCTCCACCAGATCGAATAGTTAGTGCCTTAGAAGTCAATGCCAGAAGCATAAAATACAATATAAATACAACAGTTTTTCCATCGTATAAAACGAATAATTGCAACCAGTATGAAAGATAACGTCATTTCTACTTTCCGGGCAACCTAGGCATCACCCTAGGGCGTTGCTGCAACAGATTGAATATTTAGGGCCTAAGAAGTCAACGCCCGAAGCATAAAATACAGAATAAATAGAACAGTTTTTTCATCGTATAAAACGAATAATTGCTACCGGTGTGAAAGTTATGGTCATTTCTACGTTCCCCGCAACCTAGGCTTTACCATAGGGCGTTGTTCCACCAGATGGAATAGTTAGGGCATAAGAAGTCAATGCCAGAAGCATAAAATACAATATAAATACAACAGTCTTTCAATCGTATAAAACGAGTAATTGCAACCAGTACGGAAGTTAACGTCATTTCTA
The DNA here is from genome assembly GCF_051401765.1 of Calliopsis andreniformis. Classification (NCBI taxonomy): domain Eukaryota; kingdom Metazoa; phylum Arthropoda; class Insecta; order Hymenoptera; family Andrenidae; genus Calliopsis; species Calliopsis andreniformis. Next base: position 2,759,567 of record NW_027480460.1, on the reverse strand, counting down.
CGTTCCGGACAACCTAGGCTTCACCCTAGGGCGTTGCTCCAACAGATTGAATAGTTAGGGCCTTAGAAGTCAATGCCGGAAGCATAAAATGCAATAAAAATACATTAGTTTTTCCATCGTATAATAGGATTAATTGCAAACAGTTTGAAAGTGATGGCCAATTCTACGTTCCGGGCAACCTAGGCTTCACTCTATTGCGTTGCTCCACCAGATCGAATAGTTAGTGCCTTAGAAGTCGACGCCAGAAGCTTGAAATACATTATAAATAAAACAGTTTTTCCATCGTATAAAACGAATAATTGCAACCAGTATGAAACTTATGGTCATTTCTACTTTCCGAGCCACCTAGGCTTCACTCTAGGGCGTTGATCCTACAGATCGAATAGTTAGGACCTAAGAAGTGAACGCCAGAAGCATAAAATACAATATAAATACAACAGTTTTTCCATCGTATAAAACGAATAATTGCAACCAGTATGAAAGTTATGGTCATTTCTACTTTCCGGGCAACCTAGGCTTCACACTATGGCGTCGCTCCAGCAGATTGAATAGTTAGGGCCTTAGAAGTCAACGCCCGACGCATAAAATGCAATAAAAATGCAACAGTTTTTCCTTCGTATAAAAGGATTAATTGCAACCAGTTTGAAAGTGATGGTCATTTCTACGTTCCCGGCAACCTAGGCTTCACCCTAGGGCGTTGTACCACCAGATGGAGTAGTTAGGGCATAAGAAGTCAACGCCCGACGCATAAAATGCAATAAAAATGCAACAGTTTTTCCATCGTATAAAAGGATTAATTGCAACAAGTTTGAAAGTGATGGTCATTTCTACGTTCCGGGCAACAGAGGCTTCACCCTAGGGCGTTCTTCCACCAGATGGAATAGTTAGGGCATAAGAAGTCAACGCCAGAAGCATAACAGACGATATAAGTGCAACAGTTTTTCCATCGTATAAAATGTATAATTGCAAACATTGCGAAAGTAATGGTCATTTCTACGTTCCGGGCAACCTAGGCGTCACTCTAGTGCGTTGTTCCACCACATCTAATAGCTACGGCCTTAGACGTCAACGACAGAAGCATAAAATACAATATAAATAGAACAGTTTTTCCATCATATAAAACGAATAATTGCAACCAGTACGAAAGCTATGGTCATTTCTACTTTACGGGCAACCTAGGCTACACCCTAGGGCGTTGCTCCTACAGATTGAATAGTTAGGGCTTTAGAAGTCAATGCCCGAAGCATAAAATGCAATAAAAATACAACAGTTTTTCCATCATATAACAGGAATATTTGCAGCCAGTTTGAAAGTGATGGTAATTGCTACGTTCCGGGCAACTTAGGCTTCACACTAGGGCGTTGCTCCACCAGATCGATTAGTTAGTGCCTTAGAAGTCAATGCCAGAAGCATAAAATACAATATATATGCAACAGTTTTTCCATCGTATAAAACGAATAATTGCAACCAGTATGAAAGATAGCGTCATTTCTACTTTCCGGGCAACCTAGGCTTCACCCTAGGGCGTTGCTCCAACAGATTGAATAGTTAGGGCCTTAGAAGTCAACGCCGGAAGCCTAAAATGCAATAAAAATACAAGAGTTTTTCCATCGTATAAAAGGATTAATTGCTACCAGTTTGAAAGTGATGGCCATTTCTACGTTCCGGGCAACCTAGGCTTCACTCTAGGGCGTTGCTCCACCAGGTCGAATAACGAGGGCCTTAGAAGTCAACGCCAGAGGCATAAAATACAATATAAATACAAGAGTTTTTCCATCGCATAAAACGAATAATTGCAACCAGTATGAAAGTTATGGTCATTTCTACTTTCCGGGCAACCTAGGCTTCACCCAAGGGCGCTGCTTCAACAGATTGAATATTTAGGGCCTTAGAAGTCAACGCCCGAAGCATAAAATACAAAATAAATATAACAGTTTTTCCATCATATAACAGGAATATTTGCAACCAGTTTGAAAGTGATGGTCACTCCTACGTTGCGGGTAACCTAGGCTTCACTCTAGGGCGTTGCTCCACCAGATCGAATAGTTAGTGCCTTAGAAGTCAACGCCAGACGCATAAAATACAATATAAACACAACAGTTTTTCCATCGTATAAAACGAATAATTGCTACCAGTATGAAAGATAACGTCATTTCTACTTTCCGGGCAACCTAGGCATCACCCTAGGGCGTTGCTGCAACAGATTGAATATTTAGGGCCTAAGAAGTCAACGCCCGAAGCATAAAATACAGAATAAATAGAACAGTTTTTCCATCGTATAAAACGAATAATTGCAACCAGTATGAAAGATAACGTCATTTCTACTTTCCGGGCAACCTAGGCATCACCCTAGGGCGTTGCTGCAACAGATTGAATATTTAGGGCCTAAGAAGTCAACGCCCGAAGCATAAAATACAGAATAAATAGAACAGTTTTTCCATCGTATAAAACGAATAATTGCTACCGGTGTGAAAGTTATGGTCATTTCTACGTTCCGCGCAACCTAGGCTTTACCATAGGGCGTTGTTCCACCAGATGGAATAGTTAGGGCATAAGAAGTCAATGCCGGAAGCATAAAATACAATATAAATACAACAGTTTTTCAATCGTATAAAACGAGTAATTGCAACCAGTACGGAAGTTAACGTCATTTCTACGTTCCGGACAACCTAGGCTTCACCCTAGGGCGTTGCTCCAACAGATTGAATAGTTAGGGCCTTAGAAGTCAATGCCGGAAGCATAAAATGCAATAAAAATACATTAGTTTTTCCATCGTATAATAGGATTAATTGCAACCAGTTTGAAAGTGATGGTCATTTCTACGTTCCGGGCAACCTAGGCTTCACCCTAGGGCGTTGTTCCACCAGATGGAGTAGTTAGGGCATAAGAATTCAACGCCCGACGCATAAAATGCAATAAAAATGCAACAGTTTTTCCATCGTATAAAAGGATTAATTGCAACCAGTTTGAAAGTGATGGTCATTTCTACGTTCCGGGCAACGTATGCTTCACTCTAGGGCGTTGTTCCAACAGATCGAACACTTAGGGCCTAAGAAGGCACCGCCAGAAGCATAAAATACAATATAAATATAACAGTTTTTCCATCGTATAAAACGAATAATAGCAATCAGTGTGAAAGTTATGGTAATTGCTACGTTCCGGGCAACTTAGGCTTCTCTCTAGGGCGTTGCTCCACCAGATCGAATAGTTAGTGCCTTAGAAGTCAATGCCAGAAGCATAAAATACAATATAAATACAACAGTTTTTCCATCGTATAAAACGAATAATTGCAACCAGTATGAAAGATAACGTCATTTCTACTTTCCGGGCAACCTAGGCATCACCATAGGGCGTTGCTGCAACAGATTGAATATTTAGGGCCTAAGAAGTCAACGCCCGAAGCATAAAATACAAAATAAATAGAACAGTTTTTCCATCGTATAAAACGAATAATTGCTACCGGTGTGAAAGTTATGGTCATTTCTACGTTCCGGGCAACCTAGGCTTTACCATAGGGCGTTGTTCCACCAGATGGAATAGTTAGGGCATAAGAAGTCAATGCCAGAAGCATAAAATACAATATAAATACAACAGTTTTTCAATCGTATAAAACGAGTAATTGCAACCAGTACGGAAGTTAACGTCATTTCTACGTTCCGGACAACCTAGGCTTCACCCTAGGGCGTTGCTCCAACAGATTGAATAGTTAGGGCCTTAGAAGTCAATGCCGGAAGCATAAAATGCAATAAAAATACATTAGTTTTTCCATCGTATAATAGGATTAATTGCAAACAGTTTGAAAGTGATGGTCACTTCTACGTTCCGGGCAACCTAGGCTTTACTCTAGGGCGTTGCTCCACCAGATCGAATAGTTAGTGCCTTAGAAGTCAACGCCAGACGCATAAAATACAATATAAATACAACAGTTTTTCCATCGCATAAAACGAATAATTGCAGCCAGTATGAAAGTTATGGTCATTTCTACTTTCCGGGCAACCTAGGCTTCACCCAAGGGCGTTGCTTCAACAGATTGAATATTTAGGGCCTTAGAAGTCAACGCCCGAAGCATAAAATACAAAATAAATATAACAGTTTTTCCATCGTATAAAACGAATAATTGCTACCGGTGTGAAAGTTATGGTCATTTCTACGTTCCGGGCAACCTAGGCTTTACCATAGGGCGTTGTTCCACCAGATGGAATAGTTAGGGCATAAGAAGTCAACGCCAGAAGCATAAAATACAATATAAATACAACAGTTTTTCAATCGTATAAAACTAATAATTGCAACCAGTATGAAAGTTATGGTCATTTCTACTTTCCGGGCAACCTAGGCTTCACACTAGGGCGTCGCACCAACAGATTAAATAGTTAGGGACTTAGAAGTCAACACCCGACGCATAAAATGCAATAAAAATGGAACAGTTTTTCCATCGTATAAAAGGATTAATTGCAACCAGTTTGAGAGTGATGGTCATTTCTACGTTCCGGGCAACCTAGGCTTCACCCTAGGGCGTTGTTCCACCAGATGGAGTAGTTAGGGCATAAGAATTCAACGCCCGACGCATAAAATGCAATAAAAATGCAACAGTTTTTCCATCGTATAAAAGGATTAATTGCAACCAGTTTGAAAGTGATGATCATTTCTACGTTCCGGGCAACCTAGGCTTCACCCTAGGGCGTTGGTCCACCAGATGGAATAGTTAGGGCATAAGAAGTCAACGCCAGAAGCATAAAATACAATATAAATATAAAAGTTTTTCCAACGTATAAAACGAATAATAGCAACCAGTGTGAAAGTTATGGTCATTTCTACGTTCCGGGCAACCTAGACTTCACCCTAGGGCGTTGCTCCAACAGATCGAATAGTTAGTGCCTTAGCAGTCAACGGCCGAAGCATAAAATACAAAATAAATAGAACTGTTTTTCCATCGTATAAAACGAATAATTGCTACCGGTGTGAAAGTTATTTCCATTTCTACGTTCCGGGCAACCTAGGCTTCACCCTAGGGCGTTGTTCCACCAGATGGAATAGTTAGGGCGTAAGAAGTCAACGCCAGAAGCATAAAAGACGATATAAGTACTACAGTTTTTCCATCGTATAAAATGTATAATTGCAAACATTGCGAAAGTAATGGTCATTTCTACGTTCCGGGCAACCTAGGCGTCACTCTAGTACGTTGCTCCACCACATCTAATAGCTACGGCCTTAGACGTCAACGACAGAAGCATAAAATACAATATAAATACAACAGTTTTTCCATCGCATAAAACGAATAATTGCAACCAGTATGAAAGTTATGGTCATTTCTACTTTCCGGGCAACCTAGGCTTCACTCTAGGGCGTTGCTCCACCAGATCGAATAGTTAGTGCCTCAGAAGTCAACGCCAGAAGCATAAAATGCAATATAAATACAACAGTTTTTCCAACGTATAAAACGAATAATTCCAACCAGTATGAAAGTTATGGGCATTTCTACGTTTCGGGCAACCTAGGCTTCACTCTATGGCGTTCTTCCACTACATCGAATAGCAACAGCCTCAGAAGTCAACGCCTGAAGCATAAAATACAAAAAAAATACAACAGTCTTTCCGTCCTATAACAGGAATAATTGCAACCCGTGTGAAAGTGATGGTCATTTGTACGTTCCTGGCAACCTAGGCTTCACTCTAGGGCGTTGTTCCACCAGATCGAATTGTTAGGTCCTAAGAAGCCAACGCCAGAAGCATAAGATACAATATAAATATAACAGTTTTTCCATCGTATAGAACGAATAATAGCAACCAGTGTGAAAGTTATGGTCACTTCTATGTTCCGGGCAACCTAGGCATCACTCTAGGGCGTTGTTCCACCAGATTGAATAGTTAGGGCCTAAGAAATCGACGCCAGAAGCATAAAATACAATATAAATATAACAGTTTTTCCATCGTATAAAACGAATAATTTCAACCAGTGTGAATGTTATGGTCATTTCTACATTCCGAGCAACCTAGGCTACACTCTAGAGCATTGATCCACCACATCGAATAGCTACGGCCTTAGAAGTCAACGCCAGAAGCATAAGATACAGTATAAATACAACAGTTTTTCCATTGTATAGCATGACCAATTGCAACCAGTGCGAAAGTAACGATCATTTCGACGTTTCGGGCATCCTAGAGCTAACTCTGAGGCGTTGCTCCACCAGATCGAAGAGTTAGGGTCTAAGAAGTCAACACCGGAAGCATAAAATACAATATAAAAACAACAGCTTTTCCATCGTAGAAAACGAATAATTGCAACCTGTGTGAAGGTTATGGTTATATCTAAGTTCCGGGCAACCTAGGCTTCACCCTAGGGCGTCGCTCCAACAGTTTCAATAGTTAGGGCCTTAGAAGTCAACGCCCGACGGATAAAATGCAATAAAAATGCAACGGTTTTTCCACAGTATAAAAGGATTAATTGCAACCAGTTTGAATGTGATGGTCATTTCTACGTTCCGGGCAACCTAGGCTTCACCCTAGGGCGTTGTTCCACCAGATGGAATAGTTAGGGCATAAGATGTCAACGCCAGAAGCATAAAATACGGTACAAATACAACAGCTTTTCCATCGTATAGAACGAATAATAGCAACCAGTATGGAAGTGATGGTCATTTCTACGTTCCGGGCAACCTAGGCCTCACTCTAGGGCGTTGTTCCACCAGATTGAATAGTTAGGGCCTAAGAAATCAACGCCAGAAGTATAAAATACATTATAAATATAACAGTTTTTCCATCGTATAAAACGAATAATTTCAACCAGTGTGAATGTTATGGTCATTTCTACATTCCGAGCAACCTAGGCTACACTCTAGAGCGTTGATCCACCACATCGAATAGCTACGGCCTCAGAAGTCAACGCCAGAAGCATAAAATACAATATAAGTACAACAGTTTTTCCATCGTATAAAATGAATAATTGCAAACATTGCGAAAGTAATGGTCATTCCACGTTCCGGGCAACCTAGGCGTCACTCTAGTGCGTTGCTCCACCACATCTAATAGCTACGGCCTCAGACGTCAACGACAGAAGCATAAAATACAATAAAGATGCAACAGCTTTTCCATCGTATAAAACGAATAATTGCACCCAGTGTGAAAGTTATTGTCATTTCTACTTTCCGCGCATCCTAGGCTTCACCCTAGGGCGTTGCTCCAACAGATTGAATAGTTAGGACCTTAGAAGTCAATGCCCGAAGCATAAAATGCAATAAAAATACAACAGTTTTTCCATCATATAACAGGAATAATTGCAACCTGTTTGAAAGTGATGATCATTTCTACGTTCCGGGCAACCTAGGCTTCACTCTAGGGCGGTGCTCCACCAGATCGAATAGTTAGGGCCTAAGAAGTCAACGCCAGAAGCATAAAATACAATATAAATATAACAGTTTTTCCATCGTATAAAACGAATAATAGCACCAGTGTGAAAATTATGGTCAATTCTACGTTCTGGGCAACCTAGGCTTCACTCTAGGGCGTTGATCCACCAGATCAAACAGGTAGGACCTTAGAATTCAACTTCCGAAGCATAAAATACAAAATAAATAGAACAGTTTTTCCATTGTATAAAACGAATAATTGATACCAGTGTAAAAGTTATGGTTATTTCTACGTTCCGGGCAACCGAGGCTATACCCTAGGCCGTTGTTCCACCAGATCGAATAATTAGGGCCTAAGAAGTGAACGCCAGAAGCATAAAATACAATATAAATACAAAAGTTTATCCATCGTATAAAACGAATAATTGCAACCAGTATGAAACTTATGGTCATTTCTACGTTCCGGGCAATCTAGGCTTCACTCTATGGCGTTCTTCCACCACATCGAATAGCTACGGCCTCAGCAGTCAACGCCTGATGTATAAAATACAATAAAAATACAACCGTCTTTCCATCCTATAACAGGAATAATTGCAAACCTTGTGAAAGTGATGGTCATTTCTACGTTATAGGCAACCTAGGCTTCACTCTAGGGCGTGGCTCCACCATATCGAATAGTTAGTGTCTAAGAAGTCAACGCCAGAAGCATAAAATACAATATAAATACAACAGCTTTTCAATCGCATAAAATGAATAATTGCAATCAGTGTGAATGTAATGGTCATTTCTACGCTCCAGTCAACCTAGGCTTCACTCTAGGGCGTTGCTCCACCAGATCGAAGAGTTAGGGCCTTAGAAGACAACGCCCGAAGCATAAAATACAAAATAAATAGAACAGTCTTTCCATCGTATAAAACGAATAATTGCTGCCAGTGTGAAAGTAATGGTCATTTCTACGTTCCGTGCAACCTAGGCTTCAATCTAGGGCGTTGCTCCACCAGATCGAATAGTTATGGCCTTAGAAGTCAACGCCCGAAGCATAAAATACAATAAAGATACTACAGTTTTTCCATCGTATAATACGAATAATTGCAACCAGTGTGAAAGTGATGGTCATTTCTACGTTCCGGGCAAACGAGGCTTCACTCTAGGCCGTTGCGCCACCAGATCGAATAGTTAGGGCCTTAGAAGTCAACGCCAGAAGCATAAAGAACAATAAAAATCCAACAGTTTTTCCATCGTATAACAGGAATAACTGCGACCAGTGTGAAGTTAATGGTCATTTCTAAGTTCCGTGCAACCTAGGCATCACTCTAGGGCGTTGGTCCACCAGATCGAATAGTTAGGGCCGCAGAAATCAATGCCCGAGGCATAAAATACAAGATAAATAGAACTGTTTTTCCTTTGTATAAAACGAATTATTGCAACCAGTGTGAAACTTATGGTCATTTCTACGTTCCCTGCAACCTGGGCTTCACTCTAGGGCGTTGCTCGACCAGATCGAATAGTTAGCGCCTTAGAAGTCAAAGCTCGAAGCATAAAGTACAATAAAGATACAACAGATTTTCAATCGCACAACAGGAGTAATTGCAGCCAGCGTGAAGGTTATGGTCATTTCTACGTTCCGGGCAATCTAGGTTTCACTCTAGGGCTTTGGTCCACCAGATCGAATACCTAGGGACTTAGAAGTCAACGCCAGAGGCATAAAATGCAATATAAATAAAACAGTTTTTCCATCGCATAAAACGAATAATTGCAACCAGTATGAAAGTTATGGTCATTTCCACTTTCCGGGCAACCTAGGCTTCACCCTAGGGCGTTGCTTCATCAGATCAAACAGGTAGGACCTTAGAATTCAACTTCCGAAGCATAAAATACAAAATAAATAGAACAGTTTTTCCATTGTATAAAACGAATAATTGATACCAGTGTAAAAGTTATGGTTATTTCTACGTTCCGGGCAACCGAGGCTATACCCTAGGCCGTTGTTCCACCAGATCGAATAATTAGGGCCTAAGAAGTGAACGCCAGAAGCATAAAATACAATATAAATACAAAAGTTTATCCATCGTATAAAACGAATAATTGCAACCAGTATGAAACTTATGGTCATTTCTACGTTCCGGGCAATCTAGGCTTCACTCTATGGCGTTCTTCCACCACATCGAATAGCTACGGCCTCAGCAGTCAACGCCTGATGTATAAAATACAATAAAAATACAACCGTCTTTCCATCCTATAACAGGAATAATTGCAAACCTTGTGAAAGTGATGGTCATTTCTACGTTATAGGCAACCTAGGCTTCACTCTAGGGCGTGGCTCCACCATATCGAATAGTTAGTGTCTAAGAAGTCAACGCCAGAAGCATAAAATACAATATAAATACAACAGCTTTTCAATCGCATAAAATGAATAATTGCAATCAGTGTGAATGTAATGGTCATTTCTACGCTCCAGTCAACCTAGGCTTCACTCTAGGGCGTTGCTCCACCAGATCGAAGAGTTAGGGCCTTAGAAGACAACGCCCGAAGCATAAAATACAAAATAAATAGAACAGTCTTTCCATCGTATAAAACGAATAATTGCTGCCAGTGTGAAAGTAATGGTCATTTCTACGTTCCGTGCAACCTAGGCTTCAATCTAGGGCGTTGCTCCACCAGATCGAATAGTTATGGCCTTAGAAGTCAACGCCCGAAGCATAAAATACAATAAAGATACTACAGTTTTTCCATCGTATAATACGAATAATTGCAACCAGTGTGAAAGTGATGGTCATTTCTACGTTCCGGGCAAACGAGGCTTCACTCTAGGCCGTTGCGCCACCAGATCGAATAGTTAGGGCCTTAGAAGTCAACGCCAGAAGCATAAAGAACAATAAAAATCCAACAGTTTTTCCATCGTATAACAGGAATAACTGCGACCAGTGTGAAGTTAATGGTCATTTCTAAGTTCCGTGCAACCTAGGCATCACTCTAGGGCGTTGGTCCACCAGATCGAATAGTTAGGGCCGCAGAAATCAATGCCCGAGGCATAAAATACAAAATAAATAGAACTGTTTTTCCTTTGTATAAAACGAATTATTGCAACCAGTGTGAAACTTATGGTCATTTCTACGTTCCCTGCAACCTGGGCTTCACTCTAGGGCGTTGCTCGACCAGATCGAATAGTTAGCGCCTTAGAAGTCAAAGCTCGAAGCATAAAGTACAATAAAGATACAACAGATTTTCAATCGCACAACAGGAGTAATTGCAGCCAGCGTGAAGGTTATGGTCATTTCTACGTTCCGGGCAATCTAGGTTTCACTCTAGGGCTTTGGTCCACCAGATCGAATACCTAGGGACTTAGAAGTCAACTCCAGAGGCATAAAATACAATATAAATACAACAGCTTTTCCAGCGTACAATTTGAATAATTGCAAACAGTGTGAATGTACCTTTCATTTCTACGTTCCGGGCAACTTAAGCTTGACTCTAGGGCGTTGTACCACCAGATCGAATAGTTAGGGCTTTAGAAGTCAGCGCCGGGAGCATAAAATACAAAATAAATACAACAGTTGTTCCATCGTATAAAACGAATAATTGCTGCCAGTGTGAAAGTTATGGTCATTTCTACCTTCCGGGCAACCTAGGCTTCACCCTAGGGAGTTGTTCCACCAGATGGAATAGTTAGGGCCTAAGAAGTCAACGCCAGAAGCATAAAATACGATATAAATACAACAGCTTTTCCATCGTATAAAACAAATAATTGCAACCAGTTTGATAGTGATGGTCATTTCTACGTACCGGGCAACCTAGGCTTCACTCTAGGGCGTTGCTCCACCAGATCGAATAGTTAGGGCCTTAGAAGTCATCGCCCGAAGCATAAAATGTAAAATAAATAGAACAGTTTTTCCATCGTATAAAACGAATAATTGCTACCAGTGTGAAAGTTATGGTCATTTCTACTTTCCGGGCAACCTAGACTTCACCCTAGGGCGTTGTTCCACCAGATGGAATAGCTTGGGCCTAAGAAGTCAACGCCAGAAGCATAAAATACGATATAAATACAACAGATTTTCCATCGTATAAAACGAATAATTGCAACCAGTATGAAAGTTATGGTCATTTCTACGTTCCGGGCAACCTAGGCTTCACCCTAGGGCGTTGCTCCAATAGATTGAATATTCAGGGCCTTAGAAGTCAATGCCCGAAGCATAAAATACGATAAAGATGCAACAGTTTTTCCATCGTATAAAACGAATAATTGCAACCCGTGTGAATGTGATGGTCATTTCTACGTTCCAGGAAACCTAGGCTTCACTCTAGGGCGTTGCTCCACCAGATCAAACAGTTAGGGCCTTAGAAGTCAACGCCCGAAGCATTAAATACAAAATAAATAGAACAGTTTTTCCATTGTATAAAAAGAATAATTGCTACCAGTGTAAAAGTTATGGTCATTTCTACGTTCCGGGCAACCTAGGCTTCACCCTAGGCCGTTGTTCGACCAGATCGAATAGTTAGGGCCTAAGAAGTGAACGCCAGAAGCATAAAATACAATATAAATACAACAGTTATTCCATCATATAAAACGAATGATAGCAACCAGTGTGAAAGTTATGGTCATTTCTACGTTCCGGGCAATCTAGGCTGCACTCTAGGGCGTTGCTCCACCAGATCGAATAGTTAGGGCCTTAGAAGTCAACGCCCGAAGCATAAAATACAAAATAAATAAAACAGTTTTTCCATCGTATAAAACGAAAAATTGCAAACAATGTGAAAGATAGGGACATTTCTACGATCCGGGCTACCTAGGCTTCACTCTATGGCGTTCTTCCACCACATCGAATAGCAACGGCCTCAGAAGTCAACGTCAGAAGCTTAAATACAATATAAATATAACAGTTTTTCCATCTTATAAAACGAATAATAGCAACCAGTGTGAAAGTTATGGTCATTTCTACGTTCCAGGCAACCTAGGCTTCACTCTACGGCGGTGCTCCAACAGATCAAACAGTTAGGGCCTCAGAAGTCAACGCCAGAAGCTTAAATACAATATAAATATAACAGTTTTTCCATCGTATAAAACGAATAATAGCAACCAGTGTGAAAGTTATGGTCATTTCTACATTCCGGGCAACCTAGGCTTCACTCTGCGGCGGTGCTCCACCAGATCAAACACTTAGGGCCTTAGAAGTCAACGCCCGAAGCATAAAATACAAAATAAATAGAACGGATTTTCCATTGTATAAAACGAATAATTGCTGACAGTGTAAAAGTTATGGTCATTTCTACGTTCCGGGCAACCTAGGCGTCACCCTAGTGCGTTGTACCACCAGATCGAATAGTTAGGGCCTAAGAAGTGAACGCCAGAAGCATAAAATACAATATAAATACAACAGTTTTTCCATCGTATAAAACGAATAATTGCAACCAGTATGAAACTTATGGTCCTTTCTACGTACCGGGCAACCTAGGCTTCACTCTAGGGCGGTGCTCTACCAGATCGAATAGGTAGGGCCCTAGAAGTCAACGCCCGAAGCATAAAATACAAAATAAATACAACAGTTTTTCCATCGTATAAAACGAATAATTGCTACCAGTGTGAAAGTTATGGTCATTTCTACTTTCCGGGCAACCTAGGCTTCACCCTAGGGAGTTGTTCCACCAGATGGAATAGTTAGGGCCTAAGAACTCAACGCCAGAAGCATAAAATACGATATAAATACACCAGCTTTTCCATCGTATAAAACAAATAATTGCAACCAGTTTGATAGTGATGGTCATTTCTACGTACCGGGCAACCTAGGCTTCACTCTAGGGCGTTGCTCCACCAGATCGAATAGTTAGGGCCTTAGAAGTCATCGCCCGAAGCATAAAATATAAAATAAATAGAACAGTTTTTCCATCGTATAAAACGAATAATTGCTACCAGTGTGAAAGTTATGGTCATTTCTACTTTCCGGGCAACCTAGACTTCACCCTAGGGCGTTGTTCCACCAGATGGAATAGTTTGGGCCTAAGAAGTCAACGCCAGAAGCATAAAATACGATATAAATACAACAGATTTTCCATCGTATAAAACGAATAATTGCAACCAGTATGAAAGTTATGGTCATTTCTACGTTCCGGGCAACCTAGGCTTCACCCTAGGGCGTTGCTCCAACAGATTGAATATTCAGGGCCTTAGAAGTCAATGCCCGAAGCATAAAATACGATAAAGATGCAACAGTTTTTCCATCGTATAAAACGAATAATTGCAACCAGTGTGAAAGCTATGGTCATTTCTACATTCCGAGCAACCTAGGCTTCACTCTACGGCGGTGCTCCACCAGATCAAACACTTAGGGCCTAAGAAGTGAACGCCAGAAGCATAAAATACAATATAAATACAACAGTTTTTCCATCGTATAAAACGAATAATTGCAACCAGTATGAAACTTATGGTCCTTTCTACGTACCGGGCAACCTAGGCTTCACTCTAGGGCGTTGCTCTACCAGATCGAATAGGTAGGGCCCTAGAAGTCAACGCCCGAAGCATAAAATACAAAATAAATACAACAGTTTTTCCATCGTATAAAACGAATAATTGCTACCAGTGTGAAAGTTATGGTCATTTCTACTTTCCGGGCAACCTATGGCTTCACCCTAGGGAGTTGTTCCACCAGATGGAATAGTTAGGGCCTAAGAACTCAACGCCAGAAGCATAAAATACGATATAAATACACCAGCTTTTCCATCGTATAAAACAAATAATTGCAACCAGTTTGATAGTGATGGTCATTTCTACGTACCGGGCAACCTAGGCTTCACCCTAGTGCGTTGTACCACCAGATCGAATAGTTAGGGCCTAAGAACTCAACGCCAGAAGCATAAAATACGATAAAAATACACCCGCTTTTCCATCGTATAAAACAAATAATTGCAACCAGTTTGATAGTGATGGTCATTTCTACGTACCGGGCAACCTAGGCTTCACTCTAGGGCGTTGCTCCACCAGATCGAATAGTTAGGGCCTTAGAAGTCAACGCCCGAAGCATAAAATACAAAATAAATAATACAGTTTTTCCATCGTATAAAACGAAAAATTGCAAACAGTGTGAAAGATATGGACATTTATACGATCCGGGCTACCTAGGCTTCACTCTATGGCGTTCTTCCACCACATCGAATAGCAACGGCCTCAGAAGTCAACGTCAGAAGTTTAAATACAATATAAATATAACAGTTTTTCCATCTTATAAAACGAATAATAGCAACCAGTGTGAAAGTTATGGTCATTTCTACGTTCCGGGCAACCTAGGCTTCACTCTACGGCGGTGCTCCAACAGATCAAACAGTTAGGGCCTCAGAAGTCAACGCCAGAAGCTTAAATACAATATAAATATAACAGTTTTTCCATCGTATAAAACGAATAATAGCAACCAGTGTGAAAGTTATGGTCATTTCTACGTTCCGGGCAACCTAGGCTTCACTCTAGGGCGTTGCTCTACCAGATCGAATAGTTAGGGCCTTAGAAGTCATCGCCCGAAGCATAAAATATAAAATAAATAGAACAGTTTTTCCATCGTATAAAACGAATAATTGCTACCAGTGTGAAAGTTATGGTCCTTTCTACGTACCGGGCAACCTAGGCTTCACTCTAGGGCGTTGCTCTACCAGATCGAATAGGTAGGGCCCTAGAAGTCAACGCCCGAAGCATAAAATACAAAATAAATACAACAGCTTTTCCATCGTATAAAAGGAATAATTGCAAACAGTGTGAAAGTAATGGTCATTTCTACGTACCGGGCAACCTAGGCTTCACTCTAGGGCGTTGCTCCACCAGATCGAATAGTTAGGGCCTTAGAAGTCATCGCCCGAAGCATAAAATATAAAATAAATAGAACAGTTTTTCCATCGTATAAAACGAATAATTGCTACCAGTGTGAAAGTTATGGTCATTTCTACTTTCCGGGCAACCTAGACTTCACCCTAGGGCGTTGTTCCACCAGATGGAATAGTTTGGGCCTAAGAAGTCAACGCCAGAAGCATAAAATACGATATAAATACAACAGATTTTCCATCGTATAAAACGAATAATTGCAACCAGTATGAAAGTTATGGTCATTTCTACGTTCCGGGCAACCTAGGCTTCACCCTAGGGCGTTGCTCCAACAGATTGAATATTCAGGGCCTTAGAAGTCAATGCCCGAAGCATAAAATACGATAAAGATGCAACAGTTTTTCCATCGTATAAAACGAATAATTGCAACCAGTGTGAAAGCTATGGTCATTTCTACATTCCGAGCAACCTAGGCTTCACTCTACGGCGGTGCTCCACCAGATCAAACACTTAGGGCCTAAGAAGTGAACGCCAGAAGCATAAAATACAATATAAATACAACAGTTTTTCCATCGTATAAAACGAAAAATTGCAAACAGTGTGAAAGATATGGACATTTATACGATCCGGGCTACCTAGGCTTCACTCTATGGCGTTCTTCCACCACATCGAATAGCAACGGCCTCAGAAGTCAACGTCAGAAGTTTAAATACAATATAAATATAACAGTTTTTCCATCTTATAAAACGAATAATAGCAACCAGTGTGAAAGTTATGGTCATTTCTACGTTCCGGGCAACCTAGGCTTCACTCTACGGCGGTGCTCCAACAGATCAAACAGTTAGGGCCTCAGAAGTCAACGCCAGAAGCTTAAATACAATATAAATATAACAGTTTTTCCATCGTATAGAACGAATAATAGCAACCAGTGTGAAAGTTATGGTCACTTCTATGTTCCGGGCAACCTAGGCATCACTCTAGGGCGTTGTTCCACCAGATTGAATAGTTAGGGCCTAAGAAATCGACGCCAGAAGCATAAAATACAATATAAATATAACAGTTTTTCCATCGTATAAAACGAATAATTTCAACCAGTGTGAATGTTATGGTCATTTCTACATTCCGAGCAACCTAGGCTACACTCTAGAGCATTGATCCACCACATCGAATAGCTACGGCCTTAGAAGTCAACGCCAGAAGCATAAGATACAGTATAAATACAACAGTTTTTCCATTGTATAGCATGACCAATTGCAACCAGTGCGAAAGTAACGATCATTTCGACGTTTCGGGCATCCTAGAGCTAACTCTGAGGCGTTGCTCCACCAGATCGAAGAGTTAGGGTCTAAGAAGTCAACACCGGAAGCATAAAATACAATATAAAAACAACAGCTTTTCCATCGTAGAAAACGAATAATTGCAACCTGTGTGAAGGTTATGGTTATATCTAAGTTCCGGGCAACCTAGGCTTCACCCTAGGGCGTCGCTCCAACAGTTTCAATAGTTAGGGCCTTAGAAGTCAACGCCCGACGGATAAAATGCAATAAAAATGCAACGGTTTTTCCACAGTATAAAAGGATTAATTGCAACCAGTTTGAATGTGATGGTCATTTCTACGTTCCGGGCAACCTAGGCTTCACCCTAGGGCGTTGTTCCACCAGATGGAATAGTTAGGGCATAAGATGTCAACGCCAGAAGCATAAAATACGGTACAAATACAACAGCTTTTCCATCGTATAGAACGAATAATAGCAACCAGTATGGAAGTGATGGTCATTTCTACGTTCCGGGCAACCTAGGCCTCACTCTAGGGCGTTGTTCCACCAGATTGAATATTTAGGGCCTAAGAAATCAACGCCAGAAGTATAAAATACATTATAAATATAACAGTTTTTCCATCGTATAAAACGAATAATTTCAACCAGTGTGAATGTTATGGTCATTTCTACATTCCGAGCAACCTAGGCTACACTCTAGAGCGTTGATCCACCACATCGAATAGCTACGGCCTCAGAAGTCAACGCCAGAAGCATAAAATACAATATAAGTACAACAGTTTTTCCATCGTATAAAATGAATAATTGCAAACATTGCGAAAGTAATGGTCATTCCACGTTCCGGGCAACCTAGGCGTCACTCTAGTGCGTTGCTCCACCACATCTAATAGCTACGGCCTCAGACGTCAACGACAGAAGCATAAAATACAATAAAGATGCAACAGCTTTTCCATCGTATAAAACGAATAATTGCACCCAGTGTGAAAGTTATTGTCATTTCTACTTTCCGCGCATCCTAGGCTTCACCCTAGGGCGTTGCTCCAACAGATTGAATAGTTAGGACCTTAGAAGTCAATGCCCGAAGCATAAAATGCAATAAAAATACAACAGTTTTTCCATCATATAACAGGAATAATTGCAACCTGTTTGAAAGTGATGATCATTTCTACGTTCCGGGCAACCTAGGCTTCACTCTAGGGCGGTGCTCCACCAGATCGAATAGTTAGGGCCTAAGAAGTCAACGCCAGAAGCATAAAATACAATATAAATATAACAGTTTTTCCATCGTATAAAACGAATAATAGCACCAGTGTGAAAATTATGGTCAATTCTACGTTCTGGGCAACCTAGGCTTCACTCTAGGGCGTTGATCCACCAGATCAAACAGGTAGGACCTTAGAATTCAACTTCCGAAGCATAAAATACAAAATAAATAGAACAGTTTTTCCATTGTATAAAACGAATAATTGATACCAGTGTAAAAGTTATGGTTATTTCTACGTTCCGGGCAACCGAGGCTATACCCTAGGCCGTTGTTCCACCAGATCGAATAATTAGGGCCTAAGAAGTGAACGCCAGAAGCATAAAATACAATATAAATACAAAAGTTTATCCATCGTATAAAACGAATAATTGCAACCAGTATGAAACTTATGGTCATTTCTACGTTCCGGGCAATCTAGGCTTCACTCTATGGCGTTCTTCCACCACATCGAATAGCTACGGCCTCAGCAGTCAACGCCTGATGTATAAAATACAATAAAAATACAACCGTCTTTCCATCCTATAACAGGAATAATTGCAAACCTTGTGAAAGTGATGGTCATTTCTACGTTATAGGCAACCTAGGCTTCACTCTAGGGCGTGGCTCCACCATATCGAATAGTTAGTGTCTAAGAAGTCAACGCCAGAAGCATAAAATACAATATAAATACAACAGCTTTTCAATCGCATAAAATGAATAATTGCAATCAGTGTGAATGTAATGGTCATTTCTACGCTCCAGTCAACCTAGGCTTCACTCTAGGGCGTTGCTCCACCAGATCGAAGAGTTAGGGCCTTAGAAGACAACGCCCGAAGCATAAAATACAAAATAAATAGAACAGTCTTTCCATCGTATAAAACGAATAATTGCTGCCAGTGTGAAAGTAATGGTCATTTCTACGTTCCGTGCAACCTAGGCTTCAATCTAGGGCGTTGCTCCACCAGATCGAATAGTTATGGCCTTAGAAGTCAACGCCCGAAGCATAAAATACAATAAAGATACTACAGTTTTTCCATCGTATAATACGAATAATTGCAACCAGTGTGAAAGTGATGGTCATTTCTACGTTCCGGGCAAACGAGGCTTCACTCTAGGCCGTTGCGCCACCAGATCGAATAGTTAGGGCCTTAGAAGTCAACGCCAGAAGCATAAAGAACAATAAAAATCCAACAGTTTTTCCATCGTATAACAGGAATAACTGCGACCAGTGTGAAGTTAATGGTCATTTCTAAGTTCCGTGCAACCTAGGCATCACTCTAGGGCGTTGGTCCACCAGATCGAATAGTTAGGGCCGCAGAAATCAATGCCCGAGGCATAAAATACAAAATAAATAGAACTGTTTTTCCTTTGTATAAAACGAATTATTGCAACCAGTGTGAAACTTATGGTCATTTCTACGTTCCCTGCAACCTGGGCTTCACTCTAGGGCGTTGCTCGACCAGATCGAATAGTTAGCGCCTTAGAAGTCAAAGCTCGAAGCATAAAGTACAATAAAGATACAACAGATTTTCAATCGCACAACAGGAGTAATTGCAGCCAGCGTGAAGGTTATGGTCATTTCTACGTTCCGGGCAATCTAGGTTTCACTCTAGGGCTTTGGTCCACCAGATCGAATACCTAGGGACTTAGAAGTCAACGCCAGAGGCATAAAATGCAATATAAATAAAACAGTTTTTCCATCGCATAAAACGAATAATTGCAACCAGTATGAAAGTTATGGTCATTTCCACTTTCCGGGCAACCTAGGCTTCACCCTAGGGCGTTGCTTCATCAGATCAAACAGGTAGGACCTTAGAATTCAACTTCCGAAGCATAAAATACAAAATAAATAGAACAGTTTTTCCATTGTATAAAACGAATAATTGATACCAGTGTAAAAGTTATGGTTATTTCTACGTTCCGGGCAACCGAGGCTATACTCTAGGCCGTTGTTCCACCAGATCGAATAATTAGGGCCTAAGAAGTGAACGCCAGAAGCATAAAATACAATATAAATACAAAAGTTTATCCATCGTATAAAACGAATAATTGCAACCAGTATGAAACTTATGGTCATTTCTACGTTCCGGGCAATCTAGGCTTCACTCTATGGCGTTCTTCCACCACATCGAATAGCTACGGCCTCAGCAGTCAACGCCTGATGTATAAAATACAATAAAAATACAACCGTCTTTCCATCCTATAACAGGAATAATTGCAAACCTTGTGAAAGTGATGGTCATTTCTACGTTATAGGCAACCTAGGCTTCACTCTAGGGCGTGGCTCCACCATATCGAATAGTTAGTGTCTAAGAAGTCAACGCCAGAAGCATAAAATACAATATAAATACAACAGCTTTTCAATCGCATAAAATGAATAATTGCAATCAGTGTGAATGTAATGGTCATTTCTACGCTCCAGTCAACCTAGGCTTCACTCTAGGGCGTTGCTCCACCAGATCGAAGAGTTAGGGCCTTAGAAGACAACGCCCGAAGCATAAAATACAAAATAAATAGAACAGTCTTTCCATCGTATAAAACGAATAATTGCTGCCAGTGTGAAAGTAATGGTCATTTCTACGTTCCGTGCAACCTAGGCTTCAATCTAGGGCGTTGCTCCACCAGATCGAATAGTTATGGCCTTAGAAGTCAACGCCCGAAGCATAAAATACAATAAAGATACTACAGTTTTTCCATCGTATAATACGAATAATTGCAACCAGTGTGAAAGTGATGGTCATTTCTACGTTCCGGGCAAACGAGGCTTCACTCTAGGCCGTTGCGCCACCAGATCGAATAGTTAGGGCCTTAGAAGTCAACGCCAGAAGCATAAAGAACAATAAAAATCCAACAGTTTTTCCATCGTATAACAGGAATAACTGCGACCAGTGTGAAGTTAATGGTCATTTCTAAGTTCCGTGCAACCTAGGCATCACTCTAGGGCGTTGGTCCACCAGATCGAATAGTTAGGGCCGCAGAAATCAATGCCCGAGGCATAAAATACAAAATAAATAGAACTGTTTTTCCTTTGTATAAAACGAATTATTGCAACCAGTGTGAAACTTATGGTCATTTCTACGTTCCCTGCAACCTGGGCTTCACTCTAGGGCGTTGCTCGACCAGATCGAATAGTTAGCGCCTTAGAAGTCAAAGCTCGAAGCATAAAGTACAATAAAGATACAACAGATTTTCAATCGCACAACAGGAGTAATTGCAGCCAGCGTGAAGGTTATGGTCATTTCTACGTTCCGGGCAATCTAGGTTTCACTCTAGGGCTTTGGTCCACCAGATCGAATACCTAGGGACTTAGAAGTCAACTCCAGAGGCATAAAATACAATATAAATACAACAGCTTTTCCAGCGTACAATTTGAATAATTGCAAACAGTGTGAATGTACCTTTCATTTCTACGTTCCGGGCAACTTAAGCTTGACTCTAGGGCGTTGTACCACCAGATCGAATAGTTAGGGCTTTAGAAGTCAGCGCCGGGAGCATAAAATACAAAATAAATACAACAGTTGTTCCATCGTATAAAACGAATAATTGCTGCCAGTGTGAAAGTTATGGTCATTTCTACCTTCCGGGCAACCTAGGCTTCACCCTAGGGAGTTGTTCCACCAGATGGAATAGTTAGGGCCTAAGAAGTCAACGCCAGAAGCATAAAATACGATATAAATACAACAGCTTTTCCATCGTATAAAACAAATAATTGCAACCAGTTTGATAGTGATGGTCATTTCTACGTACCGGGCAACCTAGGCTTCACTCTAGGGCGTTGCTCCACCAGATCGAATAGTTAGGGCCTTAGAAGTCATCGCCCGAAGCATAAAATGTAAAATAAATAGAACAGTTTTTCCATCGTATAAAACGAATAATTGCTACCAGTGTGAAAGTTATGGTCATTTCTACTTTCCGGGCAACCTAGACTTCACCCTAGGGCGTTGTTCCACCAGATGGAATAGCTTGGGCCTAAGAAGTCAACGCCAGAAGCATAAAATACGATATAAATACAACAGATTTTCCATCGTATAAAACGAATAATTGCAACCAGTATGAAAGTTATGGTCATTTCTACGTTCCGGGCAACCTAGGCTTCACCATAGGGCGTTGCTCCAATAGATTGAATATTCAGGGCCTTAGAAGTCAATGCCCGAAGCATAAAATACGATAAAGATGCAACAGTTTTTCCATCGTATAAAACGAATAATTGCAACCCGTGTGAATGTGATGGTCATTTCTACGTTCCAGGAAACCTAGGCTTCACTCTAGGGCGTTGCTCCACCAGATCAAACAGTTAGGGCCTTAGAAGTCAACGCCCGAAGCATTAAATACAAAATAAATAGAACAGTTTTTCCATTGTATAAAAAGAATAATTGCTACCAGTGTAAAAGTTATGGTCATTTCTACGTTCCGGGCAACCTAGGCTTCACCCTAGGCCGTTGTTCGACCAGATCGAATAGTTAGGGCCTAAGAAGTGAACGCCAGAAGCATAAAATACAATATAAATACAACAGTTATTCCATCATATAAAACGAATGATAGCAACCAGTGTGAAAGTTATGGTCATTTCTACGTTCCGGGCAATCTAGGCTGCACTCTAGGGCGTTGCTCCACCAGATCGAATAGTTAGGGCCTTAGAAGTCAACGCCCGAAGCATAAAATACAAAATAAATAAAACAGTTTTTCCATCGTATAAAACGAAAAATTGCAAACAATGTGAAAGATAGGGACATTTCTACGATCCGGGCTACCTAGGCTTCACTCTATGGCGTTCTTCCACCACATCGAATAGCAACGGCCTCAGAAGTCAACGTCAGAAGCTTAAATACAATATAAATATAACAGTTTTTCCATCTTATAAAACGAATAATAGCAACCAGTGTGAAAGTTATGGTCATTTCTACGTTCCAGGCAACCTAGGCTTCACTCTACGGCGGTGCTCCAACAGATCAAACAGTTAGGGCCTCAGAAGTCAACGCCAGAAGCTTAAATACAATATAAATATAACAGTTTTTCCATCGTATAAAACGAATAATAGCAACCAGTGTGAAAGTTATGGTCATTTCTACATTCCGGGCAACCTAGGCTTCACTCTGCGGCGGTGCTCCACCAGATCAAACACTTAGGGCCTTAGAAGTCAACGCCCGAAGCATAAAATACAAAATAAATAGAACGGATTTTCCATTGTATAAAACGAATAATTGCTGACAGTGTAAAAGTTATGGTCATTTCTACGTTCCGGGCAACCTAGGCGTCACCCTAGTGCGTTGTACCACCAGATCGAATAGTTAGGGCCTAAGAAGTGAACGCCAGAAGCATAAAATACAATATAAATACAACAGTTTTTCCATCGTATAAAACGAATAATTGCAACCAGTATGAAACTTATGGTCCTTTCTACGTACCGGGCAACCTAGGCTTCACTCTAGGGCGGTGCTCTACCAGATCGAATAGGTAGGGCCCTAGAAGTCAACGCCCGAAGCATAAAATACAAAATAAATACAACAGTTTTTCCATCGTATAAAACGAATAATTGCTACCAGTGTGAAAGTTATGGTCATTTCTACTTTCCGGGCAACCTAGGCTTCACCCTAGGGAGTTGTTCCACCAGATGGAATAGTTAGGGCCTAAGAACTCAACGCCAGAAGCATAAAATACGATATAAATACACCAGCTTTTCCATCGTATAAAACAAATAATTGCAACCAGTTTGATAGTGATGGTCATTTCTACGTACCGGGCAACCTAGGCTTCACTCTAGGGCGTTGCTCCACCAGATCGAATAGTTAGGGCCTTAGAAGTCATCGCCCGAAGCATAAAATATAAAATAAATAGAACAGTTTTTCCATCGTATAAAACGAATAATTGCTACCAGTGTGAAAGTTATGGTCATTTCTACTTTCCGGGCAACCTAGACTTCACCCTAGGGCGTTGTTCCACCAGATGGAATAGTTTGGGCCTAAGAAGTCAACGCCAGAAGCATAAAATACGATATAAATACAACAGATTTTCCATCGTATAAAACGAATAATTGCAACCAGTATGAAAGTTATGGTCATTTCTACGTTCCGGGCAACCTAGGCTTCACCCTAGGGCGTTGCTCCAACAGATTGAATATTCAGGGCCTTAGAAGTCAATGCCCGAAGCATAAAATACGATAAAGATGCAACAGTTTTTCCATCGTATAAAACGAATAATTGCAACCAGTGTGAAAGCTATGGTCATTTCTACATTCCGAGCAACCTAGGCTTCACTCTACGGCGGTGCTCCACCAGATCAAACACTTAGGGCCTAAGAAGTGAACGCCAGAAGCATAAAATACAATATAAATACAACAGTTTTTCCATCGTATAAAACGAATAATTGCAACCAGTATGAAACTTATGGTCCTTTCTACGTACCGGGCAACCTAGGCTTCACTCTAGGGCGTTGCTCTACCAGATCGAATAGGTAGGGCCCTAGAAGTCAACGCCCGAAGCATAAAATACAAAATAAATACAACAGTTTTTCCATCGTATAAAACGAATAATTGCTACCAGTGTGAAAGTTATGGTCATTTCTACTTTCCGGGCAACCTATGGCTTCACCCTAGGGAGTTGTTCCACCAGATGGAATAGTTAGGGCCTAAGAACTCAACGCCAGAAGCATAAAATACGATATAAATACACCAGCTTTTCCATCGTATAAAACAAATAATTGCAACCAGTTTGATAGTGATGGTCATTTCTACGTACCGGGCAACCTAGGCTTCACCCTAGTGCGTTGTACCACCAGATCGAATAGTTAGGGCCTAAGAACTCAACGCCAGAAGCATAAAATACGATAAAAATACACCCGCTTTTCCATCGTATAAAACAAATAATTGCAACCAGTTTGATAGTGATGGTCATTTCTACGTACCGGGCAACCTAGGCTTCACTCTAGGGCGTTGCTCCACCAGATCGAATAGTTAGGGCCTTAGAAGTCAACGCCCGAAGCATAAAATACAAAATAAATAATACAGTTTTTCCATCGTATAAAACGAAAAATTGCAAACAGTGTGAAAGATATGGACATTTATACGATCCGGGCTACCTAGGCTTCACTCTATGGCGTTCTTCCACCACATCGAATAGCAACGGCCTCAGAAGTCAACGTCAGAAGTTTAAATACAATATAAATATAACAGTTTTTCCATCTTATAAAACGAATAATAGCAACCAGTGTGAAAGTTATGGTCATTTCTACGTTCCGGGCAACCTAGGCTTCACTCTACGGCGGTGCTCCAACAGATCAAACAGTTAGGGCCTCAGAAGTCAACGCCAGAAGCTTAAATACAATATAAATATAACAGTTTTTCCATCGTATAAAACGAATAATAGCAACCAGTGTGAAAGTTATGGTCATTTCTACGTTCCGGGCAACCTAGGCTTCACTCTAGGGCGTTGCTCTACCAGATCGAATAGTTAGGGCCTTAGAAGTCATCGCCCGAAGCATAAAATATAAAATAAATAGAACAGTTTTTCCATCGTATAAAACGAATAATTGCTACCAGTGTGAAAGTTATGGTCCTTTCTACGTACCGGGCAACCTAGGCTTCACTCTAGGGCGTTGCTCTACCAGATCGAATAGGTAGGGCCCTAGAAGTCAACGCCCGAAGCATAAAATACAAAATAAATACAACAGCTTTTCCATCGTATAAAAGGAATAATTGCAAACAGTGTGAAAGTAATGGTCATTTCTACGTACCGGGCAACCTAGGCTTCACTCTAGGGCGTTGCTCCACCAGATCGAATAGTTAGGGCCTTAGAAGTCATCGCCCGAAGCATAAAATATAAAATAAATAGAACAGTTTTTCCATCGTATAAAACGAATAATTGCTACCAGTGTGAAAGTTATGGTCATTTCTACTTTCCGGGCAACCTAGACTTCACCCTAGGGCGTTGTTCCACCAGATGGAATAGTTTGGGCCTAAGAAGTCAACGCCAGAAGCATAAAATACGATATAAATACAACAGATTTTCCATCGTATAAAACGAATAATTGCAACCAGTATGAAAGTTATGGTCATTTCTACGTTCCGGGCAACCTAGGCTTCACCCTAGGGCGTTGCTCCAACAGATTGAATATTCAGGGCCTTAGAAGTCAATGCCCGAAGCATAAAATACGATAAAGATGCAACAGTTTTTCCATCGTATAAAACGAATAATTGCAACCAGTGTGAAAGCTATGGTCATTTCTACATTCCGAGCAACCTAGGCTTCACTCTACGGCGGTGCTCCACCAGATCAAACACTTAGGGCCTAAGAAGTGAACGCCAGAAGCATAAAATACAATATAAATACAACAGTTTTTCCATCGTATAAAACGAAAAATTGCAAACAGTGTGAAAGATATGGACATTTATACGATCCGGGCTACCTAGGCTTCACTCTATGGCGTTCTTCCACCACATCGAATAGCAACGGCCTCAGAAGTCAACGTCAGAAGTTTAAATACAATATAAATATAACAGTTTTTCCATCTTATAAAACGAATAATAGCAACCAGTGTGAAAGTTATGGTCATTTCTACGTTCCGGGCAACCTAGGCTTCACTCTACGGCGGTGCTCCAACAGATCAAACAGTTAGGGCCTCAGAAGTCAACGCCAGAAGCTTAAATACAATATAAATATAACAGTTTTTCCATCGTATAAAACGAATAATAGCAACCAGTGTGAAAGTTATGGTCATTTCTACGTTCCGGGCAACCTAGGCTTCACTCTAGGGCGTTGCTCTACCAGATCGAATAGTTAGGGCCTTAGAAGTCATCGCCCGAAGCATAAAATATAAAATAAATAGAACAGTTTTTCCATCGTATAAAACGAATAATTGCTACCAGTGTGAAAGTTATGGTCCTTTCTACGTACCGGGCAACCTAGGCTTCACTCTAGGGCGTTGCTCTACCAGATCGAATAGGTAGGGCCCTAGAAGTCAACGCCCGAAGCATAAAATACAAAATAAATACAACAGCTTTTCCATCGTATAAAAGGAATAATTGCAAACAGTGTGAAAGTAATGGTCATTTCTACGTACCGGGCAACCTAGGCTTCACTCTAGGGCGTTGCTCCACCAGATCGAATAGTTAGGGCCTTAGAAGTCATCGCCCGAAGCATAAAATATAAAATAAATAGAACAGTTTTTCCATCGTATAAAACGAATAATTGCTACCAGTGTGAAAGTTATGGTCATTTCTACTTTCCGGGCAACCTAGACTTCACCCTAGGGCGTTGTTCCACCAGATGGAATAGTTTGGGCCTAAGAAGTCAACGCCAGAAGCATAAAATACGATATAAATACAACAGATTTTCCATCGTATAAAACGAATAATTGCAACCAGTATGAAAGTTATGGTCATTTCTACGTTCCGGGCAACCTAGGCTTCACCCTAGGGCGTTGCTCCAACAGATTGAATATTCAGGGCCTTAGAAGTCAATGCCCGAAGCATAAAATACGATAAAGATGCAACAGTTTTTCCATCGTATAAAACGAATAATTGCAACCAGTGTGAAAGCTATGGTCATTTCTACATTCCGAGCAACCTAGGCTTCACTCTACGGCGGTGCTCCACCAGATCAAACACTTAGGGCCTAAGAAGTGAACGCCAGAAGCATAAAATACAATATAAATACAACAGTTTTTCCATCGTATAAAACGAATAATTGCAACCAGTATGAAACTTATGGTCCTTTCTACGTACCGGGCAACCTAGGCTTCACTCTAGGGCGTTGCTCTACCAGATCGAATAGGTAGAGCCCTAGAAGTCAACGCCCGAAGCATAAAATACAAAATAAATACAACAGTTTTTCCATCGTATAAAACGAATAATTGCTACCAGTGTGAAAGTTATGGTCATTTCTACTTTCCGGGCAACCTAGGCTTCACCCTAGGGAGTTGTTCCACCAGATGGAATAGTTAGGGCCTAAGAACTCAACGCCAGAAGCATAAAATACGATATAAATACACCAGCTTTTCCATCGTATAAAACAAATAATTACAACCAGTTTGATAGTGATGGTCATTTCTACGTACCGGGCAACCTAGGCTTCACCCTAGTGCGTTGTACCACCAGATCGAATAGTTAGGGCCTAAGAACTCAACGCCAGAAGCATAAAATACGATAAAAATACACCAGCTTTTCCATCGTATAAAACAAATAATTGCAACCAGTTTGATAGTGATGGTCATTTCTACGTACCGGGCAACCTAGGCTTCACTCTAGGGCGTTGCTCCACCAGATCGAATAGTTAGGGCCTTAGAAGTCAACGCCCGAAGCATAAAATACAAAATAAATAATACAGTTTTTCCATCGTATAAAACGAAAAATTGCAAACAGTGTGAAAGATATGGACATTTCTACGATCCGGGCTACCTAGGCTTCACTCTATGGCGTTCTTCCACCACATCGAATAGCAACGGCCTCAGAAGTCAACGTCAGAAGTTTAAATACAATATAAATATAACAGTTTTTCCATCTTATAAAACGAATAATAGCAACCAGTGTGAAAGTTATGGTCATTTCTACGTTCCGGGCAACCTAGGCTTCACTCTACGGCGGTGCTCCAACAGATCAAACAGTTAGGGCCTCAGAAGTCAACGCCAGAAGCTTAAACACAATATAAATATAACAGTTTTTCCATCGTATAAAACGAATAATAGCAACCAGTGTGAAAGTTATGGTCATTTCTACGTTCCGGGCAACCTAGGCTTCACTCTAGGGCGTTGCTCTACCAGATCGAATAGTTAGGGCCTTAGAAGTCATCGCCCGAAGCATAAAATATAAAATAAATAGAACAGTTTTTCCATCGTATAAAACGAATAATTGCTACCAGTGTGAAAGTTATGGTCATTTCTACTTTCCGGGCAACCTAGGCTTCACCCTAGGGAGTTGTTCCACCAGATGGAATAGTTAGGGCCTAAGAACTCAACGCCAGAAGCATAAAATACGATATAAATACACCAGCTTTTCCATCGTATAAAACAAATAATTGCAACCAGTTTGATAGTGATGGTCATTTCTACGTACCGGGCAACCTAGGCTTCACTCTAGGGCGTTGCTCCACCAGATCGAATAGTTAGGGCCTTAGAAGTCAACGCCCGAAGCATAAAATACAAAATAAATACAACAGTTTTTCCATCGTATAAAACGAATAATTGCTACCAGTATGAAAGTTATGGTCATTTCTACGTTCCGGGCAACCTAGGCTTCACCCTAGGGCGTTGCTCCAACAGACTGAATATTCAGGGCCTTAGAAGTCAATGCCCGAAGCATAAAATACGATAAAGATGCAACAGTTTTTCCATCGTATAAAACGAATAATTGCAACCAGTGTGAAAGCTATGGTCATTTCTACATTCCGAGCAACCTAGGCTTCACTCTAGGGCGTTGCTCCACCAGACCGAATAGTTAGGTCCTTAGAAGTCAACGCCAGAAGAATAAAATACGATATAAATACAACAGCTTTTCCATCGTATAAAAGGAATAATTGCAAACAGTGTGAAAGTAATGGTCATTTCTACGTTCCGGGCAATCTAGGCTGCACTCTAGGGCGTTGCTCCACCAGATCGAATAGTTAGGGCCTTAGAAGTCAACGCCCGAAGCATAAAATACAAAATAAATAGAACGGTTTTTCCATTGTATAAAACGAATAATTGCTGCCAGTGTAAAAGTTATGGTCATTTCTACGTTCCGGGCAACCTAGGCGTCAGCCTAGTGCGTTGTACCACCAGATCGAATAGTTAGGGCCTAAGAAGTGAACGCCAGAAGCATAAAATACAATATAAATACAACAGTTTTTCCATCGTATAAAACGAATAATTGCAACCAGTATGAAACTTATGGTCCTTTCTACGTACCGGGCAACCTAGGCTTCACTCTAGGGCGTTGCTCTACCAGATCGAATAGTTAGGGCCTTAGAAGTCAACGCCCGAAGCATAAAATACAAAATAAATACAACAGTTTTTCCATCGTATAACACGAATAATTGCTACCAGTGTGAAAGTTATGGTCATTTCTACTTTCCGGGCAACCTAGGCTTCACCCTAGGGCGTTGTTCCACCAGATGGAATAGTTAGGGCCTAAGAAGTCAACGCCAGAAGCATAAAATACGATATAAATACAACAGCTTTTCCATCGTATAAAACAAATAATTGCAACCAGTTTGATAGTGATGGTCATTTCTACGTACCGGGCAACCTAGGCTTCACTCTAGGGCGTTGCTCCACCAGATCGAATAGTTAGGGCCTTAGAAGTCATCGCCCGAAGCATAAAATATAAAATAAATAGAACAGTTTTTCCATCGTATAAAGCGAATAATAGCAACCAGTGTGAAAGTTATGGTCATTTCTACGTTCCGGGCAACCTAGGCTTCACTCTACGGCGGTGCTCCACCAGATCAAACACTTAGGGCCTTAGAAGTCAACGCCAGAAGCATAAAATACGATATAAATACAACAGATTTTCCATCGTATAAAACGAATAATTGCAACCAGAATGAAAGTTATGGTCATTTCTACATTCCGAGCAACCTAGGCTTCACTCTAGGGCGTTGCTCCACCAGACCGACTAGTTAGGTCCTTAGAAGTCAACGCCAGAAGAATAAAATACGATATAAATACAACAGCTTTTCCATCGTATAAAAGGAATAATTGCAAACAGTGTGAAAGTAATGGTCATTTCTACGTTCCGGGCAATCTAGGCTGCACTCTAGGGCGTTGCTCCACCAGATCGAATAGTTAGGGCCTTAGAAGTCAACGCCCGAAGCATAAAATACAAAATAAATAGAACGGTTTTTCCATTGTATAAAACGAATAATTGCTGCCATTGTAAAAGTTATGGTCATTTCTACGTTCCGGGCAACCTAGGCGTCACCCTAGTGCGTTGTACCACCAGATCGAATAGTTAGGGCCTAAGAAGTGAACGCCAGAAGCATAAAATACAAAATAAATAGAACAGTCTTTCCATCGCATAAAACGAATAATTGCAATCAGTGTGAATGTAATGGTCATTTATACGCTCCGGTCAACCTAGGCTTCACCCTAGTGCGTTGCTCCACCAGATCGAATAGTTATGGCCTTAGAAGTCAACGCCCGAAGCATAAAATACAATAAAGATACTACAGTTTTTCCATCGTATAATACGAATAATTGCAACCAGTGTGAAAGTGATGGTCATTTCTACGTTCCGGGCAAACGAGGCTTCACCCTAGGGCGTTGTTCCACCAGATGGAATAGTTAGGGCCTAAGAAGTCAACGCCAGAAGCATAAAATACGATATAAATACAACAGCTTTTCCATCGTATAAAACAAATAATTGCAACCAGTTTGATAGTGATGGTCATTTCTACGTACCGGGCAACCTAGGCTTCACTCTAGGGCGTTGCTCCACCAGATCGAATAGTTAGGGCCTTAGAAGTCATCGCCCGAAGCATAAAATATAAAATAAATAGAACAGTTTTTCCATCGTATAAAGCGAATAATAGCAACCAGTGTGAAAGTTATGGTCATTTCTACGTTCCGGGCAACCTAGGCTTCACTCTACGGCGGTGCTCCACCAGATCAAACACTTAGGGCCTTAGAAGTCAACGCCAGAAGCATAAAATACGATATAAATACAACAGATTTTCCATCGTATAAAACGAATAATTGCAACCAGAATGAAAGTTATGGTCATTTCTACATTCCGAGCAACCTAGGCTTCACTCTAGGGCGTTGCTCCACCAGACCGACTAGTTAGGTCCTTAGAAGTCAACGCCAGAAGAATAAAATACGATATAAATACAACAGCTTTTCCATCGTATAAAAGGAATAATTGCAAACAGTGTGAAAGTAATGGTCATTTCTACGTTCCGGGCAATCTAGGCTGCACTCTAGGGCGTTGCTCCACCAGATCGAATAGTTAGGGCCTTAGAAGTCAACGCCCGAAGCATAAAATACAAAATAAATAGAACGGTTTTTCCATTGTATAAAACGAATAATTGCTGCCATTGTAAAAGTTATGGTCATTTCTACGTTCCGGGCAACCTAGGCGTCACCCTAGTGCGTTGTACCACCAGATCGAATAGTTAGGGCCTAAGAAGTGAACGCCAGAAGCATAAAATACAAAATAAATAGAACAGTCTTTCCATCGCATAAAACGAATAATTGCAATCAGTGTGAATGTAATGGTCATTTATACGCTCCGGTCAACCTAGGCTTCACCCTAGTGCGTTGCTCCACCAGATCGAATAGTTATGGCCTTAGAAGTCAACGCCCGAAGCATAAAATACAATAAAGATACTACAGTTTTTCCATCGTATAATACGAATAATTGCAACCAGTGTGAAAGTGATGGTCATTTCTACGTTCCGGGCAAACGAGGCTTCACTCTAGGGCGTTGCTCCACCAGATCGAATAGTTAGGGCCTTAGAAGTCATCGCCCGAAGCATAAAATATAAAATAAATACAACAGTTTTTCCATCGTATAAAACGAATAATTGCTACCAGTGTGAAAGTTATGGTCATTTCTACTTTCCGGGCAACCTAGGCTTCACCCTAGGGCGTTGCTCCAACAGATTGAATATTCAGGGCCTTAGAAGTCAATGCCCGAAGCTTAAAATACGATAAAGATGCAACAGTTTTTCCATCGTATAAAACGAATAATTGCAACCAGTGTGAAAGCTATGGTCATTTCTACATTCCGAGCAACCTAGGCTTCACTCTAGGGCGTTGCTCCACCAGACCGAATAGTTAGGTCCTTAGAAGTCAACGCCAGAAGAATAAAATACGATATAAATACAACAGCTTTTCCATCGTATAAAAGGAATAATTGCAAACAGTGTGAAAGTAATGGTCATTTCTACGTTCCGGGCAATCTAGGCTGCACTCTAGGGCGTTGCTCCACCAGATCGAATAGTTAGGGCCTTAGAAGTCAACGCCCGAAGCATAAAATACAAAATAAATAGAACGGTTTTTCCATTGTATAAAACGAATAATTGCTGCCAGTGCAAAAGTTATGGTCATTTCTACGTTCCGGGCAACCTAGGCGTCACCCTAGTGCGTTGTACCACCAGATCGAATAGTTAGGGCCTAAGAAGTGAACGCCAGAAGCATAAAATACAATATAAATACAACAGTTTTTCCATCGTATAAAACGAATAATTGCAACCAGTATGAAACTTATGGTCCTTTCTACGTACCGGGCAACCTAGGCTTCACTCTAGGGCGTTGCTCTACCAGATCGAATAGTTAGGGCCTTAGAAGTCAACGCCCGAAGCATAAAATACAAAATAAATACAACAGTTTTTCCATCGTATAAAACGAATAATTGCTACCAGTGTGAAAGTTATGGTCATTTCTACCTTCCGGGCAACCTAGGCTTCACCCTAGGGAGTTGTTCCACCAGATGGAATAGTTAGGGCCTAAGAAGTCAACGCCAGAATCATAAAATACGATATAAATACAACAGCTTTTCCATCGTATAAAACAAATAATTGCAACCAGTTTGATAGTGATGGTCATTTCTACGTACCGGGCAACCTACGCTTCACTCTAGGGCGTTGCTCCACCAGATCGAATAGTTAGGGCCTTAGAAGTCATCGCCCGAAGCATAAAATGTAAAATAAATAGAACAGTTTTTCCATCGTATAAAACGAATAATTGCTACCAGTGTGAAAGTTATGGTCATTTCTACTTTCCGGGCAACCTAGACTTCACCCTAGGGCGTTGTTCCACCAGATGGAATAGCTTGGGCCTAAGAAGTCAACGCCAGAAGCATAAAATACGATATAAATACAACAGATTTTCCATCGTATAAAACGAATAATTGCAACCAGTATGAAAGTTATGGTCATTTCTACGTTCCGGGCAACCTAGGCTTCACCCTAGGGCGTTGCTCCAATAGATTGAATATTCAGGGCCTTAGAAGTCAATGCCCGAAGCATAAAATACGATAAAGATGCAACAGTTTTTCCATCGTATAAAACGAATAATTGCAACCCGTGTGAATGTGATGGTCATTTCTACGTTCCGGGCAATCTAGGCTGCACTCTAGGGCGTTGCTCCACCAGATCGAATAGTTAGGGCCTTAGAAGTCAACGCCCGAAGCATAAAATACAAAATAAATAAAACAGTTTTTCCATCGTATAAAACGAAAAATTGCAAACAATGTGAAAGATAGGGACATTTCTACGATCCGGGCTACCTAGGCTTCACTCTATGGCGTTCTTCCACCACATCGAATAGCAACGGCCTCAGAAGTCAACGTCAGAAGCTTAAATACAATATAAATATAACAGTTTTTCCATCTTATAAAACGAATAATAGCAACCAGTGTGAAAGTTATGGTCATTTCTACGTTCCGGGCAACCTAGGCTTCACTCTACGGCGGTGCTCCAACAGATCAAACAGTTAGGGCCTCAGAAGTCAACGCCAGAAGCTTAAATACAATATAAATATAACAGTTTTTCCATCGTATAAAACGAATAATAGCAACCAGTGTGAAAGTTATGGTCATTTCTACGTTCCGGGCAACCTAGGCTTCACTCTGCGGCGGTGCTCCACCAGATCAAACACTTAGGGCCTTAGAAGTCAACGCCCGAAGCATAAAATACAAAATAAATAGAACGGATTTTCCATTGTATAAAACTAATAATTGCTGACAGTGTAAAAGTTATGGTCATTTCTACGTTCCGGGCAACCTAGGCGTCACCCTAGTGCGTTGTACCACCAGATCGAATAGTTAGGGCCTAAGAAGTGAACGCCAGAAGCATAAAATACAATATAAATACAACAGTTTTTCCATCGTATAAAACGAATAATTGCAACCAGTATGAAACATATGGTCCTTTCTACGTACCGGGCAACCTAGGCTTCACTCTAGGGCGTTGCTCTACCAGATCGAATAGGTAGGGCCCTAGAAGTCAACGCCCGAAGCATAAAATACAAAATAAATACAACAGTTTTTCCATCGTATAAAACGAATAATTGCTACCAGTGTGAAAGTTATGGTCATTTCTACTTTCCGGGCAACCTAGGCTTCACCCTAGGGAGTTGTTCCACCAGATGGAATAGTTAGGGCCTAAGAACTCAACGCCAGAAGCATAAAATACGATATAAATACACCAGCTTTTCCATCGTATAAAACAAATAATTGCAACCAGTTTGATAGTGATGGTCATTTCTACGTACCGGGCAAGCTAGGCTTCACTCTAGGGCGTTGCTCCACCAGATCGAATAGTTAGGGCCTTAGAAGTCATCGCCCGAAGCATAAAATATAAAATAAATAGAACAGTTTTTCCATTGTATAAAACGAATAATTGCTGCCATTGTAAAAGTTATGGTCATTTCTACGTTCCGGGCAACCTAGGCGTCACCCTAGTGCGTTGTACCACCAGATCGAATAGTTAGGGCCTAAGAAGTGAACGCCAGAAGCATAAAATACAAAATAAATAGAACAGTCTTTCCATCGCATAAAACGAATAATTGCAATCAGTGTGAATGTAATGGTCATTTATACGCTCCGGTCAACCTAGGCTTCACCCTAGTGCGATGCTCCACCAGATCGAATAGTTATGGCCTTAGAAGTCAACGCCCGAAGCATAAAATACAATAAAGATACTACAGTTTTTCCATCGTATAATACGAATAATTGCAACCAGTGTGAAAGTGATGGTCATTTCTACGTTCCGGGCAAACGAGGCTTCACTCTAGGGCGTTGCTCCACCAGATCGAATAGTTAGGGCCTTAGAAGTCATCGCCCGAAGCATAAAATATAAAATAAATAGAACAGTTTTTCCATCGTATAAAACGAATAATTGCTACCAGTGTGAAAGTTATGGTCATTTCTACTTTCCGGGCAACCTAGGCTTCACCCTAGGGCGTTGCTCCAATAGATTGAATATTCAGGGCCTTAGAAGTCAATGCCCGAAGCATAAAATACGATAAAGATGCAACAGTTTTTCCATCGTATAAAACGAATAATTGCAACCCGTGTGAATGTGATGGTCATTTCTACGTTCCGGGCAATCTAGGCTGCACTCTAGGGCGTTGCTCCACCAGATCGAATAGTTAGGGCCTTAGAAGTCAACGCCCGAAGCATAAAATACAAAATAAATAAAACAGTTTTTCCATCGTATAAAACGAAAAATTGCAAACAATGTGAAAGATAGGGACATTTCTACGATCCGGGCTACCTAGGCTTCACTCTATGGCGTTCTTCCACCACATCGAATAGCAACGGCCTCAGAAGTCAACGTCAGAAGCTTAAATACAATATAAATATAACAGTTTTTCCATCTTATAAAACGAATAATAGCAACCAGTGTGAAAGTTATGGTCATTTCTACGTTCCGGGCAACCTAGGCTTCACTCTACGGCGGTGCTCCAACAGATCAAACAGTTAGGGCCTCAGAAGTCAACGCCAGAAGCTTAAATACAATATAAATATAACAGTTTTTCCATCGTATAAAACGAATAATAGCAACCAGTGTGAAAGTTATGGTCATTTCTACGTTCCGGGCAACCTAGGCTTCACTCTGCGGCGGTGCTCCACCAGATCAAACACTTAGGGCCTTAGAAGTCAACGCCCGAAGCATAAAATACAAAATAAATAGAACGGATTTTCCATTGTATAAAACGAATAATTGCTGACAGTGTAAAAGTTATGGTCATTTCTACGTTCCGGGCAACCTAGGCGTCACCCTAGTGCGTTGTACCACCAGATCGAATAGTTAGGGCCTAAGAAGTGAACGCCAGAAGCATAAAATACAATATAAATACAACAGTTTTTCCATCGTATAAAACGAATAATTGCAACCAGTATGAAACTTATGGTCCTTTCTACGTACCGGGCAACCTAGGCTTCACTCTAGGGCGTTGCTCTACCAGATCGAATAGGTAGGGCCCTAGAAATCAACGCCCGAAGCATAAAATACAAAATAAATACAACAGTTTTTCCATCGTATAAAACGAATAATTGCTACCAGTGTGAAAGTTATGGTCATTTCTACTTTCCGAGCAACCTAGGCTTCACCCTAGGGAGTTGTTCCACCAGATGGAATAGTTAGGGCCTAAGAACTCAACGCCAGAAGCATAAAATACGATATAAATACACCAGCTTTTCCATCGTATAAAACAAATAATTGCAACCAGTTTGATAGTGATGGTCATTTCTACGTACCGGGCAACCTAGGCTTCACTCTAGGGCGTTGCTCCACCAGATCGAATAGTTAGGGCCTTAGAAGTCATCGCCCGAAGCATAAAATATAAAATAAATAGAACAGTTTTTCCATCGTATAAAACGAATAATTGGTACCAGTGTGAAAGTTATGGTCATTTCTACTTTCCGGGCAACCTAGACTTCACCCTAGGGCGTTGTTCCACCAGATGGAATAGTTTGGGCCTAAGAAGTCAACGCCAGAAGCATAAAATACGATATAAATACAACAGATTTTCCATCGTATAAAACGAATAATTGCAACCAGTATGAAAGTTATGGTCATTTCTACGTTCCGGGCAACCTAGGCTTCACCCTAGGGCGTTGCTCCAACAGATTGAATATTCAGGGCCTTAGAAGTCAATGCCCGAAGCATAAAATAAGATAAAGATGCAACAGTTTTTCCATCGTATAAAACGAATAATTGCAACCAGTGTGAAAGCTATGGTCATTTCTACATTCCGAGCAACCTAGGCTTCACTCTACGGCGGTGCTCCACCAGATCAAACACTTAGGGCCTAAGAAGTGAACGCCAGAAGCATAAAATACAATATAAATACAACAGTTTTTCCATCGTATAAAACGAATAATTGCAACCAGTATGAAACTTATGGTCCTTTCTACGTACCGGGCA
Organism: Calliopsis andreniformis; assembly: GCF_051401765.1. NCBI lineage: Eukaryota > Metazoa > Arthropoda > Insecta > Hymenoptera > Andrenidae > Calliopsis > Calliopsis andreniformis. Next base: position 2,722,060 of record NW_027480460.1, on the reverse strand, counting down.
ACCTAGGCTTCACTCTAGGGCGTTGCTCTACCAGATCGAATAGGTAGGGCCCTAGAAGTCAACGCCCGAAGCATAAAATACAAAATAAATACAACAGTTTTTCCATCGTATAAAACGAATAATTGCTACCAGTGTGAAAGTTATGGTCATTTCTACTTTCCGGGCAACCTAGGCTTCACCCTAGGGAGTTGTTCCACCAGATGGAATAGTTAGGGCCTAAGAACTCAACGCCAGAAGCATAAAATACGATATAAATACACCAGCTTTTCCATCGTATAAAAAAAATAATTGCAACCAGTTTGATAGTGATGGTCATTTCTACGTACCGGGCAACCTAGGCTTCACCCTAGTGCGTTGTACCACCAGATCGAATAGTTAGGGCCTAAGAACTCAACGCCAGAAGCATAAAATACGATAAAAATACACCAGCTTTTCCATCGTATAAAACAAATAATTGCAACCAGTTTGATAGTGATGGTCATTTCTACGTACCGGGCAACCTAGGCTTCACTCTAGGGCGTTGCTCCACCAGATCGAATAGTTAGGGCCTTAGAAGTCAACGCCCGAAGCATAAAATACAAAATAAATAATACAGTTTTTCCATCGTATAAAACGAAAAATTGCAAACAGTGTGAAAGATATGGACATTTCTACGATCCGGGCTACCTAGGCTTCACTCTATGGCGTTCTTCCACCACATCGAATAGCAACGGCCTCAGAAGTCAACGTCAGAAGTTTAAATACAATATAAATATAACAGTTTTTCCATCTTATAAAACGAATAATAGCAACCAGTGTGAAAGTTATGGTCATTTCTACGTTCCGGGCAACCTAGGCTTCACTCTACGGCGGTGCTCCAACAGATCAAACAGTTAGGGCCTCAGAAGTCAACGCCAGAAGCTTAAATACAATATAAATATAACAGTTTTTCCATCGTATAAAACGAATAATAGCAACCAGTGTGAAAGTTATGGTCATTTCTACGTTCCGGGCAACCTAGACTTCACTCTACGGCGGTGCTCCACCAGATCAAACACTTAGGGCCTTAGAAGTCAACGCCCGAAGCATAAAATACAAAATAAATAGAACAGATTTTCCATTGTATAAAACGAATAATTGCTGCCAGTGTAAAAGTTATGGTCATTTCTACGTTCCGGGCAACCTAGGCGTCACCCTAGTGCGTTGTACCACCAGATCGAATAGTTAGGGCCTAAGAAGTGAACGCCAGAAGCATAAAATACAATATACATACAACAGTTTTTCCATCGTGTAAAACGAATAATTGCAACCAGTATGAAACTTATGGTCCTTTCTACGTACCGGGCCACCTAGGCTTCACTCTAGGGCGTTGCTCTACCAGATCGAATAGGTAGGGCCCTAGAAGTCAACGCCCGAAGCATAAAATACAAAATAAATACAACAGTTTTTCCATCGTATAAAGCGAATAATAGCAACCAGTGTGAAAGTTATGGTCATTTCTACGTTCCGGGCAACCTAGGCTTCACTCTACGGCGGTGCTCCTCCAGATCAAACACTTAGGGCCTTAGAAGTCAACGCCAGAAGCATAAAATACGATATAAATACAACAGATTTTCCATCGTATAAAACGAATAATTGCAACCAGTATGAAAGTTATGGTCATTTCTACATTCCGAGCAACCTAGGCTTCACTCTAGGGCGTTGCTCCACCAGACCGACTAGTTAGGTCCTTAGAAGTCAACGCCAGAAGAATAAAATACGATATAAATACAACAGCTTTTCCATCGTATAAAAGGAATAATTGCAAACAGTGTGAAAGTAATGGTCATCTCTACGTTCCGGGCAATCTAGGCTGCACTCTAGGGCGTTGCTCCACCAGATCGAATAGTTAGGGCCTTAGAAGTCAACGCCCGAAGCATAAAATACAAAATAAATAGAACGGTTTTTCCATTGTATAAAACGAATAATTGCTGCCATTGTAAAAGTTATGGTCATTTCTACGTTCCGGGCAACCTAGGCGTCACCCTAGTGCGTTGTACCACCAGATCGAATAGTTAGGGCCTAAGAAGTGAACGCCCGAAGCATAAAATACAAAATAAATAGAACAGTTTTTCCATTGTATAGAACCAATAATTGATACCAGTGTAAAAGTTATGGTTATTTCTACGTTCCGGGCAACCGAGGCTATACCGTAGGCCGTTGTTCCACCAGATCGAATAATTAGGGCCTAAGAAGTGAACGCCAGAAGCATAAAATACAATATAAATACAAAAGTTTATCCATCGTATAAAACGAATAATTGCAGCCAGTATGAAACTTATGGTCATTTCTACGTTCCGTGCAATCTAGGCTTCACTCTATGGCGTTCTTCCACCACATCGAATAGCTACGGCCTCAGCAGTCAACGCCTGATGTATAAAATACAATAAAAATACAACCGTCTTTCCATCCTATAACAGGAATAATTGCAAACCTTGTGAAAGTGATGGTCATTTCTACGTTATAGGCAACCTAGGCTTCACTCTAGGGCGTGGCTCCACCATATCGTATAGTTAGGGTCTAAGAAGTCAACGCCAGAAGCATAAAATACAATATAAATACAACAGCTTTTCAATCGCATAAAATGAATAATTGCAATCAGTGTGAATGTAATGGTCATTTCTACGCTCCGGTCAACCTAGGCTTCACCCTAGTGCGATGCTCCACCAGATCGAATAGTTATGGCCTTAGAAGTCAACGCCCGAAGCATAAAATACAATAAAGATACTACAGTTTTTCCATCGTATAATACGAATAATTGCAACCAGTGTGAAAGTGATGGTCATTTCTACGTTCCGGGCAAACGAGGCTTCACTCTAGGGCGTTGCTCCACCAGATCGAATAGTTAGGGCCTTAGAAGTCATCGCCCGAAGCATAAAATATAAAATAAATAGAACAGTTTTTCCATCGTATAAAACGAATAATTGCTACCAGTGTGAAAGTTATGGTCATTTCTACTTTCCGGGCAACCTAGGCTTCACCCTAGGGCGTTGCTCCAATAGATTGAATATTCAGGGCCTTAGAAGTCAATGCCCGAAGCATAAAATACGATAAAGATGCAACAGTTTTTCCATCGTATAAAACGAATAATTGCAACCCGTGTGAATGTGATGGTCATTTCTACGTTCCGGGCAATCTAGGCTGCACTCTAGGGCGTTGCTCCACCAGATCGAATAGTTAGGGCCTTAGAAGTCAACGCCCGAAGCATAAAATACAAAATAAATAAAACAGTTTTTCCATCGTATAAAACGAAAAATTGCAAACAATGTGAAAGATAGGGACATTTCTACGATCCGGGCTACCTAGGCTTCACTCTATGGCGTTCTTCCACCACATCGAATAGCAACGGCCTCAGAAGTCAACGTCAGAAGCTTAAATACAATATAAATATAACAGTTTTTCCATCTTATAAAACGAATAATAGCAACCAGTGTGAAAGTTATGGTCATTTCTACGTTCCGGGCAACCTAGGCTTCACTCTACGGCGGTGCTCCAACAGATCAAACAGTTAGGGCCTCAGAAGTCAACGCCAGAAGCTTAAATACAATATAAATATAACAGTTTTTCCATCGTATAAAACGAATAATAGCAACCAGTGTGAAAGTTATGGTCATTTCTACGTTCCGGGCAACCTAGGCTTCACTCTGCGGCGGTGCTCCACCAGATCAAACACTTAGGGCCTTAGAAGTCAACGCCCGAAGCATAAAATACAAAATAAATAGAACGGATTTTCCATTGTATAAAACGAATAATTGCTGACAGTGTAAAAGTTATGGTCATTTCTACGTTCCGGGCAACCTAGGCGTCACCCTAGTGCGTTGTACCACCAGATCGAATAGTTAGGGCCTAAGAAGTGAACGCCAGAAGCATAAAATACAATATAAATACAACAGTTTTTCCATCGTATAAAACGAATAATTGCAACCAGTATGAAACTTATGGTCCTTTCTACGTACCGGGCAACCTAGGCTTCACTCTAGGGCGTTGCTCTACCAGATCGAATAGGTAGGGCCCTAGAAATCAACGCCCGAAGCATAAAATACAAAATAAATACAACAGTTTTTCCATCGTATAAAACGAATAATTGCTACCAGTGTGAAAGTTATGGTCATTTCTACTTTCCGAGCAACCTAGGCTTCACCCTAGGGAGTTGTTCCACCAGATGGAATAGTTAGGGCCTAAGAACTCAACGCCAGAAGCATAAAATACGATATAAATACACCAGCTTTTCCATCGTATAAAACAAATAATTGCAACCAGTTTGATAGTGATGGTCATTTCTACGTACCGGGCAACCTAGGCTTCACTCTAGGGCGTTGCTCCACCAGATCGAATAGTTAGGGCCTTAGAAGTCATCGCCCGAAGCATAAAATATAAAATAAATAGAACAGTTTTTCCATCGTATAAAACGAATAATTGGTACCAGTGTGAAAGTTATGGTCATTTCTACTTTCCGGGCAACCTAGACTTCACCCTAGGGCGTTGTTCCACCAGATGGAATAGTTTGGGCCTAAGAAGTCAACGCCAGAAGCATAAAATACGATATAAATACAACAGATTTTCCATCGTATAAAACGAATAATTGCAACCAGTATGAAAGTTATGGTCATTTCTACGTTCCGGGCAACCTAGGCTTCACCCTAGGGCGTTGCTCCAACAGATTGAATATTCAGGGCCTTAGAAGTCAATGCCCGAAGCATAAAATAAGATAAAGATGCAACAGTTTTTCCATCGTATAAAACGAATAATTGCAACCAGTGTGAAAGCTATGGTCATTTCTACATTCCGAGCAACCTAGGCTTCACTCTACGGCGGTGCTCCACCAGATCAAACACTTAGGGCCTAAGAAGTGAACGCCAGAAGCATAAAATACAATATAAATACAACAGTTTTTCCATCGTATAAAACGAATAATTGCAACCAGTATGAAACTTATGGTCCTTTCTACGTACCGGGCAACCTAGGCTTCACTCTAGGGCGTTGCTCTACCAGATCGAATAGGTAGGGCCCTAGAAGTCAACGCCCGAAGCATAAAATACAAAATAAATACAACAGTTTTTCCATCGTATAAAACGAATAATTGCTACCAGTGTGAAAGTTATGGTCATTTCTACTTTCCGGGCAACCTAGGCTTCACCCTAGGGAGTTGTTCCACCAGATGGAATAGTTAGGGCCTAAGAACTCAACGCCAGAAGCATAAAATACGATATAAATACACCAGCTTTTCCATCGTATAAAAAAAATAATTGCAACCAGTTTGATAGTGATGGTCATTTCTACGTACCGGGCAACCTAGGCTTCACCCTAGTGCGTTGTACCACCAGATCGAATAGTTAGGGCCTAAGAACTCAACGCCAGAAGCATAAAATACGATAAAAATACACCAGCTTTTCCATCGTATAAAACAAATAATTGCAACCAGTTTGATAGTGATGGTCATTTCTACGTACCGGGCAACCTAGGCTTCACTCTAGGGCGTTGCTCCACCAGATCGAATAGTTAGGGCCTTAGAAGTCAACGCCCGAAGCATAAAATACAAAATAAATAATACAGTTTTTCCATCGTATAAAACGAAAAATTGCAAACAGTGTGAAAGATATGGACATTTCTACGATCCGGGCTACCTAGGCTTCACTCTATGGCGTTCTTCCACCACATCGAATAGCAACGGCCTCAGAAGTCAACGTCAGAAGTTTAAATACAATATAAATATAACAGTTTTTCCATCTTATAAAACGAATAATAGCAACCAGTGTGAAAGTTATGGTCATTTCTACGTTCCGGGCAACCTAGGCTTCACTCTACGGCGGTGCTCCAACAGATCAAACAGTTAGGGCCTCAGAAGTCAACGCCAGAAGCTTAAATACAATATAAATATAACAGTTTTTCCATCGTATAAAACGAATAATAGCAACCAGTGTGAAAGTTATGGTCATTTCTACGTTCCGGGCAACCTAGACTTCACTCTACGGCGGTGCTCCACCAGATCAAACACTTAGGGCCTTAGAAGTCAACGCCCGAAGCATAAAATACAAAATAAATAGAACAGATTTTCCATTGTATAAAACGAATAATTGCTGCCAGTGTAAAAGTTATGGTCATTTCTACGTTCCGGGCAACCTAGGCGTCACCCTAGTGCGTTGTACCACCAGATCGAATAGTTAGGGCCTAAGAAGTGAACGCCAGAAGCATAAAATACAATATACATACAACAGTTTTTCCATCGTGTAAAACGAATAATTGCAACCAGTATGAAACTTATGGTCCTTTCTACGTACCGGGCCACCTAGGCTTCACTCTAGGGCGTTGCTCTACCAGATCGAATAGGTAGGGCCCTAGAAGTCAACGCCCGAAGCATAAAATACAAAATAAATACAACAGTTTTTCCATCGTATAAAGCGAATAATAGCAACCAGTGTGAAAGTTATGGTCATTTCTACGTTCCGGGCAACCTAGGCTTCACTCTACGGCGGTGCTCCTCCAGATCAAACACTTAGGGCCTTAGAAGTCAACGCCAGAAGCATAAAATACGATATAAATACAACAGATTTTCCATCGTATAAAACGAATAATTGCAACCAGTATGAAAGTTATGGTCATTTCTACATTCCGAGCAACCTAGGCTTCACTCTAGGGCGTTGCTCCACCAGACCGACTAGTTAGGTCCTTAGAAGTCAACGCCAGAAGAATAAAATACGATATAAATACAACAGCTTTTCCATCGTATAAAAGGAATAATTGCAAACAGTGTGAAAGTAATGGTCATCTCTACGTTCCGGGCAATCTAGGCTGCACTCTAGGGCGTTGCTCCACCAGATCGAATAGTTAGGGCCTTAGAAGTCAACGCCCGAAGCATAAAATACAAAATAAATAGAACGGTTTTTCCATTGTATAAAACGAATAATTGCTGCCATTGTAAAAGTTATGGTCATTTCTACGTTCCGGGCAACCTAGGCGTCACCCTAGTGCGTTGTACCACCAGATCGAATAGTTAGGGCCTAAGAAGTGAACGCCCGAAGCATAAAATACAAAATAAATAGAACAGTTTTTCCATTGTATAGAACCAATAATTGATACCAGTGTAAAAGTTATGGTTATTTCTACGTTCCGGGCAACCGAGGCTATACCGTAGGCCGTTGTTCCACCAGATCGAATAATTAGGGCCTAAGAAGTGAACGCCAGAAGCATAAAATACAATATAAATACAAAAGTTTATCCATCGTATAAAACGAATAATTGCAGCCAGTATGAAACTTATGGTCATTTCTACGTTCCGTGCAATCTAGGCTTCACTCTATGGCGTTCTTCCACCACATCGAATAGCTACGGCCTCAGCAGTCAACGCCTGATGTATAAAATACAATAAAAATACAACCGTCTTTCCATCCTATAACAGGAATAATTGCAAACCTTGTGAAAGTGATGGTCATTTCTACGTTATAGGCAACCTAGGCTTCACTCTAGGGCGTGGCTCCACCATATCGTATAGTTAGGGTCTAAGAAGTCAACGCCAGAAGCATAAAATACAATATAAATACAACAGCTTTTCAATCGCATAAAATGAATAATTGCAATCAGTGTGAATGTAATGGTCATTTCTACGCTCCGGTCAACCTAGGCTTCACTCTAGGGCGTTGCTCCACCAGATCGAAGAGTTAGGGCCTTAGAAGACAACGCCCGAAGCATAAAATACAAAATAAATAGAACAGTCTTTCCATCGTATAAAACGAATAATTGCAATCAGTGTGAATGTAATGGTCATTTATACGCTCCGGTCAACCTAGGCTTCACCCTAGTGCGTTGCTCCCCCAGATCGGATAGTTATGGCCTTAGAAGTCAACGCCCGAAGCATAAAATACAATAAAGATACTACAGTTTTTCCATCGTATAATACGAATAATTGCAACCAGTGTGAAAGTGATGGTCATTTCTACGTTCCGGGCAAACGAGGCTTCACTCTAGGCCGTTGCGCCACCAGATCGAATAGTTAGGGCCTAAGAAGTCAACGCCAGAAGCATACAAGACGATATTAATACAACAGCTTTTACATCGTATAAAACGAATAATTGCAACCAGTGTGAGAGTTCTGGTCATTTCCACGTTCCGGGTAACCTAGGCTTCACTCCAGGGTGCTGCTCCACCAGATCGAATAGTTAGGGCCTTAGGAGTTAACGCCAGGAGCATAAGATACAATAAAAATACAACAGTCTTTTCATCGTATTACAGGAATAATTGCAATAAGCGTGAAAGTAATGATCATTTCGGCGTTTCGGGCATCCTAGACTTAACTCTGAGGCATTGCTCCTCCAGATCGAATAGTTGGGGCCTAAGAAGTCAATGCCAGAAGCATAAAATACAATATAAATACAAGAGCTTTGGCATCGAATAAATTAATAATTGCAAACAGTGTGAAAGATATGGTCATTTCTACGTTCCAGGCAACCTAGGCTTCATTCTAGGGCGTTGTTCCACCAGATCAAACAGTTAGGGCCTTAGATGTCAACGCCCGAAACATAAAATATAAAATAAATCGAACAGGATTTCCATTGTATAAAACGAATAATTGCAGCCAATGTGAAAGTTATGGTCATTTCTACATTCCGAGCAACCTAGGCTTCACTCTAGGGCGTTGCTCCACCAGATCGAATAGTTAGGTCCTTAGAAGTAAACGCCAGAAGCATAAAATAGGATATAAATACAACAGCTTTTCCATCGTATAAAAGGATTAATTGCAACCAGTTTGAAAGTGATGGTCATTTCTCCTTTCCGGGCAACCTCAGCTTCACTCTAGGACGTTGCTCCACTAGATCGAACAGCTAGGGCCTTAGTAGTCAACGCCAGAATCATAAAATACAATATAAATACAACAGTTTTTCCATCGTATAAAACGAATGATTGCAACCAGTATGAAACTTATGCTCATTTCTACTTTCCGAGCAACCTACGCTTCACCCTAGGGCGTTGCTCCAACAGATTGAATAGTTAGGGCCTTAGAAGTCAACGCCCGAAGCATAAAATGCAATAAAAATACAACAGTGTTTCCATCATATAACAGGAATAATTGCAACCAGTTTGAAAGGGATGGCCAATTCTACGTTCCGGGCAACCTAGGCTTCACTCTAGGGCGGTGCTCCACCAGATCAAATAGTTACGGCCTAAGAAGTCAACGCCAGAAGCATAAATTACAATATAAGTACAACAGCTTTTCCATCGTATATAATGTATATTTCCAAACAGTGTGGAAGTAATGGACATTTCTACGTTCCGGGCAACCTAGGCTTCACCCTAGGGCGTTGTTCCACCAGATGGAATAGTTAGGGCCTAGGAAGTCAACGCCAGAAACATAAAATACGATAAAGATGCAACAGCTTTCAATCGTATAACCGGAATAACTGCAAACAGTTTGAAAGTACTGGTCATTCCTACGTTCCGGGTAACCTAGGTTTCACTCTAGGGCGCTGCTCCACCAGATCGAGTATCTAGGGACTTAGAATCCAACGCCAGAAGAATAAAATGCAATATAAGTACAACTGTCTTTCCATCGTATCAAATGAATAATTGCAAACATTGTGAAAGTAATGGTCATTTCTACGTTCCGGGCATCCTAGGCGTCACTCTAGGGCGTTGCTCCACCACATCTAATCGCTACGGCCTTAGAAGTCAACGCCAGAAGCATAAAATACAATATAAATACAACAGCTTTTACATCGTATAAAATGAATAATTGCTACCAGTGTGAAAGGTATGGTCATTTCTACGTTCTGGGCAACCTAGGCTTCACTGTAGAGTGATGCTCCACCAGATCGAATAGGTAGGGCCATAGAAGTCAACACCCGAAGCATAAAATACCATATAAATACAACAGCTTTTCCATCGTATGTAATGTGTATTTGCAAACAGTGTGAAAGCAATGGACATTTCTACGTTCCGGGCAACCTAGTCTTCACTCTAGGGCGTTGCTCCACCAGATCGAATAGCTAGGGACTTAGAATTCAATGCCTGAAGCATAAAATGGAATATAAATATAACAGCTTTTCAATCGTATAAAACGAATAATTGCAACCAGTGTGATAGTTATGGTCATTTCTACGTTTCGGGCAACCTTGGCTTCACACAAGGGCGTTGTTCCACCAGATCTAATAGTTAGGGCCTAAGAAGTGAACGCCAGAAGCATAAAATGCAATAAAAATACAACAGCTTTTCCATCGTATAAAATGAATAATTGCAAACAGTGTGAAAGTAATGGTCATTTCTACGTTCCGGGCAACCTAGGCTGCACTCTAGGGTGTTGCTCCACCAGTTGGAATAGATAGGGACTTAGAATTCAATGCCAGAAGCATAAAATGCAAAATAAATAGAACAGTTTTTCCATTGTATAAAACGAATAACTGTATCCAGTGTGACAGTACTGGTCATTTCTACGTGCCGGGCAACCTAGGCTTCACTGTAGGGCGTTGCTCCACCAAACCGAATAGTTAGGGCCTTAGAAGTCAACGCCCGAAGCATAAAATACAATATAAGTACAACAGTTTTTCCATCGTATAAAATGAATGATTGCGGACATTGTGAAAGTAAAAGTCATTTCTACGTGCCTGGCAACCTACGTGTCACTCTAGGGCGTTGCTGCTCCACATCTGATAGCTACGGCCTTAGAAGTTAACGCCGGAAGCATAAAATACAATATAAATACAACAGCTTTGCCATCGTATAAAATGAATAATTGCAAACAGTGTGAAGGTAATGGTCATTTCTACGTTCCGGGCAACCTAGGCTTCTCGCTAGGGTGTTGCTCCACCAGATGGAATAGCTAGGGCCATAGAAGTCAACGCCCGAAGCATAAAATGCAAAATAAATAGAACAGTTTTTCCATTGTATAAAACGGATAACTGCAACCAGTGTGAAGGTAAGGGTCATTTCTACGTTCCGGGCAACCTAGGCATCTCCCTAGGGCGGTGCTCTACCAGATCAAACAGTTACGGCCTAAGAAGTTAACGCCAGAAGCATAAATTACAATATATGTGCAACAGCTTTTCCATCGTATATAATGTGTATTTGCAAACAGTGTGGAAGTAATAGTCATTTCTACGTTCCGGGCAACCTAGGCTTCTCGCTAGGGTGTTGCTCCACCAGATGGAATAGCTAGGGCCATAGAAGTCAACGCCCGAAGCATAAAATGCAAAATAAATACAACAGTTTTTCCATTGTATAAAACGGATAACTGCAACCAGTGTGAAAGTACTGGTCATTTCTACGTCCCGGGTAACCTAGGTTTCACTCTAGGGCGTTGCTCCACCAGATCGAATAGCTAGGGGCTTAGAATTCAACGCCAGAAGGATAAAATACAATATAAATACAACAACTTTACCATCGTATAAAATGAATAATTGCAAACAGTGTGAAAGTAATGGTCATTTCTACGTTCCGGGCAACCTAGGCTGCACACTAGGGTGTTGCTCCACCAGTTGGAATAGATAGGGACTTAGAATTCAATGCCAGAAGCATAAAATGCAAAATAAATAGAACAGTTTTTCCATTGTATAAAACGAATAACTGTAACCAGTGTGAAAGTACTGGTCATTTCTACGTGCCGGGCAACCTAGGCTTCACTGTAGGGCGTTGCTCCACCAAACCGAATAGTTAGGGCCTTAGAAGTCAACGCCCGAAGCATAAAATACAATATAAGTACAACAGTTTTTCCATCGTATAAAATGAATGATTGCGAACATTGTGAAAGTAATGGTCATTTCAACGTTCCGGGCAACCTAGGCTTCACTCTTGGGCGTTGCTCCACCAGATCGAATAGCTAGGGGCTTAGAATTCAACGCCAGAAGGATAAAATACGATATGAATACAACAACTTTACCATCGTATAAAATGAATAATTGCAAACAGTGTGAAAGTAATGGTCATTTCTACGTTCCGGGCAACCTAGGCTTCACTCGAGGGCGTTGCTCCACCTGATCGAATAGTTAGGGCCTTAGAAGTCAACGCCAGAAGCATAAAATACAATAAAGATGCAACAGTTTTCCCATCGTATAAAACGAATAATTGCAAACAGTCTGAAAGTTGTGGTCATTTCTAAGTTCCAGGCAATCTAGGCTTCACTCTAGGGCGTTGCTCCACCAGATCAATCAGTTTGGGCCTTAGAAGTCAACGCCCGAAGCATAAAATACAAAATAAATAGAACAGTTTTTCCATCGTATAACAGGAATAATTGCAACCAGTGTGAATGTAATGGTCATATCTACGTTCCGGGCAACCTAGGCTTCACTCTAGGGCGTTGCTCCACCAGATCAAACAGTTAGGGCCTTAGAAGTCAGCGCCCGAAGCATTAAATACAAAATAAATTGAACAGTTTTTCCATTGTATAAAACGAATAATTGCTACCAGTGTAAAAGTTATGGTCATTTCTACGTTCCGGGCAACCTAGGCTTCACCCGAGGGCGTTGTTCCACCAGATCGAATAGTTAGGGCCTAGGAAGTGAACGCCAGAAGCATAAAGTGCAATATAAATATAACAGCCCTTCCATCGTATAAAACGAATAATAGCAACCAGTGTGAAGGTTATGGTCATTTCTACGTTCCGGGCAACCTAGGCTTCACTCTAGGGCGTTGCTCCACCAGATCAAACAGTTAGGGCCTTAGAAGTCAACGCCCGAAGCATTAAATACAAAATAAATTGAACAGTTTTTCCATTGTATAAAACGAATAATTGCTACCAGTGTAAAAGTTATGGTCATTTCTACGTTCCGGGCAACCTAGGCTTCACCCGAGGGCGTTGTTCCACCAGATCGAATAGTTAGGGCCTAGGAAGTGAACGCCAGAAGCATAAAATACAATATAAATACAACAGTCTTTCCATCCTATAACAGGAATAATTGCAACCCTTGTGAAAGGGATGGTCATTTCTACGTTCCAGGCAACCTAGGCTTCACTCTAGGGCGTTGTTCCACCAGATCGAATAGCTAGGGCCTAAGAAGTCAGCGCCAGAAGCAGAAAATACAATATAAATATAACAGTCTTTCCATCGTATAAAACGAATAATAGCCACCAGTGTGAAAGTTATGGTCATTTCTACGTTCCGGGGAACCAATGCTTCACTCTGGGGCGGTGCTCTACCAGATTAAATAGTTAGGTCGTAAGAAGTCAACGCCAGAAACATAAAATACAATATAAATACAACAGCTTTTCCATCGTATATAATGTATATTTGCAAACAGTGTGAAAGTAATGGTCATTTCCATGTTCCGGGCTACCTAGGCTTCACTCTAGGGCGTTGTTCCACCAGATCGAATAGCTACGGCCTTAGAAGTCAACCCCAGATGAATAAAATACAATAAAGATGCAACAGCTTTTCCATCGTATAAAACGAATAATTGCAACCAGTATGAAACTTATGGACATTTCTACTTTCCTAGCAACCTAGGCTTCACCCAAGGGCGTTGCTCCAACAGATTGAATAGTTAGGGCCTTAGAAGTCAACGCCCGAAATATAAAATTCAAAAAAAATGCAACAGAGTTTCCATCATATAAAAGGAATAATTGCAACCAGTTTTAAAGTGATGGCCAATTCTACGTTCCGGGCAACCTAGGCTTCGCTCTAGGGCGTTGCTCCACCAGATCGAATAGATAGTGCCTTAGAAGTCAACGACAGAAGCATAAAATACGATATAAATACAACAGTTTTTCCATCGTATAAAACGAATAATTGCAACCAGTATGAAACTTATGGTCATTTCAACTTTCCGAGCAACCTAGGCTTCACCCTAGGGCGTTGCTCCAACGGATTGAATAGTTAGGGCCTTAGAAGTCAACGCCTGAACCATAAAATGCAAAAAAAATACAGCAGTGTTTCCATCATATAAGAGGTATAATTGCAACCAGTTTGAAATTGATGGCCAATTCTACGTTCCGGGCAACCTAGGCATCACTCTATTGCGTTGCTCCACCAGATCGAATAGTTAGTGCCTTAGAAGTCAACGCCAGAAGCATAAAATACAATATAAATACAACAGTTTTTCCATCGTATAAAACGAATAATTGCAGCCAGTATGAAACTTATGAACATTTCTACTTTCCGAGCAACATAGGCTTCACCCTGGGGCGTCGCTCCAACAGATTGAATAGTTAGGGCCTTAGAAGTCAACGGCCGAACCATAAAATGCAAAAAGAATACAACAGTATTTCCATCATATATCAGGTATAGTTGCAACCAGTTTCATAGTGATGGCCAATTCTACGTTCCGGGCAACCTAGGTTTCACTACAGGGCGTTGCTCCACCAGACCGAATAGATACGGCCTAAGAAGTCAACGCCAGAAGCATAAAATACGATATAAATACAACAGCTTTTCCACCGTATAAAACGAATAATTGCAACCAGTATGAAACTTCTGGTCATTTCTACTTTCCGAGCAAGCTAGGCCTCACCCTAGGGCGTTGCTCCAACAGATTGGATAGTTAGGGCCTTAGAAGTCAACGCCCGAAGCATAAAATGCAATAAAAATACAACAGTGTTTCCATCATATAACAGGAATAATTGCAACCAGTTTGAAAGTGATGGCCAATTCTACGTTCCGGGCAACCTGGGCTTCACTTTAGGGCGTTGCTCCACCAGATCGAATAGTTAGTGCCTTAGAAGTCAACGCCAGAAGCATAAAATACAATATAAATACAACAGCTTTTCCATCGTATAAAACGAATAATTGCAACCAGTTTGAAAGTGATGGCCAATTCTACCTTCCGGGCAACCTAGGCTTCACTCTAGGGCGTTGCTCCACCAGATCGAATAGTTAGTGCCTTAGAAGTCAACGCCAGAAGCATAAAATACAATATAAATACAACAGTTTTTCCATCGTATAAAATGAATGATTGCGAACATTGTGAAAGTAATGGTCATTTCAACGTTCCGGGCAACCTAGGCTTCACTCTTGGGCGTTGCTCCACCAGATCGAATAGCTAGGGGCTTAGAATTCAACGCCAGAAGGATAAAATACGATATGAATACAACAACTTTACCATCGTATAAAATGAATAATTGCAAACAGTGTGAAAGTAATGGTCATTTCTACGTTCCGGGCAACCTAGGCTTCACTCGAGGGCGTTGCTCCACCTGATCGAATAGTTAGGGCCTTAGAAGTCAACGCCAGAAGCATAAAATACAATAAAGATGCAACAGTTTTCCCATCGTATAAAACGAATAATTGCAAACAGTCTGAAAGTTGTGGTCATTTCTAAGTTCCAGGCAATCTAGGCTTCACTCTAGGGCGTTGCTCCACCAGATCAATCAGTTTGGGCCTTAGAAGTCAACGCCCGAAGCATAAAATACAAAATAAATAGAACAGTTTTTCCATCGTATAACAGGAATAATTGCAACCAGTGTGAATGTAATGGTCATATCTACGTTCCGGGCAACCTAGGCTTCACTCTAGGGCGTTGCTCCACCAGATCAAACAGTTAGGGCCTTAGAAGTCAACGCCCGAAGCATTAAATACAAAATAAATTGAACAGTTTTTCCATTGTATAAAACGAATAATTGCTACCAGTGTAAAAGTTATGGTCATTTCTACGTTCCGGGCAACCTAGGCTTCACCCGAGGGCGTTGTTCCACCAGATCGAATAGTTAGGGCCTAGGAAGTGAACGCCAGAAGCATAAAGTGCAATATAAATATAACAGCCCTTCCATCGTATAAAACGAATAATAGCAACCAGTGTGAAGGTTATGGTCATTTCTACGTTCCGGGCAACCTAGGCTTCACTCTAGGGCGTTGCTCCACCAGATCAAACAGTTAGGGCCTTAGAAGTCAACGCCCGAAGCATTAAATACAAAATAAATTGAACAGTTTTTCCATTGTATAAAACGAATAATTGCTACCAGTGTAAAAGTTATGGTCATTTCTACGTTCCGGGCAACCTAGGCTTCACCCGAGGGCGTTGTTCCACCAGATCGAATAGTTAGGGCCTAGGAAGTGAACGCCAGAAGCATAAAATACAATATAAATACAACAGTCTTTCCATCCTATAACAGGAATAATTGCAACCCTTGTGAAAGGGATGGTCATTTCTACGTTCCAGGCAACCTAGGCTTCACTCTAGGGCGTTGTTCCACCAGATCGAATAGCTAGGGCCTAAGAAGTCAGCGCCAGAAGCAGAAAATACAATATAAATATAACAGTCTTTCCATCGTATAAAACGAATAATAGCCACCAGTGTGAAAGTTATGGTCATTTCTACGTTCCGGGGAACCAATGCTTCACTCTGGGGCGGTGCTCTACCAGATTAAATAGTTAGGTCGTAAGAAGTCAACGCCAGAAACATAAAATACAATATAAATACAACAGCTTTTCCATCGTATATAATGTATATTTGCAAACAGTGTGAAAGTAATGGTCATTTCCATGTTCCGGGCTACCTAGGCTTCACTCTAGGGCGTTGTTCCACCAGATCGAATAGCTACGGCCTTAGAAGTCAACCCCAGATGAATAAAATACAATAAAGATGCAACAGCTTTTCCATCGTATAAAACGAATAATTGCAACCAGTATGAAACTTATGGACATTTCTACTTTCCTAGCAACCTAGGCTTCACCCAAGGGCGTTGCTCCAACAGATTGAATAGTTAGGGCCTTAGAAGTCAACGCCCGAAATATAAAATTCAAAAAAAATGCAACAGAGTTTCCATCATATAAAAGGAATAATTGCAACCAGTTTTAAAGTGATGGCCAATTCTACGTTCCGGGCAACCTAGGCTTCGCTCTAGGGCGTTGCTCCACCAGATCGAATAGATAGTGCCTTAGAAGTCAACGACAGAAGCATAAAATACGATATAAATACAACAGTTTTTCCATCGTATAAAACGAATAATTGCAACCAGTATGAAACTTATGGTCATTTCAACTTTCCGAGCAACCTAGGCTTCACCCTAGGGCGTTGCTCCAACGGATTGAATAGTTAGGGCCTTAGAAGTCAACGCCTGAACCATAAAATGCAAAAAAAATACAGCAGTGTTTCCATCATATAAGAGGTATAATTGCAACCAGTTTGAAATTGATGGCCAATTCTACGTTCCGGGCAACCTAGGCATCACTCTATTGCGTTGCTCCACCAGATCGAATAGTTAGTGCCTTAGAAGTCAACGCCAGAAGCATAAAATACAATATAAATACAACAGTTTTTCCATCGTATAAAACGAATAATTGCAGCCAGTATGAAACTTATGAACATTTCTACTTTCCGAGCAACATAGGCTTCACCCTGGGGCGTCGCTCCAACAGATTGAATAGTTAGGGCCTTAGAAGTCAACGGCCGAACCATAAAATGCAAAAAGAATACAACAGTATTTCCATCATATATCAGGTATAGTTGCAACCAGTTTCATAGTGATGGCCAATTCTACGTTCCGGGCAACCTAGGTTTCACTACAGGGCGTTGCTCCACCAGACCGAATAGATACGGCCTAAGAAGTCAACGCCAGAAGCATAAAATACGATATAAATACAACAGCTTTTCCCCCGTATAAAACGAATAATTGCAACCAGTATGAAACTTCTGGTCATTTCTACTTTCCGAGCAAGCTAGGCCTCACCCTAGGGCGTTGCTCCAACAGATTGGATAGTTAGGGCCTTAGAAGTCAACGCCCGAAGCATAAAATGCAATAAAAATACAACAGTGTTTCCATCATATAACAGGAATAATTGCAACCAGTTTGAAAGTGATGGCCAATTCTACGTTCCGGGCAACCTGGGCTTCACTTTAGGGCGTTGCTCCACCAGATCGAATAGTTAGTGCCTTAGAAGTCAACGCCAGAAGCATAAAATACAATATAAATACAACAGCTTTTCCATCGTATAAAACGAATAATTGCAACCAGTTTGAAAGTGATGGCCAATTCTACCTTCCGGGCAACCTAGGCTTCACTCTAGGGCGTTGCTCCACCAGATCGAATAGTTAGTGCCTTAGAAGTCAACGCCAGAAGCATAAAATACAATATAAATACAACAGTTTTTCCATCGTATAAAACGAATAATTGCAACCAGTATGAAACTTATGGTCATTTCCACTTTCCGAGCAACCTAGGCTTCACCCTAGGACGTTGCTCCAACAGATATAATAGCTAGGGCCTTAGAAGTCAACGCCCGAACCATAACATGCAAAAAAAATACAACAGTGTTTCCATCATATAACAGGAATAATTGCAACCAGTTTGAAAGTGATGGCCAATTCTACGTTCCGGGCAACCAAGGTTTCACTTCAGGGCGTTGCTCCACCAGACCGAATAGTTACGGCCTAAGATGTCAACGCCAGAAGCATAAAATACGATATAAACACAACAGCTTTTCCATAGTATAAAAGGAGTAATTGCAACCAGTGTGAAAGTAATGGTCATTTCTACTTTCCGAGCAACCTAGGCTTCACCCTAGGGCGTTGCTCCAACAGATTGAATAGATAGGGCCTAAGAAGTCAACGCCCGAACCATAAAATGCAAAAAAAATACAACAGTGTTTCCACCATATAACAGGAATAATTGCAACCAGTTTGAAAGTGATGGCCAATTCTACGATCCGGGCAACCTAGGTTTCACTCCAGGGCGTTGCTCCACCAGACCGAATAGTTACGGCCTAAGAAGTCAACGCCAGAAGCATAAAATACGATATAGATACAACAGCTTTTCCATCGTATAAAACGAACAATTGCAACCGGTATGAAACTTATGGACATTTCTACTTTCCGAGCAAGCTAGGCTTCACCCTAGGGCGTTGCTCCAACGGATTGAATAGTTAGGGTCTTAGAAGTCAACGCCCGAACCATAAAATGCAAAAAAAATACAACAGTGTTTCCATCATATATCAGGAATAATTGCAACCAGTTTGAAAGTGATGGCCAATTCTACGTTCCGGGCGACCTAGGCTTCACTCCAGGGCGTTGCTCCACCAGATCGAATAGTTAGGTCCTAAGAAGTCAACACCCGAACCATAAAATGCAAAAAAAATGCAACAGTGATTACTACATATAACAGGAACAATTGCAACCAGTTTGAAAGTGATTGCCAATTCTACGTTCCGGGCAACCTAGGTTTCACTCCAGGGCGTTGCTCCACCAGATCGAATAGTTACGGCCTAAGAAGTCAACGCCAGAAGCATAAAATGCAATATAAATACAACAGCTTTTCCATCGGATAAAACGAATAATTGCAACCAGTGTGAAGGTTATGGTCATTTCTACGTTCCGGGCAACCTAGGCTTCACTCTAGGGCGTTGCTCCACCAGATCAAACAGTTAGGGCCTTAGAAGTCAACGCCCGAAGCATTAAATACAAAATAAATTGAACAGTTTTTCCATTGTATAAAACGAATAATTGCTACCAGTGTAAAAGTTATGGTCATTTCTACGTTCCGGGCAACCTAGGCTTCACCCGAGGGCGTTGTTCCACCAGATCGAATAGTTAGGGCCTAGGAAGTGAACGCCAGAAGCATAAAATACAATATAAATACAACAGTCTTTCCATCCTATAACAGGAATAATTGCAACCCGTGTGAAAGGGATGGTCATTTCTACGTTCCAGGCAACCTAGGCTTCACTCTAGGGCGTTGTTCCACCAGATCGAATAGCTAGGGCCTAAGAAGTCAGCGCCAGAAGCAGAAAATACAATATAAATATAACAGTCTTTCCATCGTATAAAACGAATAATAGCCACCAGTGTGAAAGTTATGGTCATTTCTACGTTCCGGGGAACCAATGCTTCACTCTGGAGCGGTGCTCTACCAGATTAAATAGTTAGGTCGTAAGAAGTCAACGCCAGAAACATAAAATACATTATAAATACAACAGCTTTTCCATCGTATATAATGTATATTTGCAAACAGTGTGAAAGTAATGGTCATTTCCATGTTCCGGGCTACCTAGGCTTCACTCTAGGGCGTTGTTCCACCAGATCGAATAGCTACGGCCTTAGAAGTCAACCCCAGATGAATAAAATACAATAAAGATGCAACAGCTTTTCCATCGTATAAAACGAATAATTGCAACCAGTATGAAACTTATGGACATTTCTACTTTCCTAGCAACCTAGGCTTCACCCAAGGGCGTTGCTCCAACAGATTGAATAGTTAGGGCCTTAGAAGTCAACGCCCGAAATATAAAATTCAAAAAAAATGCAACAGAGTTTCCATCATATAACAGGAATAATTGCAACCAGTTTTAAAGTGATGGCCAATTCTACGTTCCGGGCAACCTAGGCTTCGCTCTAGGGCGTTGCTCCACCAGATCGAATAGATAGTGCCTTAGAAGTCAACGACAGAAGCATAAAATACGATATAAATACAACAGTTTTTCCATCGTATAAAACGAATAATTGCAACCAGTATGAAACTTATGGTCATTTCAACTTTCCGAGCAACCTAGGCTTCACCCTAGGGCGTTGCTCCAACGGATTGAATAGTTAGGGCCTTAGAAGTCAACGCCTGAACCATAAAATGCAAAAAAAATACAGCAGTGTTTCCATCATATAAGAGGTATAATTGCAACCAGTTTGAAATTGATGGCCAATTCTACGTTCCGGGCAACCTAGGCATCACTCTATTGCGTTGCTCCACCAGATCGAATAGTTAGTGCCTCAGAAGTCAACGCCAGAAGCATAAAATACAATATAAATACAACAGCTTTTCATCGTATAAAACGAATAATTGCAACCAGTATGAAATTTATGGTCATTTCTACTTTCCGAGCAACGTATGCTTCACCCTAGGGCGTTGCTCCAACAGATTGAATAGATAGGGCCTAAGAAGTCAACGCCCGAACCATAAAATGCAAAAAAAATACAACAGTGTTTCCATCATATAACAGGAATAATTGCAACCAGTTTGAAAGTGATGGCCAATTCTACGATCGGGGCAACCTAGGTTTCACTCCAGGGCGTTGCTCCACCAGACCGAATAGTTACGGCCTAAGAAGTCAACGCCAGAAGCATAAAATACGATATAGATACAACAGCTTTTCCATTGCATAAAACGAATAATTGCAACCAGTGTGAAAGTTATGGTCATTTCTACATTCCGAGCAACCTAGGATTCACTCTAGGGCGTTGCTCCACCAGATCGAATAGTTAGGTCCTTAGAAGTAAACGCCAGAAGCATAAAATACGATATAAATACAACATCTTTTCCATCGTATAAAAGGAATAATTGCAAACAGTGTGAAAGTAATGGTCATTTCTACGTTCCGGGCAAGCTAGGCTTCACCCTAGGCCGTTGTTCCACCAGATCGAATAGTTAGGGCCTAAGAAGTGAACACCAGAAGCATCAAATGTAATAAAGATACAACAGTTCTTCCATCGTATAACAGGATTAATTGCAACCAGTTTGAAAGTGATGGTCATTTCTCCTTTCCGGGCAACCTAGGCTTCACTCTAGGGCGTTGCTCCACTAGATCGAATAGCTAGGGCCTTAGCAGTCAACGCCAGATGCATAAAATACACTATAAATACAACAGTTTTTCCATCGTATAAAACGAATAATTGCAACCAGTATGAAACTTATGGTCATTTCTACTTTCCGAGCAACCTAGGCTTCTCCCGAGGGCGTTGCTCCAACAGATTGAATAGTTAGGGCCTTAGAAGTCAACGCCCGATCCATAAAGTGCAAAAAAAATACAACAGTGTTTCCATCATATAACAGGAATAATTGCAACCAGTTTGAAAGTGATGGCCAATTCTACGTTCCGGGCAACCTAGGTTTCAGAGCAGGGCGTTGCTCCACGAGACCGAATAGTTACGGCCTAAGAAGTCAACGCCAGAAGCATAAAATACGATATAAATACAACAGCTTTTCCATCGTATAAAACGAACAATTGCAACCAGTATGAAACTTATGGACATTTCTACTTTCCGAGCAAGCTAGGCTTCACCCTAGGGCGTTGCTCCAACGGATTGAATAGTTAGGGCCTTAGAAGTCAACGCCCGAACCATAAAATGCAAAAAAAATACAACAGTGTTTCCATCATATATCAGGAATAATTGCAACCAGTTTGAAAGTGATGGCCAATTCTACGTTCCGGGCAACCTAGGCTTCACTCTAGCGCGTTGCTCCACCAGATCGAATAGTTAGTGAATTAGAAGTCAACGCCAGAAGCATAAAATACAATATAAATACAACAGTTTGTCCATCGTATAAAACGAATAATTGCAACCAGTATGAAACTTATGGTCATTTCTACTTTCCGAGCAAGCTGGGCTTCACCCTATGGCGTTGCTCCAACAGATTGAATAGTTAGGGCCTTAGAAGTCTACGCCCGAAGCATAAAATGCAACAAAAATACAACAGTGTATCCATCATATTACAGCAATAATTGCAACCAGTTTGAAAGTGATGGCCAATTCTACGTTCCGGGCAACCTAGGCTTCACTCTAGGGCGTTGCTCTACGAGATCGAATTGCTAGGGCCTTAGAAGTCAACGCCAGAAGCATAAAATACAATATAAATACAACAGTTTTTCCATCGTATAAAACGAATAATTGCAAGCAGTGTGAAAGTTATGGACATTTCTACATTCCGAGCAACCTAGGCTTCACTCTAGGGCGTTGCTCCACCAGATCGAATAGTTAGGTCCTTAGAAGTAAACGCCAGAAGCATAAAAGACGATATAAATACAACAGCTTTTCCATCGTATAAAAGGATTAATTGCAACCAGTTTGAAAGTGATGGTCATTTCCCCTTTCCGGGCAACCTCGGCTTCACTCTAGGGCGTTGCTCCACTAGATCGAACAGCTAGGGCCTTAGAAGTCAACGCCCGAACCATAAAATGCAAAAAAAATACAGCAGTGTTTCCATCATATAACAGATATAATTGCAACCAGTTTGAAATTGATGGCCAATTCTACGTTCCGGGCAACCTAGGCATCACTCTATTGCGTTGCTCCACCAGATCGAATAGTTAGTGCCTTAGAAGTCAACGCCAGAAGCATAAAATACAATATAAATACAACAGTTTTTCCATCGTATAAAACGAATAATTGCAACCAGTATGAAACTTATGGTCATTTCTACTTTCCGAGCAACCTAGGCTTCAGCCTAGTGCGTTGCTCCAACTGATTGAATAGTTAGGGCCTTAGAAGTCAACGCCCGAACCATAAAATGCAAAAAAAATACAACAGTGTTTCCATCATATGTCAGGAATAATTGCAACCATTTTGAAAGTGATGACCAATTCTACGTTCCGGGCAACCTAGGTTTCACTACAGGGCGTTGCACCACCAGACCGAATAGTTACGGCCTATGAAGTCAACGCCAGAAGCATAAAATACGATATAAATGCAACAGCTTTTCCATCGTATAAAACGAATAATTGCAACCAGTATGAAACTTATGGTCATTTCTACTTTCCGATCAAGCTGGGCTTCACCCTATGGCGTTGCTCCAACAGATTGAATAGTTAGGGCCTTAGAAATCTACGCCCGAAGCATAAAATGCAATAAAAATACAACAGTGTATCCATCATATTACAGCAATAATTGCAACCAGTTTGAAAGTGATGGCCAATTCTACGTTCCGGGCAACCTAGGCTTCACCCTAGGGCGTTGCTCCACTAGATCGAATTGCTAGGGCCTTAGAAGTCAACGCCAGAAGCATGAAATACAATATTAATACAACAGTTTTTCCATCGTATAAAACGAATAATTGCAAGCAGTGTGAAAGTTATGGACATTTCTACATTCCGAGCAACCTAGGCTTCACTCTAGGGCGTTGCTCCACCAGATCGAATAGTTAGGTCCTTAGAAGTAAACGCCAGAAGCATAAAAGACGATATAAATACAACAGCTTTTCCATCGTATAAAAGGATTAATTGCAACCAGTTTGAAAGTGATGGTCATTTCTCCTTTCCGGGCAACCTCGGCTTCACTCTAGGGCGTTGCTCCACTAGATCGAACAGCTAGGGCCTTAGAAGTCAACGCCAGAAGCATAAAATACATTATAAATACAACAGTTTTTCCATCGTATAATACGAATAATTGCAACCAGTATGAAACTTATGGTCATTTCTACTTTCCGAGCTACCTAGGCTTCACCCCAGGGCGTTGCTCCAACAGATTGAATAGTTAGAGCCTTAGAAGTCAACGCCAGAAGCATAAAATACAATATAAATACAACAGCTTTTCCATCGTATAAAACGAATAATTGCAACCAGTATGAAACATATGGTCACTTCTACCTTCCGAGCAAGCTAGGCTTCACCCTAGGGCGTTGCTCCAACGGATTGAATAGTTAGGGCCTTAGAAGTCAACGCCCGAACCATAAAATGCAAAAAAAATACAACAGTGTTTCCATCATATATCAGGAATAATTGCAACCAGTTTGAAAGTGATGGCCAATTCTACGTTCCGGGCGACCTAGGCTTCACTCCAGGGCGTTGCTCCACCAGATCGAATAGTTAGGTCCTAAGAAGTCAACACCCGAACCATAAAATGCAAAAAAAATGCAACAGTGATTACTACATATAACAGGAACAATTGCAACCAGTTTGAAAGTGATTGCCAATTCTACGTTCCGGGCAACCTAGGTTTCACTCCAGGGCGTTGCTCCACCAGATCGAATAGTTACGGCCTAAGAAGTCAACGCCAGAAGCATAAAATGCAATATAAATACAACAGCTTTTCCATCGGATAAAACGAATAATTGCAACCAGTGTGAAGGTTATGGTCATTTCTACGTTCCGGGCAACCTAGGCTTCACTCTAGGGCGTTGCTCCACCAGATCAAACAGTTAGGGCCTTAGAAGTCAACGCCCGAAGCATTAAATACAAAATAAATTGAACAGTTTTTCCATTGTATAAAACGAATAATTGCTACCAGTGTAAAAGTTATGGTCATTTCTACGTTCCGGGCAACCTAGGCTTCACCCGAGGGCGTTGTTCCACCAGATCGAATAGTTAGGGCCTAGGAAGTGAACGCCAGAAGCATAAAATACAATATAAATACAACAGTCTTTCCATCCTATAACAGGAATAATTGCAACCCGTGTGAAAGGGATGGTCATTTCTACGTTCCAGGCAACCTAGGCTTCACTCTAGGGCGTTGTTCCACCAGATCGAATAGCTAGGGCCTAAGAAGTCAGCGCCAGAAGCAGAAAATACAATATAAATATAACAGTCTTTCCATCGTATAAAACGAATAATAGCCACCAGTGTGAAAGTTATGGTCATTTCTACGTTCCGGGGAACCAATGCTTCACTCTGGAGCGGTGCTCTACCAGATTAAATAGTTAGGTCGTAAGAAGTCAACGCCAGAAACATAAAATACAATATAAATACAACAGCTTTTCCATCGTATATAATGTATATTTGCAAACAGTGTGAAAGTAATGGTCATTTCCATGTTCCGGGCTACCTAGGCTTCACTCTAGGGCGTTGTTCCACCAGATCGAATAGCTACGGCCTTAGAAGTCAACCCCAGATGAATAAAATACAATAAAGATGCAACAGCTTTTCCATCGTATAAAACGAATAATTGCAACCAGTATGAAACTTATGGACATTTCTACTTTCCTAGCAACCTAGGCTTCACCCAAGGGCGTTGCTCCAACAGATTGAATAGTTAGGGCCTTAGAAGTCAACGCCCGAAATATAAAATTCAAAAAAAATGCAACAGAGTTTCCATCATATAACAGGAATAATTGCAACCAGTTTTAAAGTGATGGCCAATTCTACGTTCCGGGCAACCTAGGCTTCGCTCTAGGGCGTTGCTCCACCAGATCGAATAGATAGTGCCTTAGAAGTCAACGACAGAAGCATAAAATACGATATAAATACAACAGTTTTTCCATCGTATAAAACGAATAATTGCAACCAGTATGAAACTTATGGTCATTTCTACTTTCCGAGCAACCTAGGCTTCACCCGAGGGCGTTGCTCCAACAGATTGAATAGTTAGGACCTTAGAATTCAACGCCCGAACCATAAAATGCAAGAAAAATACAACAGTGTTTCCATCATATAACAGGAGTAATTGCAACCAGTTTGAAAGTGATGGCCAATTCTACGTTCCGGGCAACTTAGGCTTCGCTCTAGAGCGTTGCTCCACCAGATCGAATTGATAGTGCCTTAGAAGTTAACGCCAGAAGCATAAAATACGATATAAATACAACAGTTTTTCCATCGTATAAAACGAATAATTGCAACCAGTATGAAACTTATGGTCATTTCTACTTTCCGAGCAAGCCAGGCTTCACCCTAGGGCGTTGGTCCAACAGATTGAATAGTTAGGGCCTTAGAAGTCAACGCCCGACGCATAAAATGCAATAAAAATACAACAGTGTATTGATCATATAACAGGAATAATTGCAACCAGTTTGAAAGCGATGTCCAATTCTACGTTCCGGTCTACCTAGGCTTCACTCTAGGGCGTTGCTCCACCAGATCAAATAGTTAGTGCCTTAGAAGTCAACGCCAGAAGCATAAAATACAATATAAATACAACAGTTTTTCCATCGTATAAAACGAATAACTGCAACCAGTATGAAACTTATGGTTATTTCTACTTTGCGAGCAACCTAGGCTTCACCCTAGGGCGTTGCTCCAACAGATTGAATAATTAGGACCTTAGAAGTCAACGACCGGACCATAAAATGCAAAAAAAATATAACAGTGTTTCCGTCATATAACAGGAATAATTGCAACCAGTTTGAAAGAGATGGCCAATTCTACGTTCCGGGCAACCTAGGCTTCGCTCTAGGGCGTTGCTCCACCAGATCGAGTAGATAGTGCCTTGGAAGTCAACGACAGAAGCATAAAATACGATATAAATACAACAGTTTTTCCACCGTATAAAACGAATAATTGCAACCAGTATGAAACTTATGGTCATTTCAACTTTCCGAGCAACCTAGGCTTCACCCTACGGCGTTGCTCCAACGGACTGAATAGTTAGGGCCTTAGAAGTCAACGCCCGAACCATAAAATGCAAAAAAAATACAGCAGTGTTTCCATCATATAAGAGGTATAATTGCAACCAGTTTGAAATTGATGGCCAATTCTACGTTCCGGGCAACCTAGGCATCACTCTATTGCGTTGCTCCACCAGATCGAATAGTTAGTGCCTTAGAAGTCAACGCCAGAAGCATAAAATACAATATAAATACAACAGTTTTTCCATCGTATAAAACGAATAATTGCAGCCAGTATGAAACTTATGGACATTTCTACTTTCCGAGCAACATAGGCTTCACCCTAGGGCGTCGCTCCAACAGATTGAATAGTTAGGGCCTTAGAAGTCAACGCCCGAAGCATAAAATACAATATAAATACAAGAGTTTTTCCATCGTATAAAACGAATAATTGCAACCAGTGTGAAACTTATGCTCATTTCTACTTTCCGAGCAAGCTAGGCTTCACCCTAGGGCGTTGGCCCAACAGATTGAATAGTTAGGGCCTTAGAAGTCAACGCCCGAAGCATAAAATGCAATAACAATACAACAGTGTTTCCACCATATATCAGGAATAATTGCAACCAGTTTGAAAGTGATGGCCAATTCTACGTTCCGGGCAACCTAGGTTTCACTCCAGGGCGTTGCTCCACCAGATCGAATAGTTAGTGCCTTAGAAGGCAACGCCAGAAGCATAAAATACAATATAAATACAACAGTTTTTCCATCGTGTAAAACGAATAATTGCAACCAGTATGAAACTTATGGTCATTTCTACTTTCCGAGCAACCTAGGCTTCACCCTAGGGCGTTGCTCCAACAGATTGAATAGTTAGGACCTTAGAAGTCAACGCCCGAACCATAAAATGCAAGAAAAATACAACAGTGTTTCCATCATATAACAGGAATAGTTGCAACCAGTTTGAAAGTGATGGCCAATTCTACGTTCCGGGCAACCTTGGCTTCGCTCTAGGGCGTTGCTCCACCAGACCGAATAGATAGTGCCTTAGAGGTCAACGCCAGAAGCATAAAATACGATATAAATACAACAGTTTTTCCATCGTATAAAACGAATAATTGCAACCAGTATGAAACTTATGGTCATTTCTACTTTCCGAGCAACCTAGGCTTCACCCTAGGGCGTTGCTCCAACAGATTGAATAGTTAGGACCTTAGAAGTCAACGCCCGAACCATAAAATGCAAGAAAAATACAACAGTGTTTCCATCATATAACAGGAATAGTTGCAACCAGTTTGAAAGTGATGGCCAATTCTACGTTCCGGTCAACCTTGGCTTCGCTCTAGGGCGTTGCTCCACCAGACCGAATAGATAGTGCCTTAGAGGTCAACGCCAGAAGCATAAAATACGATATAAATACAACAGTTTTTCCATCGTATAAAACGAATAATTGCAACCAGTATGAAACTTACGGTCATTTCTACTTTCCGAGCAACCTAGGCTTCACCCTAGGGCGTTGCTCCAACAGATTGAATAGTTAGGACCTTAGAAGTCAACGCCCGAACCATAAAATGCAAGAAAAATACAACAGTGTTTCCATCATATAACAGGAATAGTTGCAACCAGTTTGAAAGTGATGGCCAATTCTACGTTCCGGGCAACCTTGGCTTCGCTCTAGGGCGTTGCTCCACCAGACCGAATAGATAGTGCCTTAGAGGTCAACGCCAGAAGCATAAAATACGATATAAATACAACAGTTTTTCCATCGTATAAAACGAATAATTGCAACCAGTATGAAACTTATGGTCATTTCTACTTTCCGAGCAACCTAGGCTTCACCCTAGGGCGTTGCTCCAACAGATTGAATAGTTAGGGCCTTAGAAGTCAACGCCCGGACCATAAAATGCAAAAAAAATACAGCAGTGTTTCCATCATATAACAGATGTAATTGCAACCAGTTTGAAATTGATGGCCAATTCTACGTTCCGGGCAACCTAGGCATCACTCTATTGCGTTGCTCCACCAGATCGAATAGTTAGTGCCTTAGAAGGCAACGCCAGAAGCATAAAATACAATATAAATACAACAGTTTTTCCATCGTGTAAAACGAATAATTGCAACCAGTATGAAACTTATGGTCATTTCTACTTTCCGAGCAACCTAGGCTTCACCCTAGGGCGTTGCTCCAACAGATTGAATAGTTAGGACCTTAGAAGTCAACGCCCGAACCATAAAATGCAAGAAAAATACAACAGTGTTTCCATCATATAACAGGAATAGTTGCAACCAGTTTGAAAGTGATGGCCAATTCTACGTTCCGGGCAACCTTGGCTTCGCTCTAGGGCGTTGCTCCACCAGACCGAATAGATAGTGCCTTAGAGGTCAACGCCAGAAGCATAAAATACGATATAAATAAAACAGTTTTTCCATCGTATAAAACGAATAATTGCAACCAGTATGAAACTTATGGTCATTTCTACTTTCCGAGCAACCTAGGCTTCAGCCTAGGGCGTTGCTCCAACTGATTGAATAGTTAGGGCCTTAGAAGTCAACGCCCGAACCATAAAATGCAAAAAAAATACAACAGTGTTTCCATCATATGTCAGGAATAATTGCAACCATTTTGAAAGTGATGACCAATTCTACGTTCCGGGCAACCTAGGTTTCACTACAGGGCGTTGCTCCACCAGACCGAATAGTTACGGCCTAAGAAGTCAACGCCAGAAGCATAAAATACAATATAAATACAACAGTTTGTCCATCGTATAAAACGAATAATTGCAAGCAGTGTGAAAGTTATGGACATTTCTACATTCCAAGCAACCTAGGCTTCACTCTAGGGCGTTGCTCCACCAGATCGAATAGTTAGGTCCTTAGAAGTAAACGCCAGAAGCATAAAAGACGATATAAATACAACAGCTTTTCCATCGTATAAAAGGATTAATTGCAACCAGTTTGAAAGTGATGGTCATTTCTCCTTTCCGGGCAACCTCGGCTTCACTCTAGGGCGTTGCTCCACTAGATCGAACAGCTAGGGCCTTAGAAGTCAACGCCAGAAGCATAAAATACAATATAAATACAACAGTTTTTCCATCGTATAAAACGAATAATTGCAACCAGTATGAAACTTATGGTCATTTCTACTTTCCGAGCTACCTAGGCTTCATCCCAGGGCGTTGCTCCAACAGATTGAATAGTTAGAGCCTTAGAAGTCAACGCCAGAAGCATAAAATACAATATAAATATAACAGCTTTTCCATCGTATAAAACGAATAAATGCAACCAGTATGAAACATATGGTCACTTCTACTTTCCGAGCAAGCTAGGCTTCACCCTAGGGCGTTGGTCCAACAGATTGAATAGTTAGGGCCTTAGAAGTCAACGCCCGAAGCATAAAATGCAATAACAATACAACAGTGTTTCCACCATATATCAGGAATAATTGCAACCAGTTTGAAAGTGATGGCCAATTCTACGTTCCGGGCAACCTAGGTTTCACTCCAGGGCGTTGCTCCACCAGATCGAATAGTTAGTGCCTTAGAAGGCAACGCCAGAAGCATAAAATACAATATAAATACAACAGTTTTTCCATCGTGTAAAACGAATAATTGCAACCAGTATGAAACTTATGGTCATTTCTACTTTCCGAGCAACCTAGGCTTCACCCTAGGGCGTTGCTCCAACAGATTGAATAGTTAGGACCTTAGAAGTCAACGCCCGAACCATAAAATGCAAGAAAAATACAACAGTGTTTCCATCATATAACAGGAATAGTTGCAACCAGTTTGAAAGTGATGGCCAATTCTACGTTCCGGGCAACCTTGGCTTCGCTCTAGGGCGTTGCTCCACCAGACCGAATAGATAGTGCCTTAGAGGTCAACGCCAGAAGCATAAAATACGATATAAATACAACAGTTTTTCCATCGTATAAAACGAATAATTGCAACCAGTATGAAACTTATGGTCATTTCTACTTTCCGAGCAACCTAGGCTTCACCCTAGGGCGTTGCTCCAACAGATTGAATAGTTAGGACCTTAGAAGTCAACGCCCGAACCATAAAATGCAAGAAAAATACAACAGTGTTTCCATCATATAACAGGAATAGTTGCAACCAGTTTGAAAGTGATGGCCAATTCTACGTTCCGGTCAACCTTGGCTTCGCTCTAGGGCGTTGCTCCACCAGACCGAATAGATAGTGCCTTAGAGGTCAACGCCAGAAGCATAAAATACGATATAAATACAACAGTTTTTCCATCGTATAAAACGAATAATTGCAACCAGTATGAAACTTACGGTCATTTCTACTTTCCGAGCAACCTAGGCTTCACCCTAGGGCGTTGCTCCAACAGATTGAATAGTTAGGACCTTAGAAGTCAACGCCCAAACCATAAAATGCAAGAAAAATACAACAGTGTTTCCATCATATAACAGGAATAGTTGCAACCAGTTTGAAAGTGATGGCCAATTCTACGTTCCGGGCAACCTTGGCTTCGCTCTAGGGCGTTGCTCCACCAGACCGAATAGATAGTGCCTTAGAGGTCAACGCCAGAAGCATAAAATACGATATAAATACAACAGTTTTTCCATCGTATAAAACGAATAATTGCAACCAGTATGAAACTTATGGTCATTTCTACTTTCCGAGCAACCTAGGCTTCACCCTAGGGCGTTGCTCCAACAGATTGAATAGTTAGGGCCTTAGAAGTCAACGCCCGGACCATAAAATGCAAAAAAAATACAGCAGTGTTTCCATCATATAACAGATGTAATTGCAACCAGTTTGAAATTGATGGCCAATTCTACGTTCCGGGCAACCTAGGCATCACTCTATTGCGTTGCTCCACCAGATCGAATAGTTAGTGCCTTAGAAGGCAACGCCAGAAGCATAAAATACAATATAAATACAACAGTTTTTCCATCGTGTAAAACGAATAATTGCAACCAGTATGAAACTTATGGTCATTTCTACTTTCCGAGCAACCTAGGCTTCACCCTAGGGCGTTGCTCCAACAGATTGAATAGTTAGGACCTTAGAAGTCAACGCCCGAACCATAAAATGCAAGAAAAATACAACAGTGTTTCCATCATATAACAGGAATAGTTGCAACCAGTTTGAAAGTGATGGCCAATTCTACGTTCCGGGCAACCTTGGCTTCGCTCTAGGGCGTTGCTCCACCAGACCGAATAGATAGTGCCTTAGAGGTCAACGCCAGAAGCATAAAATACGATATAAATAAAACAGTTTTTCCATCGTATAAAACGAATAATTGCAACCAGTATGAAACTTATGGTCATTTCTACTTTCCGAGCAACCTAGGCTTCAGCCTAGGGCGTTGCTCCAACTGATTGAATAGTTAGGGCCTTAGAAGTCAACGCCCGAACCATAAAATGCAAAAAAAATACAACAGTGTTTCCATCATATGTCAGGAATAATTGCAACCATTTTGAAAGTGATGACCAATTCTACGTTCCGGGCAACCTAGGTTTCACTACAGGGCGTTGCTCCACCAGACCGAATAGTTACGGCCTAAGAAGTCAACGCCAGAAGCATAAAATACGATATAAATACAACAGCTTTTCCAACGTATAAAACGAATAATTGCAACCAGTATGAAACTTATGGTTATTTCTACTTTCCGAGCAAGCTAGGGTTCACCCTAGGGCGTTGCTCCATCAGATTGAATAGTTAGGGCCTTAGAAGTCAACGCCCGAAGCATAAAATGCAATAAAAATACAACAGTGTATCCATCATATAACAGGAATAATTGCAACCAGTTTGAAAGCGATGGCCAATTCTACGTCCCGGTCAACCTAGGCTTCACACTAGGGCGTTGCTCCACCAGATCGAATAGCTAGTGCCTTAGAAGTCAACGCCAGAAGCATAAAATACAATATAAATACAACAGTTTTTCCATCGTATAAAACGAATAACTGCAACCAGTATGAAACTTATGGTCATTTCTACTTTCCGAGCAACCTAGGCTTCACCCTAGGGCGTTGCTCCAACAGATTGAATAGTTAGGACCTTAGAAGTCAACGCCCGAACCATAAAATGCAAAAAAAATACAACAGTGTTTCCATCATATAACAGGAATAATTGCAACCAGTTTGAAAGTGATGGCCAATTCTACGTTCCGGGCAACTTAGGCTTCGCTCTAGAGCGTTGCTCCACCAGATCGAATAGATAGTGCCTTAGAAGTCAACGCCAGAAGCATAAAATACGATATAAATACAACAGTTTTTCCATCGTATAAAACGAATAATTGCAACCAGTATGAAACTTATGGTCATTTCTACTTTCCGAGCAAGCCAGGCTTCACCCTAGGGCGTTGGTCCAACAGATTGAATAGTTAGGGCCTTAGAAGTCAACGCCCGAAGCATAAAATGCAATAAAAATACAACAGTGTATCCATCATATAACAGGAATAATTGCAACCAGTTTGAAAGCGATGTCCAATTCTACGTTCCGGTCTACCTAGTCTTCACTCTAGGGCGTTGCTCCACCAGATCGAATAGTTAGTGCCTTAGAAGTCAACGCCAGAAGCATAAAATACAATATAAATACAACAGTTTTTCCATCGTATAAAACGAATAACTGCAACCAGTATGAAACTTATGGTTATTTCTACTTTGCGAGCAACCTAGGCTTCACCCTACGGCGTTGCTCCAACGGACTGAATAGTTAGGGCCTTAGAAGTCAAGGCCCGAACCATAAAATGCAAGAAAAATACAACAGTGTTTCCATCATATAACAGGAATAGTTGCAACCAGTTTGAAAGTGATGGCCAATTCTACGTTCCGGGCAACCTTGGCTTCGCTCTAGGGCGTTGCTCCACCAGACCGAATAGATAGTGCCTTAGAGGTCAACGCCAGAAGCATAAAATACGATATAAATACAACAGTTTTTCCATCGTATAAAACGAATAATTGCAACCAGTATGAAACTTATGGTCATTTCTACTTTCCGAGCAACCTAGGCTTCACCCTAGGGCGTTGCTCCAACAGATTGAATAGTTAGGACCTTAGAAGTCAACGCCCGAACCATAAAATGCAAGAAAAATACAACAGTGTTTCCATCATATAACAGGAATAGTTGCAACCAGTTTGAAAGTGATGGCCAATTCTACGTTCCGGGCAACCTAGGCTTCGCTCTAGGGCGTTGCTCCACCAGATCGAATAGATAGTGCCTTAGAGGTCAACGCCAGAAGCATAAAATACGATATAAATACAACAGCTTTTCCATCGTATAAAACGAATAATTGCAACCAGTATGAAACTTATGGTTATTTCTACTTTCCCAGCAAGCTAGGCTTCACCCTAGGGCGTTGCTCCATCAGATTGAATAGTTAGGGCCTTAGAAGTCAACGCCCGAAGCATAAAATGCAATAAAAATACAACAGTGTATCCATCATATAACAGGAATAATTGCAACCAGTTTGAAAGCGATGGCCAATTCTACGTTCCGGTCAACCTAGGCTTCACTCTAGGGCGTTGCTCCACCAGATCGAATAGCTAGTGCCTTAGAAGTCAACGCCAGAAGCATAAAATACAATATAAATACAACAGTTTTTCCATCGTATAAAACGAATAACTGCAACCAGTATGAAACTTATGGTCATTTCTACTTTCCGAGCAACCTAGGCTTCACCCTAGGGCGTTGCTCCAACAGATTGAATAGTTAGGACCTTAGAAGTCAACGCCCGAACCATAAAATGCAAAAAAAATACAACAGTGTTTCCATCATATAACAGGAATAATTGCAACCAGTTTGAAAGCGATGGCCAATTCTACGTTCCGGGCAACCTAGGCTTCACTCTAGGGCGTTGCTCCACCAGATCGAATAGCTAGTGCCTTAGAAGTCAACGCCAGAAGCATAAAATACAATATAAATACAACAGTTTTTCCATCGTATAAAACGAATAACTGCAACCAGTATGAAACTTATGGTCATTTCTACTTTCCGAGCAACCTAGGCTTCACCCTAGGGCGTTGCTCCAACAGATTGAATAGTTAGGACCTTAGAAGTCAACGCCCGAACCATAAAATGCAAAAAAAATACAACAGTGTTTCCATCATATAAGAGGTATAATTGCAACCAGTTTGAAATTGATGGCCAATTCTACGTTCCGGGCAACCTAGGCATCACTCTATTGCGTTGCTCCACCAGATCGAATAGTTAATGCCTTAGAAGTCAACGCCAGAAGCATAAAATACAATATAAATACAACAGTTTTTCCATCGTATAAAACGAATAATTGCAGCCAGTATAAAACTTATGGACATTTCTACTTTCCGAGCAACATAGGCTTCACCCTAGGGCGTCGCTCCAACAGATTGAATAGTTAGGGCCTTGGAAGTCAACGCCCGAACCATAAAATGCAAAAAGAATACAACAGTGTTTCCATCATATATCAGGAATAGTTGCAACCAGTTTCATAGTGATGGCCAATTCTACGTTCCGGGCAACCTAGGTTTCACTACAGGGCGTTGCTCCTCCAGACCGAATAGTTACGGCCTAAGAAGTCAACGCCAGAAGCATAAAATACAATATAAATACAACAGTTCTTCCATCGTATAAAACGAATAATTGCAACCAGTTTGAAAGTGATGGCCAATTCTACCTTCCAGGCAACCTAGGCTTCACTCTACGGCGTTGTTCCACTAGATCGTATAGTTAGTGCCTTAGAAGTCAACGCCAGAAGCATAAAATACAATATAAATACAACAGCTTTTCCATCGTATAAAACGAATAATTGCAACCAGTATGAAACTTATGGTCATTTCTACTTTCCGAGCAACCTGTGCTTCACCCTAGGGCGTTGCTTCAACAGATTGAATAGTTAGGGTCTTAGAAGTCAACGCCCGAACCATAATATGCAAAAAAAATACAACAGTGTTTCCATCATATAACAGGAATAATTGCAACCAGTTTGAAAGTGATGGCCAATTCTACGTTCCGGGCAACCTAGGTTTCACTAGAGGGCGTTGCTCCACCAGACCGAATAGTTACGGCCCAGGAAGTCAACGCCAGAAGCATAAAATACGATATAAATACAACAGCTTTTCCACCGTATAAAACGAATAATTGCAACCAGTATGAAACTTATGGTCATTTCTACTTTCCGAGCAAGCTAGGCTTCACCCTAGGGCGTTGCTCCAACAGATTGAATGGTTAGGACCTTAGAAGTCAACGCCCGAAGCATAAAATGCAATAAAACTACAACAGTGTATCCATCATATAACAGGAATAATTGCAACCAGTTTGAAAGTGATGGCCAATTCTACGTTCCGGGCAACCTAGGCTTCACTCTAGGGCGTTGCTCCACCAGATCGAATAGTTAGTGCCTTAGAAGTCAACGCCAGAAGCATAAAATACAATATAAATACAACAGTTTTTCCATCGTGTAAAACGAATAATTGCAACCAGTATGAAACTTATGGTCATTTCTACTTTCCGAGCAACCTAGGCTTCACCCTAGGGCGTTGCTCCAACAGATTGAATAGTTAGGACCTTAGAAGTCAACGCCCGAACCATAAAATGCAAGAAAAATACAACAGTGTTTCCATCATATAACAGGAATAGTTGCAACCAGTTTGAAAGTGATGGCCAATTCTACGTTCCGGGCAACCTTGGCTTCGCTCTAGGGCGTTGCTCCACCAGACCGAATAGATAGTGCCTTAGAGGTCAACGCCAGAGGCATAAAATACGATATAAATACAACAGTTTTTCCATCGTATAAAACGAATAATTGCAACCAGTATGAAACTTATGGTCATTTCTACTTTCCGAGCAACCTAGGCTTCACCCTAGGGCGTTGCTCCAACAGATTGAATAGTTAGGACCTTAGAAGTCAACGCCCGAACCATAAAATGCAAGAATAATACAACAGTGTTTCCATCATATAACAGGAATAGTTGCAACCAGTTTGAAAGTGATGGCCAATTCTACGTTCCGGGCAACCTAGGCTTCGCTCTAGGGCGTTGCTCCACCAGATCGAATAGATAGTGCCTTAGAGGTCAACGCCAGAAGCATAAAATACGATATAAATACAACAGTTTTTCCATGGTATAAAACGAATAATTGCAACCAGTATGAAACTTATGGTCATTTCTACTTTCCGAGCAACCTAGGCTTCACCCTAGGGCGTTGCTCCAACAGATTGAATAGTTAGGGCCTTAGAAGTCAACGCCCGAACCATAAAATGCAAAAAAAATACAACAGTGTTTCCATCATATATCAGGAATAATTGCAACCAGTTTGACAGTGATGACCAATTCTACGTTCCGGGCAACCTAGGTTTCACTCCAGGGCGTTGCTCCACCAGACCGAATAGTTACGGCCTAAGAAGTCAACGCCAGAAGCATAAAATACGATATAAATACAACAGCTTTTCCAACGTATAAAACGAATAATTGCAACCAGTATGAAACTTATGGTTATTTCTACTTTCCGAGCAAGCTAGGGTTCACCCTAGGGCGTTGCTCCATCAGATTGAATAGTTAGGGCCTTAGAAGTCAACGCCCGAAGCATAAAATGCAATAAAAATACAACAGTGTATCCATCATATAACAGGAATAATTGCAACCAGTTTGAAAGCGATGGCCAATTCTACGTCCCGGTCAACCTAGGCTTCACACTAGGGCGTTGCTCCACCAGATCGAATAGCTAGTGCCTTAGAAGTCAACGCCAGAAGCATAAAATACAATATAAATACAACAGTTTTTCCATCGTATAAAACGAATAACTGCAACCAGTATGAAACTTATGGTCATTTCTACTTTCCGAGCAACCTAGGCTTCACCCTAGGGCGTTGCTCCAACAGATTGAATAGTTAGGACCTTAGAAGTCAACGCCCGAACCATAAAATGCAAAAAAAATACAACAGTGTTTCCATCATATAACAGGAATAATTGCAACCAGTTTGAAAGTGATGGCCAATTCTACGTTCCGGGCAACCTAGGCTTCGCTCTAGGGCGTTGCTCCACCAGATCGAATAGATAGTGCCCTAGAAGTCAACGCCAGAAGCATAAAATACGATACAAGTACAACAGTCTTTCCATCGTATAAAACGAATAATTGCAACCAGTATGAAACTTATGGTCATTTCAACTTTCCGAGCAACCTAGGCTTCACCCTACGGCGTTGCTCCAACGGACTGAATAGTTAGGGCCTTAGAAGTCAACGCCCGAACCATAAAATGCAAAAAAAATACAGCAGTGTTTCCATCATATAAGAGGTATAATTGCAACCAGTTTGAAATTGATGGCCAATTCTACGTTCCGGGCAACCTAGGCATCACTCTATTGCGTTGCTCCACCAGATCGAATAGTTAGTGCCTTAGAAGTCAACGCCAGAAGCATAAAATACAATATAAATACAACAGTTTTTCCATCGTATAAAACGAATAATTGCAGCCAGTATGAAACTTATGGACATTTCTACTTTCCGAGCAACATAGGCTTCACCCTAGGGCGTCGCTCCAACAGATTGAATAGTTAGGGCCTTAGAAGTCAACGCCCGAACCATAAAATGCAAAAAGAATACAACAGTGTTTCCATCATATATCAGGAATAGTTGCAACCAGTTTCATAGTGATGGCCAATTCTACGTTCCGGGCAACCTAGGTTTCACTACAGGGCGTTGCTCCTCCAGACCGAATAGTTACGGCCTAAGAAGTCAACGCCAGAAGCATAAAATACGATATAAATGCAACAGCTTTTCCATCGTATAAAACGAATAATTGCAACCAGTATGAAACTTATGGTCATTTCTACTTTCCGAGCAAGCTGGGCTTCACCCTAGGGCGTTGCTCCAACAGATTGAATAGTTAGGGCCTTAGAAGTCAACGCCCGAAGCATAAAATACAATATAAATACAAGAGTTTTTCCATCGTATAAAACGAATAATTGCAACAAGTGTGAAACTTATGCTCATTTCTACTTTCCGAGCAAGCTAGGCTTCACCCTAGGGCGTTGGCCCAACAGATTGAATAGTTAGGGCCTTAGAAGTCAACGCCCGAAGCATAAAATGCAATAACAATACAACAGTGTTTCTATCATATAACAGGAATAGTTGCAACCAGTTTGAAAGAGATGGCCAATTCTACGTTCCGGGCAACATTGGCTTCGCTCTAGGGCGTTGCTCCACCAGATCGAATAGATAGTGCCTTAGAGGTCAACGCCAGAAGCATAAAATACGATATAAATACAACAGTTTTTCCATCGTATAAAACGAATAATTGCAACCAGTATGAAACTTATGGTCATTTCTACTTTCCGAGCAACCTAGGTTTCACTACAGGGCGTTGCTCCTCCAGACCGAATAGTTACGGCCTAAGAAGTCAACGCCAGAAGCATAAAATACAATATAAATACAACAGTTCTTCCATCGTATAAAACGAATAATTGCAACCAGTTTGAAAGTGATGGCCAATTCTACCTTCCAGGCAACCTAGGCTTCACTCTAGGGCGTCGCTCCACAAGATCGAATAGTTAGTGCCTTAGAAGTCAACGCCAGAAGCATAAAATACAATATAAATACAACAGTTTTTCCATCGTATAAAACGAATAACTGCAACCAGTATGAAACTTATGGTCATTTCTACTTTCCGAGCTACCTAGGCTTCACCCTAGGGCGTTGCTCCAACAGATTGAATGGTTAGGACCTTAGAAGTCAACGCCCGAAGCATAAAATGCAATAAAACTACAACAGTGTATCCATCATATAACAGGAATAATTGCAACCAGTTTGAAAGTGATGGCCAATTCTACGTTCCGGGCAACCTAGGCTTCACTCTAGGGCGTTGCTCCACCAGATCGAATAGTTAGTGCCTTAGAAGTCAACGCCAGAAGCATAAAATACAATATAAATACAACAGTTTTTCCATCGTGTAAAACGAATAATTGCAACCAGTATGAAACTTATGGTCATTTCTACTTTCCGAGCAACCTAGGCTTCACCCTAGGGCGTTGCTCCAACAGATTGAATAGTTAGGACCTTAGAAGTCAACGCCCGAACCATAAAATGCAAGAAAAATACAACAGTGTTTCCATCATATAACAGGAATAGTTGCAACCAGTTTGAAAGTGATGGCCAATTCTACGTTCCGGGCAACCTTGGCTTCGCTCTAGGGCGTTGCTCCACCAGACCGAATAGATAGTGCCTTAGAGGTCAACGCCAGAGGCATAAAATACGATATAAATACAACAGTTTTTCCATCGTATAAAACGAATAATTGCAACCAGTATGAAACTTATGGTCATTTCTACTTTCCGAGCAACCTAGGCTTCACCCTAGGGCGTTGCTCCAACAGATTGAATAGTTAGGACCTTAGAAGTCAACGCCCGAGCCATAAAATGCAAGAATAATACAACAGTGTTTCCATCATATAACAGGAATAGTTGCAACCAGTTTGAAAGTGATGGCCAATTCTACGTTCCGGGCAACCTAGGTTTCACTCCAGGGCGTTGCTCCACCAGACCGAATAGTTACGGCCTAAGAAGTCAACGCCAGAAGCATAAAATACGATATAAATACAACAGCTTTTCCATCGTATAAAACGAATAATTGCAACCAGTATGAAACTTATGGTTATTTCTACTTTCCGAGCAAGCTAGGGTTCACCCTAGGGCGTTGCTCCATCAGATTGAATAGTTAGGGCCTTAGAAGTCAACGCCCGAAGCATAAAATGCAATAAAAATACAACAGTGTATCCATCATATAACAGGAATAATTGCAACCAGTTTGAAAGCGATGGCCAATTCTACGTCCCGGTCAACCTAGGCTTCACACTAGGGCGTTGCTCCACCAGATCGAATAGCTAGTGCCTTAGAAGTCAACGCCAGAAGCATAAAATACAATATAAATACAACAGTTTTTCCATCGTATAAAACGAATAACTGCAACCAGTATGAAACTTATGGTCATTTCTACTTTCCGAGCAACCTAGGCTTCACCCTAGGGCGTTGCTCCAACAGATTGAATAGTTAGGACCTTAGAAGTCAACGCCCGAACCATAAAATGCAAAAAAAATACAACAGTGTTTCCATCATATAACAGGAATAATTGCAACCAGTTTGAAAGTGATGGCCAATTCTACGTTCCGGGCAACCTAGGCTTCGCTCTAGGGCGTTGCTCCACCAGATCGAATAGATAGTGCCCTAGAAGTCAACGCCAGAAGCATAAAATACGATACAAGTACAACAGTCTTTCCATCGTATAAAACGAATAATTGCAACCAGTATGAAACTTATGGTCATTTCTACTTTCCGAGCAACCTAGGCTTCACCCTAGGGCGTTGCTCCAACAGATTGAATGGTTAGGACCTTAGAAGTCAACGCCCGAAGCATAAAATGCAATAAAACTACAACAGTGTATCCATCATATAACAGGAATAATTGCAACCAGTTTGAAAGTGATGGCCAATTCTACGTTCCGGGCAACCTAGGCTTCACTCTAGGGCGTTGCTCCACCAGATCGAATAGTTAGTGCCTTAGAAGTCAACGCCAGAAGCATAAAATACAATATAAATACAACAGTTTTTCCATCGTGTAAAACGAATAATTGCAACCAGTATGAAACTTATGGTCATTTCTACTTTCCGAGCAACCTAGGCTTCACCCTAGGGCGTTGCTCCAACAGATTGAATAGTTAGGACCTTAGAAGTCAACGCCCGAACCATAAAATGCAAGAAAAATACAACAGTGTTTCCATCATATAACAGGAATAGTTGCAACCAGTTTGAAAGTGATGGCCAATTCTACGTTCCGGGCAACCTTGGCTTCGCTCTAGGGCGTTGCTCCACCAGACCGAATAGATAGTGCCTTAGAGGTCAACGCCAGAGGCATAAAATACGATATAAATACAACAGTTTTTCCATCGTATAAAACGAATAATTGCAACCAGTATGAAACTTATGGTCATTTCTACTTTCCGAGCAACCTAGGCTTCACCCTAGGGCGTTGCTCCAACAGATTGAATAGTTAGGACCTTAGAAGTCAACGCCCGAACCATAAAATGCAAGAATAATACAACAGTGTTTCCATCATATAACAGGAATAGTTGCAACCAGTTTGAAAGTGATGGCCAATTCTACGTTCCGGGCAACCTAGGCTTCGCTCTAGGGCGTTGCTCCACCAGATCGAATAGATAGTGCCTTAGAGGTCAACGCCAGAAGCATAAAATACGATATAAATACAACAGTTTTTCCATGGTATAAAACGAATAATTGCAACCAGTATGAAACTTATGGTCATTTCTACTTTCCGAGCAACCTAGGCTTCACCCTAGGGCGTTGCTCCAACAGATTGAATAGTTAGGGCCTTAGAAGTCAACGCCCGAACCATAAAATGCAAAAAAAATACAACAGTGTTTCCATCATATATCAGGAATAATTGCAACCAGTTTGACAGTGATGACCAATTCTACGTTCCGGGCAACCTAGGTTTCACTCCAGGGCGTTGCTCCACCAGACCGAATAGTTACGGCCTAAGAAGTCAACGCCAGAAGCATAAAATACGATATAAATACAACAGCTTTTCCAACGTATAAAACGAATAATTGCAACCAGTATGAAACTTATGGTTATTTCTACTTTCCGAGCAAGCTAGGGTTCACCCTAGGGCGTTGCTCCATCAGATTGAATAGTTAGGGCCTTAGAAGTCAACGCCCGAAGCATAAAATGCAATAAAAATACAACAGTGTATCCATCATATAACAGGAATAATTGCAACCAGTTTGAAAGCGATGGCCAATTCTACGTCCCGGTCAACCTAGGCTTCACACTAGGGCGTTGCTCCACCAGATCGAATAGCTAGTGCCTTAGAAGTCAACGCCAGAAGCATAAAATACAATATAAATACAACAGTTTTTCCATCGTATAAAACGAATAACTGCAACCAGTATGAAACTTATGGTCATTTCTACTTTCCGAGCAACCTAGGCTTCACCCTAGGGCGTTGCTCCAACAGATTGAATAGTTAGGACCTTAGAAGTCAACGCCCGAACCATAAAATGCAAAAAAAATACAACAGTGTTTCCATCATATAACAGGAATAATTGCAACCAGTTTGAAAGTGATGGCCAATTCTACGTTCCGGGCAACCTAGGCTTCGCTCTAGGGCGTTGCTCCACCAGATCGAATAGATAGTGCCCTAGAAGTCAACGCCAGAAGCATAAAATACGATACAAGTACAACAGTCTTTCCATCGTATAAAACGAATAATTGCAACCAGTATGAAACTTATGGTCATTTCAACTTTCCGAGCAACCTAGGCTTCACCCTACGGCGTTGCTCCAACGGACTGAATAGTTAGGGCCTTAGAAGTCAACGCCCGAACCATAAAATGCAAAAAAAATACAGCAGTGTTTCCATCATATAAGAGGTATAATTGCAACCAGTTTGAAATTGATGGCCAATTCTACGTTCCGGGCAACCTAGGCATCACTCTATTGCGTTGCTCCACCAGATCGAATAGTTAGTGCCTTAGAAGTCAACGCCAGAAGCATAAAATACAATATAAATACAACAGTTTTTCCATCGTATAAAACGAATAATTGCAGCCAGTATGAAACTTATGGACATTTCTACTTTCCGAGCAACATAGGCTTCACCCTAGGGCGTCGCTCCAACAGATTGAATAGTTAGGGCCTTAGAAGTCAACGCCCGAACCATAAAATGCAAAAAGAATACAACAGTGTTTCCATCATATATCAGGAATAGTTGCAACCAGTTTCATAGTGATGGCCAATTCTACGTTCCGGGCAACCTAGGTTTCACTACAGGGCGTTGCTCCTCCAGACCGAATAGTTACGGCCTAAGAAGTCAACGCCAGAAGCATAAAATACGATATAAATGCAACAGCTTTTCCATCGTATAAAACGAATAATTGCAACCAGTATGAAACTTATGGTCATTTCTACTTTCCGAGCAAGCTGGGCTTCACCCTAGGGCGTTGCTCCAACAGATTGAATAGTTAGGGCCTTAGAAGTCAACGCCCGAAGCATAAAATACAATATAAATACAAGAGTTTTTCCATCGTATAAAACGAATAATTGCAACAAGT
The DNA here is from genome assembly GCF_051401765.1 of Calliopsis andreniformis. Lineage (NCBI taxonomy): Eukaryota > Metazoa > Arthropoda > Insecta > Hymenoptera > Andrenidae > Calliopsis > Calliopsis andreniformis. The sequence continues at coordinate 2,678,112 of NW_027480460.1, read as the reverse complement.
GTGAAACTTATGCTCATTTCTACTTTCCGAGCAAGCTAGGCTTCACCCTAGGGCGTTGGCCCAACAGATTGAATAGTTAGGGCCTTAGAAGTCAACGCCCGAAGCATAAAATGCAATAACAATACAACAGTGTTTCTATCATATAACAGGAATAGTTGCAACCAGTTTGAAAGAGATGGCCAATTCTACGTTCCGGGCAACATTGGCTTCGCTCTAGGGCGTTGCTCCACCAGATCGAATAGATAGTGCCTTAGAGGTCAACGCCAGAAGCATAAAATACGATATAAATACAACAGTTCTTCCATCGTATAAAACGAATAATTGCAACCAGTATGAAACTTATGGTCATTTCTACTTTCCGAGCAACCTAGGCTTCACCCTAGGGCGTTGCTCCAACAGATTGAATAGTTAGGACCTTAGAAGTCAACGCCCGAACCATAAAATGCAAGAAAAATACAACAGTGTTTCCATCATATAACAGGAATAGTTGCAACCAGTTTGAACGTGATGGCCAATTCTACGTTCCGGGCAACCTAGGCTTCGCTCTAGGGCGTTGCTCCACCAGATCGAATAGATAGTGCCTTAGAGGTCAACGCCAGAAGCATAAAATACGATATAAATACAACAGCTTTTCCATCGTATAAAACGAATAATTGCAACCAGTATGAAACTTATGGTTATTTCTACTTTCCCAGCAAGCTAGGCTTCACCCTAGGGCGTTGCTCCATCAGATTGAATAGTTAGGGCCTTAGAAGTCAACGCCCGAAGCATAAAATGCAATAAAAATACAACAGTGTATCCATCATATAACAGGAATAATTGCAACCAGTTTGAAAGCGATGGCCAATTCTACGTTCCGGTCAACCTAGGCTTCACTCTAGGGCGTTGCTCCACCAGATCGAATAGCTAGTGCCTTAGAAGTCAACGCCAGAAGCATAAAATACAATATAAATACAACAGTTTTTCCATCGTATAAAACGAATAACTGCAACCAGTATGAAACTTATGGTCATTTCTACTTTCCGAGCAACCTAGGCTTCACCCTAGGGCGTTGCTCCAACAGATTGAATAGTTAGGACCTTAGAAGTCAACGCCCGAACCATAAAATGCAAAAAAAATACAACAGTGTTTCCATCATATAACAGGAATAATTGCAACCAGTTTGAAAGCGATGGCCAATTCTACGTTCCGGGCAACCTAGGCTTCACTCTAGGGCGTTGCTCCACCAGATCGAATAGCTAGTGCCTTAGAAGTCAACGCCAGAAGCATAAAATACAATATAAATACAACAGTTCTTCCATCGTATAAAACGAATAATTGCAACCAGTTTGAAAGTGATGGCCAATTCTACCTTCCAGGCAACCTAGGCTTCACTCTACGGCGTTGTTCCACTAGATCGTATAGTTAGTGCCTTAGAAGTCAACGCCAGAAGCATAAAATACAATATAAATACAACAGCTTTTCCATCGTATAAAACGAATAATTGCAACCAGTATGAAACTTATGGTCATTTCTACTTTCCGAGCAACCTAGGCTTCACCCTAGGGCGTTGCTCCAACAGATTGAATGGTTAGGACCTTAGAAGTCAACGCCCGAAGCATAAAATGCAATAAAACTACAACAGTGTATCCATCATATAACAGGAATAATTGCAACCAGTTTGAAAGTGATGGCCAATTCTACGTTCCGGGCAACCTAGGCTTCACTCTAGGGCGTTGCTCCACCAGATCGAATAGTTAGTGCCTTAGAAGTCAACGCCAGAAGCATAAAATACAATATAAATACAACAGTTTTTCCATCGTGTAAAACGAATAATTGCAACCAGTATGAAACTTATGGTCATTTCTACTTTCCGAGCAACCTAGGCTTCACCCTAGGGCGTTGCTCCAACAGATTGAATAGTTAGGACCTTAGAAGTCAACGCCCGAACCATAAAATGCAAGAAAAATACAACAGTGTTTCCATCATATAACAGGAATAGTTGCAACCAGTTTGAAAGTGATGGCCAATTCTACGTTCCGGGCAACCTTGGCTTCGCTCTAGGGCGTTGCTCCACCAGACCGAATAGATAGTGCCTTAGAGGTCAACGCCAGAGGCATAAAATACGATATAAATACAACAGTTTTTCCATCGTATAAAACGAATAATTGCAACCAGTATGAAACTTATGGTCATTTCTACTTTCCGAGCAACCTAGGCTTCACCCTAGGGCGTTGCTCCAACAGATTGAATAGTTAGGACCTTAGAAGTCAACGCCCGAACCATAAAATGCAAGAATAATACAACAGTGTTTCCATCATATAACAGGAATAGTTGCAACCAGTTTGAAAGTGATGGCCAATTCTACGTTCCGGGCAACCTAGGTTTCACTCCAGGGCGTTGCTCCACCAGACCGAATAGTTACGGCCTAAGAAGTCAACGCCAGAAGCATAAAATACGATATAAATACAACAGCTTTTCCATCGTATAAAACGAATAATTGCAACCAGTATGAAACTTATGGTTATTTCTACTTTCCGAGCAAGCTAGGGTTCACCCTAGGGCGTTGCACCATCAGATTGAATAGTTAGGGCCTTAGAAGTCAACGCCCGAAGCATAAAATGCAATAAAAATACAACAGTGTATCCATCATATAACAGGAATAATTGCAACCAGTTTGAAAGCGATGGCCAATTCTACGTCCCGGTCAACCTAGGCTTCACACTAGGGCGTTGCTCCACCAGATCGAATAGCTAGTGCCTTAGAAGTCAACGCCAGAAGCATAAAATACAATATAAATACAACAGTTTTTCCATCGTATAAAACGAATAACTGCAACCAGTATGAAACTTATGGTCATTTCTACTTTCCGAGCAACCTAGGCTTCACCCTAGGGCGTTGCTCCAACAGATTGAATAGTTAGGACCTTAGAAGTCAACGCCCGAACCATAAAATGCAAAAAAAATACAACAGTGTTTCCATCATATAACAGGAATAATTGCAACCAGTTTGAAAGTGATGGCCAATTCTACGTTCCGGGCAACCTAGGCTTCGCTCTAGGGCGTTGCTCCACCAGATCGAATAGATAGTGCCCTAGAAGTCAACGCCAGAAGCATAAAATACGGTACAAGTACAACAGTCTTTCCATCGTATAAAACGAATAATTGCAACCAGTATGAAACTTATGGTCATTTCAACTTTCCGAGCAACCTAGGCTTCACCCTACGGCGTTGCTCCAACGGACTGAATAGTTAGGGCCTTAGAAGTCAACGCCCGAACCATAAAATGCAAAAAAAATACAGCAGTGTTTCCATCATATAAGAGGTATAATTGCAACCAGTTTGAAATTGATGGCCAATTCTACGTTCCGGGCAACCTAGGCATCACTCTATTGCGTTGCTCCACCAGATCGAATAGTTAGTGCCTTAGAAGTCAACGCCAGAAGCATAAAATACAATATAAATACAACAGTTTTTCCATCGTATAAAACGAATAATTGCAGCCAGTATGAAACTTATGGACATTTCTACTTTCCGAGCAACATAGGCTTCACCCTAGGGCGTCGCTCCAACAGATTGAATAGTTAGGGCCTTAGAAGTCAACGCCCGAACCATAAAATGCAAAAAGAATACAACAGTGTTTCCATCATATATCAGGAATAGTTGCAACCAGTTTCATAGTGATGGCCAATTCTACGTTCCGGGCAACCTAGGTTTCACTACAGGGCGTTGCTCCTCCAGACCGAATAGTTACGGCCTAAGAAGTCAACGCCAGAAGCATAAAATACGATATAAATGCAACAGCTTTTCCATCGTATAAAACGAATAATTGCAACCAGTATGAAACTTATGGTCATTTCTACTTTCCGAGCAAGCTGGGCTTCACCCTAGGGCGTTGCTCCAACAGATTGAATAGTTAGGGCCTTAGAAGTCAACGCCCGAAGCATAAAATACAATATAAATACAAGAGTTTTTCCATCGTATAAAACGAATAATTGCAACAAGTGTGAAACTTATGCTCATTTCTACTTTCCGAGCAAGCTAGGCTTCACCCTAGGGCGTTGGCCCAACAGATTGAATAGTTAGGGCCTTAGAAGTCAACGCCCGAAGCATAAAATGCAATAACAATACAACAGTGTTTCTATCATATAACAGGAATAGTTGCAACCAGTTTGAAAGAGATGGCCAATTCTACGTTCCGGGCAACATTGGCTTCGCTCTAGGGCGTTGCTCCACCAGATCGAATAGATAGTGCCTTAGAGGTCAACGCCAGAAGCATAAAATACGATATAAATACAACAGTTTTTCCATCGTATAAAACGAATAATTGCAACCAGTATGAAACTTATGGTCATTTCTACTTTCCGAGCAACCTAGGCTTCACCCTAGGGCGTTGCTCCAACAGATTGAATAGTTAGGACCTTAGAAGTCAACGCCCGAACCATAAAATGCAAGAAAAATACAACAGTGTTTCCATCATATAACAGGAATAGTTGCAACCAGTTTGAAAGTGATGGCCAATTCTACGTTCCGGGCAACCTAGGCTTCGCTCTAGGGCGTTGCTCCACCAGATCGAATAGATAGTGCCTTAGAGGTCAACGCCAGAAGCATAAAATACGATATAAATACAACAGTTTTTCCATCGTGTAAAACGAATAATTGCAACCAGTATGAAACTTATGGTCATTTCTACTTTCCGAGCAACCTAGGCTTCACCCTAGGGCGTTGCTCCAACAGATTGAATAGTTAGGGCCTTAGAAGTCAACGCCCGAACCATAAAATGCAAAAAAAATACAACAGTGTTTCCATCATATATCAGGAATAATTGCAACCAGTTTGACAGTGATGACCAATTCTACGTTCCGGGCAACCTAGGTTTCACTCCAGGGCGTTGCTCCACCAGACCGAATAGTTACGGCCTAAGAAGTCAACGCCAGAAGCATAAAATACGATATAAATACAACAGCTTTTCCATCGTATAAAACGAATAATTGCAACCAGTATGAAACTTATGGTTATTTCTACTTTCCGAGCAAGCTAGGCTTCACCCTAGGGCGTTGCTCCATCAGATTGAATAGTTAGGGCCTTAGAAGTCAACGCCCGAAGCATAAAATGCAATAAAAATACAACAGTGTATCCATCATATAACAGGAATAATTGCAACCAGTTTGAAAGCGATGGCCAATTCTACGTTCCGGTCAACCTAGGCTTCACTCTAGGGCGTTGCTCCACCAGATCGAATAGCTATTGCCTTAGAAGTCAACGCCAGAAGCATAAAATACAATATAAATACAACAGTTTTTCCATCGTATAAAACGAATAACTGCAACCAGTATGAAACTTATGGTCATTTCTACTTTCCGAGCAACCTAGGCTTCACCCTAGGGCGTTGCTCCAACAGATTGAATAGTTAGGACCTTAGAAGTCAACGCCCGAACCATAAAATGCAAAAAAAATACAACAGTGTTTCCATCATATAACAGGAATAATTGCAACCAGTTTGAAAGTGATGGCCAATTCTACGTTCCGGGCAACCTAGGCTTCACTCTAGGGCGTTGCTCCACCAGATCGAATAGTTAGTGCCTTAGAAGTCAACGCCAGAAGCATAAAATACAGTATAAATACAACAGTTTGTCCATCGTATAAAACGAATAATTGCAACCAGTATGAAACTTATGGTCATTTCAACTTTCCGAGCAACCTAGGCTTCACCCTAGGGCGTTGCTCCAACGGATTGAATAGTTAGGGCCTTAGAAGTCAACGCCTGAACCATAAAATGCAAAAAAAATACAGCAGTATTTCCATCATATAACAGATATAATTGCAACCAGTTTGAAATTGATGGCCAATTCTACGTTCCGGGCAACCTAGGCATCACTCTATTGCGTTGCTCCACCAGATCGAATAGTTAGTGCCTTAGAAGTCAACGCCAGAAGCATAAAATACAATATAAATACAACAGTTTTTCCATCGTATAAAACGAATAATTGCAACCAGTATGAAACTTATGGTCATTTCTACTTTCCGAGCAACCTAGGCTTCACCCTAGGGCGTTGCTCCAACGGATTGAATAGTTAGGGCCTTAGAAGTCAACGCCCGAATCATGAAATGCAAAAAAAATACAGCAGTGTTTCCATCATATAAGAGGTATAATTGCAACCAGTTTGAAATTGATGGCCAATTCTACGTTCCGGGCAACACAGGCAACACTCTATTGCGTTGCTCCACCAGATCGAATAGTTAGTGCCTTAGAAGTCAACGCCAGAAGCATAAAATACAATATAAATACAACAGATTTTCCATCGTATAAAACGAATAATTGCAAACAGTATGAAACTTATGGACATTTCTACTTTCCGAGCAACATAGGCATCACCCTAGGTCGTCGCTCCAACAGGTTGAATAGTTAGGGCCTTAGAAGTCAACGCCCGAACCATAAAATGCAAAAAGAATACAACAGTGTTTCCATCATATATCATGAATAGTTGCAACCAGTTTCATAGTGATGGCCAATTCTACGTTCCGGGCAACCTAGGTTTCACTACAGGGCGTTGCTCCACCAGACCGAATAGTTACGGCCTAAGAAGTCAACGCCAGAAGCATAAAATACGATATAAATACAACAGCGTTTCCATCGTATAGAACGAATAATTGCAAGCAGTGTGAAAGTTATGGACATTTCTACATTCCGAGCAACCTAGGCTTCACTCTAGGGCGTTGCTCCACCAGATCGAATAGTTAGGTCCTTAGAAGTAAACGCCAGAAGCATAAAATACGATATAAATACAACAGCTTTTCCATCGTATAAAAGGATTAATTGCAAACAGTGTGAAAGTAATGGTCATTTCTACGTTCCGGGCAAGCTAGGCTTCACCCTAGGCCGTTGTTCCACCAGATCGAATAGCTAGGGCCTAAGAAGTCAACGCCCGAACCATAAAATGCAAAAAAAATACAACAGTGTTTCCATCATATATCAGGAATAATTGCAACCAGTTTGACAGTGATGACCAATTCTACGTTCCGGGCAACCTAGGTTTCACTCCAGGGCGTTGCTCCACCAGACCGAATAGTTACGGCCTAAGAAGTCAACGCCAGAAGCATAAAATACGATATAAATACAACAGCTTTTCCATCGTATAAAACGAATAATTGCAACCAGTATGAAACTTATGGTTATTTCTACTTTCCGAGCAAGCTAGGCTTCACCCTAGGGCGTTGCTCCATCAGATTGAATAGTTAGGGCCTTAGAAGTCAACGCCCGAAGCATAAAATGCAATAAAAATACAACAGTGTATCCATCATATAACAGGAATAATTGCAACCAGTTTGAAAGCGATGGCCAATTCTACGTTCCGGTCAACCTAGGCTTCACTCTAGGGCGTTGCTCCACCAGATCGAATAGCTAGTGCCTTAGAAGACAACGCCAGAAGCATAAAATACAATATAAATACAACAGTTTTTCCATCGTATAAAACGAATAACTGCAACCAGTATGAAACTTATGGTCATATCTACTTTCCGAGCAACCTAGGCTTCACCCTAGGGCGTTGCTCCAACAGATTGAATAGTTAGGACCTTAGAAGTCAACGCCCGAACCATAAAATGCAAAAAAAATACAACAGTGTTTCCATCATATAACAGGAATAATTGCAACCAGTTTGAAAGTGATGGCCAATTCTACGTTCCGGGCAACCTAGGCTTCGCTCTAGGGCGTTGCTCCACCAGATCGAATAGATAGTGCCCTAGAAGTCAACGCCAGAAGCATAAAATACGATATAAGTACAACAGTCTTTCCATCGTATAAAACGAATAATTGCAACCAGTATGAAACTTATGGTCATTTCAACTTTCCGAGCAACCTAGGCTTCACCCTACGGCGTTGCTCCAACGGACTGAATAGTTAGGGCCTTAGAAGTCAACGCCCGAACCATAAAATGCAAAAAAAATACAGCAGTGTTTCCATCATATAACAGGAATAGTTGCAACCAGTTTGAAAGTGATGGCCAATTCTACGTTCCGGGCAACCTAGGCTTCGCTCTAGGGCGTTGCTCCACCACATCGAATAGATAGTGCCTTAGAGGTCAACGCCAGAAGCATAAAATACGATATAAATACAACAGTTTTTCCATCGTATAAAACGAATAATTGCAACCAGTATGAAACTTATGGTCATTTCTACTTTCCGAGCAACCTAGGCTTCACCCTGGGGCGTTGCTCCAACAGATTGAATAGTTAGGGCCTAAGAAGTCAACGCCAGAAGCATAAAATACGATATAAATACAACAGTTTTTCCATCGTATAAAACGAATAACTGCAACCAGTATGAAACTTATGGTCATTTCTACTTTCCGAGCAACCTAGGCTTCACCCTAGGGCGTTGCTCCAACAGATTGAATAGTTAGGGCCTTAGAAGTCAACGCCTGAACCATAAAATGCAAAAAAAATACAACAGTTTGTCCATCGTATAAAACGAATAATTGCAACCAGTATGAAACTTATGGTCATTTCATCTTTCCGAGCAACCTAGGCTTCACCCTAGGGCGTTGCTCCAACGGATTGAATAGTTAGGGCCTTAGAAGTCAACGCCTGAACCATAAAATGCAAAAAAAATACAGCAGTGTTTCCATCATATAACAGATATAATTGCAACCAGTTTGAAATTGATGGCCAATTCTACATTCCGGGCAACCTAGGCATCACTCTATTGCGTTGCTCCACCAGATCGAATAGTTAGTGCCTTAGAAGTCAACGCCAGAAGCATAAAATACAATATAAATACAACAGTTTTTCCATCGTATAAAACGAATAATTGCAACCAGTATGAAACTTATGGTCATTTCTACTTTCCGAGCAACCTAGGCTTCACCCTAGGGCGTTGCTCCAACGGATTGAATAGTTAGGGCCTTAGAAGTCAACGCCCGAACCATAAAATGCAAAAAAAATACAGCAGTGTTTCCATCATATAAGAGGTATAATTGCAACCAGTTTGAAATTGATGGCCAATTCTACGTTCCGGGCAACACAGGCAACACTCTATTGCGTTGCTCCACCAGATCGAATAGTTAGTGCCTTAGAAGTCAACGCCAGAAGCATAAAATACAATATAAATACAACAGTTTTTCCATCGTATAAAACGAATAATTGCAACCAGTATGAAACTTATGGACATTTCTACTTTCCGAGCAACATAGGCATCACCCTAGGGCGTCGCTCCAACAGGTTGAATAGTTAGGGCCTTAGAAGTCAACGCCCGAACCATAAAATGCAAAAAGAATACAACAGTGTTTCCATCACATATCAGGAATAGTTGCAACCAGTTTCATAGTGATGGCCAATTCTACGTTCCGGGCAACCTAGGTTTCACTACAGGGCGTTGCTCCACCAGACCGAATAGTTACGGCCTAAGAAGTCAACGCCAGAAGCATAAAATACGATATAAATACAACAGCGTTTCCATCGTATAGAACGAATAATTGCAAGCAGTGTGAAAGTTATGGACATTTCTACATTCCGAGCAACCTAGGCTTCACTCTAGGGCGTTGCTCCACGAGATCGAATAGTTAGGTCCTTAGAAGTAAACGACAGAAGCATAAAATACGATATAAATACAACAGCTTTTCCATCGTATAAAAGGATTAATTGCAAACAGTGTGAAAGTAATGGTCATTTCTACGTTCCGGGCAAGCTAGGCTTCACCCTAGGCCGTTGTTCCACCAGATCGAATAGCTAGGGCCTAAGAAGTGAACGCCAGAAGCATAAAATGTAATAAAGATACAACAGTTCTTCCATCGTATAACAGGATTAATTGCAACCAGTTTGAAGGTGATGGTCATTTCTCCTTTCCGGGCAACCTAGGCTTCACTCTAGGGCGTTGCTCCACTAGATCGAATAGCTAGGGCCTTAGAAGTCAACGCCACATGCATAAAATACACTATAAATACAACAGTTTTTTCATCGTATGAAACGAATAATTGCAACCAGCATGAAACTTATGGTCGTTTCTACTTTCCGAGCAACCTAGGATTCTCCCGAGGGCGTTGCTCCAACAGATTGAATAGTTAGGGCCTTAGAAGTCAACGCCCGAACCGTAAAATGCAAAAGAAATACAACAGTGTTTCCATCATATAACAGGTATAATTGCAACCAGTTTGAAATTGATGGCCAATTCTACGTTCCGGCAACCTAGGCATCACACTATTGCGTTGCTCCACCAGATCGAATTGTTAGTGCCTTAGAAGTCAACGCCAGATGCATAAAATACTATATAAATACAACTGTTCTTCCATCGTATAAAACGAATAATTGCAACCAGTATGAAACTTATGGACATTTCTACTTTCCGAGCAACCTAGGCTTCACCCTAGGGCGTTGCTCCAACAGATTGAATAGTTAGGGCCTTAGAAGTCAACGCCTGAACCATAAAATGCAAAAAAAATACAACAGTGTTTCCATCATATATCAGGCATAATTGCAACCAGTTTGAAAGTGATGGCCAATTCTACGTTCCGGGCAACCTAGGCTTCACTCTAGGGCGTTGCTCCACCAGATCGAATAGTTAGTGCCTTAGAAGTCAACGCCAGAAGCATAAAATACAGTATAAATACAACAGTTTGTCCATCGTATAAAACGAATAATTGCAACCAGTATGAAACTTATGGTCATTTCTACTTTCCGAGCAACCTAGGCTTCACCCTAGGGCGTTGCTCCAACTGATTGAATAGTTAGGGCCTTAGAAGTCAACGCCCGAACCATAAAATGCAAAAAAAATACAACAGTGTTTCCATCATATGTCAGGAATAATTGCAACCAGTTTGAAAGTGATGGCCAATTCTACGTTCCGGGCAACCTAGGTTTCACTACAGGGCGTTGCTCCACCAGACCGAATAGTTACGGCCTAAGAAGTCAACGCCAGAAGCATAAAATACGATATAAATGCAACAGCTTTTCCATCGTATAAAACGAATAATTGCAACCAGTATGAAACTTATGGTCATTTCTACTTTCCGAGCAAGCTGGGCTTCACCCTAGGGCGTTGCTCCAACAGATTGAATAGTTAGGGCCTTAGAAGTCTACGCCCGAAGCATAAAATGCAATAAAAACACAACAGTGTATCCATCATATAACAGGAATAATTGCTACCAGTTTGAAAGCGATGTCCAATTCTACGTTCCGGTCAACCTAGGCTTCATTCTAGGGCGTTGCTCTACCAGATCGAATAGTTAGTGCCTTAGAAGTCAACGCCAGAAGCATAAAATACAATATAAATACAACAGTTTTTCCATCGTATAAAACGAATAAATGCAACCAGTATGAAACATATGGTCATTTCTACTTTCCGAGCAACCTAGGCTTCACACTAGGGCGTTGCTCCAACGGATTGAATAGTTAGGGCCTTAGAAGTCAACGCCTGAACCATAAAATGCAAAAAAAATACAACAGTGTTTCCATCATATAACAGGAATAATTGCAACCAGTTCAAAAGTGATGGCCAATTCTACGTTCCGGGCAACCTAGGTTTCACTCCAGGGAGTTGCTCCACCAGACCGAATAGTTACGGCCTAAGAAGTAAACGCCAGAAGCTTAAAATACGATATAAATACAACAGCTTTTCCATCGTATATAACGAACAATTGCAACCAGTGTGAAAGTAATGGTCATTTCTACGTTCCGAGCAACCTAGGCGTCACTCTAGGGCGTTGCTCCACCACATCTAATAGCTACGGCCTTAGAAGTCAACGCCAGAGGCATAAAATACAATATAAATACAACAGCGTTTCCATCGTATAAAACGAATAATTGCAACCAGTGTGAAAGTTAAGGTCATTTCCACATTCCGAGCAACCTAGGCTTCACTCTAGGGCGTTGCTCCACCAGATCGAATAGTTAGGTCCTTAGAAGAAAACGCCAGAAGCATAAAATACCATATAAATACAACAGCTTTTCCATGGTATAAAAGGATTAACTGCAACCAGTTTGAACGTGATGGTCATTTCTCCTTTCCGGGCAACCTAGGCTTCACTCTAGGGCGTTGCTCCACTAGATCGAACAGCTAGGGCCTTAGAAGCCAACGCCAGAAGCATAAAATACAATATAAATACAACAGTTTTTCCATCGTATAAAACGAATAATTCCAACCAGTATGAAACTTATGGACATTTATACTTTCCGAGCAACCTAGGCTTCGCCCTAGGGCGTTGGACCAACAGATTGAATAGTTAGGGCCTTTAGAAGTCTACGCCCGAACCATAAAATGCAAAAAAAATACGACAGTGTATCCATCATGTAACAGGAATAATTGCGACCAGTTTGAAAGTGATGGCCAATTCTACGTTCCGGGCAACCTAGGCTTCACTCTAGGGCGTTGCTCCACCAGACCGAATAGTTACGGCCTAAGAAGTCAACGCCAGAAGCATAAAATACGATATAAACACAACAGCTTTTCCATAGTATAAAACGAGTAATTGCAACCAGTGTGAAAGTAATGGTCATTTCTACGTTCCGAGCACCCTAGGCGTCACTCTAGGGCGTTGCTCCACCACATCTAATAGCTACGGCCTTAGAAGTCAACGCCAGAAGCATAAAATACAATATAAATACAACAGCGTTTCCATCGTATAAAAGGATTAATTGCAACCAGTTTGAACGTGATGGTCATTTCTCCTTTCCGGGCAACCTAGGCTTCACTCGAGGGCGTTGCTCCACTAGATCGAACAGCTAGGGCCTTAGAAGTCAACGCCAGAAGCATAAAACGCAATAAAAATACAACAGTTTTTCCATCGTACAAAACGAATAATTGCAACCAGTATGAAACTTATGGTCATTTCTACTTTCCGAGCAACCTAGGATTCACTCTAGGGCGTTGCTCCACCAGATCGAATAGTTAGGTCCTTAGAAGTAAACGCCAGAAGCATAAAATACGATATAAATACAACAGCTTTTCCATCGTATGAAACGAACAATTGCAACCAGTATGAAACTTATTGTCATTTCTACTTCCCGAGCAAGCTAGGCTTCACCCCGGGGCGTTGCTCCAACAGACTGAATAGTTAGGGCCTTAGAAGTCAACGCCCGAACCATAAAATGCAAAAAAAATACAACAGTGTTTCCCTCATATAACAGGAATAATTGCAACCAGTTTGAAAGTGATGGCCAATTCTACGTTCCGGGCAACCTAGGCTTCACTCTGGGGCGTCGCTCCAACAGATCGAATAGTTAGTGCCTTAGAAGTCAACGCCAGAAGCATAAAATACAATATAAATACAACAGTTTTTCCATCGTATAAAACGAATAATTGCAACCAGTATGAAACTTATGGTCATTTCTACTTTCCGAGCAACCTAGGCTTCACCCTAGGGCGTTGCTCCAACGGATTGAATAGTTAGGGCCTTAGAAGTCAACGCCCGAACCATAAAATGCAAAAAAAATACAGCAGTGTTTCCATCATATAAGAGGTATAATTGCAACCAGTTTGAAATTGATGGCCAATTCTACGTTCCGGGCAACACAGGCAACACTCTATTGCGTTGCTCCACCAGATCGAATAGTTAGTGCCTTAGAAGTCAACGCCAGAAGCATAAAATACAATATAAATACAACAGTTTTTCCATCGTATAAAACGAATAATTGCAACCAGTATGAAACTTATGGACATTTCTACTTTCCGAGCAACATAGGCATCACCCTAGGGCGTCGCTCCAACAGGTTGAATAGTTAGGGCCTTAGAAGTCAACGCCCGAACCATAAAATGCAAAAAGAATACAACAGTGTTTCCATCACATATCAGGAATAGTTGCAACCAGTTTCATAGTGATGGCCAATTCTACGTTCCGGGCAACCTAGGTTTCACTACAGGGCGTTGCTCCACCAGACCGAATAGTTACGGCCTAAGAAGTCAACGCCAGAAGCATAAAATACGATATAAATACAACAGCGTTTCCATCGTATAGAACGAATAATTGCAAGCAGTGTGAAAGTTATGGACATTTCTACATTCCGAGCAACCTAGGCTTCACTCTAGGGCGTTGCTCCACGAGATCGAATAGTTAGGTCCTTAGAAGTAAACGACAGAAGCATAAAATACGATATAAATACAACAGCTTTTCCATCGTATAAAAGGATTAATTGCAAACAGTGTGAAAGTAATGGTCATTTCTACGTTCCGGGCAAGCTAGGCTTCACCCTAGGCCGTTGTTCCACCAGATCGAATAGCTAGGGCCTAAGAAGTGAACGCCAGAAGCATAAAATGTAATAAAGATACAACAGTTCTTCCATCGTATAACAGGATTAATTGCAACCAGTTTGAAAGTGATGGTCATTTCTCCTTTCCGGGCAACCTAGGCTTCACTCTAGGGCGTTGCTCCACTAGATCGAATAGCTAGGGCCTTAGAAGTCAACGCCACATGCATAAAATACACTATAAATACAACAGTTTTTTCATCGTATGAAACGAATAATTGCAACCAGCATGAAACTTATGGTCGTTTCTACTTTCCGAGCAACCTAGGATTCTCCCGAGGGCGTTGCTCCAACAGATTGAATAGTTAGGGCCTTAGAAGTCAACGCCCGAACCGTAAAATGCAAAAGAAATACAACAGTGTTTCCATCATATAACAGGTATAATTGCAACCAGTTTTAAATTGATGGCCAATTCTACGTTCCGGCAACCTAGGCATCACACTATTGCGTTGCTCCACCAGATCGAATTGTTAGTGCCTTAGAAGTCAACGCCAGATGCATAAAATACTATATAAATACAACTGTTCTTCCATCGTATAAAACGAATAATTGCAACCAGTATGAAACTTATGGACATTTCTACTTTCCGAGCAACCTAGGCTTCACCCTAGGGCGTTGCTCCAACAGATTGAATAGTTAGGGCCTTAGAAGTCAACGCCTGAACCATAAAATGCAAAAAAAATACAACAGTGTTTCCATCATATATCAGGCATAATTGCAACCAGTTTGAAAGTGATGGCCAATTCTACGTTCCGGGCAACCTAGGCTTCACTCTAGGGCGTTGCTCCACCAGATCGAATAGTTAGTGCCTTAGAAGTCAACGCCAGAAGCATAAAATACAGTATAAATACAACAGTTTGTCCATCGTATAAAACGAATAATTGCAACCAGTATGAAACTTATGGTCATTTCTACTTTCCGAGCAACCTAGGCTTCACCCTAGGGCGTTGCTCCAACTGATTGAATAGCTAGGGCCTTAGAAGTCAACGCCCGAACCATAAAATGCAAAAAAAATACAACAGTGTTTCCATCATATGTCAGGAATAATTGCAACCAGTTTGAAAGTGATGGCCAATTCTACGTTCCGGGCAACCTAGGTTTCACTACAGGGCGTTGCTCCACCAGACCGAATAGTTACGGCCTAAGAAGTCAACGCCAGAAGCATAAAATACGATATAAATGCAACAGCTTTTCCATCGTATAAAACGAATAATTGCAACCAGTATGAAACTTATGGTCATTTCTACTTTCCGAGCAAGCTGGGCTTCACCCTAGGGCGTTGCTCCAACAGATTGAATAGTTAGGGCCTTAGAAGTCTACGCCCGAAGCATAAAATGCAATAAAAACACAACAGTGTATCCATCATATAACAGGAATAATTGCTACCAGTTTGAAAGCGATGTCCAATTCTACGTTCCGGTCAACCTAGGCTTCACTCTAGGGCGTTGCTCTACCAGATCGAATAGTTAGTGCCTTAGAAGTCAACGCCAGAAGCATAAAATACAATATAAATACAACAGTTTTTCCATCGTATAAAACGAATAAATGCAACCAGTATGAAACATATGGTCATTTCTACTTTCCGAGCAACCTAGGCTTCACACTAGGGCGTTGCTCCAACGGATTGAATAGTTAGGGCCTTAGAAGTCAACGCCTGAACCATAAAATGCAAAAAAAATACAACAGTGTTTCCATCATATAACAGGAATAATTGCAACCAGTTCAAAAGTGATGGCCAATTCTACGTTCCGGGCAACCTAGGTTTCACTCCAGGGAGTTGCTCCACCAGACCGAATAGTTACGGCCTAAGAAGTAAACGCCAGAAGCTTAAAATACGATATAAATACAACAGCTTTTCCATCGTATATAACGAACAATTGCAACCAGTGTGAAAGTAATGGTCATTTCTACGTTCCGAGCAACCTAGGCGTCACTCTAGGGCGTTGCTCCACCACATCTAATAGCTACGGCCTTAGAAGTCAACGCCAGAGGCATAAAATACAATATAAATACAACAGCGTTTCCATCGTATAAAACGAATAATTGCAACCAGTGTGAAAGTTAAGGTCATTTCCACATTCCGAGCAACCTAGGCTTCACTCTAGGGCGTTGCTCCACCAGATCGAATAGTTAGGTCCTTAGAAGAAAACGCCAGAAGCATAAAATACCATATAAATACAACAGCTTTTCCATGGTATAAAAGGATTAACTGCAACCAGTTTGAACGTGATGGTCATTTCTCCTTTCCGGGCAACCTAGGCTTCACTCTAGGGCGTTGCTCCACTAGATCGAACAGCTAGGGCCTTAGAAGCCAACGCCAGAAGCATAAAATACAATATAAATACAACAGTTTTTCCATCGTATAAAACGAATAATTCCAACCAGTATGAAACTTATGGACATTTATACTTTCCGAGCAACCTAGGCTTCGCCCTAGGGCGTTGGACCAACAGATTGAATAGTTAGGGCCTTTAGAAGTCTACGCCCGAACCATAAAATGCAAAAAAAATACGACAGTGTATCCATCATGTAACAGGAATAATTGCGACCAGTTTGAAAGTGATGGCCAATTCTACGTTCCGGGCAACCTAGGCTTCACTCTAGGGCGTTGCTCCACCAGACCGAATAGTTACGGCCTAAGAAGTCAACGCCAGAAGCATAAAATACGATATAAACACAACAGCTTTTCCATAGTATAAAACGAGTAATTGCAACCAGTGTGAAAGTAATGGTCATTTCTACGTTCCGAGCACCCTAGGCGTCACTCTAGGGCGTTGCTCCACCACATCTAATAGCTACGGCCTTAGAAGTCAACGCCAGAAGCATAAAATACAATATAAATACAACAGCGTTTCCATCGTATAAAAGGATTAATTGCAACCAGTTTGAACGTGATGGTCATTTCTCCTTTCCGGGCAACCTAGGCTTCACTCGAGGGCGTTGCTCCACTAGATCGAACAGCTAGGGCCTTAGAAGTCAACGCCAGAAGCATAAAACGCAATAAAAATACAACAGTTTTTCCATCGTACAAAACGAATAATTGCAACCAGTATGAAACTTATGGTCATTTCTACTTTCCGAGCAACCTAGGATTCACTCTAGGGCGTTGCTCCACCAGATCGAATAGTTAGGTCCTTAGAAGTAAACGCCAGAAGCATAAAATACGATATAAATACAACAGCTTTTCCATCGTATAAAAGGAATAATTGCAAACAGTGTGAAAGTAATGGTCATTTCTACGTTCAGGGCAAGCTAGGCTTCACCCTAGGCCGTTGTTCCACCAGATCGAATAGCTAGGGCCTAAGAAGTGAACGCCAGAAGCATAAAATGTAATAAAGATACAACAGTTCTTCCATCGTATAACAGGATTAATTGCAACCAGTTTGAAAGTGATGGTCATTTCTCCTTTCCGGGCAACCTAGGCTTCACTCTAGGGCGTTGCTCCACTAGATCGAATAGCTAGGGCCTTAGAAGTCAACGCCAGATGCATAAAATACACTATAAATACAACAGTTTTTCCATCGTATAAAACGAATAATTGCAACCAGTATGAAACTTATGGTCATTTCTACTTTCCGAGCAACCTAGGCTTCTCCCGAGGGCGTTGCTCCAACAGATTGAATAGTTAGGGCCTTGGAAGTCAACGCCCGAACCATAAAATGCAAAAAAAATACAACAGTGTTTCCATCATATAACAGGAATAATTGCAACCAGTTTGAAAGTGATGGCCAATTCTACGTTCCGGGCAACCTAGGTTTCAGACCAGGGCGTTGCTCCACCAGACGGAATAGTTACGGCCTAAGAAGTCAACGCCAGAAGCATAAAATACGATATAAATACAACAGCTTTTCCATCGTATGAAACGAACAATTGCAACCAGTATGAAACTTATTGTCATTTCTACTTCCCGAGCAAGCTAGGCTTCACCCCGGGGCGTTGCTCCAACAGACTGAATAGTTAGGGCCTTAGAAGTCAACGCCCGAACCATAAAATGCAAAAAAAATACAACAGTGTTTCCCTCATATAACAGGAATAATTGCAACCAGTTTGAAAGTGATGGCCAATTCTACGTTCCGGGCAACCTAGGCTTCACTCTGGGGCGTCGCTCCAACAGATCGAATCGTTAGTGCCTTAGAAATCAACGCCAGAAGCATAAAATACAATATAAATACAACAGTTTTTCCACCGTATAAAACGAATAATTGCAACCAGAATGAAACTTATGGTCATTTCTACTTTCCGAGCAACCTAGGCTTCACCCTTGGGCGTTGCTCCAACGGATTGAATAGTTACGGCCTTAGAAGTCAACGCCCGAACCATAAAATGCTAAAAAATACAGCAGTGTTTCCATCATATAACAGGTATAATTGCAAGCAGTTTGAAATTGATGGCCAATTCTACGTTCCGGCAACCTAGGCATCACACTATTGCGTTGCTCCACCAGATCGAATTGTTAGTGCCTTAGAAGCCAACGCCAGATGCATAAAATACGATATAAATGCAACAGATTTTCCATCGTATAAAACGAATAATTGCAACCAGTATGAAACTTATTGTCATTTCTACTTCCCGAGCAAGCTGGGCTTCACCCTAGGGCGTTGCTCCAACAGATTGAATAGTTAGGGCCTTAGAAGTCAACGCCCGAACCATAAAATGCAAAAAGAATACAACAGTGTTTCCATCATATATCAGGAATAGTTGCAACCAGTTTCATAGTGATGGCCAATTCTACGTTCCGGGCAACCTAGGTTTCACTACAGGGCGTTGCTCCACCAGACCGAATAGTTACGGCCTAAGAAGTCAACGCCAGAAGCATAAAATACGATATAAATACAACAGCTTTTCCATCGTATAAAACGAATAATTGCTACCAGTGTAAAAGTAATGGTCATTTCTACGTTCCGGGCAACCTAGGCTTCACCCTAGGCCGTTGTTCCACCAGATCGAATAGTTGGGGCCTAAGAAGTGAACGCCAGAAGCATAAAATACAATATAAATACAACAGTTTTTCCATCATATAAAACGAATGATAGCAACCAGTGTGAAAGTTATGGTCATTTCTACGTTCCGGGCAACCTAGGCTTCACTCTACGGCGATGCTCCACCAGATCAAACAGTTAGGGCCTTAGAAGTCAACGCCCGAAGCATAAAATACAAAATAAATAGAACGGTTTTTCCATTGTATAAAACGAATAATTGCTGCAGTGTAAAAGCTATGGTCATTTCTACGTTCCGGGCAACCTAGGCTTCACCCTAGGGCGTTGTTCCACCAGATGGAATAGTTAGGGCCCAAGAAGTCAACGCCAGAAGGATAAAATACGATATAAATACAACAGCATTTCCATCGTATAAAACAAATAATTGCAACCAGTGTGAAAGTTATGGTCATTTCTACGTTCCCGGCAACCTAGGCTTCCCTCTAGGGCGTTGCTCCACCTGATCGAATAGTTAGGGCCTTAGAAGTCAACCCCAGATGAATAAAATACATTAATGATGCAACAGCTTTTCCATCATATAAAACGAATAATTGCAACCAGTATGAAAGTTATGGTCATGTCTACTTTCCGAGCAACCTAGGCTTCACCCTAGGGCGTTGCTCCAACAGATTGAATAGTTAGGGCCTTAGAAGTCAATGCCCGAAGCTTAAAATGCAATATAAATTTAACAGTTCTTCCAACGTATAAAACGAATAATTGCTACCAGTGTGAAAGTTATGGTCATTTCTACGTTCCGCGCAACCTGGGCTTTACCCTAGGGCGTTGTTCCACCCGATGGAATAGTTAGGGCCTAAGAAGTCAACGCCAGAAGCATAAAATACGATATAAATACAACAGCTTTTCCATCGTATAAAATAAATAATTGCTACCAGTGTGAAAGTTCTGGTCATTTCTACGTTCTGCGCAACCTGAGCTTTACTCTAGGGCGTTGTTCCACCAGATGGAATAGTTAGGGCCTAAGAAGTCAACGCCAGAAGCATAAAATACGATATAAATACAACAGCTTTTCCATCGTATAAAACAAATAATTGCAACCAGTGTGAAAGTTATGGTCATTTCTACGTTCCCGGCAACCTAGGCTTCACTGTATGGCGTTCTTCCACCACATCGGATAGCTACGGCCTCAGAAGTCAACGCCTGAAGTATAAAATACAATAAAAATACAACAGTCTTTCCATCCTATAACAGGAATAATAGCAACCCGTGTGAAAGTGATGGTTATTTCTACGTTCCAGGCAACCTAGGCTTCACTCTAGGGCGTTGCTCCACCAGATCAAACAGTTGTGGCTTTAGAAGTCAACGCCCGAAGCATTAAATACAAAATAAATAGAACAGTTTTTCCATTGTATAAAACGAATAATTGCTACCAGTGTAAAAGTTATGGTCATTTCTACTTTCCGGGCAACCTAGGCTTCACCCTAGGGCGTTGTTCCACCAGATCGAATAGTTAGGGCCTAAGAAGTCAACGCCAGAAGCATAAAATACGATATAAATACAACAGCTTTTCCATCGTATAAAACAAATAATTGCAACCAGTTTGAAAGTGATGGTCATTTCTACGTACCGGGCAACCTAGTCTTCACTCTAGGGCGTTGCTCCACCAGATCGAATAGTTAGGGCCTTAGAAGTCAACGCCCGAAGCATAAAATATAAAATAAATAGAACAGTTTTTCCATCGTATAAAACGAATAATTGCTACCAGTTTGAAAGTTATGGTCATTTCTACCTTCCGGGCAACCTAGACTTCACCCTAGGGCGTTGTTCCACCAGATGGAATAGTTAGGGCCTAAGAAGTCAACGCCAGAAGCATAAAATACGATATAAATACAACAGCTTTTCCATCGTATATAACGAATAATTGCTACCAGTGTAAAAGTTATGGTCATTTCTACGTTCCGGGCAACCTAGGCTTCACCCTAGGCCGTTGTTCCACCAGATCGAATAGTTAGGGCCTAAGAAGTGAACGCCAGAAGCATAAAATGCAATATATATACAACAGTTTTTCCATGATATAAAACGAATGATAGCAACCAGTGTGAAAGTTATGGTCATTTCTACGTTCCGGGCAACCTAGGCTTCACTCTACGGCGATGCTCCACCAGATCAAACAGTTAGGGCCTTAGAAGTCAACGCCCGAAGCATAAAATACAAAATAAATAGAACGGTTTTTCCATTGTATAAAACGAATAATTGCTGCAGTGTAAAAGCTATGGTCATTTCTACGTTCCGGGCAACCTAGGCTTCACCCTAGGGCGTTGTTCCACCAGATGGAATAGTTAGGGCCCAAGAAGTCAACGCCAGAAGCATAAAATACGATATAAATACAACAGCATTTCCATCGTATAAAACAAATAATTGCAACCAGTGTGAAAGTTATGGTCATTTCTACGTTCCCGGCAACCTAGGCTTCCCTCTAGGGCGTTGCTCCACCTGATCGAATAGTTAGGGCCTTAGAAGTCAACCCCAGATGAATAAAATACATTAATGATGCAACAGCTTTTCCATCATATAAAACGAATAATTGCAACCAGTATGAAAGTTATGGTCATGTCTACTTTCCGAGCAACCTAGGCTTCACCCTAGGGCGTTGCTCCAACAGATTGAATAGTTAGGGCCTTAGAAGTCAATGCCCGAAGCTTAAAATGCAATATAAATTTAACAGTTCTTCCAACGTATAAAACGAATAATTGCTACCAGTGTGAAAGTTATGGTCATTTCTACGTTCCGCGCAACCTGGGCTTTACCCTAGGGCGTTGTTCCACCCGATGGAATAGTTAGGGCCTAAGAAGTCAACGCCAGAAGCATAAAATACGATATAAATACAACAGCTTTTCCATCGTATAAAATAAATAATTGCTACCAGTGTGAAAGTTCTGGTCATTTCTACGTTCCGGGCAACCTAGGCTTCACTGTATGGCGTTCTTCCACCACATCGGATAGCTACGGCCTCAGAAGT
This sequence comes from Calliopsis andreniformis, assembly GCF_051401765.1. Taxonomy (NCBI): domain Eukaryota; kingdom Metazoa; phylum Arthropoda; class Insecta; order Hymenoptera; family Andrenidae; genus Calliopsis; species Calliopsis andreniformis. Next base: position 2,655,946 of record NW_027480460.1, on the reverse strand, counting down.
CAACGCCTGAAGTATAAAATACAATAAAAATACAACAGTCTTTCCATCCTATAACAGGAATAATTGCAACCCGTGTGAAAGGGATGGTCATTTCTACGTTCCAGGCAACCCAGGCTTCACCCTAGGGCGTTGCTCCACCAGATCAAACAGTTAGGGCCTTAGAAGTCAACGCCCGAAGCATTAAATGCAAAATAAATAGAACAGTTTTTCCATTGTATAAAACGAATAATTGCTACAAGTGTAAAAGTTATGGTCATATCTACGTGCCGGGCAACCTAGACTTCACCCTAGGCCGTTGTTCCACCAGATCGAATAGTTAGGGCCTAAGAAGTGAACGCCAGAAGCATAAAATACAATATAAATACAACAGTTTTTCCATCGTATAAAACGAATAATTGCAACCAGTATGAAACTTATGGTCATTTCTACGTACCGGGCAACCTAGGCTTCACTATAGGGCGTTGCTCCACCAGATCGAATAGTTAGGGCCTTAGAAGTCAACGCCCGAAGCATAAAATATAAAACAAATAGAACAGTTTTTCCATCGTATAAAACGAATAATTGCTACCAGTGTGAAAGCTATGGTCATTTCTACGTTTCGGGCAACCTAGGCTTCACTCCAGGGCGTTGTACCACCAGATCGAATAGTTAGGGCCTAAGAAGTGAACGCCGGAAGCGTAAAATACAATATAAATACAACAGTTCTTCCATCGTATAAAACGAATAATTGCAACCAGTATGAAACATATGGTCATTTCTACGTTCCGGGCAACGTAGACTTCACTGTATGTCGTTCTTCCACCGCATCGAATAGATACGGCCTCAGAAGTCAACGCCTGAAGTATAAAATACAATAAAAATACAACAGTATTTCCATCCTATAACAGGAATGATTGCAACCCGTGTGAAAGTGATGGTCATTTCTACGTTCCAGGTAACCTAGGCTTCACTCCAGGGCGTTGTCCCACAAGATCGAATAGTTAGGGCCTAAGAAGTCAACGCCAGAAGCATAAAATACAATATAAATATAACAGTTTCTCCATCGTATAAAACGAATAATAGCAACCAGTGTGAAAGTTATGATCATTTCCACGTTCCGGGCAACCTAGGCTTCACTCTAGGGCGTTGCTCCACCAGATCAAACAGTTAGGGCCTTAGAAGACAACGCCCGAAGCATTAAATACAAAATAAATAGAACAGTTTTTCCATTGTATAAAACGAATAATTGCTACCAGTGTAAAATTTATGGTCATTTCTATGTTCCGGGCAACCTAGGCTTCACTCTAGGGCGGTGCTCCACCTGATCGAATAGTTAGCGCCTTAGAAGTCAACCCCAGATGAATAAAATACATTATTGGTGCAACAGCTTTTCCATCATATAAAACGAATAATTGCAACCAGTATGAATGTTATGGTCATGTCTACTTTCCGGGCAACCTAGGCTTCACCCCAGGGCGTTGCTCCAACAGATTGAATAGTTAGGGCCTTAGAAGTCTATGCCCGAAGCATAAAATGCAATATAAATATAACAGTTCCTCCATCGTATAAAACGAATAATTGCTACCAGTGTGAAAGTTATGGTCATTTCTACGTTCCGCGCAACCTGGGCTTTACCCTAGGGCGTTGTTCCACCAGATGGAATAGTTAGGGCCTAAGAAGTCAACGCCAGAAGTATAAAACACGATATAAATACAACAGCTTTTCAATCATATAAAATAAATAATTGCAACCAGTGTGAAAGTTATGGTCATTTCTACGTTCAGCTCAACCTTGGCTTTACCCTAGGGCGTTGTTCCACCAGATCGAATAGTTAGGGCCTTAGAAGTCAACGCCCGAAGGATAAAATTCAAAGTAAATAGAACAGTTTTTCCATCGTATAAAACAAATAATTGCAAGCAGTGTGAAAGTTATGGTCATTTCTACGTTCCGGGCAACCTAGGCTTCACTGTATGGCGTTCTTCCACCACATCGGATAGCTACGGCCTCAGAAGTCAACGCCTGAAGTATAAAATACAATAAAAATACAACAGTCTTTCCATCCTATAACAGGAATAATTGCAACCCGTGTGAAAGGGATGGTCATTTCTACGTTCCAGGCAACCTAGGCTTCACCCTAGGGCGTTGCTCCACCAGATCAAACAGTTAGTGCCTTAGAAGTCAACGCCCGAAGCATTAAATGCAAAATAAATAGAACAGTTTTTCCATTGTATAAAACGAATAATTGCTACAAGTGTAAAAGTTATGGTCATATCTACGTGCCGGGCAACCTAGACTTCACCCTAGGCCGTTGTTCCACCAGATCGAATAGTTAGGGCCTAAGAAGTGAACGCCAGAAGCATAAAATACAATATAAATACAACAGTTTTTCCATCGTATAAAACGAATAATTGCAACCAGTATGAAACTTATGGTCATTTCTACGTACCGGGCAACCTAGGCTTCACTATAGGGCGTTGCTCCACCAGATCGAATAGTTAGGGCCTTAGAAGTCAACGCCCGAAGCATAAAATATAAAACAAATAGAACAGTTTTTCCATCGTATAAAACGAATAATTGCTACCAGTGTGAAAGCTATGGTCATTTCTACCTTCCGGGCAACCTAGACTTCACACTAGGGCGTTGTTCCACCAGATGGAATAGCAGCGGCCTAAGAAGTCAACGCCAGAATCTTAAATACAATATAAATATAACAGTTTTTCCATCGTATAAAACGAATAATAGCAACCAGTGTGAAAGTTATGGTCATTTCTACGTTCCGGGCAACCCTGGCTTCACTGTATGGCGTTCTTCCACCACATCGGATAGCTACGGCCTCAGAAGTCAACGCCTGAAGTATAAAATACAATAAAAATACAACTGTCTTTCCGTCCTATAACAGGAATAATTGCAACCCGTGTGAAAGTGATTGTCATTTCTACGTTCCAGGCAACCTACGCTTCACTCTAGGGCGTTGCTCCACGAGATCAAACAGTTAGGGCCTTAGAAGTCAACGCCCCAAGTATTAAATACAAAATAAATAGAACAGTTTTTCCATTGCATAAAACGAATAATTGCTACCAGTGTGAAAGTTATGGTCATTTCTACGTTTCGGGCAACCTAGGCTTCACTCCAGGGCGTTGTACCACCAGATCGAATAGTTAGGGCCTAAGAAGTGAACGCCAGAAGCGTAAAATACAATATAAATACAACAGTTTTTCCATCGTATAAAACGAATAATTGCAACCAGTATGAAACATATGGTCATTTCTACGTTCCGGGCAGCGTAGACTTCACTGTATGTCGTTCTTCCACCGCATCGAATAGATACGGCCTCAGAAGTCAACGCCTGAAGTATAAAATACAATATAAATATAACAGTTTCTCCATCGTATAAAACGAATAATAGCAACCAGTGTGAAAGTTATGATCATTTCCACGTTCCGGGCAACCTAGGCTTCACTCTAGGGCGTTGCTCCACCAGATCAAACAGTTAGGGCCTTAGAAGACAACGCCCGAAGCATTAAATACAAAATAAATAGAACAGTTTTTCCATTGTATAAAACGAATAATTGCTACCAGTGTAAAATTTATGGTCATTTCTATGTTCCGGGCAACCTAGGCTTCACTCTAGGGCGGTGCTCCACCTGATCGAATAGTTAGCGCCTTAGAAGTCAACCCCAGATGAATAAAATACATTATTGGTGCAACAGCTTTTCCATCATATAAAACGAATAATTGCAACCAGTATGAATGTTATGGTCATGTCTACTTTCCGGGCAACCTAGGCTTCACCCCAGGGCGTTGCTCCAACAGATTGAATAGTTAGGGCCTTAGAAGTCTATGCCCGAAGCATAAAATGCAATATAAATATAACAGTTCCTCCATCGTATAAAACGAATAATTGCTACCAGTGTGAAAGTTATGGTCATTTCTACGTTCCGCGCAACCTGGGCTTTACCCTAGGGCGTTGTTCCACCAGATGGAATAGTTAGGGCCTAAGAAGTCAACGCCAGAAGTATAAAACACGATATAAATACAACAGCTTTTCAATCATATAAAATAAATAATTGCAACCAGTGTGAAAGTTATGGTCATTTCTACGTTCAGCTCAACCTTGGCTTTACCCTAGGGCGTTGTTCCACCAGATCGAATAGTTAGGGCCTTAGAAGTCAACGCCCGAAGCATAAAATATAAAATAAATAGAACAGTTTTTCCATCGTATAAAACGAATGATAGCAACCAGTGTGAAGGTTATGGTCATTTCTACGTTCCGGGCAACCTAGGCGTCACTCTAGGGCGTTGCTCCACCGCATCTAATAGATACGGCCTTAGAAGTCAACGCCAGACGCATAAAATACGATATAAATACAACAGATTTTCCATCGTATAAACCGAATAATTGCAACCAGTGTGAAGGTTATGGTCATTTCTACATTCCGAGGAACCTAGGCTTCACTCTAGGGCGTTGCTCCACCAGGTCGAATGGTTAGGCCCTAGGAAGTCAACGCCAGAAGCATACAATACGATATAAATAAAACAGCTTTTACATCGTATAAAACAAATAATAGCAACCAGTGTGAAAGTTATGGTCATTTCAACGTTTCGAGCAAGCTAGGCGTCACTCTAGGGAGTTGCTCCACCAGATCGAATAGCTAGGGACTTAGAATTCATTGCTAAGAGCATAAAATACAATTAAAATACAACAGTTTTTCCATCGTATAACAGGAATAATTGCAACCAGTGTGAAAGGAATGGTCATTTCTACGTTCCTGGCAACGTAGGTTTCACTCTAGCGTGTTGATCCACCAGAGGGAATAGTTAGGGCCTAAGAAGTCAACGCTAGAACCATAAAATACAATATAAATACAACAGCTTTTCAATCGTATAAAACGAATGATAGCAACCAGTGTGAAGGTTATGGTCATTTCTATGTTCCGGGCAACCTAGGCGTCACTCTAGGGCGTTGCTCCACCGCACCTAATAGATACGGCCTTAGAAGTCAACGCCAGAGGCATAAAATACAATATAAATACAACAGCTTTTCCATCGTACAAATTGAATAATACCAAGCAGTGTGAAATTAATTGTCATTTCTACGTTCCGGGCAACCTAGGTTTCACTCTAGGGCGTTGCTCCACCAGGTCGAATAGTTAGGGCCTAAGAAGTCAACGCCAGAAGCATAAAATACGATATAAATACAACAGCTCTTACATCGTATAAAACGGATAATTGCAACCAGTGTGAGAGTTCTGGTCATTTCCACGTTCCGGGCAACCTAGGCTTCACTCCAGGGTGTTGCTCCACCAGATCGAATAGCTAGGGCCTTAGAAGTCAACGCCAGGAGCATAAGATACAATAAAAATACAACAGTCTTTTCATCGTATTACAGGAATAATTGCAATTAGCGTGAAAGTAATGATCATTTCGGCATTTCGGGCATCCTAGCCTTAACTCTGAGGCATTGCTCCTCCAGATCGAATAGTTGGGACCTAAGAAGGCAATGCCAGAAGCATAAAATACAATATAAATACAACAGCTTTGGCATCGAATAAATTAATAATTGCAAACAGTGTGAAAGATATGGTCATTTCTTCGTTCCGGGCAACCTAGGCTTCATTCTAGGGCGTTGGTCCACCAGATCAAACAGATAGGGCCTTAGAAGTCAACGCCCGAAACATAAAATACAAAATAAATCGAACAGGTCTTCCATTGTATAAAACGAATAAATGCTACCAGTGTGAAAGTTATGGTCATTTCTACGTTCCGCGCAACCTAGGCCTCACCCTAGGGCGTTGCTCCAACAGATCGAATATTTCGGGCCTAATAAGTCAACGCCAGAAGCATAAAATACAATATAAATATAACAGTTTTTCCATCGTATAAAACGAATTATAGCAACCAGTGTGAAAGTTATGGTCATTTCTACGATCCGGGCAACCTAGGGTTCACCCTATGGCGTTGCACCAACAGATTGAATAGTTAGGGCCTCAGAAGTCAACGCCCGAAGCATAAAATACAAAATAAGTAGAACAGTTTTTCCATCGTATAAAACGAATAGTTGCTACCGGTGTGAAAGTTATGTTCATTTCTACGTTCCGGGCAACCTATGCTTCACTCTAGGGCGTTGCTCCACCACATCTAATAGCTACGGCCTTAGAAGTCAACGCCAGATGCATAAAATACAATATAAATACAACAGCTTTTCCATTGTACAAAATGAATAATAGCAACCAGTGTGAAAGTTATGGTCATTTCTACGTTCGGGGCAACCTAGGGTTCACCCTATGGCGTTGCACCAACAGATTGAATAGTTAGGGCCTCAGAAGTCAACGCCCGAAGCATAAAATACAAAATAAATAGAACAGCTTTTCCATCGTATAAAACGAATAGTTGCTACCGGTGTGAAAGTTATGTTCATTTCTACGTTCCGGGCAACCTATGCTTCACCCTAGGCCGTTGTTCCACCAGATCGAATAGTTAGGGCCTAAGAAGTGAACGCCAGAAGCCTAAAATACAATATAAATACAACAGTTTTTCCATCATATAAAACGAATGATAGCAACCAGTGTGAAAGTTATGGTCATTTCTGCGTTCCGGGCAACCTAGGCTGCACTCTAGGGCGTTGCTCCACTAGATCGAATAGTTAGGGCCTTAGAAGTCAACGCCTGAAGGATAAAATACAAAATAAGTAAAACAGTTTTTCCATCGTATAAAACGAAAAATTGCAAACAGTGTGAAAGTTATGGTCATTTCTACTTTCCGGGCAACCTAGGTTTCAACCTAGGACGTTGTTCCACCAGATGGAATAGTTAGGGCCTAAGAAGTCAACGCCAGAAGCATAAAATACGATATAAATACAACAGCTTTTCCATCGTATAAAACAAATAATTGCAACCAGTTTGAAAGTGATGGTCATTTCTACGTACCGGGCAACCTAGGCTTCACTCTAGGGCGTTGCTCCGCCAGATCGAATAGTTAGGGCCTTAGAAGTCAACGCCCGAAGCATAAAATATAAAATAAATACAACAGCTTTTCCATCGTATAAAACAAATAATTGCAACCAGTGTGAAAGTTATGGTCATTTCTACGTTCCGGGCAACCTAGGCTTCACTGTATGGCGTTCTTCCACCACATCGGATAGCTACGGCCTCAGAAGTCAACGCCAGAAGCATAAAATACAATATAAATATAACAGTTTCTCCATCGTATAAAACGAATAATAGCAACCAGTGTGAAAGTTATGATCATTTCTACGTTCCGGGCAACCTAGGCTTCACTCTAGGGCGTTGCTCCACCAGATCAAACAGTTAGGGCCTTAGAAGACAACGCCCGAAGCATTAAATACAAAATAAATAGAACAGTTTTTTCCATCGTATAAAACGAATAATTGCAACCAGTATGAAACTTAAGGTCATTTCTACGTACCCGGCAACCTAGGCTTCACTCTAGGGCGTTGCTCTACCAGATCGAATAGGTAGGGCCTTAGAAGTCAACGAAGGAAGCATAAAATTCAAAATAAATAGAACAGTTTTTCCATCGTATAAAACGGATAATTGCTACCAGTGTGAAAGCTATGGTCATTTCTACTTTCCGGGCAACCTAGGCTTCACCCTAGAGCGTTGTTCCACCAGATGGAATAGTTAGGGCCTAAGAAGTCAACGCCAGAAGCATAAAATACAATATAAATACAACAGTTTTTCCATCATATAAAACGAATGACAGAAACCAGTGTGAAAGTTATGGTCATTTCTACATTTCGAGCAACCTAGGCTTCACTCTAGGGCGTTGCTCCACCTGATCGAATAGTTAGGGCCTTAGAAGTCAACGCCCGAAGCATTAAATACAAAATAAATAGAACATTTTTTCCATTGTATCAAACGAATAATTGCTACCAGTGTGAAAGTTATGGTCATTTCTACGTTCCGCGCAACCAGGGCTTTACTCTAGGGCGTTGTTCCTCCAGATGGAATAGTTAGGGCCTAAGAAGTCAACGCCAGAAGCATAAAATACGATATAAATACAACAGCTTTTCCATCGTATAAAACAAATAATTGCAAGCAGTGTGAAAGTTATGGTCATTTCTACGTTCCGGGCAACCTAGGCTTCACTGTATGGCGTTCTTCTACCACATCGGATAGCCACGGCCTCACAAGTCAACGCCTGAAGTATAAAATACAATAAAAATACAACAGTCTTTCCATCCTATAACAGGAATAATTGCAACCCGTGTGAAAGGGATGGTCATTTCTACGTTCCAGGCAACCTAGGCTTCACCCTAGGGCGTTGCTCAACCAGATCAAACAGTTAGGGCCTTAGAAGTCAACACCCGAAGCATTAAATACAAAATAAGTAGAACAGTTTTTCCATTGTATAAAACGAATAATTGCTACAAGTGTGAAAGTTATGGTCATTTCTACCTTCCGGGCAACCTAGACTTCACCCTAGGGCGTTGTTCCACCAGATGGAATAGCAACGGCCTAAGAAGTCAACGCCAGAAGCTTAAATACAATATAAATATAACAGTTTTTCCATCGTATAAAACGAATAATAGCAACCAGTGTGAAAGTTATGGTCATTTCTACGTTCCGAGCAACCTAGGCTTTACCCTAGGGCGTTGTACCACCAGATCGAATAGTTAGGGCCTATGAAGTGAACGCCAGAAGCATAGAATACAATATAAATACAACAGTTTTTCCATGGTATTAAACGAATAATTGCAACCAGTATGAAACTTATGGTCATTTCTACGTACCGGGCAACCTAGGCTTCACTCTAGGCCGTCGCTCTACCAGATCGAATAGTTAGGGCCTAAGAAGTCAACGCCAGAAGCATAAAATACGATATAAATACAACAGCTCTTACATCGTATAAAACGGATAATTGCAACCAGTGTGAGAGTTCTGGTCATTTCCACGTTCCGGGCAACCTAGGCTTTACTCCAGGGTGTTGCTCCACCAGATCGAATAGTTAGGGCCTTAGAAGTCAACGCCAGGAGCATAAGATACAATAAAAATACAACAGTCTTTTCATCGTATTACAGGAATAATTGCAATTAGCGTGAAAGTAATGATCATTGGGGCATTTCCGGCATCCTAGACTTAACTCTGAGGCATTGCTCCTCCACATCGAATAGTTGGGACCGAAGAAGGCAATGCCAGAAGCATAAAATACAATATAAATACAACAGCTTTGGCATCGAATAAATTAATAATTGCAACCAGTATGAAAGTTATGGTCATTTCTATGTTCCGGGCAACCTAGGGTTCACCCTATGGCGTTGCACCAACAGATTGAATAGTTAGGGCCTAAGAAGTCAACGCCAGAAGCTTAAATACAATATAAATATAACAGTTTTTCCATCGTATAAAACGAATAATTGCAACCAGTATGAAACTTATGGTCATTTCTACGTACCGGGCAACCTACGCTTCACACTAGGGCGTTGTTCCACCAGATCGAATAGTTAGGGCCTAAGAAGTGAACGCCAGAAGCATAAAATACAATATAAATACAACAGCTTTTCCATCGTATAAAACGAATAATTGCAACCAGTATGAAACTTATGGTCATTTCTACGTACCGGGCAACCTAGGCTTCACTCTAGGGCGTTGCTCCACCAGATCGAATAGTTAGGGCCTTAGAAGTCAACGCCCGAAGCATAAAATATAAAATAAGTAGAACAGACTTTCCATCCTATAAAACGAATAATTGCTACTAGTGTGAAAGTTATGGTCATTTCTACCTTCCGGGCAACCTAGACTTCACCCTAGGGCGTTGTTCCACCAGATGGAATAGTTAGGGCCTAAGAAGTCAACGCCAGAAGCATAAAATACAATATAAATATAACAGTTTCTCCATCGTATAAAACGAATAATAGCAACCAGTGTGAAAGTTATGATCATTTCCACGTTCCGGGCAACCTAGGCTTCACTCTAGGGCGTTGCTCCACCAGATCAAACAGTTAGGGCCTTAGAAGACAACGCCCGAAGCATTAAATACAAAATAAATAGAACAGTTTTTCCATTGTATAAAACGAATAATTGCTACCAGTGTAAAAGTTATTGTCATTTCTATGTTCCGGGCAACCTAGGCTTCACTCTAGGGCGGTGCTCCACCTGATCGAATAGTTAGGGGCTTAGAAGTCAACCCCAGATGAATAAAATACAATATTGGTGCAACAGCTTTTCCATCATATAAAACGAATAATTGCAACCAGTATGAAAGTTATGGTCATGTCTACTTTCCGGGCAACCTAGGCTTCACCCTAGGGCGTTGCTCCAACAGATTGAATAGTTAGGGCCTTAGAAGTCTATGCCCGAAGCATAAAATGCAATATAAATATAACAGTTCCTCCATCGTATAAAACGAATAATTGCTACCAGTGTGAAAGTTATGGTCATTTCTACGTTCCGCGCAACCTGGGCTTTACCCTAGGGCGTTGTTCCACCAGATGGAATAGTTAGGGCCTAAGAAGTCAACGCCAGAAGTATAAAACACGATATAAATACAACAGCTTTTCCATCGTATAAAATAAATAATTGCAACCAGTGTGAAAGTTATGGACATTTCTACGTTCCGGGCAACCTAGGCTTCCCTCTAGGTCGTTGCTCCACCTGATCGAATAGTTAGGGCCTTAGAAGTCAACCCCAGATGAATAAAATACATTCATGATGCAACAGCTTTTTCATCATATAAAACGAATAATTGCAACCAGTATGAAAGTTATGGTCATGTCTACTTTCCGGGCACCCTGGGCTTCACCCTAGGGCGTTGCTCCAACAGATTGAATAGTTAGGGCCTTAGAAGTCAATGCCCGAAGCATAAAATGCAATATAAATATAACAGTTCTTCCAACGTATAAAACGAATAATTGCTACCAGTGTGAAACTTATGGTCATTTCTACGTTCCGCGCAACCTAGGCTTTACCCTAGGGCGTTGTTCCACCAGATGGAATAGTTAGGGCCTAAGAAGTCAACGCCAGAAGCATAAAATACGATATAAATACAACAGCTTTTCCATCGTCTAAAATAAATAATTGCTACTACTGTAAAAGTTATGGTCATTTCTACGTTCCGGGCAACCTAGTCTTCACCCTAGGGCGTTGTTCCACCAGATGGAATAGCAACGGCCTAAGAAGTCGACGCCAGAAGCTTAAATACAATATAAATATAACAGTTTTTCCATCGTATAAAACGAATAATAGCAACCAGTGTGAAAGTTATGGTCATTTATACGTTCCGGGCAACGTAGGCTTCACTCTATGGCGATGCTCAACCAGATCAAACAGATAGGGCATTAGAAGTCAACGCCCGAAGCATGAAATACAAAATAAATAGAACGGTTTTTCCATTGTACAAAACGAATAATTGCTGCCAGTGTAAAAGTTATGGTCATTTCTACGTTCCGAGCAACCTAGGCTTTACCCTAGGGCGTTGTACAACCAGATCGAATAGTTAGGGCCTATGAAGTGAACGCCAGAAGCATAGAATACAATATAAATACAACAGTTTTTCCATGGTATTAAACGAATAATTGCAACCAGTATGAAACTTATGGTCATTTCTACGTACCGGGCAACCTAGGCTTCACTCTAGGCCGTCGCTCTACCAGATCGAATAGTTAGGGCCTAAGAAGTCAACGCCAGAAGCATAAAATACGATATAAATACAACAGCTCTTACATCGTATAAAACGGATAATTGCAACCAGTGTGAGAGTTCTGGTCATTTCCACGTTCCGGGCAACCTAGTCTTCACCCTAGGCCGTTGTTCCACCAGATCGAATAGTTAGGGCCTAAGAAGTGAACGCCAGAAGCATAAAATGCAATAAAAATACAACAGCTTTTCCATCGTATAGCAGGAATAATTTGCAACCAGTTTGATAGTGATGGTCATTTCTACGTACCGTGCAACCTAGGCTTCACTCTAGGGCGTTGCTCCACCAGATCGAATAGTTAGGGCCTAAGAAGTCAACGCCAGAAGCATAAAATACGATATAAATACAACAGCTTTTCCATCGTCTAAAATAAATAATTGCTACTACTGTAAAAGTTATGGTCATTTCTACGTTCCGGGCAACCTAGTCTTCACCCTAGGGCGTTGTTCTACCAGATGGAATAGCAACGGCCTAAGAAGTCGACGCCAGAAGCTTAAATACAATATAAATATAACAGTTTTTCCATCGTATAAAACGAATAATAGCAACCAGTGTGAAAGTTATGGTCATTTATACGTTCCGGGCAACGTAGGCTTCACTCTATGGCGATGCTCAACCAGATCAAACAGATAGGGCATTAGAAGTCAACGCCCGAAGCATGAAATACAAAATAAATAGAACGGTTTTTCCATTGTACAAAACGAATAATTGCTGCCAGTGTAAAAGTTATGGTCATTTCTACGTTCCGAGCAACCTAGGCTTTACCCTAGGGCGTTGTACAACCAGATCGAATAGTTAGGGCCTATGAAGTGAACGCCAGAAGCATAGAATACAATATAAATACAACAGTTTTTCCATGGTATTAAACGAATAATTGCAACCAGTATGAAACTTATGGTCATTTCTACGTACCGGGCAACCTAGGCTTCACTCTAGGCCGTCGCTCTACCAGATCGAATAGTTAGGGCCTAAGAAGTCAACGCCAGAAGCATAAAATACGATATAAATACAACAGCTCTTACATCGTATAAAACGGATAATTGCAACCAGTGTGAGAGTTCTGGTCATTTCCACGTTCCGGGCAACCTAGTCTTCACCCTAGGCCGTTGTTCCACCAGATCGAATAGTTAGGGCCTAAGAAGTGAACGCCAGAAGCATAAAATGCAATAAAAATACAACAGCTTTTCCATCGTATAGCAGGAATAATTTGCAACCAGTTTGATAGTGATGGTCATTTCTACGTACCGTGCAACCTAGGCTTCACTCTAGGGCGTTGCTCCACCAGATCGAATAGTTAGGGCCTTAGAAGTCAACGCCCGAAGCATAAAATATAAAATAAATAGAACAGTTTTTCCATCGTATAAAACGAATAATTGCTACCAGTGTGAAAGTTATGGTCATTTCTACCTTCCGGGCAACCTAGACTTCACCCTAGGGCGTTGTTTCAGCAGATGGCATAGTTAGGGCCTAAGAAGTCAACGCCAGAAGCATAAAATACGATATAAATACAACAGCTTTTCCATCGTATAAAACGAATAATTGCTACCAGTGTAAAAGTTATGGTCATTTCTACGTTCCGGGCAACCTAGGCTTCACCCTAGGCCGTTGTTCCACCAGATCGAATAGTTAGGGCCTAAGAAGTGAACGCCAGAAGCATAAAATACAATATAAATACAACAGTTTTTCCATCATATAAAACGAATGATAGCAACCAATGTGAAAGTTATGGTCATTTCTACGATCCGGGCAACCTAGGCTGCACTCTAGGGCGTTGCTCCACTAGATCGAATAGTTAGGGACTTAGAAGTCAATGCCCGAAGCATAAAATGCAATATAAATATAACAGTTCTTCCAACGTATAAAACGAATAATTGCTACCAGTGTGAAAGTTATGGTCATTTCTACGTTCCGCGCAACCTGGGCTTTACCCTAGGGCGTTGTTCCACCAGATGGAATAGTTAGGGCCTAAGCAGTCAACGCCAGAAGCATAAAATACGATATAAATACAACAGCTTTTCCATCGTATAAAATAAATAATTGCTACCAGTGTAAAAGTTATGGTCATTTCTACGTTCCGGGCAACCTAGTCTTCACCCTAGGCCGTTGTTCCACCAGATCGAATAGTTAGGGCCTATGAAGTGAACGCCAGAAGCATAAAATGCAATAAAAATACAACAGCTTTTCCATCGTATAGCAGGAATAATTTGCAACCAGTGTGATAGTAGTGGTCATTTCTACGTTCCAGGCAACCTAGGTTTCACTCCAGGGCGTTGCTCCACCAGGTCGAATAGTTACGGCCTAAGAAGTCAACGCCAGAAGCATAAAATACGATAAAGATGCAACAGTTTTTCCATCGTATAAAACGAATAATTGCAACCAGTGTGAAAGTGATGGTCATTTCTACGTTCCGGGCAACCTAGGCTTCACCCTAGGCCGTTGTTCCACCAGATCGAATAGTTAGGGCCTAAGAAGTGAACGCCAGAAGCATAAAATACAATATAAATACAACAGTTTTTCCATCATATAAAACGAATGATAGCAACCAGTGTGAAAGTTATGGTCATTTCTGCGTTCCGGGCAACCTAGGCTGCACTCTAGGGCGTTGCTCCACTAGATCGAATAGTTAGGGCCTTAGAAGTCAACGCCCGAAGGATAAAATACAAAATAAGTAAAACAGTTTTTCCATCGTATAAAACGAAAAATTGCAAACAGTGTGAAAGTTATGGTCATTTCTACTTTCCGGGCAACCTAGGTTTCAACCTAGGACGTTGTTCCACCAGATGGAATAGTTAGGGCCTAAGAAGTCAACGCCAGAAGCATAAAATACGATATAAATACAACAGCTTTTCCATCGTATAAAACAAATAATAGCAACCAGTTTGAAAGTGATGGTCATTTCTACGTACCGGGCAACCTAGGCTTCACTCTAGGGCGTTGCTCCGCCAGATCGAATAGTTAGGGCCTTAGAAGTCAACGCCCGAAGCATAAAATATAAAATAAATACAACAGCTTTTCCATCGTATAAAACAAATAATTGCAACCAGTGTGAAAGTTATGGTCATTTCTACGTTCCGGGCAACCTAGGCTTCACTGTATGGCGTTCTTCCACCACATCGGATAGCTACGGCCTCAGAAGTCAACGCCAGAAGCATAAAATACAATATAAATATAACAGTTTCTCCATCGTATAAAACGAATAATAGCAACCAGTGTGAAAGTTATGATCATTTCTACGTTCCGGGCAACCTAGGCTTCACTCTAGGGCGTTGCTCCACCAGATCAAACAGTTAGGGCCTTAGAAGACAACGCCCGAAGCATTAAATACAAAATAAATAGAACAGTTTTTTCCATCGTATAAAACGAATAATTGCAACCAGTATGAAACTTAAGGTCATTTCTACGTACCCGGCAACCTAGGCTTCACTCTAGGGCGTTGCTCTACCAGATCGAATAGGTAGGGCCTTAGAAGTCAACGAAGGAAGCATAAAATTCAAAATAAATAGAACAGTTTTTCCATCGTATAAAACAGATAATTGCTACCAGTGTGAAAGTTATGGTCATTTCTACTTTCCGGGCAACCTAGGCTTCACCCTAGGGCGTTTTTCCACCAGATGGAATAGTTAGGGCCTAAGAAGTCAACGCCAGAAGCATAAAATACAATATAAATACAACAGTTTTTCCATCATATAAAACGAATGATAGAAACCAGTGTGAAAGTTATGGTCATTTCTACATTTTGAGCAACCTAGGCTTCACTCTAGGGCGTTGCTCCACCTGATCGAATAGTTAGGGCCTTAGAAGTCAACGCCCGAAGCATTAAATACAAAATAAATAGAACATTTTTTCCATTGTATCAAACGAATAATTGCTACCAGTGTGCAAGTTATGGTCATTTCTACGTTCCGCGCAACCAGGGCTTTACTCTAGGGCGTTGTTCCTCCAGATGGAATAGTTAGGGCCTAAGAAGTCAACGCCAGAAGCATAAAATACGATATAAATACAACAGCTTTTCCATCGTATAAAACAAATAATTGCAAGCAGTGTGAAAGTTATGGTCATTTCTACGTTCCGGGCAACCTAGGCTTCACTGTATGGCGTTCTTCTACCACATCGGATAGCCACGGCCTCACAAGTCAACGCCTGAAGTATAAAATACAATAAAAATACAACAGTCTTTCCATCCTATAACAGGAATAATTGCAACCCGTGTGAAAGGGATGGTCATTTCTACGTTCCAGGCAACCTAGGCTTCACCCTAGGGCGTTGCTCAACCAGATCAAACAGTTAGGGCCTTAGAAGTCAACGCCCGAAGCATTAAATACAAAATAAATAGAACAGTTTTTCCATTGTATAAAACGAATAATTGCTACAAGTGTAAAAGTTATGGTCATTTCTACCTTCCGGGCAACCTAGACTTCACCCTAGGGCGTTGTTCCACCAGATGGAATAGCAACGGCCTAAGAAGTCAACGCCAGAAGCTTAAATACAATATAAATATAACAGTTTTTCCATCGTATAAAACGAATAATAGCAACCAGTGTGAAAGTTATGGTCATTTATACGTTCCGGGCAACGTAGGCTTCACTCTATGGCGATGCTCAACCAGATCAAACAGATAGGGCATTAGAAGTCAACGCCCGAAGCATGAAATACAAAATAAATAGAACGGTTTTTCCATTGTACAAAACGAATAATTGCTGCCAGTGTAAAAGTTATGGTCATTTCTACGTTCCGAGCAACCTAGGCTTTACCCTAGGGCGTTGTACCACCAGATCGAATAGTTAGGGCCTATGAAGTGAACGCCAGAAGCATAGAATACAATATAAATACAACAGTTTTTCCATGGTATTAAACGAATAATTGCAACCAGTATGAAACTTATGGTCATTTCTACGTACCGGGCAACCTAGGCTTCACTCTAGGCCGTCGCTCTACCAGATCGAATAGTTAGGGCCTAAGAAGTCAACGCCAGAAGCATAAAATACGATATAAATACAACAGCTCTTACATCGTATAAAACGGATAATTGCAACCAGTGTGAGAGTTCTGGTCATTTCCACGTTCCGGGCAACCTAGGCTTTACTCCAGGGTGTTGCTCCACCAGATCGAATAGTTAGGGCCTTAGAAGTCAACGCCAGGAGCATAAGATACAATAAAAATACAACAGTCTTTTCATCGTATTACAGGAATAATTGCAATTAGCGTGAAAGTAATGATCATTGGGGCATTTCCGGCATCCTAGACTTAACTCTGAGGCATTGCTCCTCCAGATCGAATAGTTGGGACCGAAGAAGGCAATGCCAGAAGCATAAAATACAATATAAATACAACAGCTTTGGCATCGAATAAATTAATAATTGCAACCAGTATGAAAGTTATGGTCATTTCTATGTTCCGGGCCACCTAGGGTTCACCCTATGGCGTTGCACCAACAGATTGAATAGTTAGGGCCTCAGAAGTCAACGCCCGAAGCATAAAATACAAAATAAATAGAACAGTTTTTCCATCGTATAAAACGGATAGTTGCTACCGGTGTGAAAGTTATGTTCATTTCTACGTTCCGGGCAACCTATGCTTCACTCTAGGGCGTTGCTCCACCACATCTAATAGCTACGGCCTTAGAAGTCAACGCCAGAGGCATAAAATACAATATAAATACAACAGCTTTTCCATCGTACAAAATGAATAAAGCAAACAGTGTGAAAGTAATTGTCATTTCTACGTTCCGGGCAACCTAGGCTTCACTCTACGTCGTTGCTCCACCCGATCAAATAGCTAGCGACTTAGAATTAAACGCCAGAAGCATAGAATACAATAAAAATACAACAGTTTTTCCATCGTATAATAGGATTAATTGCAACCAGTGTGAATGTAATGGTCATTTCAACGTTCCGGGCAACCTAGGTTTCACTCTAGGGCGTTGCTCCACCAGGTCGAATAGTTATGGCCTAAGAAGTGAACGCCAGAAGCATAAAATACAAAATAAATAGAAAGGTTTTTCCATTGTATAAAACGAATAATTGCTGCCAGTGGAAAAGTTATGGTCATTTCTACATTTCGAGCAACCTAGGCTTCACTCTAGGGCGTTGCACCACCTGATCGAATCGTTAGGGCCTTAGAAGTCAACGCCAGAAGCATAAAATACAATATAAATACAACAGTTTTTCCACCATATAAAACGAATAATTGCAACCAGTATGAAAGTTATGGTCATTTCTACGTTCCGGGCAACCTAGGCTTCACCCTAGGCCATTGCTCCTACAGATCGAATAGTTAGGGCCTAAGACGTGAGCGACAGAAGCATAAAATACAATATAAATACAACTGTTTTTCCATCATATAAAACGAATGATAGCAACCAGTGTGAAAGTTATGGTCATTTCTACGTTCAGCTCAACCTTGGCCTTACCCTAGGGCGTTGTTCCACCAGATGGAATAGTTAGGGCCTAAGAAGTCATCGCCAGAAGCATAAAATACGACATAAATACAACAGATTTTCCATCGTATAAACCGAATAATTGCAACCAGTGTGAAAGTTATGATCATTTCTACATTCCGCGGAACCTAGGCTTCACCCTAGGGCGTTGCTCCACCTGACCGAATAGTTTGGGCCTCAGAAGTCAACGCCAGAAGCATAAAATACAATAATGATGCAACAGTTTTTCCATCGTATAACAGGAATAACTGCAAACAGTGTGAAAGTACTGGTCATTTCTACGTTCCGGGCAACCTAGGTTTCACTCGAGGGCGTTGCTCCACCAGGTCGAATAGTTAGGCCCTAAGAAGTCAACGCCAGAAGCATAAAATACGATATAAATAAAGCAGCTTTTAAATCGTATAAAACGAATAATAACAACCAGTGTGAAAGTTATGGTCATTTCAACGTTTCGAGCAAGCTAGGCGTCACTCTAGGGCGTTGCTCCACCGCATCTAATAGATACGGCCTTAGAAGTCAACGCCAGACGCATAAAATACGATATAAATACAACAGATTTTCCATCGTATAAACCGAATAATTGCAACCAGTGTGAAGGTTATGGTCATTTCTACATTCCGAGGAACCTAGGCTTCACTCTAGGGCGTTGCTCCACCAGGTCGAATGGTTAGGCCCTAAGAAGTCAACGCCAGAAGCATACAATACGATATAAATAAAACAGCTTTTACATCGTATAAAACAAATAATAGCAACCAGTGTGAAAGTTATGGTCATTTCAACGTTTCGAGCAAGCTAGGCGTCACTCTAGGGAGTTGCTCCACCAGATCGAATAGCTAGGGACTTAGAATTCATTGCTAAGAGCATAAAATACAATTAAAATACAACAGTTTTTCCATCGTATAACAGGAATAATTGCAACCAGTGTGAAAGGAATGGTCATTTCTACGTTCCGGGCAACGTAGGTTTCACTCTAGCGTGTTGATCCACCAGAGGGAATAGTTAGGGCCTAAGAAGTCAACGCTAGAAGCATAAAATACAATATAAATACAACAGCTTTTCAATCGTATAAAACGAATGATAGCAACCAGTGTGAAGGTTATGGTCATTTCTATGTTCCGGGCAACCTAGGCGTCACTCTAGGGCGTTGCTCCACCGCATCTAATAGATACGGCCTTAGAAGTCAACGCCAGAGGCATAAAATACGATATAAATACAACAGCTCTTACATCGTATAAAACGGATAATTGCAACCAGTGTGAAAGTTATGGACATTTCTACGTTCCGGGCAACCTAGGCTTCCCTCTAGGTCGTTGCTCCACCTGATCGAATAGTTAGGGCCTTAGAAGTCAACCCCAGATGAATAAAATACATTCATGATGCAACAGCTTTTCCATCATATAAAACGAATAATTGCAACCAGTATGAAAGTTATGGTCATGTCTACTTTCCGGGCACCCTGGGCTCCACCCTAGGGCGTTGCTCCAACAGATTGAATAGTTAGGGCCTTAGAAGTCAATGCCCGAAGCATAAAATGCAATATAAATATAACAGTTCTTCCAACGTATAAAACGAATAATTGCTACCAGTGTGAAACTTATGGTCATTTCTACGTTCCGCGCAACCTGGGCTTTACCCTAGGGCGTTGTTCCACCAGATGGAATAGTTAGGGCCTAAGAAGTCAACGCCAGAAGCATAAAATACGATATAAATACAACAGCTTTTCCATCGTCTAAAATAAATAATTGCTACTACTGTAAAAGTTATGGTCATTTCTACGTTCCGGGCAACCTAGTCTTCACCCTAGGGCGTTGTTCCACCAGATGGAATAGCAACGGCCTAAGAAGTCGACGCCAGAAGCTTAAATACAATATAAATATAACAGTTTTTCCATCGTATAAAACGAATAATAGCAACCAGTGTGAAAGTTATGGTCATTTATACGTTCCGGGCAACGTAGGCTTCACTCTATGGCGATGCTCAACCAGATCAAACAGATAGGGCATTAGAAGTCAACGCCCGAAGCATGAAATACAAAATAAATAGAACGGTTTTTCCATTGTACAAAACGAATAATTGCTGCCAGTGTAAAAGTTATGGTCATTTCTACGTTCCGAGCAACCTAGGCTTTACCCTAGGGCGTTGTACAACCAGATCGAATAGTTAGGGCCTATGAAGTGAACGCCAGAAGCATAGAATACAATATAAATACAACAGTTTTTCCATGGTATTAAACGAATAATTGCAACCAGTATGAAACTTATGGTCATTTCTACGTACCGGGCAACCTAGGCTTCACTCTAGGCCGTCGCTCTACCAGATCGAATAGTTAGGGCCTAAGAAGTCAACGCCAGAAGCATAAAATACGATATAAATACAACAGCTCTTACATCGTATAAAACGGATAATTGCAACCAGTGTGAGAGTTCTGGTCATTTCCACGTTCCGGGCAACCTAGTCTTCGCCCTAGGCCGTTGTTCCACCAGATCGAATAGTTAGGGCCTAAGAAGTGAACGCCAGAAGCATAAAATGCAATAAAAATACAACAGCTTTTCCATCGTATAGCAGGAATAATTTGCAACCAGTTTGATAGTGATGGTCATTTCTACGTACCGTGCAACCTAGGCTTCACTCTAGGGCGTTGCTCCACCAGATCCAATAGTTAGGGCCTTAGAAGTCAACGCCCGAAGCATAAAATATAAAATAAATAGAACAGTTTTTCCATCGTATAAAACGAATAATTGCTACCAGTGTGAAAGTTATGGTCATTTCTACCTTCCGGGCAACCTAGACTTCACCCTAGGGCGTTGTTTCAGCAGATGGCATAGTTAGGGCCTAAGAAGTCAACGCCAGAAGCATAAAATACGATATAAATACAACAGCTTTTCCATCGTATAAAACGAATAATTGCTACCAGTGTAAAAGTTATGGTCATTTCTACGTTCCGGGCAACCTAGGCTTCACCCTAGGCCGTTGTTCCACCAGATCGAATAGTTAGGGCCTAAGAAGTGAACGCCAGAAGCATAAAATACAATATAAATACAACAGTTTTTCCATCATATAAAACGAATGATAGCAACCAATGTGAAAGTTATGGTCATTTCTACGATCCGGGCAACCTAGGCTGCACTCTAGGGCGTTGCTCCACTAGATCGAATAGTTAGGGACTTAGAAGTCAATGCCCGAAGCATAAAATGCAATATAAATATAACAGTTCTTCCAACGTATAAAACGAATAATTGCTACCAGTGTGAAAGTTATGGTCATTTCTACGTTCCGCGCAACCTGGGCTTTACCCTAGGGCGTTGTTCCACCAGATGGAATAGTTAGGGCCTAAGCAGTCAACGCCAGAAGCATAAAATACGATATAAATACAACAGCTTTTCCATCGTATAAAATAAATAATTGCTACCAGTGTAAAAGTTATGGTCATTTCTACGTTCCGGGCAACCTAGTCTTCACCCTAGGCCGTTGTTCCACCAGATCGAATAGTTAGGGCCTATGAAGTGAACGCCAGAAGCATAAAATGCAATAAAAATACAACAGCTTTTCCATCGTATAGCAGGAATAATTTGCAACCAGTGTGATAGTAGTGGTCATTTCTACGTTCCAGGCAACCTAGGTTTCACTCCAGGGCGTTGCTCCACCAGGTCGAATAGTTACGGCCTAAGAAGTCAACGCCAGAAGCATAAAATACGATAAAGATGCAACAGTTTTTCCATCGTATAAAACGAATAATTGCAACCAGTGTGAAAGTGATGGTCATTTCTACGTTCCGGGCAACCTAGGCTTCACCCTAGGCCGTTGTTCCACCAGATCGAATAGTTAGGGCCTAAGAAGTGAACGCCAGAAGCATAAAATACAATATAAATACAACAGTTTTTCCATCATATAAAACGAATGATAGCAACCAGTGTGAAAGTTATGGTCATTTCTGCGTTCCGGGCAACCTAGGCTGCACTCTAGGGCGTTGCTCCACTAGATCGAATAGTTAGGGCCTTAGAAGTCAACGCCCGAAGGATAAAATACAAAATAAGTAAAACAGTTTTTCCATCGTATAAAACGAAAAATTGCAAACAGTGTGAAAGTTATGGTCATTTCTACTTTCCGGGCAACCTAGGTTTCAACCTAGGACGTTGTTCCACCAGATGGAATAGTTAGGGCCTAAGAAGTCAACGCCAGAAGCATAAAATACGATATAAATACAACAGCTTTTCCATCGTATAAAACAAATAATAGCAACCAGTTTGAAAGTGATGGTCATTTCTACGTACCGGGCAACCTAGGCTTCACTCTAGGGCGTTGCTCCGCCAGATCGAATAGTTAGGGCCTTAGAAGTCAACGCCCGAAGCATAAAATATAAAATAAATACAACAGCTTTTCCATCGTATAAAACAAATAATTGCAACCAGTGTGAAAGTTATGGTCATTTCTACGTTCCGGGCAACCTAGGCTTCACTGTATGGCGTTCTTCCACCACATCGGATAGCTACGGCCTCAGAAGTCAACGCCAGAAGCATAAAATACAATATAAATATAACAGTTTCTCCATCGTATAAAACGAATAATAGCAACCAGTGTGAAAGTTATGATCATTTCTACGTTCCGGGCAACCTAGGCTTCACTCTAGGGCGTTGCTCCACCAGATCAAACAGTTAGGGCCTTAGAAGACAACGCCCGAAGCATTAAATACAAAATAAATAGAACAGTTTTTTCCATCGTATAAAACGAATAATTGCAACCAGTATGAAACTTAAGGTCATTTCTACGTACCCGGCAACCTAGGCTTCACTCTAGGGCGTTGCTCTACCAGATCGAATAGGTAGGGCCTTAGAAGTCAACGAAGGAAGCATAAAATTCAAAATAAATAGAACAGTTTTTCCATCGTATAAAACAGATAATTGCTACCAGTGTGAAAGTTATGGTCATTTCTACTTTCCGGGCAACCTAGGCTTCACCCTAGGGCGTTGTTCCACCAGATGGAATAGTTAGGGCCTAAGAAGTCAACGCCAGAAGCATAAAATACAATATAAATACAACAGTTTTTCCATCATATAAAACGAATGATAGAAACCAGTGTGAAAGTTATGGTCATTTCTACATTTTGAGCAACCTAGGCTTCACTCTAGGGCGTTGCTCCACCTGATCGAATAGTTAGGGCCTTAGAAGTCAACGCCCGAAGCATTAAATACAAAATAAATAGAACATTTTTTCCATTGTATCAAACGAATAATTGCTACCAGTGTGCAAGTTATGGTCATTTCTACGTTCCGCGCAACCAGGGCTTTACTCTAGGGCGTTGTTCCTCCAGATGGAATAGTTAGGGCCTAAGAAGTCAACGCCAGAAGCATAAAATACGATATAAATACAACAGCTTTTCCATCGTATAAAACAAATAATTGCAAGCAGTGTGAAAGTTATGGTCATTTCTACGTTCCGGGCAACCTAGGCTTCACTGTATGGCGTTCTTCTACCACATCGGATAGCCACGGCCTCACAAGTCAACGCCTGAAGTATAAAATACAATAAAAATACAACAGTCTTTCCATCCTATAACAGGAATAATTGCAACCCGTGTGAAAGGGATGGTCATTTCTACGTTCCAGGCAACCTAGGCTTCACCCTAGGGCGTTGCTCAACCAGATCAAACAGTTAGGGCCTTAGAAGTCAACGCCCGAAGCATTAAATACAAAATAAATAGAACAGTTTTTCCATTGTATAAAACGAATAATTGCTACAAGTGTAAAAGTTATGGTCATTTCTACCTTCCGGGCAACCTAGACTTCACCCTAGGGCGTTGTTCCACCAGATGGAATAGCAACGGCCTAAGAAGTCAACGCCAGAAGCTTAAATACAATATAAATATAACAGTTTTTCCATCGTATAAAACGAATAATAGCAACCAGTGTGAAAGTTATGGTCATTTATACGTTCCGGGCAACGTAGGCTTCACTCTATGGCGATGCTCAACCAGATCAAACAGATAGGGCATTAGAAGTCAACGCCCGAAGCATGAAATACAAAATAAATAGAACGGTTTTTCCATTGTACAAAACGAATAATTGCTGCCAGTGTAAAAGTTATGGTCATTTCTACGTTCCGAGCAACCTAGGCTTTACCCTAGGGCGTTGTACCACCAGATCGAATAGTTAGGGCCTATGAAGTGAACGCCAGAAGCATAGAATACAATATAAATACAACAGTTTTTCCATGGTATTAAACGAATAATTGCAACCAGTATGAAACTTATGGTCATTTCTACGTACCGGGCAACCTAGGCTTCACTCTAGGCCGTCGCTCTACCAGATCGAATAGTTAGGGCCTAAGAAGTCAACGCCAGAAGCATAAAATACGATATAAATACAACAGCTCTTACATCGTATAAAACGGATAATTGCAACCAGTGTGAGAGTTCTGGTCATTTCCACGTTCCGGGCAACCTAGGCTTTACTCCAGGGTGTTGCTCCACCAGATCGAATAGTTAGGGCCTTAGAAGTCAACGCCAGGAGCATAAGATACAATAAAAATACAACAGTCTTTTCATCGTATTACAGGAATAATTGCAATTAGCGTGAAAGTAATGATCATTGGGGCATTTCCGGCATCCTAGACTTAACTCTGAGGCATTGCTCCTCCAGATCGAATAGTTGGGACCGAAGAAGGCAATGCCAGAAGCATAAAATACAATATAAATACAACAGCTTTGGCATCGAATAAATTAATAATTGCAACCAGTATGAAAGTTATGGTCATTTCTATGTTCCGGGCAACCTAGGGTTCACCCTATGGCGTTGCACCAACAGATTGAATAGTTAGGGCCTCAGAAGTCAACGCCCGAAGCATAAAATACAAAATAAATAGAACAGTTTTTCCATCGTATAAAACGGATAGTTGCTACCGGTGTGAAAGTTATGTTCATTTCTACGTTCCGGGCAACCTATGCTTCACTCTAGGGCGTTGCTCCACCACATCTAATAGCTACGGCCTTAGAAGTCAACGCCAGAGGCATAAAATACAATATAAATACAACAGCTTTTCCATCGTACAAAATGAATAAAGCAAACAGTGTGAAAGTAATTGTCATTTCTACGTTCCGGGCAACCTAGGCTTCACTCTACGTCGTTGCTCCACCCGATCAAATAGCTAGCGACTTAGAATTAAACGCCAGAAGCATAGAATACAATAAAAATACAACAGTTTTTCCATCGTATAATAGGATTAATTGCAACCAGTGTGAATGTAATGGTCATTTCAACGTTCCGGGCAACCTAGGTTTCACTCTAGGGCGTTGCTCCACCAGGTCGAATAGTTATGGCCTAAGAAGTGAACGCCAGAAGCATAAAATACAAAATAAATAGAAAGGTTTTTCCATTGTATAAAACGAATAATTGCTGCCAGTGGAAAAGTTATGGTCATTTCTACATTTCGAGCAACCTAGGCTTCACTCTAGGGCGTTGCACCACCTGATCGAATCGTTAGGGCCTTAGAAGTCAACGCCAGAAGCATAAAATACAATATAAATACAACAGTTTTTCCACCATATAAAACGAATAATTGCAACCAGTATGAAAGTTATGGTCATTTCTACGTTCCGGGCAACCTAGGCTTCACCCTAGGCCATTGCTCCTACAGATCGAATAGTTAGGGCCTAAGACGTGAGCGACAGAAGCATAAAATACAATATAAATACAACTGTTTTTCCATCATATAAAACGAATGATAGCAACCAGTGTGAAAGTTATGGTCATTTCTACGTTCAGCTCAACCTTGGCCTTACCCTAGGGCGTTGTTCCACCAGATGGAATAGTTAGGGCCTAAGAAGTCATCGCCAGAAGCATAAAATACGACATAAATGCAACAGATTTTCCATCGTATAAACCGAATAATTGCAACCAGTGTGAAAGTTATGATCATTTCTACATTCCGCGGAACCTAGGCTTCACCCTAGGGCGTTGCTCCACCTGACCGAATAGTTTGGGCCTCAGAAGTCAACGCCAGAAGCATAAAATACAATAATGATGCAACAGTTTTTCCATCGTATAACAGGAATAACTGCAAACAGTGTGAAAGTACTGGTCATTTCTACGTTCCGGGCAACCTAGGTTTCACTCGAGGGCGTTGCTCCACCAGGTCGAATAGTTAGGCCCTAAGAAGTCAACGCCAGAAGCATAAAATACGATATAAATAAAGCAGCTTTTAAATCGTATAAAACGAATAATAACAACCAGTGTGAAAGTTATGGTCATTTCAACGTTTCGAGCAAGCTAGGCGTCACTCTAGGGCGTTGCTCCACCGCATCTAATAGATACGGCCTTAGAAGTCAACGCCAGACGCATAAAATACGATATAAATACAACAGATTTTCCATCGTATAAACCGAATAATTGCAACCAGTGTGAAGGTTATGGTCATTTCTACATTCCGAGGAACCTAGGCTTCACTCTAGGGCGTTGCTCCACCAGGTCGAATGGTTAGGCCCTAAGAAGTCAACGCCAGAAGCATACAATACGATATAAATAAAACAGCTTTTACATCGTATAAAACAAATAATAGCAACCAGTGTGAAAGTTATGGTCATTTCAACGTTTCGAGCAAGCTAGGCGTCACTCTAGGGAGTTGCTCCACCAGATCGAATAGCTAGGGACTTAGAATTCATTGCTAAGAGCATAAAATACAATTAAAATACAACAGTTTTTCCATCGTATAACAGGAATAATTGCAACCAGTGTGAAAGGAATGGTCATTTCTACGTTCCGGGCAACGTAGGTTTCACTCTAGCGTGTTGATCCACCAGAGGGAATAGTTAGGGCCTAAGAAGTCAACGCTAGAAGCATAAAATACAATATAAATACAACAGCTTTTCAATCGTATAAAACGAATGATAGCAACCAGTGTGAAGGTTATGGTCATTTCTATGTTCCGGGCAACCTAGGCGTCACTCTAGGGCGTTGCTCCACCGCATCTAATAGATACGGCCTTAGAAGTCAACGCCAGAGGCATAAAATACGATATAAATACAACAGCTCTTACATCGTATAAAACGGATAATTGCAACCAGTGTGAGAGTTCTGGTCATTTCCACGTTCCGGGCAACCTAGGCTTCACTCCAGGGTGTTGCTCCACCAGATCGAATAGTTAGGGCCTTAGAAGTCAACGCCAGGAGCATAAGATACAATAAAAATACAACAGTCTTTTCATCGTATTACAGGAATAATTGCAATTAGCGTGAAAGTAATGATCATTTCGGCATTTCGGGCATCCTAGCCTTAACTCTGAGGCATTGCTCCTCCAGATCGAATAGTTGGGACCTAAGAAGGCAATGCCAGAAGCATAAAATACAATATAAATACAACAGCTTTGGCATCGAATAAATTAATAATTGCAAACAGTGTGAAAGATATGGTCATTTCAACGTTCCGGGCAACCTAGGCTTCATTCTAGGGCGTTGGTCCACCAGATCAAACAGTTAGGGCCTTAGGAGTCAACGCCCGAAACATAAAATACAAAATAAATCGAACAGGTCTTCCATTGTATAAAACGAATAAATGCTACCAGTGTGAAAGTTATGGTCATTTCTACGTTCCGCGCAACCTAGGCCTCACCCTAGGGCGTTGTTCCACCAGATGGAATAGTTAGGGCCTAAGAAGTCAACGCCAGAAGCATAAAATACGATATAAATACAACAGCTTTTCCATCGTCTAAAATAAATAATTGCTACCACTGTAAAAGTTATGGTCATTTCTACGTTCCGGGCAACCTAGTCTTCACCCTAGACCGTTGTTCCACCAGATCGAATAGTTAGGGCCTAAGAAGTGAACGCCAGAAGCATAAAATGCAATAAAAATACAACAGCTTTTCCATCGTATAGCAGGAATAATTTGCAACCAGTTTGATAGTGATGGTCTTTTCTACGTACCGTGCAACCTAGGCTTCACTCAAGGGCGTTGCTCCACCAGATCGAATAGTTAGGGCCTTAGAAGTCAACGCCCGAAGCATAAAATATAAAATAAATAGAACAGTTTTTCCATCGTATAAAACGAATAATTGCTACCAGTGTTAAAGTTATGGTCATTTCTACCTTCCGGGCAACCTAGACTTCACCCTAGGGCGTTGTTTCAGCAGATGGCATAGTTAGGGCCTAAGAAGTCAACGCCAGAAGCATAAAATACGATATAAATACAACAGCTTTTCCATCGTATAAAACGAATAATTGCTACCAGTGTAAAAGTTATGGTCATTTCTACGTTCCGGGCAACCTAGGCTTCACCCTAGGCCGTTGTTCCACCAGATCGAATAGTTAGGGCCTAAGAAGTGAACGCCAGAAGCATAAAATACAATATAAATACAACAGTTTTTCCATCATATAAAACGAATGATAGCAACCAATGTGAAAGTTATGGTCATTTCTACGATCCGGGCAACCTAGGCTGCACTCTAGGGCGTTGCTCCACTAGATCGAATAGTTAGGGCCTTAGAAGTCAATGCCCGAAGCATAAAATGCAATATAAATATAACAGTTCTTCCAACGTATAAAACGAATAATTGCTACCAGTGTGAAAGTTATGGTCATTTCTACGTTCCGCGCAACCTGGGCTTTACCCTAGGGCGTTGTTCCACCAGATGGAATAGTTAGGGCCTAAGCAGTCAACGCCAGAAGCATAAAATACGATATAAATACAACAGCTTTTCCATCGTATAAAATAAATAATTGCTACCAGTGTAAAAGTTATGGTCATTTCTACGTTCCGGGCAACCTAGTCTTCACCCTAGGCCGTTGTTCCACCAGATCGAATAGTTAGGGCCTATGAAGTGAACGCCAGAAGCATAAAATGCAATAAAAATACAACAGCTTTTCCATCGTATAGCAGGAATAATTTGCAACCAGTGTGATAGTAGTGGTCATTTCTACGTTCCAGGCAACCTAGGTTTCACTCCAGGGCGTTGCTCCACCAGGTCGAATAGTTACGGCCTAAGAAGTCAACGCCAGAAGCATAAAATACGATAAAGATGCAACAGTTTTTCCATCGTATAAAACGAATAATTGCAACCAGTGTGAAAGTGATGGTCATTTCTACGTTCCGGGCAACCTAGGCTTCACCCTAGGCCGTTGTTCCACCAGATCGAATAGTTAGGGCCTAAGAAGTGAACGCCAGAAGCATAAAATACAATATAAATACAACAGTTTTTCCATCATATAAAACGAATGATAGCAACCAGTGTGAAAGTTATGGTCATTTCTGCGTTCCGGGCAACCTAGGCTGCACTCTAGGGCGTTGCTCCACTAGATCGAATAGTTAGGGCCTTAGAAGTCAACGCCCGAAGGATAAAATACAAAATAAGTAAAACAGTTTTTCCATCGTATAAAACGAAAAATTGCAAACAGTGTGAAAGTTATGGTCATTTCTACTTTCCGGGCAACCTAGGTTTCAACCTAGGACGTTGTTCCACCAGATGGAATAGTTAGGGCCTAAGAAGTCAACGCCAGAAGCATAAAATACGATATAAATACAACAGCTTTCCCATCGTATAAAACAAATAATTGCAACCAGTTTGAAAGTGATGGTCATTTCTACGTACCGGGCAACCTAGGCTTCACTCTAGGGCGTTGCTCCGCCAGATCGAATAGTTAGGGCCTTAGAAGTCAACGCCCGAAGCATAAAATATAAAATAAATACAACAGCTTTTCCATCGTATAAAACAAATAATTGCAACCAGTGTGAAAGTTATGGTCATTTCTACGTTCCGGGCAACCTAGGCTTCACTGTATGGCGTTCTTCCACCACATCGGATAGCTACGGCCTCAGAAGTCAACGCCAGAAGCATAAAATACAATATAAATATAACAGTTTCTCCATCGTATAAAACGAATAATAGCACCAGTGTGAAAGTTATGATCATTTCTACGTTCCGGGCAACCTAGGCTTCACTCTAGGGCGTTGCTCCACCAGATCAAACAGTTAGGGCCTTAGAAGACAACGCCCGAAGCATTAAATACAAAATAAATAGAACAGTTTTTCCATTGTTTAAAACGAATAATTGCTACCAGTGTAAAAGTTATGGTCATTTCTATGTTCCGGGCAACCTAGGCTTCACTCTAGGGCGGTGCTCCACCTGATCGAATAGTTAGGGCCTTAGAAGTCAACCCCAGATGAATAAAATACATTAATTGTGCAACAGCTTTTTTATCATATAAAACGAATAATTGCAACCAGTATGAAAGTTATGGTCATGTCTACTTTCCGGACAACCTAGGCTTCACCCTAGGGCGTTGCTCCAACAGATTGAATAGTTAGGGCCTTAGAAGTCTATGCCCGAAGCATAAAATGCAATATAAATATAACAGTTCCTCCATCGTATAAAACGAATAATTGCTACCAGTGTGAAAGTTATGGTCATTTCTACGTTCCGCGCAACCTGGGCTTTACCCTAGGGCGTTGTTCCACCAGATGGAATAGTTAGGGCCTAAGAAGTCAACGCCAGAAGTATAAAACACGATATAAATACAACAGCTTTTCCATCGTATAAAATAAATAATTGCAACCAGTGTGAAAGTTATGGTGATTTCTACGTTCCGGGCAACCTAGGCTTCCCTCTAGGGCGTTGCTCCACCTGATCGAATAGTTAGGGCCTAAGAAGTGAACGCCAGAAGCATAAAATGCAATAAAAATACAACAGCTTTTCCATCGTATAGCAGGAATAACTTGCAACCAGTTTGATAGTGATGGTCATTACTACGTACCGTGCAACCTAGGCTTCACTCTAGGGCGTTGCTCCACCAGATCGAATAGTTAGGGCCTTAGAAGTCAACGCCCGAAGCATAAAATATAAAATAAATAGAACAGTTTTTCCATCGTATAAAACGAATAATTGCTACCAGTGTGAAAGTTATGGTCATTTCTACCTTCCGGGCAACCTAGACTTCACCCTAGGGCGTTGTTTCACCAGATGGAATAGTTAGGGCCTAAGAAGTCAACGCCAGAAGCATAAAATACGATATAAATACAACAGCTTTTCCATCGTATAAAACGAATAATTGCTACCAGTGTAAAGGTTTAGGTCATTTCTACGTTCCGGGCAACCTAGGCTTCACCCTAGGCCGTTGTTCCCCCAGATAGAATAGTCAGGGCCTAAGAAGTGAACGCCAGAAGCATAAAATACAATATAAATACAACAGTTTTTCCATCATATAAAACGAATGATAGCAACCAATGTGAGAGTTATGGTCATTTCTACGTTCCGGGCAACCTAGGCTGCACTCTAGGGCGTTGCTCCACTAGATCGAATAGTTAGGGCCTTAGAAGTCAATGCCCGAAGCATAAAATGCAATGTAAATATAACAGTTCTTCCTACGTATAAAACGAATAATTGCTACCAGTGTGAAAGTTATAGTCATTTCTACGTATCGGGCAACCTAGGCTTCACTCTAGGGCGTTGCTCCGCCAGATCGAATAGTTAGGGCCTTAGAAGTCAACGCCCGAAGCATAAAATATAAAATAAATACAACAGCTTTTCCATCGTATAAAACAAATAATTGCAACCAGTGTGAAAGTTATGGTCATTTCTACGTTCCGGGCAACCTAGGCTTCACTGTATGGCGTTCTTCCACCACATCGGATAGCTACGGCCTCAGAAGTCAACGCCAGAAGCATAAAATACAATATAAATATAACAGTTTCTCCATCGTATAAAACGAATAATAGCAACCAGTGTGAAAGTTATGATCATTTCTACGTTCCGGGCAACCTAGGCTTCACTCTAGGGCGTTGCTCCACCAGATCAAACAGTTAGGGCCTTAGAAGACAACGCCCGAAGCATTAAATACAAAATAAATAGAACAGTTTTTCCATTGTTTAAAACGAATAATTGCTACCAGTGTAAAAGT
Organism: Calliopsis andreniformis; assembly: GCF_051401765.1. Lineage (NCBI taxonomy): Eukaryota > Metazoa > Arthropoda > Insecta > Hymenoptera > Andrenidae > Calliopsis > Calliopsis andreniformis. Next base: position 2,623,997 of record NW_027480460.1, on the reverse strand, counting down.
TATGGTCATTTCTATGTTCCGGGCAACCTAGGCTTCACTCTAGGGCGGTGCTCCACCTGATCGAATAGTTAGGGCCTTAGAAGTCAACCCCAGATGAATAAAATACATTAATGGTGCAACAGCTTTTCCATCATATAAAACGAATAATTGCAACCAGTATGAAAGTTATGGTCATGTCTACTTTCCGGGCAACCTAGGCTTCACCCTAGGGCGTTGCTCCAACGGATTGAATAGTTAGGGCCTTAGAAGTCTATGCCCGAAGCATAAAATGCAATATAAATATAAGGGTTCCTCCATCGTATAAAACGAATAATTGCTACCAGTGTGAAAGTTATGGTCATTTCTACGTTCCGCGCAACCTGGGATTTACCCTAGGGCGTTGTTCCACCAGATGGAATAGTTAGGGCCTAAGAAGTCAACGCCAGAAGTATAAAACACGATATAAATACAACAGCTTTTCCATCGTATAAAATAAATAATTGCAACCAGTGTGAAAGTTATGGTCATTTCTACGATCCGGGCAACCTAGGCTTCCCTCTAGGGCGTTGCTCCACCTGATCGAATAGTTAGGGCCTAAGAAGTGAACGCCAGAAGCATAAAATACAATATAAATACAACAGCTTTTCCATCGTATAAAACGAATAATTGCAACGAGTATGAAACTTATGGTCATTTCTACGTACCGGGCAACCTACGCTTCACACTAGGGCGTTGCTCTACCAGATCGAATAGTTAGGGCCTTAGAAGTGAACGCCCGAAGCATAAAATACAAAATAAATAGAACAGTTTTTCCATCGTATAAAACGAATAATTGCTACCAGTGTGAAAGTTATGGTCATTTCTACTTTCCGGGCATCCTACGCTTCACCCTAGGGCGTTTTTCCACCAGATGGAATAGTTAGGGCCTAAAAAGTCAACGCCAGAAGCATAAAATACGATATAAATACAACAGCTCTTCCATCGTATAAAACAAATAATTGCAACCAGTTTGAAAGTGATGGTCATTTCTACGTACCGGGCAACCTAGGCTTCACTATAGGGCGTTGCTCCACCAGATCGAATAGTTAGGACCTTAGAAGTCAACGCCCGAAGCATAAAGTATAAAACAAATAGAACAGTTTTTCCATCGTATAAAACGAATAATTGCTACCAGTGTGAAACTTATGGTCATTTCTACCTTCCGGGAAACCTAGACTTCACCCTAGGGCGTTGTTCCACCAGATGGAATAGCAACGGCCTAAGAAGTCAACGCCAGAAGCTTAAATACAATATAAATATAACAGTTTTTCCATCGTATAAAACGAATAATAGCAACCAGTGTGAAAGTTATGGTCATTTATACGTTCCGGGCAACGTGGGCTTCACTCTGCGGCGATGCTCAACCAGATCAAACAGATAGGGCATTAGAAGTCAACGCCCGAAGCATAAAGTACAAAATAAATACAACGGTTTTTCCATTGTATAAAACGAATAATTGCTGCCAGTGTAAAAGTTATGGTCATTTCTACGTTCCGGGCAACCTAGGCTTCACCCTAGGGCGTTGTACCACCAGATCGAATAGTTAGGGCCTAAGAAGTGAACGCCAGAAGCATAAAATACGATATAATTACAACAGCTTTTCCATCGTATGAAACGAATAATTGCTACCAGTGTAAAAGTTATGGTCATTTCTACGTTCCGGGCAACCTAGGCTTCACCCTAGGCCGTTGTTCCACCAGATCGAATAGTTAGGGCCTAAGAAGTGAACGCCAGAAGCATAAAATACAATATAAATACAACAGTTTTTCCATCATATAAAACGAATGATAGCAACCCGTGTGAAAGTGATGGTCATTTCTACGTTTCAGGCAACCTACGCTTCACTCTAGGGCGTTGCTCTACCAGATCAAACAGTTAGGGCCTTAGAAGTCAACGCCCGAAGCATTAAATACAAAATAAATAGAACAGTTTTTCCATTGTATGAAACGAATAATTGCTACCAGTGTAAGAGTTATGGTCATTTCTACGTTCCGGGCAAACTAGGCTTCACCCTAGGCCGTTGTTCCACCAGCTCGAATAGTTAGGGCCTAAGAAGTGAAAGCCAGAAGCATAAAATACAATATAACTACAACAGTTTTTCCATCATATAAAACGAATGATAGCAACCAGTGTGAAAGTTATGGTCATTTCTACGTTCCGGGCAATCTAGGCTGCACTCTAGGGCGTTGCTCCACCAGGTCGAATAGTTAGAGCCTTAGAAGTCAACGCCCGAAGCATAAAACACAAAATAAATAAAACAGTTTTTCCATCGTACAAGACGAAAAATTGCAAACAGTGTGAAAGATATGGACATTTCTACGATCCGGGCTACCTAGGCTTCACTCTATGGCGCTCTTCCACCACATCAAATAGCAACGGACTCAGACGTCAACGCCAGAAGCTTAAATACAATATAAATATAACAGTTTTTCCTTCGTATAAAACGAATAATAACAACCAGTGTGAAAGTTATGGTCATTTCTACGTTCCGGGCAACCTAGGCTTCACTCTGCGGCGATGCTCCACCAGATCAAACAGATAGGGCATTAGAAGTCAACGCCCGAAGCATGAAATACAAAATAAATAGAACGGTTTTTCCATTGTATAAAACGAATAATTGCTGCCAGTGTAAAAGTTATGGTCATTTCTACGTTCCGGGCAACCTAGGCTTCATCCAAGGGCGTTGTACCACCAGATCGAATAGTTAGGGCCTATGAAGTGAACGCCAGAAGCATAGAATACAATATAAATACAACAGTTTTTCCATCGTATAAAACGAATAATTGCAACCAGTATGAAACTTATGGTCATTTCTACGTACCGGGCAACCTAGGCTTCACTCTAGGCCGTCGCTCTACCAGATCGAATAGTTAGGGCCTTAGAAGTCAACGCCCGAAGCATAAAATACAAAATAAATACAACAGTTTTTCCATCGTATAAAACGGATAATTGCTACCAGTGTGAAAGTTATGGTCATTTCCACGTTCCGGGCAACCTAGGCTTCACTCTACGGCGATGCTCCACCAGATCAAACAGATAGGGACTTAGAATTCATCGCTAAAAGCATAAAATACAATTAAAATACAACAGTTTTTCCATCGTATAACAGGAATAATTGCAACCAGTGTGAAACGAATGGTCATTTCTACGTTCCGGGCAACGTAGGTTTCACTCTAGCGTGTTGATCCACCAGAGGGAATAGTTAGGGCCTAAGAAGTGAACGCCAGAAGCATAAAATACAATATAAATACAACAGTTTTTCCATCATATAAAACGAATGATAGCAACCCGTGTGAAAGTGATGGTCATTTCTACGTTTCAGGCAACCTACGCTTCACTCTAGGGCGTTGCTCTACCAGATCAAACAGTTAGGGCCTTAGAAGTCAACGCCCGAAGCATTAAATACAAAATAAATAGAACAGTTTTTCCATTGTATGAAACGAATAATTGCTACCAGTGTAAGAGTTATGGTCATTTCTACGTTCCGGGCAAACTAGGCTTCACCCTAGGCCGTTGTTCCACCAGCTCGAATAGTTAGGGCCTAAGAAGTGAAAGCCAGAAGCATAAAATACAATATAACTACAACAGTTTTTCCATCATATAAAACGAATGATAGCAACCAGTGTGAAAGTTATGGTCATTTCTACGTTCCGGGCAATCTAGGCTGCACTCTAGGGCGTTGCTCCACCAGGTCGAATAGTTAGAGCCTTAGAAGTCAACGCCCGAAGCATAAAACACAAAATAAATAAAACAGTTTTTCCATCGTACAAGACGAAAAATTGCAAACAGTGTGAAAGATATGGACATTTCTACGATCCGGGCTACCTAGGCATCACTCTATGGCGCTCTTCCACCACATCAAATAGCAACGGACTCAGACGTCAACGCCAGAAGCTTAAATACAATATAAATATAACAGTTTTTCCTTCGTATAAAACGAATAATAACAACCAGTGTGAAAGTTATGGTCATTTCTACGTTCCGGGCAACCTAGGCTTCACTCTGCGGCGATGCTCCACCAGATCAAACAGATAGGGCATTAGAAGTCAACGCCCGAAGCATGAAATACAAAATAAATAGAACGGTTTTTCCATTGTATAAAACGAATAATTGCTGCCAGTGTAAAAGTTATGGTCATTTCTACGTTCCGGGCAACCTAGGCTTCATCCAAGGGCGTTGTACCACCAGATCGAATAGTTAGGGCCTATGAAGTGAACGCCAGAAGCATAGAATACAATATAAATACAACAGTTTTTCCATCGTATAAAACGAATAATTGCAACCAGTATGAAACTTATGGTCATTTCTACGTACCGGGCAACCTAGGCTTCACTCTAGGCCGTCGCTCTACCAGATCGAATAGTTAGGGCCTTAGAAGTCAACGCCCGAAGCATAAAATACAAGATAAATACAACAGTTTTTCCATCGTATAAAACGGATAATTGCTACCAGTGTGAAAGTTATGGTCATTTCCACGTTCCGGGCAACCTAGGCTTCACTCTACGGCGATGCTCCACCAGATCAAACAGATAGGGACTTAGAATTCATCGCTAAAAGCATAAAATACAATTAAAATACAACAGTTTTTCCATCGTATAACAGGAATAATTGCAACCAGTGTGAAACGAATGGTCATTTCTACGTTCCGGGCAACGTAGGTTTCACTCTAGCGTGTTGATCCACCAGAGGGAATAGTTAGGGCCTAAGAAGTCAACGCCAGAAGCATAAAATACAATATAAATACAACAGCTTTTCAATCGTATAAAACGAATAATTGCAACCAGTGTGAATGTAATGGTCATTTCTACGTTCCGGGCAACCTAGGCTTCGCTCTAGGTCGTTGCTCCACCTGATCAAATAGCTAGCGACTTAGAATTAAACGCTAGAAGCATAGAATACAATAAAAATACAACAGTTTTTCCATCGTATAACAGGAATAATTGCAACCAGTGTGAATGTAATGGTCATTTCTACGTTCCGGGCAACCTAGGTTTCACACTAGGGCGTTGCTCCACCAGGTCGAATAGTTAGGCCCTAAGAAGTCAACGCCAGGAGCATAAAATACGATATAAATAAAACAGCTTTTACATCGTATAAAACGAATAATAGCAACCAGTGTGAAAGTTATGGGCATTTCTACATTCCGAGGAACCTAGGCTTCACTCTAGGGCGTTGCTCCACCAGGTCGAATAGTTAGGCCCTAAGAACTCAACGCCAGAAGCATAAAATACGATATAAATAAAACAGCTTTTACATCGTATAAAACGAATAATAGCAACCAGTGTGAAAGTTATGGTCATTTCAACGTTTCGGGCAAGCTAGGCGTCGCTCTAGGGCGTTGCTCCACCAGATCGAATAGCTAGGGACTTAGAATTCATTGCTAAAAGCATAAAATACAATTAAAATACAACGGTTTTTCCATCGTATAACAGGAATAATTGCAACCAGTGTGAAAGGAATGGTCATTTCTACGTTCCGGGCAACGTAGGTTTCACTCTAGCGTGTTGATCCACCAGAGGGAATAGTTAGGGCCTAAGAAGTCAACGCTAGAAGCATAAAATACAATATTAATACAACAGCTTTTCAATCGTATAAAACGAATGATAGCAACCAGTGTGAAGGTTATGGTCATTTCTACGTTCCGGGCAACCAAGGCGTCACTGTAGGGCGTTACTCCACCGCATCTAATAGATACGGCCTTAGAAGTCAACGCCAGAGGCATAAAATACAATATAAATACAACAGCTTTTCCATCGTACAAAATGAATATTACCAAGCAGTGTGAAATTAATTGTCATTGCTACGTTCCGGGCAACCTAGGTTTCACTCTACGTCGTTGCTCCACCCGATCAAATAGCTAGCGACTTAGAATTAAACGCCAGAAGCATAGAATACAATAAAAATACAACAGTTTTTCCATCGCATAACAGGATTAATTGCAACCAGTGTGAATGTAATGGTCATTTCAACGTTCCGGGCAACCTAGGTTTCACTCTAGGGCGTTGCTCCAACAGGTCGAATAGTTATGGCCTAAGAAGTGAACGCCAGAAGCATAAAATACAAAATAAAAAGAAAGGTTTTTCCATTGTATAAAACGAATAATTGCTGCCAGTGTAAAAGTTATGGTCATTTCTACATTTCGAGCAACCTAGGCTTCACTCTAGGGAGTTGCACCACCTGATCGAATCGTTAGGGCCTTAGAAGTCAACGCCAGAAGCATAAAATACAATATAAATACAACAGTTTTTCCACCATATAAAACGAATAATTGCAACCAGTATGAAAGTTATGGATATCTCTACGTTCCGGGCAACCTAGGCTTCACCCTAGGCCGTTGCTCCTACAGATCGAATAGTTAGGGCCTAAGACGTGAACGACAGAAGCATAAAATACAATATAAATACAACAGTTTTTCCATCATATAAAACGAATGATAGCAACCAGTGTGAAAGTTATGGTCATTTCTACGTTCCGGGCAATCTAGGCTGCACTCTAGGGCGTTGCTCCACCAGATCGAATAGTTAGGGCCATAGAAGTCAACGCCCGAAGCATAAAATACAAAATAAATAAAACAGTTTTTCCATCGTACAAGACGAAAAATTGCAAACAGTGTGAAAGATATGGACATTTCTACGATCCGGGCTACCTAGGCTTTACCCTAGGGCGTTGTTCCACCAGATGGAATAGTTAGGGCCTAAGAAGTCATCGCCAGAAGCATAAAATACGATATAAATACAACAGATTTTCCATCGTATAAACCGAATAATTGCAACCAGTGTGAAAGTTATGATCATTTCTACATTCCGCGGAACCTAGGCTTCACTCTAGGGCGTTGCTCCACCTGACCGAATAGTTAGGGCCTAAGAAGTGAACGCCACAAGCATTAAATACAATATAAATACAACAGTTTTTCCATCGTATAAAACGAATAATTGCAACCAGTATGAAACTTATGGTCATTTCTACGTACCGGGCAACCTGCGCTTCACACTAGGGCGTTGTTCCACCAGATGGAATAGTTAGGGCCTAAGCAGTCAACGCCAGAAGCATAAAATACGATATAAATACAACAGCTTTTCCATCGTATAAAATAAATAATTGCTACCAGTGTGAAAGATATGGTCATTTCTACGTTCCGGGCAACCTAGGCTTCACCCTATGGCGTTGGTCCACCAGATCAAACAGTTAGGGCCTTAGAAGTCAACGCCCGAAGCATTAAATACAAAATAAATAGAACAGTTTTTCCATTGTATAAAACGAATAATTGCTACCAGTGTAAAAGTTATGGTCATTTCTACGTTCTGGGCAACCTAGGCTTCACCCTAGGCCGTTGTTCCACCAGATCGAATAGTTAGGGCCTAAGAAGTGAACGCCACAAGCATTAAATACAATATAAATACAACAGTTTTTCCATCTTATAAAACGAATAATTGCAACCAGTATGAAACTTATGGTCATTTCTACGTACCGGGCAACCTACGCTTCACACTAGGGCGTTGTTCCGCCAGATCGAATAGTTAGGGCCTAAGAAGTGAACGCCAGAAGCATAAAATACAAAATAAATCGAACAGGTCTTCCATTGTATAAAACGAATAAATGCTACCAGTTGAAAGTTATGTTCATTTCTACGTTCCGCGCAACCTAGGCCTCACCCTAGGGCGTTGCTCCAACAGATCGAATAGTTCGGGCCTAATAAGTCAACGCCAGAAGCATAAAATACAATATAAATATAACAGTTTTTCCATCGTATAAAACGAATTATAGCAACCTGTATGAAAGTTATGGTCATTTCTACGTTCCGGGCAACCTAGGCTGCACTCTAGGGCGTTGCTCCACTAGATCGAATAGTTAGGGCCTTAGAAGTCAAAGCGCGAAGCATAAAAAACAAAATAAATAAAACAGTTTTTCCATCGTATAAAACGAAAAATTGCAAACAGTGTGAAAGATATGGACATTTCTACGATCCGGGCTACCTAGGCTTCACTCTATGGCGTTCTTCCACCACATCGAATAGCAACGGCCTCAGAAGTCAACGCCAGAAACTTAAATACAATAGAAATATAACAGTTTTTCCATCATATAAAACGAATGATATCAACCAGTGTGAAAGTTATGGTCATTTCTACGTTCCGGGCAACCTAGGTTTCACTCTAGGGCGTTGCTCCACCAGGTCGAATAGTTAGGGCCTAACAAGTCAACGCCAGAAGCATCAAATACGATATAAATACAACAGCTCTTACATCGTATAAAACGAATTATAGCAACCAGTATGAAAGTTATGGTCATTTCTACGTTCCGGGCAACCTAGGGTTCACCCTATGGCGTTGCACCAACAGATTGAATAGTTAGGGCCTCAGAAGTCAACGCCCGAAGCATAAAATACAAAATAAATACAACAGTTTTTCCATCGTATAAAACGAATGGTTGCTACCGGTGTAAAAGTTATGTTCATTTCTACGTTCCGGGCAACCTATGCTTCACTCTAGGGCGTTGCTCCACCACATCTAATAGCTACGGCCTTAGAAGTCAACGGCAGAGGCATAAAATACAATATAAATACAACAGCTTTTCCATCCTACAAAATGAATAATAGCAAACAGTGTGAAAGTAATTGTCATTTCTACGTTCCGGGCAACCTAGGCTTCACTCTACGTCGTTGCTCCACCCGATCAAATAGCCAGCGACTTAGAATTAAACGCCAGAAGCATAGAATACAATAAAAATACAACAGTTTTTCCATCGTATAACAGGATTAATTGCAACCAGTGTGAATGTAATGGTCATTTCAACGTTCCGGGCAACCTAGGTTTCACTCTAGGGCGTTGCTCCACCAGGTCGAATAGTTATGGCCTAAGAAGTGAACGCCAGAAGCATAAAATACAAAATAAATAGAAAGGTATTTCCATTGTATAAAACGAATACTTGCTGCCAGTGTAAAAGTTATGGTCATTTCTACATTTCGAGCAACCTAGGCTTCACTCTAGGGCGTTGCACCACCTGATCGAGTAGTTAGGGCCTTAGAAGTCAACGCCCGATGCATAAAATACAAAATAAATAGAACGGTTTTTCCATTGTATAAAACGAATAATTGCTGCCAGTGTAAAAGCTATGGTCATTTCTACGTTCCGGGCAACCTAAGCTTCACCCTAGGGCGTTGTTCCACCAGACGGAATAGTTAGGGCCTAAGAAGTCAACGCGAGAAGCATAAAATACGATATAAATACAACAGCTTTTCCATCGTATAAAACAAATAATTGCAACCAGTGTGAAAGTTATGGTCATTTCTACGTTCCGGGCAACCTAGGCTTCACTGTATGGCGTTCTTCCACCACATCGGATAGCTACGGCCTCAGAAGTCAACGCCTGAAGTATAAAATACAATAAAAATACAACTGTCTTTCCATCCTATAACAGGAATAATTGCAACCCGTGTGAAAGTGATGGTCATTTCTACGTTCCAGGCAACCTACGCTTCACTCTAGGGCGTTGCTCTACCAGATCAAACAGTTATGGCCTTAGAAGTCAACGCCCGAAGCATTAAATACAAAATAAATAGAACAGTTTTTCCATTGTATAAAACGAATAATTGCTACCAGTGTAAAAGTTATGGTCATTTCTACGTTCCGGCAACCTGGGCTTCACCCTAGGCCGTTGTTCCACCAGATCGAATAGTTAGGGCCTAAGAAGTGAACGCCAGAAGCATAAAATACAATATAAATACAACAGTTTTTCCATCATATAAAACGAATGATAGCAACCAGTGTGAAAGTTATGGTCATTTCTACGTTCCGGGCAATCTAGGCTGCACTCTAGGGCGTTGCTCCACCAGATCGAATAGTTAGGGCCATAGAAGTCAACGCCCGAAGCATAAAATACAAAATAAATAAAACAGTTTTTCCATCGTACAAGACGAAAAATTGCAAACAGTGTGAAAGATATGGACATTTCTACGATCCGGGCTACCTAGGCTTCACTCTATGGCGTTCTTCCACCACATCGAATAGCAACGGCCTCAGACGTCAACGCCAGAAGCTTAAATACAATATAAATATAACAGTTTTTCCTTCGTACAAAACGAATAATAACAACCAGTGTGAAAGTTATGGTCATTTCTACGTTCCGGGCAACCTAGGCTTCACTCTAAGGCGATGCTCCACCAGATCAAACAGATAGGGCATTAGAAGTCAACGCCCGAAGCATAAAATACAAAATAAATAGAACGGTTTTTCCATTGTATAAAACGAATAATTGCTGCCAGTGTAAAAGTTATGGTCATTTCTACGTTCCGGGCAACCTAGGCTTCACCCTAGGGCGTTGTACCACCAGATCGAATAGTTAGGGCCTATGAAGTGAACGCCACAAGCATACAATACAATATAAATACAACAGTTTTTCCATCGTATAAAACGAATAATTGCAACCAGTATGAAACTTATGGTCATTTCTACGTACCGGGCAACCTAGGCTTCACTCTAGGCCGTCGCTCTACCAGATCGAATAGTTAGGGCCTTAGAAGTCAACGCCCGAAGCATAAAATACAAAATAAATACAACAGTTTTTCCATCGTATAAAACGGATAATTGCTACCAGTGTGAAAGTTATGGTCATTTCTACGTTCCGGGCAACCTAGGCTTCACTCTACGGCGATGCTCCACCAGATCAAACAGATAGGGCATTAGAAGTCAACGCCCGAAGCATAAAATACAAAATAAATACAAAGGTTTTTCCATTGTATAAAACGAATAATTGCTGCCAGTGTAAAAGTTATGGTCATTTCTACATTTCGAGCAACCTAGGCTTCACTCTAGGTCGTTGCACCACCTGATCGAATCGTTAGGGCCTTAGAAGTCAACGCCAGAAGCATAAAATACAATATAAAGACAACAGTTTTTCCATCATATTGTAGGATCGTGGATTGAGGGTTCACGGTGTGAATCAGTGGGACAGCGGTCTTACTACTCGAAACTATATTTATTTAAACTAAATTTTACACCTACGCCCGTTACGCCCGTTTTCGTTTTTCGTTCGCCTTTTCGGTTCGACGGTTGCGACTCGACTCCCCTACGCCTGTCTTTCCTCTCGCCTTCGCCGTGCCGCGACCTCGCGATTTGTAAACAGCGGGTTCAACGCACCGGCTTTTTGTCTCCATCTCGGTACTGTTTACCTATTTGGATTTCTTGCATCTTGTTATTATCCGCGTACGCTGAACCCTCGCCTTGAAACGCTCGCACTCGCATTCGCACTCACACGTACATTCACGCTACATCCACACTCACACTCTTTTCTTCCACATCTACGCTCGCACTCTTTCTTCCACATATACAATATAAAACGAATGATAGCAACCAGTGTGAAAGTTATGGTCATTTCTACGTTCAGCTCAACCTTGGCTTTACCCTAGGGCGTTGTTCCACCAGATGGAATAGTTAGGGCCTAAGAAGTCATCGCCAGAAGCATAAAATACGATATAAATACAACAGATTTTCCATCGTATAAACCGAATAATTGCAACCAGTGTGAAAGTTATGGTCATTTCTACATTCCGAGGAACCTAGGCTTCACTCTAGGGCGTTGCTCCACCTGATCGAATAGTTTGGGCCTCAGAAGTCAACGCCAGAAGCATAAAATACAATAATGATGCAACAGTTTTTCCATCGTATAACAGGAATAACTTCAAACAGTGTGAAAGTACTGGTCATTTCTACGTTCCGGGCAACCTAGGTTTCACTCGAGGGCGTTGCTCCACCAGATCGAATAGTTAGGTCATAAGAAGTCAACGGCAGAAGCATAAAATACGATATAAATACAACAGCTTTTCCATCGTATAAAACGAATAATTGCAACCAGTGTGAAAGTAATTGTCATTTCTACGTTCCGGGCAACCTAGGCTTCGCTCTAGGTCGTTGCTCCACCTGATCAAATAGCTAGCGACTTAGAATTAAACGCCATAAGCATAGAATACAATAAAAATACAACAGTTTTTCCATCGTATAACAGGAATAATTGCAACCAGTGTGAATGTAATGGTCATTTCTACGTTTCGGGCAACCTAGGTTTCACTCTGGGGCGTTGCTCCACCAGGTCGAATAGTTAGGCCCTAAGAAGTGAACGCCGGAAGCATAAAATACAATATAAATACAACAGTTTTTCCATCATATAAAACGAATCATATCAACCAGTGTGAAAGTTATGGTCATTTCTACGTTCCGGGCAACCTAGGCTGCACTCCAGGGCGTTGCTCCACTAGATCGAATAGTTAGGGCCTTAGAACTCAAAGCCAGAAGCATAAAATACGATATAAATAAAACAGCTTTTACATCGTATAAAACGAATAATAGCAACCAGTGTGAAAGTTATGGTCATTTCAACGTTTAGAGCAAGCTAGGCGTCACTCTAGGGCGTTGCTCCACCAGATCGACTAGCAAGGGACTTAGAATTCATTGCTAAAAGCATAAAATACAATTAAAATACAACAGTTTTTCCATCGTATAACTCGAATAATTGCAACCAGTGTGAAAGGAATGGTCATTTCTACGTTCCGGGCAACGTAGGTTTCACTCTAGCGTGTTGATCCACCAGAGGGAATAGTTAGGGCCTAAGAAGTCAACGCTAGAAGCATAAAATACAATATTAATACAACAGCATTTCAATCGTATAAAACGAATGATAGCAACCAGTGTGAAGGTTATGGTCATTTCTACGTTCCGGGCAACCAAGGCGTCACTCTAGGGCGTTACTCCACCGCATCTAATAGATACGGCCTTAGAAGTCAACGCCAGAGGCACAAAATACAATATAAATACAACAGCTTTTCCATCGTACAAAATGAATAATACCAAGCAGTGTGAAATTAATTGTCATTTCTACGTTGCGGGCAACCTAGGTTTCACTCTAGGGCGTTGCTCCACCAGGTCGAATAGTTAGGGCCTAAGAAGTCAACGCCAGAAGCATAAAATACGATATAAATACAACAGCTCTTACATCGTATAAAACGAATAATTGTAACCAGTGTGAGAGTTCTGGTCATTTCCACGTTCCGGGCAACCTAGGCTTCACTCCAGGGTGTTGCTCCACCAGATCGAATAGTTAGGGCCTTAGAAGTCAACGCCAGGAGCATAAGATACAATAAAAATACAACAGTCTTTTCATCGTATTACAGGAATAATTGCAATTAGCGTGAAAGTAATGATCATTTCGGCGTTTCGGGCATCCTAGACTTAACTCTGAGGCATTGCTCCTCCAGATCGAATAGTTGGGGCCTAAGAAGGCAATGCCAGAAGCATAAAATACAATATAAATACAACAGCTTTGGCATCGAATAAATTAATAATTGCAAACAGTGTGAAAGATATGGTCATTTCTAGGTTCCGGGCAACCTAGGCTTCATTCTAGGGCGTTGGTCCACCAGATCAAACAGTTAGGGCCTTAGAAGTCAACGCCCGAAACATAAAATACAAAATAAATCGAACAGGTCTTCCATTGTATAAAACGAATAAATGCTACCAGTGTGAAAGTTATGGTCATTTCTACGTTCCGCGCAACCTAGGCCTCACCCTAGGGCGTTGCTCCAACAGATCGAATAGTTCGGGCCTAATAAGTCAACGCCAGAAGCATAAAATACAATATAAATATGACAGTTTTTCCATCGTATAAAACGAATTATAGCAACCAGTATGAAAGTTATGGTCATTTCTACGTTCCGGGCAACCTAGGGTTCACCCTCTGGCGTTGCACCAACAGATTGAATAGTTAGGGCCTCAGAAGTCAACGCCCGAAGCATAAAATACAAAATAAATAGAACAGTTTTTCCATCGTATAAAACGAATAGTTGCTACCGGTGTGAAAGTTATGTTCATTTCTACGTTCCGGGCAACCTATGCTTCACTCTAGGGCGTTGCTCCACCACATCTAATAGCTACGGCCTTAGAAGTCAACGCCAGAGTCATAAAATACAATATAAATACAACAGCTTTTCCATCGTACAAAATGAATAATAGCAAACAGTGTGAAAGTAATTGTCATTTATACGTTCCGGGCAACCTAGGCTTCACTCTACGTCGTTGCTCCACCCGATCAAATAGCTAGCGACTTAGAATTAAACGCCAGAAGCATAGAATACAATAAAAATACAACAGTTTTTCCATCGTATAACAGCATTAATTGCAACCAGTGTGAATGTAATGGTCATTTCAACGTTCCGGGCAACCTAGGTTTCACTCTAGGGCGTTGCTCCACCAGGTCGAATAGTTATGGCCTAAGAAGTGAACGCCAGAAGCATAAAATACAAAATAAATAGAAAGGTTTTTCCATTGTATAAAACGAATAATTGCTGCCAGTGTAAAAGTTATGGTCATTTCTACATTTCGAGCAACCTAGGCTTCACTCTAGGGCGTTGCACCACCTGATCGAATCGTTAGGGCCTTAGAAGTCAACGCCAGAAGCATAAAATACAATATAAATACAACAGTTTTTCCACCATATAAAACGAATAATTGCAACCAGTATGAAAGTTATGGTCATTTCTACGTTCCGGGCAACCTAGGCTTCATCCTAGGCCGTTGCTCCTACAGATCGAATAGTTAGGGCGTAAGACGTGAACGACAGAAGCATAAAATACAATATAAATACAACAGTTTTTCCATCATATAAAACGAATGATAGCAACCAGTGTCAAAGTTATGGTCATTTCTACGTTCAGCTCAACCTTGGCTTTACCCTAGGGCGTTGTTCCACCAGATGGAATAGTTAGGGCCTAAGAAGTCATCGCCAGAAGCATAAAATACGATATAAATACAACAGATCTTCCATCGTATAAACCGAATAATTGCAACCAGTGTGAAAGTTATGATCATTTCTACATTCCGCGGAAGCTAGGCTTCACTCTAGGGCGTTGCTCCACCAGGTGGAATAGTTAGGCCCTAAGAAGTCAACGCCAGAAGCATACAATACGATATAAATAAAACAGCTTTTACATCGTATAAAACGAATAATAGCAACCAGTGTGAAAGTTATGGTTATTTCAACGTTTCGAGCATGCTAGGCGTCACTCTAGGGAGTTGCTCCACCAGATCGAATAGCTAGGGACTTAGAATTCTTTGCTAAAAGCATAAAATACAATTAAAATACAACAGTTTTTCCATCGTATAACAGGAATAATTGCAACCAGTGTGAAAGGAATGGTCATTTCTACGTTCCGGGCAACGTAGGTTTCACTCTAGCGTGTTGATCCACCATAGGGAATAGTTAGGGCCTAAGAAGTCAACGCCAGAAGTATAAAATACGATATAAATTCTACAGCTTTTCCATCGTATAAAATAAATAATTGCAACCAGTGTGAAAGTTATGGTCATTTCTACGTTCCGGGCAACCTAGGCTTCCCTCTAGGGCGTTGCTCCACCTGACCGAATAGTTAGGAACTTAGAAGTCAACCCCAGATGAATAAAATACATTAATGATGCAACAGCTTTTCCATCATATAAAACGAATAATTGCTACCAGTGTAAAAGTTATGGTCATTTCTACGTTCTGGGCAACCTAGGCTTCTCCCTAGGCCGTTGTTCCACCAGATCGAATAGTTAGGTCCTAAGAAGTGAACGCCAGAAGCATTAAATACAATATAAATACAACAGTTTTTCCATCGTATAAAACGAATGATAGCAACCAGTGTGAAAGTTATGGTCATTTCTACGTTCCGGGCAAGCTAGGCTTCACTGTATGGCGTTCTTCTACCACATCGGATAGCTACGGCCACAGAAGTCAACGCCTGAAGTATAAAATACAATAAAAATACAACAGTCTTTCCATCCTATAACAGGAATAATTGCAACCCGTGTGAAAGGGATGGTCATTTCTACGTTCCAGGCAACCTAGACTTCACCCTAGGCCGTTGTTCCACCAGATCGAATAGTTAGGGCCTAAGAAGTGAACGCCAGAAGCATAAAATACAATATAAATACAACAGCTTTTCCATCGTATAAAACGAATAATTGCAACCAGTATGAAACTTATGGTCATTTCTACGTACCGGGCAACCTACGCTTCACACTAGGGCGTTGCTCTACCAGATCGAATAGTTAGGGCCTTAGAAGTGAACGCCCGAAGCATAAAATACAAAATAAATAGAACAGTTTTTCCATCGTATAAAACGAATAATTGCTACCAGTGTGAAAGTTATGGTCATTTCTACTTTCCGGGCATCCTAGGCTTCACCATAGGGCGTTGTTCCACCAGATGGAATAGTTAGGGCCTAAAAAGTCAACGCCAGAAGCATAAAATACGATATAAATACAACAGCTTTTCCATCGTATAAAACAAATAATTGCAACCAGTTTGAAAGTGATGGTCATTTCTACGTACCGGGCAACCTAGGCTTCACTATAGGGCGTTGCTCCACCAGATCGAATAGTTAGGGCCTTAGAAGTCAACGCCCGAAGCATAAAGTATAAAACAAATAGAACAGTTTTTCCATCGTATAAAACGAATAATTGCTACCAGTGCGAAAGTTATGGTCAGTCCGACCTTCCGGGCAACCTAGACTTCACCCTAGGGCGTTGTTCCACCAGATGGAATAGCAACGGCCTAAGAAGTCAACGCCAGAAGCATAAGATACAACATAAATATAACAGTTTTTCTATCGTATAGAACGAATAATAGCAACCCGTGTGAAAGTTATGGTCACTTCTATGTTCCGGGCAACCTAGGCCTCACTCTAGGGCGTTGTTCCACCATATTGAATAGTTAGGGCATAAGAAATCGACGCCAGAAGCATAAAATACAATATAAATATAACAGTTTTTCCATCGTATAGAACGAATAATTTCAACCAGTGAGAATGTTATGGTCATTTCTACATTCCGAGCAACCTAGGCTACACTCTGGAGCGTTGATCCACCACATCGAATAGCTACGGCCTCAGAAGTCAACGCCTGAAGCATAAAATACAATATAAACACAACAGTTTTTCCATCGTATAAAACGAATAATTGCTACCAGTATGGAAGTGATGGTCATTTCTACGTTCCGGGCAAACTAGGCCTCACTCTAGGGCGTTGTTCCACCAGATTGAATAGTTAGGGCCTAAGAAATCAACGCCAGAAGCCTAAAATACAATATAAATATAACAGTTTTTCCATCGTATAAAACGAATAATTTCAACCAGTGTGAATGTTGTGGTCATTTCTACATTCCGAGCAACCTAGGCTACACTCTAGAGCGTTGATCCACCACATCGAATAGCTACGGCCTCAGAAGTCAACGCCAGAAGCATAAAATACAATATAAGTACAACAGTTTTTCCATCGTATAAAATGAATAATTGCAAACATTGCGAAAGTAGTGGTCATTCCACGTTCCGGGCAACCTAGGCGTCACTCTAGTGCGTTGCTCCACCACATCTAATAGCAACGGCCTCAGACGTCAACGACAGAAGCATAAAATACAATAAAGATGCAACAGCTTTTCCATCGTATAAAACGAATAACTGCACCCAGTGTGAAAGTTATTGTCATTTCTACTTTCCGCGCAACCTAGGCTTCACCCTAGGGCGTTGCTCCACCAGATCGAATAGTTAGGGCCTTAGAAGTCAACGCCCGAAGCATAAAATGCAATAAAAATACAACAGTGTTTCCATCATATAACAGGAATAATTGCAACCAGTTTGAAAGTGATGGCCATTTCTACGTTCCGGGCAACCTAGGCTTCACGCCAGGTCGTTGTTCCACCAGATCGAATGGTTAGGGCCTAGGAAGGGAACGCCAGCAGCATAAAATACAATATAAATACAACAGTTCTTCCATCATATAAAACGAATAATTGCAACCAGTATGAAAGTTATGGTAATTTCTACGTTCCGGGCAACCCAGGCTTCACTCTATGGCGTTCTTCGACCACATCGAATAGCTACGGCCACAGAAGTCAACGCCAGAAGCATAAAATGCAATATAAACACAACAGTTTTTCCATCGTATAAAAGGATTTATTGCAACCAGTTTGAAAGTGATGGCCATTTCTACGTTCCGGGCAACCTAGGCTTCACCATAGGGCGTTGTTCCACCACATCGAATAGCTACGGCCACAGAAGTCAACGACAGAAGCATAAACTGCAATATAAACACAACATTTTTTCCATCGTATAAAAGGATTAATTGCAACCAGTTTGAAAGTGATGGCCATTTCTACGTTCCGGGCAACCTAGGCTTCACTATAGGGCGTTGCTCCACCAGATCGAATAGTTAGGGCCTTAGAAGTCAACGCCCGAAGCATAAAGTATAAAACAAATAGAACAGTTTTTCCATCGTATAAAACGAATAATTGCTACCAGTGCGAAAGTTATGGTCAGTCCGACCTTCCGGGCAACCTAGACTTCACCCTAGGGCGTTGTTCCACCAGATGGAATAGCAACGGCCTAAGAAGTCAACGCCAGAAGCATAAGATACAACATAAATATAACAGTTTTTCTATCGTATAGAACGAATAATAGCAACCCGTGTGAAAGTTATGGTCACTTCTATGTTCCGGGCAACCTAGGCCTCACTCTAGGGCGTTGTTCCACCATATTGAATAGTTAGGGCATAAGAAATCGACGCCAGAAGCATAAAATACAGTATAAATACAACAGTTCTTCCAACATATAAAACGAATAATTGCAACCAGTATGAAAGTTATGGTCATTTCTACGTTCCGGGCAACACAGACTTCACTCTATGGCGTTCTTCCACCACATCGAATAGCTACGGCCACAGAAGTCAACGCCAGAAGCATAAAATACAATATAAACACAACAGTATTTCCATCGTATAAAACGAATAATTGCTACCAGTATGGAAGTGATGGTCACTTCTAAGTTCCGATCAACCTAGGCCTCACTCTAGGGCGTTGTTCCACCTGATTGAATGGTTAGGGCCTAAGAAATCAACGCCAGAAGCATAAAATACAATATAAATATAACAGTTTTTCCATCGTATAAAACGAATAATTTCAACCAGTGTGAATGTTATGGTCATTTCTACATTCCGAGCAACCTAGGCTTCACTCTAGAGCGTTGGTCCACCAGATAGAATAGTTAGGGCCTTAGAAGTCAACGCCAGAAGCATAAAATTCAATAAAGGTGCAACAGTTTTTCCATCGTATAGCAGGAATAACTGCAAACAGTGTGAAAGTACTGGTCATTTCTACGTTCCGGGTAACCAAGGCTTCACTCTAGGGCGATGTTCCACCAGGTCGAACAGTTACGGCCTATGGAGTCAACGCCAGAAGCATAAAGTACGATATAAATACAACAGCTTTTCCAACGTATAAAACGAATAATTGCAACCAGTGTGAAAGTTATGGTCATTTCTACGTTCCGGGCAACCTAGGCTTCACCCCAGGTCGTTGTTTCACCAGATCGAATAGTTAGGGCCTAAGAAGTGAACGCCAGCAGCATAAAATACAATATAAATATAACAGTTTTTCCATCGTATAGAACGAATAATAGCATCCAGTGTGAAAGTTATGGTCATTTCTACTTTCCATGGCAACCTAGGCTTTACTCTAGGGCGCTGCTCCACCAGATCGAATAACTAGGGCCTTAGAAGTCAACGCCAGATGCATAAAATACAATATAAATAAAACAGTTTTTCCATCGCATAAAACGAATAATTGCAACCAGTATGAAAGTTATGGTCATTTCTACTTTCCGGGCAACCTAGGCTTCACCCTAGGGCGTTGCTCCAACAGATTGAATATTTAGGGCCTTAGAAGTCAACGCCCGAAGCATAAAATACAAAATAAATAGAACAGTTTCTCCATCGTATAACAGGAATAATTGCAACCAGTTTGAAAGTGATGGCCAATTCTACGTTCCGTGCAACCTAGGCTTCACTCCAGGGCGTTGCTCCACCAGATCGAAAAGTTACGGCCTATGGAGTCAACGCCAGAAGCATAAAGTACGATATAAATACAACAGCTTTTCCATCGTATAAAACGAATAATTGCAACCAGTGTGAAAGTTATGGTCATTTCTACGTTCCGGGCAACCTAGGCTTCACCCCAGGTCGTTGTTTCACCAGATCGAATAGTTAGGGCCTAAGAAGTGAACGCCAGCAGCATAAAATACAGTATAAATACAACAGTTCTTCCAACATATAAAACGAATAATTGCAACCAGTATGAAAGTTATGGTCATTTCTACGTTCCGGGCAACACAGACTTCACTCTATGGCGTTCTTCCACCACATCGAATAGCTACGGCCACAGAAGTCAACGCCAGAAGCATAAAATACAATATAAACACAACAGTATTTCCATCGTATAAAACGAATAATTGCTACCAGTATGGAAGTGATGGTCACTTCTAAGTTCCGATCAACCTAGGCCTCACTCTAGGGCGTTGTTCCACCTGATTGAATGGTTAGGGCCTAAGAAATCAACGCCAGAAGCATAAAATACAATATAAATGTAACAGTTTTTCCATCGTATAAAACGAATAATTTCAACCAGTGTGAATGTTATGGTCATTTCTACATTCCGAGCAACCTAGGCTTCACTCTAGAGCGTTGGTCCACCAGATAGAATAGTTAGGGCCTTAGAAGTCAACGTCAGAAGCATAAAATTCAATAAAGGTGCAACAGTTTTTCCATCGTATAGCAGGAATAACTGCAAACAGTGTGAAAGTACTGGTCATTTCTACGTTCCGGGTAACCAAGGCTTCACTCTAGGGCGATGTTCCACCAGGTCGAACAGTTAGGGCCTAAGAAGGCAACGCCAGAAGCATAAAATACAATATAAATATAACAGTTTTTCCATCGTATAGAACGAATAATAGCAACGAGTGTGAAAGTTATCGTCATTTCTACGTTCCGCGCAACCTAGGCTTCACCCCAGGTCGTTGTTCCACCAGATCGAACAGTTAGGGCCAAAGAAGTGAACGCCCGAAGCATAAAATACAATATAAATATAACAGATCTTCCATCGTATAGAACGAATAATAGCAACCAGTGTGAAGGTTATGGTCACTTCTACGTTCCACGCAACCTAGGCTTCACCCTAAGGTGTTGCTCCGCCAGATCAAACAGTTAGGGCCGTAGAAGCCAACGCCCGAAGCATAAAATACAAAATAAATAGAACAGTTTTTCCATTGTATAAAACGAATAATAGCAACCAGTGTTAAAGTTATGGTCATATCTACGTTCCGGGCAACCTAGGCTTCACTCTAGGGCGTTGGTCCACCAGATCAAACAGCTAGGGCCTTAGAAGTCAACGCCCGAAGCATAAAATACAATATAAATATAACAGTTTTTCCATCGTATAGAACGATGAATAGCAACCAGTGTGAAAGTTAACGTCATTTCTACTTTCCGGGCAACCTATGCTTCACCCTAGGGCGTTGCTCCAACAGATTGAATAGTTAGGGCCTTAGAAGTCAACGCCCGATGCATTAAATACAAAATAAATAGAACCGTTTTTCCATCGTGTAAAACTAATAATTGCTACCGGTGTGAAAGTTATGGTCATTTCTACGATCCGGTCAACCTAGGCTTCACCATAGGTCTTTATTCCACCAGATCGAATAGTTAGGGCCTAAGAAGTGAACGCCAAAATCATAAAATACAATATAAATACAACAGTTCTTCCATCGTATAAAACGAATAATTGTAACCAGTATGAAAGATAACGTCATTTCTACGTTCCGGGCAACCTAGGCTTCACCCTAGGGCGTTGCTCCAACAGATTGAATAGTTAGGGCCTTAGAAGTCAACGCCGGAAGCATAAAATGCAATATAAATACAACAGTTTTTCAATCGTATAAAACGAGTAATTGCAACCAGTACGAAAGTTAACGTCATTTCTACGTTCCGGACAACCTAGGCTTCACCCTAGGGCGTTGCTCCAACAGATTGAATAGTTAGGGCCTTAGAAGTCAACGCCGGAAGCATAAAATGCAATAAAAATACATCAGTTTTTCCATCGTATAAAAGGATTAATTGCAACCAGTTTAAAAGTGATGGTCACTTCTACGTTCCGGGCAACCCAGGCTTTACTCTAGGGCGTTGCACCACCAAATCAAATAGCTAGGGCCTTAGAAGTCAACGCCCGAAGCATAAAATACAAAATAAATAGAACAGTTTTTCCATTGTATAAAACGTATAATTTCTACCGGCGTGAAAGTTATGGT
This sequence comes from Calliopsis andreniformis, assembly GCF_051401765.1. Taxonomy (NCBI): domain Eukaryota; kingdom Metazoa; phylum Arthropoda; class Insecta; order Hymenoptera; family Andrenidae; genus Calliopsis; species Calliopsis andreniformis. Next base: position 2,601,826 of record NW_027480460.1, on the reverse strand, counting down.
CATTTCTACGTTCCGGGGAGCCTAGGCTTCACCCTAGGTCGTTGTTCCACCAGATGGAATAGTTAGGGCCTTAGACGTCAACGCCCGAAGCATAAAATACTAAATAAATAGAACAGTTTTTCCATCGTATAAAAGGATTAATTGCAACCAGTTTGAAAGTGATGGCCACTTCTACGTTCCGGGCAACCTAGGCTTTACTCTAGGGCGTTGCTCCATCAGATCAAATAGCTATTGCCTTAGAAGTCAACGCCCGAAGCATAAAATACAAAATAAATAGAACAGTTTTTCCATCGCATAAAAGGATTAATTGCAACCAGTTTGAAAGCGATTGTCATTTCTACGTTCCGGGCAACCTAGGCTTCACCATAGGGCGTTGTTCCACCAGATCGAATAGTTAGGGCCTAAGAAGTGAACGCCAGAAGCATAAAATGTAATAAAAATACAACAGTTTTTCCATCGTATAACAGGATTAATTGCAACCAGTTTGTAAGTGATGGTCATTTCTACTTTCCGGGCAACCTAGGCTTCACTCTAGGTCGTTGCTCCACTAGATCGAATAGCTAGGGCTTTAGAAGTCAACGCCAGAAGCATAAAATACAATATAAATACAACAGTTTTTCCATTGCATAAAACGAATAATTGCAACCAGTATGAAACTTATGGTCATTTCTACTTTCCGAGCAACCTAGGCTTCACCCTAGGCCGTTGCTCCAACAGATTGAATAGTTAGGGCCTTAGAAGTCAACGCCCGAAGCATAAAATGCAATAAAAATACAACAGTGTTTCCATCATATAACAGGAATAATTGCAACCAGTTTGAAAGTGATGGCCAATTCCACGTTCCGCGCAACCTAGGCTTCACTCCAGGGCGTTGCTCCACCAGATCGAATAGTTGCGGCCTAAGAAGTCAACGCCAGAAGCATAAAATACGATATAAATACAAAAGCTTTTCCATCGTATGAAAAGAATAATTGCAACCAGTATGAAAGTTATGGTCATTTCTACGTTCCGGGCAACCTAGGCTTCACACTATGGCGTTCTTCCACCACATCGAATAGCTGCGGCCTCAGAAGTCAACGCCTGAAGCATAAAATACAATAAAAATAAAACAGTCTTTCCAACCTATAACATGAATAATTGCAACCCGTGTGAAAGTGATGGTCATTTCTACGTTATAGGCAAGCTAGGCTTCACTCTAGGGCGTTGTTCCACCAGTTCGAACAGTTAGGGGCTAAGAAGTCAACGCAAGAAGCATAAAATACAATATAAATATAACAGTTTTCCCATCGTATAAAACGAATAATAGCAGCCAGTGTGAAAGTTATGGTCATTTCTACGTTCCGGGCAACCTAGGATTCACTGTAGGGCGTTGCTCCACCACATCTAATAGCTACGGCCTTAGACGTCAACGACAGAAGCATAAAATACAAAATAAATAGAACAGTTTTTCCATTGTATAAAACGAATAATTGCTACCAGTGTAAAGTTATGGTTATTTCTACGTTCCGGGCAACCTAGGCTTCACTCTAGGGCGTTGCTCCACCAGATCAAACAGTTAGTTCCATAGAAGTCAACGCCCGAAGCATAAAATACGATATAAATATAACAGTTTTTCCATCGTATAAAACGAATAATAGCAGCCAGTGTGAAAGTTATGGTCATTTCTACGTTCCGGGCAACCTAGGCTTCACTGTAGGGCGTTGCTCCACCAGATCAAACAGTTAGGGCCTTAGAAGCCAACGCCCGAAGCATTAAATACAAAATAAATAGAACAGTTTTTCCTTTGTATAAAACGAATAATTGCTACCAGTGTAATGTTATGGTCATTTCTACGTTCCGGGCAACCTAGGCTTCACCCTAGGCCGTTGTTCCACCAGATCGAATAGTTACGGCCTAAGAAGTGAACGCCAGAAGCATAAAATGCAATAAAAATACAACAGTTTTTCCATCGTATAACAGGATTAATTGCAACCAGTTTGAAAGTGATGGTCATTTTTCCTTTCCGGGCAGCCTAGGCTTCACTCTAGGTCGTTGCTCCACTAGATCGAATAGCTAGGGCATTAGAAGTCAACGCCAGAAGCATAAAATACAATATAAATACAACAGTTTTTCCATTGCATAAAACGAATAATTGCAACCAGTACGAAACTTATGGTCTTTTCTACTTTCCGAGCAACCTAGGCTTCACCATAGGCCGTTGCTCCAACAGATTGAATAGTTAGGGCCTTAGAAGTCAACGCCCGAAGCATAAAATGCAATAAAAATACAACAGTGTTTCCATCATATAACAGGAATAATTGCAACCAGTTTGAAAGTGATGGCCAATTCTACGTTCCGCGCAACCTAGGCTTCACTCCAGGGCGTTGCTCCACCTGATCGAATAGTTGCGGCCTAAGAAGTCAACGCCAGAAGCATAAAATACGATATAAATACAAAAGCTTTTCCATCGTATAAAAAGAATAATTGCAACCAGTGTGAAAGTTATTGTCATTTCTACGTTCCGGGCAACCTAGGCTTCACTCTAGGGCGCTGATCCACCAGATAGAATAGTTAGGGCCTTAGAAGTCAACGCCAGAAGCATAAAATTCAATAAAGATGCCACAGTTTTTCCATCGTATAGCAGGAATAACTGCAAACAGTGTGAAAGTACTGGTCATTTCTACGTTCCGGGTAACCTAGGCTTCACTCTAGGGCGTTGTTCCACCATATAGAACAGTTAGGGCCTAAGAAGGCAACGCCAGAAGCATAAAATACAATATAAATATAACAGTTTTTCCATCGTATAAAACGAATAATAGCAACCAATGTGAAAGTTATGGTCATCTCTACGTTCCGGGCAACCTAGGCTTCACCCCAGGTCGTTGTTCCACCAGATCGAATAGTTAGGGCCTAAGAAATGAACGCCAGCAGCATAAAATACAATATAAATACAACAGTTTATCCATCGTATAAAACGAATAATTGCAACCAGTATGAAACTTATGGTCATTTCTACATTCCGGGCAATCTAGGCTTCACTCTATGGCGTTCTTCCACCACATCGAATAGCTACGGCCTCAGCAGTCAACGCCTGATGCATAAAATACAATAAAAATACAACCGTCTTTCCATCCTATAACAGGAATAGTTGCAAACCTTGTGAAAGTGATGGTCATTTCTACGTTATAGGCAACCTAGGCTTCACTCTAGGGCGTTGTTCCACCAGATCGAATAGTTAGGGGCTAAGAAGTCAACGCCAGAAGCATAAAATACAATATAAATATAACAGTTTTTCCATCGTATAAAAGGATTAATTGCAACCAGTTTGAAAGTGATGGTCACTTCTACGTTCCGGGCAACCTAGGCTTTACTCTAGGGCGTTGCTCCACCAGATCAAATAGCTATTGCCTTAGAAGTCAACGCCCGAAGCATAAAATACAAAATAAATAGAACAGTTTTTCCATCGCATAAAAGGATTAATTGCAACCAGTTTGAAAGCGATGGTCATTTCTACGTTCCGGGCAACCTAGGCTTCACCATAGGACGTTGTTCCACCAGATCGAATAGTTAGGGCCTAAGAAGTGAACGCCAGAGGCATAAAATGCAATAAAAATACAACAGTTTTTCCATCGTATAACAGGATTAATTGCTACCAGTGTAAAAGTTATGGTCATTTCTACTTTCCGGGCAACCTAGGCTTCACCCTAGGGCGTTGTTCCACCAGATTGAATAGTTAGGGCCTAAGAAGTGAACGCCAGAAGCATAAAATAGAATATAAATACAACAGTTTTTCCATCATATAAAACGAGTAATTGCAACCAGTATGAAAGTTGTGGTCATTTCTACATTCCGGGCAACCTAGGCTACACACTAGGGCGTTGCTCCACCAGATCGAATAGTTAGGGCCTTAGAAGTCAACGCCAGAATCATAAAATACAATAAAGATACAACAGCTTTTCCATCGTATTAAACGAATAATTTCAACCAGTATGAATGTTATGATCATTTCTACATTCCGAGCATCCTAGGCTTCACTCTAGGGCGTTGATCCAACAGATTGAATAGTTAGGGCCTTAGCAGTCAACGCCCGAAGCATAAAATACAATATAAATACAACAGTTTTTCCATCATATAACAGGAATAATTGCAACCAGTTTGAAAGTGATGGTCATTTCTACGTTCCGGGCAACCTAGGCTTCACTCTAGAGCGTTGCTCCACCAGATCGGATAGTTAGTGCCTTAGAAGTCAACGCCAGAAGCGTTAAATACAATATAAATACAACAGGTTTTCCATCGTATAAAACGAATAATTGCAACCAGTATGAAAGTTATGGTCATTTCTACGTTCCGGGTAACCTAGGCTTCACTCTATGGCGTTCTTCCACCACATCGAATAGCTGCGGCCTCAGAAGTCAACGCCTGAAGCATAAAATACAATAAAAATACAATAGTCTTTCCAACCTATAACAGGAATAATTGCAACCCGTGCGAAAGTGATGGTCATTTGTACGTTCCAGGCAACCTAGGCTTCACTCTCGGGCGTTGTTCCACCAGATCGAATTGTTAGGGCCTTAGAAGTCAATGCCCGAAGCATAAAATGCAATAAAAATACAACAGTTTTTCCATCATATAACAGGAATATTTGCAACCAGTTTGAAGGTGATGGTAATTGCTACGTTCCGGGCAACTTAGGCTTCACTCTAGGGCGTTGCTCCACCAGATCGAATAGTTAGTGCCTTAGAAGTCAACGCCAGAAGCATAAAATACAATATAAATACAACAGTTTTTCCATCGTATAAAACGAATAATTGCAACCTGTATGAAAGTTATGGTCATTTCTACGTTCCGGGCAACCTAGGCTTCACTCTATGGCGTTCTTCCACTACATCGAATAGCAACGGCCTCAGAAGTCAACGCCTGAAGCATAAAACACAATAAAAATACAACAGTCTTTCCGTCCTATAACAGGAATAATTGCAACCCGTGTGAAAGTGATGGTCATTTGTACGTTCCAGGCAACCTAGGCTTCACTCTAGGGCGTTGTTCCACCAGATCGAATTGTTAGGGCCTAAGAAGTCAACGCCAGAAGCATAAGATAGTATATAAATATAACAGTTTTTCCATCGTATAGAACGAATAATAGCAACCAGTGTGAAAGTTATGGTCACTTCTACGTTCCGGGCAACCTAGGCTTCACACTAGGGCGTTGCTCCACCAGATCAAACAGTTAGGGCCTTAGAAGTCAACGCCCGAAGCATAAAATACAAAATAAATAGAACAGTTTTTCCATTGTATAAAACGAATAATTGCTACCAGTGTAAAGTTATGGTCATTTCTACGTTCCGGGCAACCTAGGCTTCACCCTAGGCCGTTGTTCCAACAGATTGAATAGGTAGGGCCTTAGAAGTCAACGCCCGAAGCATAAAATGCAATAAAAATACAACAGTGTTTCCATCGTATAACAGGAATAATTGCATCCAGTTTGAAAGTGATGGCCAATTCTACGTTCCGCGCAACCTAGGCTTCACTCCAGGGCGTTGCTGCACCAGATCGAATAGCTGCGTCCTAAGAAGTCAACGCCAGAAGCATAAAATACGATATAAATACAAAAGCTTTTCCATCGTATAAAAAGAATAATTGCAACCCGTGTGAAAGTGATGGTCATTTGTACGTTCCAGGCAACCTAGGCTTCACTCTAGGGCGTTGTTCCACCAGATCGAATTGTTAGAGCCTAAGAAGTCAACGACAGAAGCATAAGATACAATATAAATATAACAGTTTTTCCATCGTATAGAACGAATAGTAGCACCCAGTGTGAAAGTTATGGTCATTTCTACGTGCCGGGCAACCTAGGCTTCACTCTAGGGCGTTGCTCCACCAGATCAAACAGTTAGTTCCATAGAAGTCAACGCCCGAAGCATAAAATACGATATAAATATAACAGTTTTTCCATCGTATAAAACGAATAATAGCAGCCAGTGTGAAAGTTATGGTCATTTCTACGTTCCGGGCAATCTAGGCTTCACTGTAGGGCGTTGCTCCACCAGATCAAACAGTTAGGGCCTTAGAAGCCAACGCCCGAAGCATTAAATACAAAATAAATAGAACAGTTTTTCCTTTGTATAAAACGAATAATTGCTACCAGTGTAATGTTATGGTCATTTCTACGTTCCGGGCAACCTAGGCTTCACTCTAGGGCGCTGATCCACCATATCGAACAGTTAGGGCCTAAGAAGGCAACGCCAGAAGCATAAAATACAATATAAATATAACAGTTTTTCCATCGTATAAAACGAATAATAGCAACCAGTGTGAAAGTTATGGTCATTTCTACGTTCCGGGCAATCTAGGCTTCATTCTATGGCGTTCTTCAACCACATCGAATAGCTGCGGCCTCAGAAGACAACGCCTGAAGCATAAAATACAATATAAATACAACAGTTTATCCATCGTATAAAACGAATAATTGCAACCAGTATGAAACTTATGGTCATTTCTACATTTCGGGCAATCTAGGCTTCACCCTATGGCGTTCTTCCACCACATCGAATAGCTACGGCCTCAGCAGTCAACGCCTGATGCATAAAATACAATAAAAATACAACCGCCTTTCCATCCTATAACAGGAATAGTTGCAAACCTTGTGAAAGTGATGGTCATTTCTACGTTATAGGCAACCTAGGCTTCACTCTAGGGAGTTGTTCCACCAGATCGAATAGTTAGGGGCTAAGAAGTCAACGCCAGAAGCATAAAATACAATATAAATATAACAGTTTTTCCATCGTATAAAAGGATTAATTGCAACCAGTTTGAAAGTGATGGTCACTTCTACGTTCCGGGCAACCTAGGCTTTACTCTAGGGCGTTGATCCACCAGATCAAATAGCTATTGCCTTAGAAGTCAACGCCCGAAGCATAAAATACAAAATAAATAGAACAGTTCTTCCATCGCATAAAAGGATTAATTGCAACCAGTTTGAAAGCGATGGTCATTTCTACGTTCCGGGCAACCTAGGCTTCACCATAGGACGTTGTTCCACCGGATCGAATAGTTAGAGCCTAAGAAGTGAACGCCAGAAGCATAAAATGCAATAAAAATACAACAGTTTTTCCATCGTATAACAGGATTAATTGCAACCAGTTTGAAAGTGATGGTCATTTCTACTTTCCGGGCAACCTAGGCTTCACCCTAGGTCGTTGCTCCACTAGATCGAATAGCTAGGGCCTTAGAAGTCAACGCCAGAAGGATAAAATACAATAAAAATACAACAGTGTTTCCATCATATAACAGGAATAATTGCAACCAGTTTGAAAGTGATGGCCAATTCCACGTTCCGCGCAACCTAGGCTTCACTCCAGGGCGTTGCTCCACCAGATCGAATAGTTGCGGCCTAAGAAGTCAACGCCAGAAGCATAAAATACGATATAAATACAAAAGCTTTTCCATCGTATAAAAAGAATAATTGCAACCAGTATGAAAGTTATGGTCATTTCTACGTTCCGGGCAACCTAGGCTTCACTCTATGGCGTTCTTCCACCACATCGAATAGCTGCGGCCTCAGAAGTCAACGCCTGAAGCATAAAATACAATAAAAATACAACAGTCTTTCCAACCTATAACAGGAATAATTGCAACCCGTGTGAAAGTGATGGTCATTTGTACGTTCCAGGCAACCTAGGCTTCACTCTAGGGCGTTGATCCAACAGATTGAATAGTTAGAGCCTTAGCAGTCGTCTCCCGATGCATAAAATACAATATAAATACAACAGTTTTTCCATCATATAACAGGAATAATTGCAACCAGTATGAAAGTGATGGTCTTTTCTACGTTCCGGGCAACCTAGGCTTCACTCTAGGGCGTTGCTCCACCAGATCGAATAGTTAGTGCCTTAGAAGTCAACGCCAGAAGCATAATATACAATATAAATACAACAGTTTTTCCAACGTATAAAACGAATAATTGCAACCAGTATGAAAGTTATGGTCATTTCTACGTTCCGGGCAACCTAGGCTTCACTCTATGGCGTTCTTCCACTACATCGAATAGCAACGGCCTCAGAAGTCAACGCCTGAAGCATAAAATACAATAAAAATACAACAGTCTTTCCGTCCTATAACAGGATTAATTGCAACCCGTGTGAAAGTGATGCTCATTTCTACGTTCCGGGCAATCTAGGCTTCATTCTATGGCGTTCTTCAACCACATCGAATAGCTGCGGCCTCAGAAGACAACGCCTGAAGCATAAAATACAATAAAAATACAACAGTCTTTACATCATATAACAGGAATAATTGCAACCCTTGTGAAAGTGATGGTCATTTGTACGTTCCAGGCAACCTAGTCATCACTCTAGGGCGTTGTTCCACCAGATCGAATTGTTAGGGCCTGAGAAGTCGACGCCAGAAGCATAAGATACAATATAAATGTAACAGTTTTTCCATCGTATAGAACGAATAATAGCAACCAGTGTGAAAGTTATGGTCACTTCTACGTTCCGGGCAACCTAGGCTTCACGCCTAGGGCGTTGCTCCACCAGATCAAACAGTTAGGGCCTTAGAAGTCAACGCCCGAAGCATAAAATACAAGATAAATAGAACAGTTTTTCCATTGTATAAAACGAATAATTGCAACCAGTATGAAACTTAAGGTCATTTCTACTTTTCGAGCAACCTAGGCTTCACCCCAGGGCGTTGTTCCACCAGATCGAATAGTTAGGGCCTAAGAAGTGAACGCCAGAAGCATAAAATACAATATAAATACAACAGTTTTTCCATCATATAAAACGAGTAATTGCAACCAGTATGAAAGTTGTGGTCATTTCTACTTTCCGGGCAACCTAGGCTACACACTAGGGCGTTGCTCCACCAGATCGAATAGTTAGGGCCTTAGAAGTCAACGCCAGAATCATAAAATACAATAAAGATACAACAGCTTTTCCATCGTATTAAACGAATAATTTCAACCAGTATGAATGTTATGATCATTTCTACATTCCGAGCATCCTAGGCTTCACTCTAGGGCGTTGATCCAACAGATTGAATAGTTAGGGCCTTAGAAGTCAACGCCAGAAGCATAAAATTCAATAAAGATGCAACAGTTTTTGCATCGTATAGCAGGAATAACTGCAAACAGTGTGAAAGTACTGGTCATTTCTACGCTGCCGGTAACCTAGGCTTCACTCTAGGGCGTTGTTCCACCAGATCGAACAGTTAGGGCCTAAGAAGGCAACGCCAGAAGCATAAAATACAATATAAATATAACAGTTTTTCCATCGTATAAAACGGATAATAGCAACCAGTGTAAAAGTTATGGTCATTTCTACGTTCCGGGCAACCTTGGCTTCACCCCAGGTCGTTGTTTCACCAGATCGAATAGCTAGGGCCTAAGAAGTGAACGCCAGCAGCATAAAATACAATATAAATACAACAGTTCTTCCATCATGTAAAACGAATAATTGCAACCAGTATGAAAGTTATGGTCATTTCTACGTTCCGGGCAACCTAGGCTTCACTCTATGGCGTTCTTCCACCACATCGAATAGCTACGGCCTCAGAAGTCAACGCCTGAAGCATAAAATACAATAAAAATACAACAGTCTTTCCATCATATAACAGGAATAATTGCAACCCGTGTGAAAGTGATGGTCATTTGTACGTTCCAGGCAACCTAGGCTTCACTCTAGGGCGTTGTTCCACCAGATCGAATTGTTAGGGCCTAAGAAGTCAACGCCAGAAGCATAAGATACAATATAAATATAACAGTTTTTCCATCGTATAGAACGTATAATAGCATCCAGTGTGAAAGTTATGGTCATTTCTACGTTCCGGGCAACCTAGGCTTCACCCTAGGGCGTTGCTCCACCAGATCAAACAGTTAGTTCCTTAGAAGTCAACGCCCGAAGCATAAAATACAAAATAAATAGAACAGTTTTTCCATCGTATAAAACGAATAATTGCTACCAGTGTAAAAGTTATGGTCATTTCTACTTTCCGGGCAACCTAGGCTTCACCCCAGGGCGTTGTTCCACCAGATCGAATAGTTAGGGCCTAAGAAGTGAACGCCAGAAGCATAAAATACAATAAAGATACAACAGCTTTTCCATCGTATTAAACGAATAATTTCAACCAGTATGAATGTTATGATCATTTCTACATTCCGAGCATCCTAGGCTTCACTCTAGGGCGTTGATCCAACAGATTGAATAGTTAGGGCCTTAGCAGTCAACGCCCGAAGCATAAAATACAATATAAATACAACAGTTTTTCCATCATATAACAGGAATAATTGCAACCAGTATGAAAGTTATGGTCATTTCTACGTTCCGGGCAACCTAGGCTTCACTCTATGGCGTTCTTCCACCACATCGAATAGCTGCGGCCTCAGAAGTCAACGCCTGAAGCATAAAATACAATAAAAATACAACAGTCTTTCCAACCTATTACAGGAATAATTGCAACCCGTGTGAAAGTGATGGTCATTTGTACGTTCCAGGCAACCTAGGCTTCACTCTAGGGCGTTGTTCCACCAGATCGAATTGTTAGGGCCTAAGAAGTCAACGCCAGAAGCATAAGATACAATATAAATATAACAGTTTTTCCATCGTATAGAACGAATAATAGCAACCAGTGTGAAAGTTAACGTCATTTCTACTTTCCGGGCAACCCAGGCTTCACCCTAGGGCGTTGCTCCAACAGATTGAATAGTTAGGGCCTTAGATGTCAACGCCCGATGCATAAAATACAAAATAAATAGAACAGTTTTTCCATCGTGTAAAACGAATAATTGCTACCGGTGTGAAAGTTATGGTCATTTCTACGTTCCGGTCAACCTAGGCTTCACCATAGGGCGTTATTCCACCAGACCGAATAGTTAGGGCCTAAGGAGTCAACGCCCGAAGCATAAAATACAAAATAAATAGAACAGTTTTTTCATGGTATAAAACGAACACTTGCTACCAGAGTAAAAGTTATGGTCATTTCTACGTTCCGGGCAACCTAGGCTTGACTCTAGCGCGTTGCTCCACCATATCGAATAGTTAGGGCCTTAGAAGTCATGGCCAGAAGCATAAAATACAATATAAGTACAACAGTTTTTCCATCGTATAAAATGAATAATTACAAACATTGCGAAAGTAATGGTCATTCCACGTTCCGGGCAACCTAGGCGTCACTCTAGTGCGTTGCTCCACCACATCTAATAGCTACGGCCTTAGACGTCAACGACAGAAGCATAAAATACAATAATGATGCAACTGCTTTTCCATCGTATAAAACGAATAATTGCACCCAGTGTGAAAGTTATTGTCATTTCTACTTTCCGCGCAACCTAGGCATCACCCTAGGGCGTTGCTCCAACAGATTGAATAGTTGCGGCCTAAGAAGTCAACGCCAGAAGCATAAAATACGATATAAATACAAAAGCTTTTCCATCGTATAAAAAGAATAATTGCAACCAGTGTGAAAGTTATGGTCATTTCTACGTTCCGGGCAACCTAGGCTTCCTTCTAGGGCGCTGATCCACCACATCGAATAGCTACGGCCTCAGAAGTCAACGCCTGAAGCATAAAATACAATAAAAATACAACAGTCTTTCCATCATATAACAGGAATAATTGCAACCCGTGTGAAAGTGATGGTCATTTGTACGTTCCAGGCAACCTAGGCTTCACTCTAGGGCGTTGTTCCACCAGATCGAATTGTTAGGGCCTAAGAAGTCAACGCCAGAAGCATAAGATACAATATAAATATAACAGTTTTTCCATCGTATAGAACGTATAATAGCATCCAGTGTGAAAGTTATGGTCATTTCTACGTTCCGGGCAACCTAGGCTTCACCCTAGGGCGTTGCTCCACCAGATCAAACAGTTAGTTCCTTAGAAGTCAACGCCCGAAGCATAAAATACAAAATAAATAGAACAGTTTTTCCATCGTATAAAACGAATAATTGCTACCAGTGTAAAAGTTATGGTCATTTCTACTTTCCGGGCAACCTAGGCTTCACCCCAGGGCGTTGTTCCACCAGATCGAATAGTTAGGGCCTAAGAAGTGAACGCCAGAAGCATAAAATACAATATAAATACAACAGTTTTTCCATCATATAAAACGAGTAATTGCAACCAGTATGAAAGTTGTGGTCATTTCTACTTTCCGGGCAACCTAGGCTACACACTAGGGCGTTGCTCCACCAGATCGAATAGTTAGGGCCTTAGAAGTCAACGCCAGAATCATAAAATACAATAAAGATACAACAGCTTTTCCATCGTATTAAACGAATAATTTCAACCAGTATGAATGTTATGATCATTTCTACATTCCGAGCATCCTAGGCTTCACTCTAGGGCGTTGATCCAACAGATTGAATAGTTAGGGCCTTAGCAGTCAACGCCCGAAGCATAAAATACAATATAAATACAACAGTTTTTCCATCATATAACAGGAATAATTGCAACCAGTATGAAAGTTATGGTCATTTCTACGTTCCGGGCAACCTAGGCTTCACTCTATGGCGTTCTTCCACCAGATCGAATTGTTAGGGCCTAAGAAGTCAACGCCAGAAGCATAAGATACAATATAAATATAACAGTTTTTCCATCGTATAGAACGAAAAATAGCAACCAGTGTGAAAGTTAACGTCATTTCTACTTTCCGGGCAACCCAGGCTTCACCCTAGGGCGTTGCTCCAACAGATTGAATAGTTAGGGCCTTAGATGTCAACGCCCGATGCATAAAATACAAAATAAATAGAACAGTTTTTCCATCGTGTAAAACGAATAATTGCTAACGGTGTGAAAGTTATGGTCATTTCTACGTTCCGGTCAACCTAGGCTTCACCATAGGGCGTTATTCCACCAGACCGAATAGTTAGGGCCTAAGGAGTCAACGCCCGAAGCATAAAATACAAAATAAATAGAACAGTTTTTTCATGGTATAAAACGAACACTTGCTACCAGAGTAAAAGTTATGGTCATTTCTACGTTCCGGGCAACCTAGGCTTGACTCTTGCGCGTTGCTCCACCATATCGAATAGTTAGGGCCTTAGAAGTCATGGCCAGAAGCATAAAATACAATATAAGTACAACAGTTTTTCCATCGTATAAAATGAATAATTACAAACATTGCGAAAGTAATGGTCATTCCACGTTCCGGGCAACCTAGGCGTCACTCTAGTGCGTTGCTCCACCACATCTAATAGCTACGGCCTTAGACGTCAACGACAGAAGCATAAAATACAATAATGATGCAACTGCTTTTCCATCGTATAAAACGAATAATTGCACCCAGTGTGAAAGTTATTGTCATTTCTACTTTCCGCGCAACCTAGGCATCACCCTAGGGCGTTGCTCCAACAGATTGAATAGTTGCGGCCTAAGAAGTCAACGCCAGAAGCATAAAATACGATATAAATACAAAAGCTTTTCCATCGTATAAAAAGAATAATTGCAACCAGTGTGAAAGTTATGGTCATTTCTACGTTCCGGGCAACCTAGGCTTCCTTCTAGGGCGCTGATCCACCACATCGAATAGCTACGGCCTCAGAAGTCAACGCCTGAAGCATAAAATACAATAAAAATACAACAGTCTTTCCATCATATAACAGGAATAATTGCAACCCGTGTGAAAGTGATGGTCATTTGTACGTTCCAGGCAACCTAGGCTTCACTCTAGGGCGTTGTTCCACCAGATCGAATTGTTAGGGCCTAAGAAGTCAACGCCAGAAGCATAAGATACAATATAAATATAACAGTTTTTCCATCGTATAGAACGAATAATAGCAACCAGTGTGAAAGTTATGGTCACTTCTACGTTCCGGGCAACCTAGGCTTCACGCCTAGGGCGTTGCTCCACCAGATCAAACAGTTAGGGCCTTAGAAGTCAACGCCCGAAGCATAAAATACAAGATAAATAGAACAGTTTTTCCATTGTATAAAACGAATAATTGCAACCAGTATGAAACTTAAGGTCATTTCTACTTTTCGAGCAACCTAGGCTTCACCCCAGGGCGTTGTTCCACCAGATCGAATAGTTAGGGCCTAAGAAGTGAACGCCAGAAGCATAAAATACAATATAAATACAACAGTTTTTCCATCATATAAAACGAGTAATTGCAACCAGTATGAAAGTTGTGGTCATTTCTACTTTCCGGGCAACCTAGGCTACACACTAGGGCGTTGCTCCACCAGATCGAATAGTTAGGGCCTTAGAAGTCAACGCCAGAATCATAAAATACAATAAAGATACAACAGCTTTTCCATCGTATTAAACGAATAATTTCAACCAGTATGAATGTTATGATCATTTCTACATTCCGAGCATCCTAGGCTTCACTCTAGGGCGTTGATCCAACAGATTGAATAGTTAGGGCCTTAGAAGTCAACGCCAGAAGCATAAAATTCAATAAAGATGCAACAGTTTTTGCATCGTATAGCAGGAATAACTGCAAACAGTGTGAAAGTACTGGTCATTTCTACGCTGCCGGTAACCTAGGCTTCACTCTAGGGCGTTGTTCCACCAGATCGAACAGTTAGGGCCTAAGAAGGCAACGCCAGAAGCATAAAATACAATATAAATATAACAGTTTTTCCATCGTATAAAACGGATAATAGCAACCAGTGTAAAAGTTATGGTCATTTCTACGTTCCGGGCAACCTTGGCTTCACCCCAGGTCGTTGTTTCACCAGATCGAATAGCTAGGGCCTAAGAAGTGAACGCCAGCAGCATAAAATACAATATAAATACAACAGTTCTTCCATCATGTAAAACGAATAATTGCAACCAGTATGAAAGTTATGGTCATTTCTACGTTCCGGGCAACCTAGGCTTCACTCTATGGCGTTCTTCCACCACATCGAATAGCTACGGCCTCAGAAGTCAACGCCTGAAGCATAAAATACAATAAAAATACAACAGTCTTTCCATCATATAACAGGAATAATTGCAACCCGTGTGAAAGTGATGGTCATTTGTACGTTCCAGGCAACCTAGGCTTCACTCTAGGGCGTTGTTCCACCAGATCGAATTGTTAGGGCCTAAGAAGTCAACGCCAGAAGCATAAGATACAATATAAATATAACAGTTTTTCCATCGTATAGAACGTATAATAGCATCCAGTGTGAAAGTTATGGTCATTTCTACGTTCCGGGCAACCTAGGCTTCACCCTAGGGCGTTGCTCCACCAGATCAAACAGTTAGTTCCTTAGAAGTCAACGCCCGAAGCATAAAATACAAAATAAATAGAACAGTTTTTCCATCGTATAAAACGAATAATTGCTACCAGTGTAAAAGTTATGGTCATTTCTACTTTCCGGGCAACCTAGGCTTCACCCCAGGGCGTTGTTCCACCAGATCGAATAGTTAGGGCCTAAGAAGTGAACGCCAGAAGCATAAAATACAATATAAATACAACAGTTTTTCCATCATATAAAACGAGTAATTGCAACCAGTATGAAAGTTGTGGTCATTTCTACTTTCCGGGCAACCTAGGCTACACACTAGGGCGTTGCTCCACCAGATCGAATAGTTAGGGCCTTAGAAGTCAACGCCAGAATCATAAAATACAATAAAGATACAACAGCTTTTCCATCGTATTAAACGAATAATTTCAACCAGTATGAATGTTATGATCATTTCTACATTCCGAGCATCCTAGGCTTCACTCTAGGGCGTTGATCCAACAGATTGAATAGTTAGGGCCTTAGCAGTCAACGCCCGAAGCATAAAATACAATATAAATACAACAGTTTTTCCATCATATAACAGGAATAATTGCAACCAGTATGAAAGTTATGGTCATTTCTACGTTCCGGGCAACCTAGGCTTCACTCTATGGCGTTCTTCCACCAGATCGAATTGTTAGGGCCTAAGAAGTCAACGCCAGAAGCATAAGATACAATATAAATATAACAGTTTTTCCATCGTATAGAACGTATAATAGCATCCAGTGTGAAAGTTATGGTCATTTCTACGTTCCGGGCAACCTAGGCTTCACCCTAGGGCGTTGCTCCACCAGATCAAACAGTTAGTTCCTTAGAAGTCAACGCCCGAAGCATAAAATACAAAATAAATAGAACAGTTTTTCCATCGTATAAAACGAATAATTGCTACCAGTGTAAAAGTTATGGTCATTTCTACTTTCCGGGCAACCTAGGCTTCACCCCAGGGCGTTGTTCCACCAGATCGAATAGTTAGGGCCTAAGAAGTGAACGCCAGAAGCATAAAATACAATAAAGATACAACAGCTTTTCCATCGTATTAAACGAATAATTTCAACCAGTATGAATGTTATGATCATTTCTACATTCCGAGCATCCTAGGCTTCACTCTAGGGCGTTGATCCAACAGATTGAATAGTTAGGGCCTTAGCAGTCAACGCCCGAAGCATAAAATACAATATAAATACAACAGTTTTTCCATCATATAACAGGAATAATTGCAACCAGTATGAAAGTTATGGTCATTTCTACGTTCCGGGCAACCTAGGCTTCACTCTATGGCGTTCTTCCACCACATCGAATAGCTGCGGCCTCAGAAGTCAACGCCTGAAGCATAAAATACAATAAAAATACAACAGTCTTTCCAACCTATTACAGGAATAATTGCAACCCGTGTGAAAGTGATGGTCATTTGTACGTTCCAGGCAACCTAGGCTTCACTCTAGGGCGTTGTTCCACCAGATCGAATTGTTAGGGCCTAAGAAGTCAACGCCAGAAGCATAAGATACAATATAAATATAACAGTTTTTCCATCGTATAGAACGAATAATAGCAACCAGTGTGAAAGTTAACGTCATTTCTACTTTCCGGGCAACCCAGGCTTCACCCTAGGGCGTTGCTCCAACAGATTGAATAGTTAGGGCCTTAGATGTCAACGCCCGATGCATAAAATACAAAATAAATAGAACAGTTTTTCCATCGTGTAAAACGAATAATTGCTACCGGTGTGAAAGTTATGGTCATTTCTACGTTCCGGTCAACCTAGGCTTCACCATAGGGCGTTATTCCACCAGACCGAATAGTTAGGGCCTAAGGAGTCAACGCCCGAAGCATAAAATACAAAATAAATAGAACAGTTTTTTCATGGTATAAAACGAACACTTGCTACCAGAGTAAAAGTTATGGTCATTTCTACGTTCCGGGCAACCTAGGCTTGACTCTAGCGCGTTGCTCCACCATATCGAATAGTTAGGGCCTTAGAAGTCATGGCCAGAAGCATAAAATACAATATAAGTACAACAGTTTTTCCATCGTATAAAATGAATAATTACAAACATTGCGAAAGTAATGGTCATTCCACGTTCCGGGCAACCTAGGCGTCACTCTAGTGCGTTGCTCCACCACATCTAATAGCTACGGCCTTAGACGTCAACGACAGAAGCATAAAATACAATAATGATGCAACTGCTTTTCCATCGTATAAAACGAATAATTGCACCCAGTGTGAAAGTTATTGTCATTTCTACTTTCCGCGCAACCTAGGCATCACCCTAGGGCGTTGCTCCAACAGATTGAATAGTTGCGGCCTAAGAAGTCAACGCCAGAAGCATAAAATACGATATAAATACAAAAGCTTTTCCATCGTATAAAAAGAATAATTGCAACCAGTGTGAAAGTTATGGTCATTTCTACGTTCCGGGCAACCTAGGCTTCCTTCTAGGGCGCTGATCCACCACATCGAATAGCTACGGCCTCAGAAGTCAACGCCTGAAGCATAAAATACAATAAAAATACAACAGTCTTTCCATCATATAACAGGAATAATTGCAACCCGTGTGAAAGTGATGGTCATTTGTACGTTCCAGGCAACCTAGGCTTCACTCTAGGGCGTTGTTCCACCAGATCGAATTGTTAGGGCCTAAGAAGTCAACGCCAGAAGCATAAGATACAATATAAATATAACAGTTTTTCCATCGTATAGAACGTATAATAGCATCCAGTGTGAAAGTTATGGTCATTTCTACGTTCCGGGCAACCTAGGCTTCACCCTAGGGCGTTGCTCCACCAGATCAAACAGTTAGTTCCTTAGAAGTCAACGCCCGAAGCATAAAATACAAAATAAATAGAACAGTTTTTCCATCGTATAAAACGAATAATTGCTACCAGTGTAAAAGTTATGGTCATTTCTACTTTCCGGGCAACCTAGGCTTCACCCCAGGGCGTTGTTCCACCAGATCGAATAGTTAGGGCCTAAGAAGTGAACGCCAGAAGCATAAAATACAATATAAATACAACAGTTTTTCCATCATATAAAACGAGTAATTGCAACCAGTATGAAAGTTGTGGTCATTTCTACTTTCCGGGCAACCTAGGCTACACACTAGGGCGTTGCTCCACCAGATCGAATAGTTAGGGCCTTAGAAGTCAACGCCAGAATCATAAAATACAATAAAGATACAACAGCTTTTCCATCGTATTAAACGAATAATTTCAACCAGTATGAATGTTATGATCATTTCTACATTCCGAGCATCCTAGGCTTCACTCTAGGGCGTTGATCCAACAGATTGAATAGTTAGGGCCTTAGCAGTCAACGCCCGAAGCATAAAATACAATATAAATACAACAGTTTTTCCATCATATAACAGGAATAATTGCAACCAGTATGAAAGTTATGGTCATTTCTACGTTCCGGGCAACCTAGGCTTCACTCTATGGCGTTCTTCCACCAGATCGAATTGTTAGGGCCTAAGAAGTCAACGCCAGAAGCATAAGATACAATATAAATATAACAGTTTTTCCATCGTATAGAACGAAAAATAGCAACCAGTGTGAAAGTTAACGTCATTTCTACTTTCCGGGCAACCCAGGCTTCACCCTAGGGCGTTGCTCCAACAGATTGAATAGTTAGGGCCTTAGATGTCAACGCCCGATGCATAAAATACAAAATAAATAGAACAGTTTTTCCATCGTGTAAAACGAATAATTGCTAACGGTGTGAAAGTTATGGTCATTTCTACGTTCCGGTCAACCTAGGCTTCACCATAGGGCGTTATTCCACCAGACCGAATAGTTAGGGCCTAAGGAGTCAACGCCCGAAGCATAAAATACAAAATAAATAGAACAGTTTTTTCATGGTATAAAACGAACACTTGCTACCAGAGTAAAAGTTATGGTCATTTCTACGTTCCGGGCAACCTAGGCTTGACTCTTGCGCGTTGCTCCACCATATCGAATAGTTAGGGCCTTAGAAGTCATGGCCAGAAGCATAAAATACAATATAAGTACAACAGTTTTTCCATCGTATAAAATGAATAATTACAAACATTGCGAAAGTAATGGTCATTCCACGTTCCGGGCAACCTAGGCGTCACTCTAGTGCGTTGCTCCACCACATCTAATAGCTACGGCCTTAGACGTCAACGACAGAAGCATAAAATACAATAATGATGCAACTGCTTTTCCATCGTATAAAACGAATAATTGCACCCAGTGTGAAAGTTATTGTCATTTCTACTTTCCGCGCAACCTAGGCATCACCCTAGGGCGTTGCTCCAACAGATTGAATAGTTGCGGCCTAAGAAGTCAACGCCAGAAGCATAAAATACGATATAAATACAAAAGCTTTTCCATCGTATAAAAAGAATAATTGCAACCAGTGTGAAAGTTATGGTCATTTCTACGTTCCGGGCAACCTAGGCTTCCTTCTAGGGCGCTGATCCACCACATCGAATAGCTACGGCCTCAGAAGTCAACGCCTGAAGCATAAAATACAATAAAAATACAACAGTCTTTCCATCATATAACAGGAATAATTGCAACCCGTGTGAAAGTGATGGTCATTTGTACGTTCCAGGCAACCTAGGCTTCACTCTAGGGCGTTGTTCCACCAGATCGAATTGTTAGGGCCTAAGAAGTCAACGCCAGAAGCATAAGATACAATATAAATATAACAGTTTTTCCATCGTATAGAACGTATAATAGCATCCAGTGTGAAAGTTATGGTCATTTCTACGTTCCGGGCAACCTAGGCTTCACCCTAGGGCGTTGCTCCACCAGATCAAACAGTTAGTTCCTTAGAAGTCAACGCCCGAAGCATAAAATACAAAATAAATAGAACAGTTTTTCCATCGTATAAAACGAATAATTGCTACCAGTGTAAAAGTTATGGTCATTTCTACTTTCCGGGCAACCTAGGCTTCACCCCAGGGCGTTGTTCCACCAGATCGAATAGTTAGGGCCTAAGAAGTGAACGCCAGAAGCATAAAATACAATATAAATACAACAGTTTTTCCATCATATAAAACGAGTAATTGCAACCAGTATGAAAGTTGTGGTCATTTCTACTTTCCGGGCAACCTAGGCTACACACTAGGGCGTTGCTCCACCAGATCGAATAGTTAGGGCCTTAGAAGTCAACGCCAGAATCATAAAATACAATAAAGATACAACAGCTTTTCCATCGTATTAAACGAATAATTTCAACCAGTATGAATGTTATGATCATTTCTACATTCCGAGCATCCTAGGCTTCACTCTAGGGCGTTGATCCAACAGATTGAATAGTTAGGGCCTTAGCAGTCAACGCCCGAAGCATAAAATACAATATAAATACAACAGTTTTTCCATCATATAACAGGAATAATTGCAACCAGTATGAAAGTTATGGTCATTTCTACGTTCCGGGCAACCTAGGCTTCACTCTATGGCGTTCTTCCACCAGATCGAATTGTTAGGGCCTAAGAAGTCAACGCCAGAAGCATAAGATACAATATAAATATAACAGTTTTTCCATCGTATAGAACGAAAAATAGCAACCAGTGTGAAAGTTAACGTCATTTCTACTTTCCGGGCAACCCAGGCTTCACCCTAGGGCGTTGCTCCAACAGATTGAATAGTTAGGGCCTTAGATGTCAACGCCCGATGCATAAAATACAAAATAAATAGAACAGTTTTTCCATCGTGTAAAACGAATAATTGCTACCGGTGTGAAAGTTATGGTCATTTCTACGTTCCGGTCAACCTAGGCTTCACCATAGGGCGTTATTCCACCAGATCGAATAGTTAGGGCCTAAGAAGTCAACGCCCGAAGCATAAAATACAAAATAAATAGAACAGTTTTTTCATGGTATAAAACGAACACTTGCTACCAGTGTAAAAGTTATGGTCATTTCTACGTTCCGGGCAACCTAGGCTTGACTCTAGCGCGTTGCTCCACCATATCGAATAGTTAGGGCCTTAGAAGTCATGGCCAGAAGCATAAAATACAATATAAGTACAACAGTTTTTCCATCGTATAAAATGAATAATTACAAACATTGCGAAAGTAATGGTCATTCCACGTTCCGGGCAACCTAGGCGTCACTCTAGTGCGTTGCTCCACCACATCTAATAGCTACGGCCTTAGACGTCAACGACAGAAGCATAAAATACAATAATGATGCAACTGCTTTTCCATCGTATAAAACGAATAATAGCAACCAGTGTGAAAGTTATGGTCATTTCTACGTTCCGGGCAACCTAGGCTTCACCCCAGGTCGTTGCTCCACCAGATCGAATAGTTAGGGCCTAAGAAATGAACGCCAGCAGCATAAAATACAATATAAATACAACAGTTTATCCATCGTATAAAACGAATAATTGCAACCAGTATGAAACTTATGGTCATTTCTACATTCCGGGCAATCTAGGCTTCACTCTATGGCGTTCTTCCACCACATCGAATAGCTACGGCCTCAGCAGTCAACGCCTGATGCATAAAATACAATAAAAATACAACCGTCTTTCCATCCTATAACAGGAATAGTTGCAAACCTTGTGAAAGTGATGGTCATTTCTACGTTATAGGCAACCTAGGCTTCACTCTAGGGCGTTGTTCCACCAGATCGAATAGTTAGGGGCTAAGAAGTCAACGCCAGAAGCATAAAATAGAATATAAATATAACAGTTTTTCCATCGTATAAAAGGATTAATTGCAACCAGTTTGAAAGTGATGGTCACTTCTACGTTCCGGGCAACCTAGGCTTTACTCTAGGGCGTTGCTCCACAAGATCAAATAGCTATTGCCTTAGAAGTCAACACCAGAAGCATAAAATGCAATAAAAATACAGCAGTTTTTCCATCGTATAACAGGATTAATTGCAACCAGTTTGAAGGTGATGGTCATTTCTACTTTCCGGGCAACCTAGGCTTCACTCTAGGTCGTTGCTCCACTAGATCGAATAGCTGCGGCCTCAGAAGACAACGCCTGAAGCATAAAATACAATAAAAATACAACAGTCTTTACATCATATAACAGGAATAATTGCAACCCTTGTGAAAGTGATGGTCATTTGTACGTTCCAGGCAACCTAGTCATCACTCTAGGGCGTTGTTCCACCAGATCGAATTGTTAGGGCCTAAGAAGTCGACGCCAGAAGCATAAGATACAATATAAATGTAACAGTTTTTCCATCGTATAGAACGAATAATAGCAACCAGTGTGAAAGTTATGGTCACTTCTACGTTCCGGGCAACCTAGGCTTCACGCCTAGGGCGTTGCTCCACCAGATCAAACAGTTAGGGCCTTAGAAGTCAACGCCCGAAGCATAAAATACAAGATAAATAGAACAGTTTTTCCATTGTATAAAACGAATAATTGCAACCAGTATGAAACTTAAGGTCATTTCTACTTTTCGAGCAACCTAGGCTTCACCCTAGGCCGTTGCTCCAACAGATTGAATAGTTAGGGCCTTAGAAGTCAATGCCCGAAGCATAAAATGCAATAAAAATACAACAGTTTTTCCATCATATAACAGGAATATTTGCAACCAGTTTGAAGGTGATGGTAATTGCTACGTTCCGGGCAACTTAGGCTTTACTCTAGGGCGTTGCTCCACCAGATCGAATAGTTAGTGCCTTAGAAGTCAACTCCAGAAGCATAAAATACAATATAAATACAACAGTTTTTCCATCGTATAAAACGAATAATGGCAACCAGTATGAAAGATAACGTCATTTCTACTTTCCGGGCAACCTAGGTATCACCCTAGGGCGTTGCTCCAACAGATTGAATAGTTAGGACCTTAGAAGTCAACGCCAGAAGTATAAAATACAATATAAACACAACAGGTTTTCCATCGTATAAAACGAATAATTGCTACCAGTATGGAAGTGATGGTCATTTCTACGTTCCGGGCAACCTAGGCCTCACTCTAGGGCATTGTTCCACAAGATTGAATAGTTAGGGCCTAAGAAATCAACGCCAGAAGCATAAAATACAATATAAATATAACAGTTTTTCCATCGTATAAAACGAATAATTTCAACCAATGTGAATGTTATGGTCATTTCTACATTCCGAGCAACCTAGGCTTCACTCTAGGGCGTTGATCCACCAGATAGAACAGTTAGGGCCTTAGAAGTCAACGCCAGAAGCATAAAATTCAATAAAGATGCAACAGTTTTTCCATCGTATAGCAGGAATAACTGCAAACAGTGGGAAAGTACTGGTCATTTCTACGCTGCCGGTAACCTAGGCTTCACTCTAGGGCGTTGTTCCACCAGATCGAACAGTTAGGGCCTAAGAAGGCAACGTCAGAAGCATAAAATACAATATAAATATAACAGTTTTTCCATCGTATAAAACGGATAATAGCAACCAGTGTAAAAGTTATGGTCATTTCTACGTTCCGGGCAACCTTGGCTTCACCCCAGGTCGTTGTTCCACCAGATCGAATGACTAGGGCCTAAGAAGTGAACGCCAGCAGCATAAAATACAATATAAATACAACAGTTCTTCCATCATGTAAAACGAATAATTGCAACCAGTATGAAAGTTATGGTCATTTCTACGTTCCGGGAAACCTAGGCTTCACTCTATGGCGTTCTTCCACCACATCGAATAGCTACGGCCTCAGAAGTCAACGCCTGAAGCATAAAATACAATAAAAATACAACAGTCTTTCCATCATATAACAGGAATAATTGCAACCCGTGTGAAAGTGATGGTCATTTGTACGTTCCAGGCAACCTAGGCTTCACTCTAGGGCGTTGTTCCACCAGATCGAATTGTTAGGGCCTAAGAAGTCAACGCCAGAAGCATAAGATACAATATAAATATAACAGTTTTTCCATCGTATAGAACGTATAATAGCATCCAGTGTGAAAGTTATGGTCATTTCTACGTTCCGGGCAACCTAGGCTTCACCCTAGGACGTTGCTCCACCAGATCAAACAGTTAGTTCCTTAGAAGTCAACGCCCGAAGCATAAAATACAAAATAAATAGAACAGTTTTTCCATCGTATAAAACGAATAATTGCTACCAGTGTAAAAGTTATGGTCATTTCTACTTTCCGGGCAACCTAGGCTTCACCCCAGGGCGTTGTTCCACCATATCGAATAGTTAGGGCCTTAGAAGTCATGGCCAGAAGCATAAAATACAATATAAGTACAACAGTTTTTCCATCGTATAAAATGAATAATTACAAACATTGCGAAAGTAATGGTCATTCCACGTTCCGGGCAACCTAGGCGTCACTCTAGTGCGTTGCTCCACCACATCTAATAGCTACGGCCTTAGACGTCAACGACAGAAGCATAAAATACAATAATGATGCAACTGCTTTTCCATCGTATAAAACGAATAATTGCACCGAGTGTGAAAGTTATTGTCATTTCTACTTTCCGCGCAACCTAGGCATCACCCTAGGGCGTTGCTCCAACAGATTGAATAGTTGCGGCCTAAGAAGTCAACGCCAGAAGCCTAAAATACGATATAAATACAAAAGCTTTTCCATACATATAAAAAGAATAATTGCAACCAGTGTGAAAGTTATGGTCATTTCTACGTTCCGGGCAACCTAGGCTTCCTTCTAGGGCGCTGATCCACCAGATAGAATAGTTAGGGCCTTAGAAGTCAACGCCAGAAGCATAAAATTCAATAAAGATGCCACAGTTTTTCCATCGTATAGCAGGAATAACTGCAAACAGTGTGAAAGTACTGGTCATTTCTACGTTCCGGGTAACCTAGGCTTCACTCTAGGGCGTTGTTCCACCATATCGAACAGTTAGGGCCTAAGAAGGCAACGCCAGAAGCATAAAATACAATATAAATATAACAGTTTTTCCATCGTATAAAACGAATAATAGCAACCAGTGTGAAAGTTATGGTCATTTCTACGTTCCGGGCAACCTAGGCTTCACCCCAGGTCGTTGCTCCACCAGATCGAATAGTTAGGGCCTAAGAAATGAACGCCAGCAGCATAAAATACAATATAAATACAACAGTTTATCCATCGTATAAAACGAATAATTGCAACCAGTATGAAACTTATGGTCATTTCTACATTCCGGGCAATCTAGGCTTCACTCTATGGCGTTCTTCCACCACATCGAATAGCTACGGCCTCAGCAGTCAACGCCTGATGCATAAAATACAATAAAAATACAACCGTCTTTCCATCCTATAACAGGAATAGTTGCAAACCTTGTGAAAGTGATGGTCATTTCTACGTTATAGGCAACCTAGGCTTCACTCTAGGGCGTTGTTCCACCAGATCGAATAGTTAGGGGCTAAGAAGTCAACGCCAGAAGCATAAAATACAATATAAATATAACAGATTTTCCATCGTATAAAAGGATTAATTGCAACCAGTTTGAAAGTGATGGTCACTTCTACGTTCCGGGCAACCTAGGCTTTACTCTAGGGCGTTGCTCCACAAGATCAAATAGCTATTGCCTTAGAAGTCAACACCAGAAGCATAAAATGCAATAAAAATACAGCAGTTTTTCCATCGTATAACAGGATTAATTGCAACCAGTTTGAAGGTGATGGTCATTTCTACTTTCCGGGCAACCTAGGCTTCACTCTAGGTCGTTGCTCCACTAGATCGAATAGCTGCGGCCTCAGAAGACAACGCCTGAAGCATAAAATACAATAAAAATACAACAGTCTTTACATCATATAACAGGAATAATTGCAACCCTTGTGAAAGTGATGGTCATTTGTACGTTCCAGGCAACCTAGTCATCACTCTAGGGCGTTGTTCCACCAGATCGAATTGTTAGGGCCTAAGAAGTCGACGCCAGAAGCATAAGATACAATATAAATGTAACAGTTTTTCCATCGTATAGAACGAATAATAGCAACCAGTGTGAAAGTTATGGTCACTTCTACGTTCCGGGCAACCTAGGCTTCACGCCTAGGGCGTTGCTCCACCAGATCAAACAGTTAGGGCCTTAGAAGTCAACGCCCGAAGCATAAAATACAAGATAAATAGAACAGTTTTTCCATTGTATAAAACGAATAATTGCAACCAGTATGAAACTTAAGGTCATTTCTACTTTTCGAGCAACCTAGGCTTCACCCTAGGCCGTTGCTCCAACAGATTGAATAGTTAGGGCCTTAGAAGTCAATGCCCGAAGCATAAAATGCAATAAAAATACAACAGTTTTTCCATCATATAACAGGAATATTTGCAACCAGTTTGAAGGTGATGGTAATTGCTACGTTCCGGGCAACTTAGGCTTTACTCTAGGGCGTTGCTCCACCAGATCGAATAGTTAGTGCCTTAGAAGTCAACTCCAGAAGCATAAAATACAATATAAATACAACAGTTTTTCCATCGTATAAAACGAATAATGGCAACCAGTATGAAAGATAACGTCATTTCTACTTTCCGGGCAACCTAGGTATCACCCTAGGGCGTTGCTCCAACAGATTGAATAGTTAGGACCTTAGAAGTCAACGCCAGAAGTATAAAATACAATATAAACACAACAGGTTTTCCATCGTATAAAACGAATAATTGCTACCAGTATGGAAGTGATGGTCATTTCTACGTTCCGGGCAACCTAGGCCTCACTCTAGGGCATTGTTCCACAAGATTGAATAGTTAGGGCCTAAGAAATCAACGCCAGAAGCATAAAATACAATATAAATATAACAGTTTTTCCATCGTATAAAACGAATAATTTCAACCAATGTGAATGTTATGGTCATTTCTACATTCCGAGCAACCTAGGCTTCACTCTAGGGCGTTGATCCACCAGATAGAACAGTTAGGGCCTTAGAAGTCAACGCCAGAAGCATAAAATTCAATAAAGATGCAACAGTTTTTCCATCGTATAGCAGGAATAACTGCAAACAGTGTGAAAGTACTGGTCATTTCTACGCTGCCGGTAACCTAGGCTTCACTCTAGGGCGTTGTTCCACCAGATCGAACAGTTAGGGCCTAAGAAGGCAACGTCAGAAGCATAAAATACAATATAAATATAACAGTTTTTCCATCGTATAAAACGGATAATAGCAACCAGTGTAAAAGTTATGGTCATTTCTACGTTCCGGGCAACCTTGGCTTCACCCCAGGTCGTTGTTCCACCAGATCGAATGACTAGGGCCTAAGAAGTGAACGCCAGCAGCATAAAATACAATATAAATACAACAGTTCTTCCATCATGTAAAACGAATAATTGCAACCAGTATGAAAGTTATGGTCATTTCTACGTTCCGGGAAACCTAGGCTTCACTCTATGGCGTTCTTCCACCACATCGAATAGCTACGGCCTCAGAAGTCAACGCCTGAAGCATAAAATACAATAAAAATACAACAGTCTTTCCATCATATAACAGGAATAATTGCAACCCGTGTGAAAGTGATGGTCATTTGTACGTTCCAGGCAACCTAGGCTTCACTCTAGGGCGTTGTTCCACCAGATCGAATTGTTAGGGCCTAAGAAGTCAACGCCAGAAGCATAAGATACAATATAAATATAACAGTTTTTCCATCGTATAGAACGTATAATAGCATCCAGTGTGAAAGTTATGGTCATTTCTACGTTCCGGGCAACCTAGGCTTCACCCTAGGACGTTGCTCCACCAGATCAAACAGTTAGTTCCTTAGAAGTCAACGCCCGAAGCATAAAATACAAAATAAATAGAACAGTTTTTCCATCGTATAAAACGAATAATTGCTACCAGTGTAAAAGTTATGGTCATTTCTACTTTCCGGGCAACCTAGGCTTCACCCCAGGGCGTTGTTCCACCAGATCGAATAGTTAGGGCCTAAGAAGTGAACGCCAGAAGCATAAAATACAATATAAATACAACAGTTTTTCCATCATATAAAACGAGTAATTGCAACCAGTATGAAAGTTGTGGTCATTTCTACTTTCCGGGCAACCTAGGCTACACACTAGGGCGTTGCTCCACCAGATCGAATAGTTAGGGCCTTAGAAGTCAACGCCAGAATCATAAAATACAATAAAGATACAACAGCTTTTCCATCGTATTAAACGAATAATTTCAACCAGTATGAATGTTATGATCATTTCTACATTCCGAGCATCCTAGGCTTCACTCTAGGGCGTTGATCCAACAGATTGAATAGTTAGGGCCTTAGCAGTCAACGCCCGAAGCATAAAATACAATATAAATACAACAGTTTTTCCATCATATAACAGGAGTAATTGCAACCAGTATGAAAGTTATGGTCATTTCTACGTTCCGGGCAACCTAGGCTTCACTCTATGGCGTTCTTCCACCAGATCGAATTGTTAGGGCCTAAGAAGTCAACGCCAGAAGCATAAGATACAATATAAATATAACAGTTTTTCCATCGTATAGAACGAAAAATAGCAACCAGTGTGAAAGTTAACGTCATTTCTACTTTCCGGGCAACCCAGGCTTCACCCTAGGGCGTTGCTCCAACAGATTGAATAGTTAGGGCCTTAGATGTCAACGCCCGATGCATAAAATACAAAATAAATAGAACAGTTTTTCCATCGTGTAAAACGAGTAATTGCTACCGGTGTGAAAGTTATGGTCATTTCTACGTTCCGGTCAACCTAGGCTTCACCATAGGGCGTTATTCCACCAGATCGAATAGTTAGGGCCTAAGAAGTCAACGCCCGAAGCATAAAATACAAAATAAATAGAACAGTTTTTTCATGGTATAAAACGAACACTTGCTACCAGTGTAAAAGCTATGGTCATTTCTACGTTCCGGGCAACCTAGGCTTGACTCTAGCGCGTTGCTCCACCATATCGAATAGTTAGGGCCTTAGAAGTCATGGCCAGAAGCATAAAATACAATATAAGTACAACAGTTTTTCCATCGTATAAAATGAATAATTACAAACATTGCGAAAGTAATGGTCATTCCACGTTCCGGGCAACCTAGGCGTCACTCTAGTGCGTTGCTCCACCACATCTAATAGCTACGGCCTTAGACGTCAACGACAGAAGCATAAAATACAATAATGATGCAACTGCTTTTCCATCGTATAAAACGAATAATTGCACCCAGTGTGAAAGTTATTGTCATTTCTACTTTCCGCGCATTCTAGGCATCACCCTAGGGCGTTGCTCCAACAGATTGAATAGTTGCGGCCTAAGAAGTCAACGCCAGAAGCGTAAAATACGATATAAATACAAAAGCTTTTCCATCGTATAAAAAGAATAATTGCAACCAGTGTGAAAGTTATGGTCATTACTACGTTCCGGGCAACCTAGGCTTCCTTCTAGGGCGCTGATCCACCAGATAGAATAGTTAGGGCGTTAGAAGTCAACGCCAGAAGCATAAAATTCAATAAAGATGCCACAGTTTTTCCATCGTATAGCAGGAATAACTGCAAACAGTGTGAAAGTACTGGTCATTTCTACGTTCCGGGTAACCTAGGCTTCACTCTAGGGCGTTGTTCCACCATATCGAACAGTTAGGGCCTAAGAAGGCAACGCCAGAAGCATAAAATACAATATAAATATAACAGTTTTTCCATCGTATAAAACGAATAATAGCAACCAGTGTGAAAGTTATGGTCATTTCTATGTTCCGGGCAACCTAGGCTTCACCCCAGGTAGTTGTTCCACCAGATCGAATAGTTAGGGCCTAAGAAATGAACGCCAGCAGCATAAAATACAATATAAATACAACAGTTTATCCATCGTATAAAACGAATAATTGCAACCAGTATGAAACTTATGGTCATTTCTACATTCCGGGCAATCTGGGCTTCACTCTATGGCGTTCTTCCACCACATCGAATAGCTACGGCCTCAGCAGTCAACGCCTGATGCATAAAATACAATAAAAATACAACCGTCTTTCCATCCTATAACAGGAATAGTTGCAAACCTTGTGAAAGTGATGGTCATTTCTACGTTATAGGCAACCTAGGCTTCACTCTAGGGCGTTGTTCCACCAGATCGAATAGTTAGGGGCTAAGAAGTCAACGCCAGAAGCATAAAATACAATATAAATATAACAGTTTTTCCATCGTATAAAAGGATTAATTGCAACCAGTTTGAAAGTGATGGTCACTTCTACGTTTCGCGCAACCTAGGCTTTACTCTAGGGCGTTGCTCCACACGATCAAATAGCTATTGCCTTAGAAGTCAACGCCAGAAGCATAAAATGCAATAAAAATACAACAGTTTTTCCATCGTATAACAGGATTAATTGCAACCAGTTTGAAGGTGATGGTCATTTCTACTTTCCGGGCAACCTAGGCTTCACTCTAGGTCGTTGCTCCACTAGATCGAATAGCTGCGGCCTCAGAAGACAACGCCTGAAGCATAAAATACAATAAAAATACAACAGTCTTTACATCATATAACAGGAATAATTGCAACCCTTGTGAAAGTGATGGTCATTTGTACGTTCCAGGCAACCTAGTCATCACTCTAGGGCGTTGTTCCACCAGATCGAATTGTTAGGGCCTAAGAAGTCGACGCCAGAAGCATAAGATACAATATAAATGTAACAGTTTTTCCATCGTATAGAACGAATAATAGCAACCAGTGTGAAAGTTATGGTCACTTCTACGTTCCGGGCAACCTAGGCTTCACGCCTAGGGCGTTGCTCCACCAGATCAAACAGTTAGGGCCTTAGAAGTCAACGCCCGAAGCATAAAATACAAGATAAATAGAACAGTTTTTCCATTGTATAAAACGAATAATTGCAACCAGTATGAAACTTAAGGTCATTTCTACTTTTCGAGCAACCTAGGCTTCACCCTAGGCCGTTGCTCCAACAGACTGAATAGTTAGGGCCTTAGAAGTCAATGCCCGAAGCATAAAATGCAATAAAAATACAACAGTTTTTCCATCATATAACAGGAATATTTGCAACCAGTTTGAAGGTGATGGTAATTGCTACGTTCCGGGCAACTTAGGCTTCACTCTAGGGCGTTGCTCCACCAGATGGAATAGTTAGTGCCTTAGAAGTCAACGCCAGAAGCATAAAATACAATATAAATACAACAGTTTTTCCATCGTATAAAACGAATAATGGCAACCAGTATGAAAGATAACGTCATTTCTACTTTCCGGGCAACCTAGGTTTCACCCTAGGGCGTTGCTCCAACAGATTGAATAGGTAGGACCTTAGAAGTCAACGCCCGAAGCATAAAATACAAAATAAATAGAACAGTTTTTCTGTAGTATAAAACGAATAATAGCAACCAGTTTGAAAGTTATGGTCATTTCTACGTTCCGGGCAACCTAGGCTTCACTCTATGGCGTTCTTCCACCACATCGAATAGCTGCGGCCTCATAAGTCAACGCCTGAAGCATAAAATACAATAAAAATACAACAGTCTTTCCATCCTATAACAGGAATAATTGCAACCCGTGTGAGAGTGATGGTCATTTGTACGTTCCAGGCAACCTAGGCTTCACTCTAGGGCGTTGTTCCACCAGGTCGAATTGTTAGGGCCTAAGAAGTCAACGCCAGAAGCATAAGATACAATTTAAGTACAACAGTTTTTCTATCACATAACAGGAATAATTGCAACCAGTTTGAAAGTGATGGTCATTTCTACGTTCCGGGCAACCTAGGCTTCACTCTATGGCGTTCTTCCACCACATCGAATAGCTGCGGCCTCAGAAGACAACGCCTGAAGCATAAAATACAATAAAAATACAACAGTCTTTACATCATATAACAGGAATAATTGCAACCCTTGTGAAAGGGATGGTCATTTGTACGTTCCAGGCAACCTAGTCATCACTCTAGGGCGTTGTTCCACCAGATCGAATTGTTAGGGCCTAAGAAGTCGACGCCAGAAGCATAAGATACAATATAAATGTAACAGTTTTTCCATCGTATAGAACGAATAATAGCAACCAGTGCGAAAGTTATGGTCACTTCTACGTTCCGGGCAACCTAGGCTTCACGCCTAGGGCGTTGCTCCACCAGATCAAACAGTTAGGGCCTTAGAAGTCAACGCCCGAAGCATAAAATACAAGATAAATAGAACAGTTTTTCCATTGTATAAAACGAATAATTGCAACCAGTATGAAACTTAAGGTCATTTCTACTTTTCGAGCAACCTAGGCTTCACCCTAGGCCGTTGCTCCAACAGATTGAATAGTTAGGGCCTTAGAAGTCAATGCCCGAAGCATAAAATGCAATAAAAATACAACAGTTTTTCCATCATATAACAGGAATATTTGCAACCAGTTTGAAGGTGATGGTAATTGCTACGTTCCGGGCAACTTAGGCTTCACTCTAGGGCGTTGCTCCACCAGATCGAATAGTTAGTGCCTTAGAAGTCAACGCCAGAAGCATAAAATACAATATAAATACAACAGTTTTTCCATCGTATAAAACGAATAATGGCAACCAGTATGAAAGATAACGTCATTTCTACTTTCCGGGCAACCTAGGTATCACCCTAGGGCGTTGCTCCAACAGATTGAATAGTTAGGACCTTAGAAGTCAACGCCAGAAGTATAAAATACAATATAAACACAACAGGTTTTCCATCGTATAAAACGAATAATTGCTACCAGTATGGAAGTGATGGTCATTTCTACGTTCCGGGCAACCTAGGCCTCACTCTAGGGCATTGTTCCACAAGATTGAATAGTTAGGGCCTAAGAAATCAACGCCAGAAGCATAAAATACAATATAAATATAACAGTTTTTCCATCGTATAAAACGAATAATTTCAACCAATGTGAATGTTATGGTCATTTCTACATTCCGAGCAACCTAGGCTTCACTCTAGGGCGTTGATCCACCAGATAGAACAGTTAGGGCCTTAGAAGTCAACGCCAGAAACATAAAATTCAATAAAGATGCAACAGTTTTTCCATCGTATAGCAGGAATAACTGCAAACAGTGTGAAAGTACTGGTCATTTCTACGCTGCCGGTAACCTGGGCTTCACTCTAGGGCGTTGTTCCACCAGATCGAACAGTTAGGGCCTAAGAAGGCAACGCCAGAAGCATAAAATACAATATAAATATAACAGTTTTTCCATCGTATAAAACGGATAATAGCAACCAGTGTAAAAGTTATGGTCATTTCTACGTTCCGGGCAACCTTGGCTTCACCCCAGGTCGTTGTTCCACCAGATCGAATGACTAGGGCCTAAGAAGTGAACGCCAGCAGCATAAAATACAAAATAAATACAACAGTTCTTCCATCATGTAAAACGAATAATTGCAACCAGTATGAAAGTTATGGTCATTTCTACGTTCCGGGAAACCTAGGCTTCACTCTATGGCGTTCTTCCACCACATCGAATAGCTACGGCCTCAGAAGTCAACGCCTGAAGCATAAAATACAATAAAAATACAACAGTCTTTCCATCATATAACAGGAATAATTGCAACCCGTGTGAAAGTGATGGTCATTTGTACGTTCCAGGCAACCTAGGCTTCACTCTAGGGCGTTGTTCCACCAGATCGAATTGTTAGGGCCTAAGAAGTCAACGCCTGAAGCATAAGATACAATATAAATATAACAGTTTTTCCATCGTACAGAACGTATAATAGCATCCAGTGTGAAAGTTATGGTCATTTCTACGTTCCGGGCAACCTAGGCTTCACTCTAGGGCGTTGCTCCACCAGATCAAACAGTTAGTTCCTTAGAAGTCAACGCCCGAAGCATAAAATACAAAATAAATAGAACAGTTTTTCCATCGTATAAAACGAGTAATTGCTACCAGTGTAAAAGTTATGGTCATTTCTACTTTCCAGGCAACCTAGGCTTCACTCTAGGGCGTTGTTCCACCAGATCGAATTGTTAGGGCCTAAGAAGTCAACGCCTGAAGCATAAGATACAATA
The DNA here is from genome assembly GCF_051401765.1 of Calliopsis andreniformis. Lineage (NCBI taxonomy): Eukaryota > Metazoa > Arthropoda > Insecta > Hymenoptera > Andrenidae > Calliopsis > Calliopsis andreniformis. The sequence continues at coordinate 2,567,862 of NW_027480460.1, read as the reverse complement.
TAAATATAACAGTTTTTCCATCGTACAGAACGTATAATAGCATCCAGTGTGAAAGTTATGGTCATTTCTACGTTCCGGGCAACCTAGGCTTCACTCTAGAGCGTTGCTCCACCAGATCGAATAGTTAGTGCCTTATAAGTCAACGCCAGAAGCGTTAAATACAATTTAAATACAACAGTTTTTCCATCGTATAAAACGAATAATTGCAACCAGTATGAAAGTTATGGTCATTTCTACGTTCCGGGCAACCTAGGCTTCACTCTAGGGCGTTGCTCCACCAGATCGAATAGCTAGGGGCTTAGAATTCAACGCCAGAAGGATAAAATACAATATAAGTACAACAGTTTTTCCATCGTATAAAATGAATAATTGCAGACATTGTGAAAGTAATGGTCATTTCTACGTTCCGGTCAACCTAGGCGTCACTCTAATGCGTTGCTCCACCACATCTAATAGCTACGGCCTTAGAAGTCAACGCCAGGAGCATAAAATACAATATAAATACAACAGCTTTTCCATCGTATAAAATGAATAATTGCAAACAGTGTGAAAGTAATGGTCATGTCTACGTTCCGGGTAACCTAGGTTTCACTCTAGGGCGTTGCTCCACCAGATAGAATAGCTAGGGACTTAGAATTCAACGCCAGAAGAATAAAATACAATATAAGTACAACAGTTTTTCCATCGTATAAAATGAATATTCGCAAACATTGTGAAAGTAATGGTCATTTCTACGTTCCGGGCAACCCATGCGACAGTCTAGGGCGTTGCTCCACCACATCTAATAGCTACGGCCTTCAAAGTCAACGCCAGAAGCTTAAAATACGATATAAATACAACAGCTTTTCCATCATATAAAACGAATAATGGTAACCAGTGTGAAAGTTATGGTCATTCCTACGTTCCGGTCAACCCAGGCTTCAATCTGGGACGTTGATCCACCAGATCGAATAGTTTGGGCCTATGAAGTCAACGCCAGAAGCATAAAATACAATATAAGTACAACAGTTTTTCCATCATATAACAGGAATAATTGCAACCAGTTTGAAAGTGATGGTCAATTCTACGTTCCGGGCAACCTAGGCTTCACTCTAGGGCTGTGCTCCACCAAATCAAAGAGTTACGGCCTAAGAAGTCAACGCCAGAAGCATAAATTACAATATAAGTACAACAGCTTTTCCACCGTATATAATGTATATTTGTAAACAGTGTGGTAGTAATGGTCATTTCTACGTTCCGGGCAACCTAGGCTTCACGCTAGGGTGTTGCTCCACCAGATGGAATAGCTAGGGCCTTAGAAGTCAACGCCCGAAGCATAAAATGCAAAATAAATAGAACAGTTTTTCCATTGTATAAAACGAATAACTGCAACCAGTGTGAAAGTACTGGTCATTTCTACGTTCCGGGTAACCTAGGTTTCACTCTAGGGCGTTGCTCCACCAGATCGAATAGCTAGGGGCTTAGAATTCAACGCCAGAAGGATAAAATACAATATAAGTACAACAGTTTTTCCATCGTATAAAATGAATAATTGCAGACATTGTGAAAGTAATGGTCATTTCTACGTTCCGGTCAACCTAGGCGTCACTCTAATGCGTTGCTCCGCCACATCTAATAGCTACGGCCTTAGAAGTCAACGCCAGGAGCATAAAATACAATATAAATACAACAGCTTTTCCATCGTATAAAATGAATAATTGCAAACAGTGTGAAAGTAATGGTCATGTCTACGTTCCGGGTAACCTAGGTTTCACTCTAGGGCGTTGCTCCACCAGATAGAATAGCTAGGGACTTAGAATTCAACGCCAGAAGAATAAAATACAATATAAGTACAACAGTTTTTCCATCGTATAAAATGAATATTCGCAAACATTGTGAAAGTAATGGTCATTTCTACGTTCCGGGCAACCCATGCGACACTCTAGGGCGTTGCTCCACCACATCTAATAGCTACGGCCTTCAAAGTCAACGCCAGAAGCTTAAAATACGATATAAATACAACAGCTTTTCCATCATATAAAACGAATAATGGTAACCAGTGTGAAAGTTATGGTCATTCCTACGTTCCGGTCAACCCAGGCTTCAATCTAGGACGTTGATCCACCAGATCGAAGAGTTAGGGCCTAAGAAGTCAACGCCAGAAGCATAAAATACAATATAAATATAACACTTTTTCCATCGTATAAAACGAATAATAGCAACCTGTGTGAAAGTTATGGTCATTTCTACGTCCCGGGCAACCTAGGCTTCACCCTAGGGCGTTGTTCCACCAGATGGAATAGTTAGGGCCTAGGAAGTCAACGCCAGAAGCATAAAATACGATATAAATACAACAGCTTTTCCATCGTATAAAACGAATAATGGTAACCAGTGTGAAAGTTATGGTCATTTCTACGTTCCGGTCAACCTAGGCTTCACTCTAGGACGTTGCTCCACCAGATCGAGTAGGTAGGGCCTAAGAAGTCAACGCCAGAAGCATAAAATACAATAAAGGTGCAACAGTTTTTCCATCGTATAACGGAAATAATTGCAACCGTTGTGAAGGTGATGGTATGTTCTACGTTCCGGGCAACCTAGGCTTCACCCTAGGGCGGTGCTCCACCAGATCAAATAGTTAGGGCCTAAGAAGTCAACGCCAGAAGCATAACTTACAATACAAGTACAACAGCTTTTCCATCGTATATAATGTATATTTGCAAACAGTGTTAAGGTAATGGTCATTTCTACGTTCCGGGCAACCTAGGCTTCACTCTAGGGCGTTGCTCCACCAGATCGAATAGTTAGGGCCTTAGAAGTCAACGCTAGAAGCATACAATACAATATAAATACAACACGTTTTCCATCGTATAAAATGAATAAATGCAAACAGTGTGAAGGTCATAGTCATTTCTACGTTCCGGGCATCCTAGACTTAACTCTGAGGCGTTGCTCCACCAGATCGAAGAGCTAGGGCCTTAGAAGCCAACGCCAGAAGCATAAAATACGATATAAATACAACAGCTTTTCCATCGTATAAAACGGATAATGGTAACCAGTGTGAAAGTTATGGTCATTTCTACGTTCCGGGCAACCCATGCGACACTCTAGGGCGTTGCTCCACCACATCTAATAGCTACGGCCTTCAAAGTCAACGCCAGAAGCTTAAAATACGATATAAATACAACAGCTTTTCCATCATATAAAACGAATAATGGTAACCAGTGTGAAAGTTATGGTCATTCCTACGTTCCGGTCAACCCAGGCTTCAATCTGGGACGTTGATCCACCAGATCGAATAGTTTGGGCCTATGAAGTCAACGCCAGAAGCATAAAATACGATATAAATACAACAGCTTTTCCATCGTATAAAACGGATAATGGTAACCAGTGTGAAAGTTATGGTCATTTCTACGTTCCTGGCAGCCTACGCTTAACCCTAGGGCGTTGTTCCACCAGATGGAATAGTTAGGGCCTAAGAAGTCAACGCCAGAAACATAAAATACGATATAAATTCTACAGCTTTTCCATCGTATAAAACGAATAATGGTAACCAGTGTGAAAGTTGTGGTCATTTCTACGTTCCGGTCAACCTAGGCTTCAGTCCAGGACGTTGCTCCACCAGATGGAATAGTGAGGGCCTATGATGTCAACGCCAGAAGCATAAAATACGATATAAATACAACAGCTTTTCCATCGTATAAAACGGATAATGGTAACCAGTGTGAAGGTAATGGTATGTTCTACGTTCCGGGCAACCTAGCCTTCAGCCTAGGGCGGTGCTCCACCAGATCAAATAGTTACGGCCTAAGAAGTCAACGCCCGAAGCATAAAATACAATATAAGTACAACAGTTTTTCCATCGTATAAAATGAATATTTGCAAACATTGTGAAAGTAATGGTCATTTCTACGTTCCGGGCAACCCATGCGACACTCTAGGGCGTTGCTCCACCTCATCTAATAGCTACGGCCTTCAAAGTCAACGCCAGAAGCATAAAATGAAATATAAATATAACAGCTTTTCCATCGTATAAAACGAATAATAGCAACCAGTGTGAAAGTTATGGTCATTTCTACGACCCGGTCAACCTAGGCTTCACTATAGGACGTTGCTCCACCAGATCCAATAGTTAGGGCCTATGAAGTCAACGCCAGAAGCATAAAATACAATAAAGGTGCAACAGTTTTTCCATCGTATAACAGGAATAATTGCAACCAGTGTGAAGGTAATGGTATGTTCTACGTTCCGGGCAACCTAGGCTTCACTCTAGGGCGGTGCTCCACCAGATCAAATAGTTACGGGCTAAGAAGTCAACGCCTGAAGCATAAATTACAATATAAGTACAACAGCTTTTCCATCGTATATAATGTATATTTGCAAACAGTGTGGAAGTAATGGTCATTTCTACGTTCCGGTCAACCTCGGCTGCACGCTAGGGTGTTGCTCCACCAGATGGAATAGCTAGGGCCTTAGAAGTCAACGCCCGAAGCATAAAATGCAAAATAAATAGAACAGTTTTTTAATAGTATAAAACGAATAACTGCAACCAGTGTGAAAGTACTGGTCATTTCTACGTTCCGGGCAACCTAGGCTTCACCCTAGGCCGTCGTTCCACCAGATGGAATAGTTAGGGCCTTAGAAGTCAACGCCAGAAGCATAAACTACAAAATAAATACAACAGTCTTTCCATCGTATAAAACGAATAATTGCAACCTGTGTGATGGTTATGGACATATCTACGTTCCAGGCAATCTAGGCTTCACTGTAGGGCGTTGCTCCACCAAATCGAATAGTTAGGGCCTTAGAAGTCAACGCCCGAAGCATAAATTACAATATAAGTACAACAGCTTTTCCATCCTATATAATGTATATTTGCAAACAGTGTGGAAGTAATGGACATTTCTACGTTCCGGTCAACCCAGACTTCAGGCTAGGGTGTTGCTGCACCAGATGGAATAGCTAGGGCCTTAGAAGTCAACGCCCGAAGCATAAAATGCAAAATAAATAGAACAGTTTTTCCATTGTATAAAACGAATAACTGCAACCAGCGTGAAAGTACTGGTCATTTCCACGTTCCGGGCAACCTAGGCTTCACCCTAGGCCGTCGTTCCACCATATGGAATAGTTAGGGCCTTAGAAGTCAACGCCAGAACCATAAACTACAAAATAAATACAACAGTCTTTCCATCGTATAAAACGAATAATTGCAACCTGTGTGATGGTTATGGTCATATCTACGTTCCGGGCAGCCTAGGATTCGCTCTAGGGCGTTGCTCCACCAGAGGGAATAGCTAGGGACTTAGAATTCAGCGCCAGAAGGATAAAATACAATATAAGTACAACTGTTTTTCCATCGTATAAAATGAATAATTGCAAACGTTGTGAAAGTAATGGTCATTTCTACGTTCTGGGCAACCTACGCTTCACTCTAGGGCGTTGCTCCACCAGATCGAATAGTAAGGTCCATAGAAGTCAACGCCAGAAGCATAAAATACGATAAAGATGCAACAGCTTTCAATCGTATAACCGGAATAACTGCAAACAGTTTGAAATACTGGTCATTCCTACGTTCCGGGTAACCTAGGTTTCACTCTAGGGCGCTGCTCCACCAGATCGTGTAGCTAGGGACTTAGAATTCAACGCCAGAAGAATAAAATGCAATATAAGTACAACTGTTTTTCCATCGTATCAAATGAATAATTGCAAACATTGTGAAAGTAATGGTCATTTCTACGTTCCGGGCATCCTAGGCGTCACTCTAGGGCGTTGCTCCACCACATCTAATCGCTACGGCCTTAGAAGTCAACGCCAGAAGCATAAAATACAATATAAATACAACAGCTTTTACATCGTATAAAATGAATAATTGCTACCAGTGTGAAAGGTATGGTCATTTCTACGTTCTGGGCAACCTAGGCTTCACTGTAGAGTGATGCTCCACCAGATCGAATAGGTAGGGCCATAGAAGTCAACACCCGAAGCATAAAATACCATATAAATACAACAGCTTTTCCATCGTATATAATGTGTATTTGCAAACAGAGTGAAAGTAATGGACATTTCTACGTTCCGGGCAACCTAGGCTTCACTCTAGGGCGTTGCTCCACCAGATCGAATAGCTAGGGACTTAGAATTCAATGCCTGAAGCATAAAATGCAATATAAATATAACAGCTTTTCAATCGTATAAAACGAATAATTGCAACCAGTGTGATAGTTATGGTCATTTCTACGTTTCGGGCAACCTTGGCTTCACACAAGGGCGTTGTTCCACCAGATCGAATAGTTAGGGCCTAAGAAGTAAACGCCAGAAGCATAAAATGCAATAAAAATACAACAGCTTTTCAATCGTATAAAACGAATAATTGCTACCAGTGCGAAAGTTATGGTCATTTCTACGTTCCGGGCAAACTAGGCTTCACCCTAGGGCGTGTTCCACCAGATCGAATAGTTAGGGCCTTAGAAGTCAACGCCAGAAGAATAAAATACAATATAAATACAACAGCTTTTACATCGTATAAAATGAATAATTGCTACCAGTGTGAAAGGTATGGTCATTTCTACGTTCTGGGCAACCTAGGCTTCACTGTAGAGTGATGGTCCACCAGATCGAATAGGTAGGGCCATAGAAGTCAACACCCGAAGCATAAAATACCATATAAATACAACAGCTTTTCCATCGTATATAATGTATATTTGCAAACAGTGTGGAAGTAATAGTCATTTCTACGTTCCGGGCAACCTAGGCTTCTCGCTAGGGTGTTGCTCCACCAGATGGAATAGCTAGGGCCATAGAAGTCAACACCAGAAGCATAAAATACGAAATAAATACAACAGCTTTTCCATCGTATGAAACGAATAATGGCAACCAGTGTGAAAGTTATGGTCATTTCTACGTTCCGGGCAACCTAGGCTTCACCCTAGTGCGTTTCTACACCAGATCGAATAGTTAGGGCCTTAGAAGTCATCGCCTGAAGCATACAATACAGTAAAAATACAACAGTTTTACCATCGTATAACAGGAATAATTGCAACCAGTGTGAAAGTGATGGTCATTTCTGCGATCCGGGTAACCCAGGCTTCACTCTTGGACGTTGCCCCACCAGATCGAATAGCTAGGACCTTAGAATTCAAATACAGAAGCAGAAAATACAATAAAAATGCAACAGTTCTTCAATCGTATAGCATGAATAATTGCAGCCAGTGTGAAAGTAACGATCATTTCGACGTTTCGGGCATCCTAGACTTAACTCTGAGGCATTGCTCCACCAGGTCGAAGTGTTAGGGCCTTGGAATTCAACGCCAGAAGCATAAACTACAAAATAAATACAACAGTCTTTCAATCGTATAAAACGGGTAATTGCAACCTGTGTGAAGGTTATGGTCATATATACGTTCTGGACAAACTAGGCTTCACTGTAGGGTGTTGCTCCACCAGATCGAGTAGTTACGGCCTAAGAAGTTAACGCCAGAAGCATAAAATACGATAAAGATGCAACAGTTTTTCCATCGTATAAAACGAATAATTGCAATCAGTGTGAAAGTTATGGTCATTTCCACATTCCGAGCAACCTAGGCTTCACTCTAGGGCGTTGCTCCACCAGATCGAATAGTTAGGTCCTTAGAAGTCAACGCCAGAAGCATAAAATACGATATAAATACAACAGCTTTTCCATCGTATAAAACGAATAATTGCAACCGGTGTGAAAGTTATGGTCATTGCTACGTTCCGCGCAACCTACCCTTCACCATAGGGCGTTGCTCCACCAGGTCGAATAGTCACGGCCTTAGAAGTCAGCGCCAGAAGCATAAAATACAATAAAGATTCAACAGTTATTCCATCGTATAAAATGAATAGTTTCAAACATTGTAAAAGTAATGGTCATTTCTACGTTCCGGGAAACCTAGGCGTCACTCTAGGGCGTTGCTCCACCACATCTAATAGCTACGGCCTTAGAAGTCAACGCCAGATGCATAAAATACAGAATAAATACAACAGCTTTTCCATCGTACAAAATGAATAATAGCAAACAGTGTGAATGTAATTGTCATTTCTACGTTCCGGGCAACTTAGGCTTCACGCTAGGTCGTTGCTCCACCTGATCAAATAGCTAGCGACTTAGAATTAAACGCCAGAAGCATAGAATACAATAAAAATACAACAGTTTTTCCATCGTATAACAGGAATAATTGCAACCAGTGTGAATGTAATGGTCATTTCTACGTTCCGAGCAACCTAGGCTTCACTCTAGGGCGTTGCTCCACCAGACTGAATAGTTAGGGCCTTAGAAGTCATCGCCCGAAGCATAAAATGCAATAAAAATACAACAGTTTTTCCATCGTATAACAGGATTAATTGCAACCAGTGTGAAAGTGATGGTCATTTCTACGTTCCGGGCAACCTAGGCTTCACTCTAGGGCGCTGCTCCACCAGATCGAACAGTTAGGTCCTTAGAAGTCAACGCCCGAAGCATAAAATGCAAAATAAATAGAACAGTTTTTCCATTGTATAAAACGAATAACTGCAACCAGTGTGAAAGTACTGGTCATTTCTGCGTTCCGGGTAACCTAGGCTTCACCCTAGGGCGTCGTTCCACCAGATGGAATAGTTAGGGCCTTAGAAGTCAACACCAGAAGCATAAACTACAAAATAAATACAACAGTCTTTCCATCATATAAAACGAATAGTTGCAACCTGTGTGATGGTTATGGACATATCTACGTTCCGGGCAATCTAGGCTTCACTGTAGGGCGTTGGTCCACCAAATCGAATAGTTAGGGCCTTAGAAGTCAACGCCCAAAGCATAAAATACAATATATGTACAACAGTTTTTCCATCGTATAAAATGAATGATTGCGAACATTGTGAAAGTAATGGTCATTTCTACGTGCCTGGCAACCTACGCGTCACTCTAGGGAGTTGCTGCTCCACATCTGATAGCTACGGCCTTAGAAGCTAACGCCGGAAGCATAAAATACAAAATAAATACAACAGCTTTGCCACCGTACAAAATGAATAATTGCAAACAGTGTGAAGGTAATGGTCATTTCTACGTTCCGAGCAACCTAGGCTTCACTCTAGGGCGTTGCTCCACCAGATCGAATAGTTAGGGCCTAAGAAGTGAACGCCAGAAGCATAAAATGCAATAAAAATACAACAGCTTTTCCATCGTATAAAACGAATAATTGCTACCAGTGTGAAAGTTATGGTCATTTCTACGTTCCGGGCAAACTAGGCTTCACCCTAGGGCGTTGTTCCACCAGATCGAATAGTTAGGGCCTTAGAAGTCAACGCCAGAAGCATAAAATACGATATAAATACAACAGCTTTGCCATCGTATAAAACGAATAATGGCAACCAGTGTGAAAGTTATGGTCATTTCTACGTTCCGGGCAACCTAGGCTTCACCCTAGTGCGTTTCTACACCAGATCGAATAGTTAGGGCCTTAGAAGTCATCGCCTGAAGCATACAATACAATAAAAATACAACAGTTTTACCATCGTATAACAGGAATAATTGCAACCAGTGTGAAAGTGATGGTCATTTCTGCGATCCGGGTAACCCAGGCTTCACTCTTGGACGTTGCCCCACCAGATCGAATAGCTAGGACCTTAGAATTCAAATACAGAAGCAGAAAATACAATAAAAATGCAACAGTTCTTCAATCGTATAGCATGAATAATTGCAACCAGTGTGAAAGTAACGATCATTTCGACGTTTCGGGCATCCTAGACTTAACTCTGAGGCATTGCTCCACCAGGTCGAAGTGTTAGGGCCTTGGAATTCAACGCCAGAAGCATAAACTACAAAATAAATACAACAGTCTTTCAATCGTATAAAACGGGTAATTGCAACCTGTGTGAAGGTTATGGTCATATCTACGTTCTGGACAAACTGGGCTTCACTGTAGGGTGTTGCTCCACCAGATCGAGTAGTTACGGCCTAAGAAGTCAACGCCAGAAGCATAAAATACCATAAAGATGCAACAGTTTTTCCATCGTATAAAACGAATAATTGCAATCAGTGTGAAAGTTATGGTCATTTCCACATTCCGAGCAACCTAGGCTTCACTCTAGGGCGCTGCTCCACCAGATCGAATAGTTAGGTCCTTAGAAGTCAACGCCCGAAGCATAAAATGCAAAATAAATAGAACAGTTTTTCCATTGTATAAAACGAATAACTGCAACCAGTGTGAAAGTACTGGTCATTTCTACGTTCCGGGTAACCTATGTTTCACTCTAGGGAGTTGCTCCAACAGATCGAATAGCTAGGGACTTAGAATTTAACGCCAGGAGGATGAAATACAATATAAGTACAACAGTTTTTCCATTGTATAAAATGAATAATTGCAGACATTGTGAAAGTAATGGTCACTTCTACGTTCCGGTCAACCTAGGCGTCACTCTAGGGCGCTGCTCCACCAAGTCTAATATCAACGGCCTTAGAAGTCAACGCCAGGAGGATAAAATACAATATAAATACAACAGCTTTTCCATCGTATAAAACGAATAATAGCAACCAGTGTGAAAGTTGTGGTCATTTCTACGTTCCGGTCAACCTAGGCTTCAGTCTAGGACGTTGCTCCACCAGATGGAATAGTTAGGGCCTATGATGTCAACGCCAGAAGCATAAAATGCAAAATAAATAGAACAGTTTTTTAATAGTATAAAACGAATAACTGCAACCAGTGTGAAAGTACTGGTCATTTCTACGTTCCGGGCAACCTAGGCTTCACCCTAGGCCGTCGTTCCACCAGATGGAATAGTTAGGGCCTTAGAAGTCAACGCCAGAAGCATAAAGTACAATTTAAGTACAACAGCTTTTCCATCGTATATAATGTATATTTGCAAACAGTGTGGAAGTAATGGTCATTCCTACGTTCCGGTCAACCTAAACTTCAGGCTAGGGTGTTGCTCCACCAGATGGAATAGCTAGGGCCTCAGAAGTCAACGCCCGAAGCATAAAATGCAAAATAAATAGAACAGTTTTTCCATTGTATAAAACGAATAACTGCAACCAGTGTGAAAGTACTGGTCATTTCCACGTTCCGGGCAACCTAGGCTTCACCCTAGGCCGTCGTTCCACCAGATGGAATAGTTAGGGCCTTAGAAGTCAACGCCAGAACCATAAACTACAAAATAAATACAACAGTCTTTCCATCGTATAAAACGAATAATTGCAACCTGTGTGATGGTTATGGTCATATCTACGTTCCGGGCAATCTAGGCTTCACTGTAGGGCGTTGCTCCACCAAATCGAATAGTTAGGGCCTTAGAAGTCAACGCCCGAAGCATAAAATACAATATAAGTACAACAGTTTTTCCATCGTATAAAATGAATGATTGCGAACATTGTGAAAGTAATGGTCACTTCTACGTGCCTGGCAACCTACGCGTCACTCTAGGGCGTTGCTGCTCGACATCTGATAGCTACGGCCTTAGAAGCTAACGCCGGAAGCATAAAATACAATATAAATACAACAGCTTTTCCATCGTATAAAACGAATAATGGTAACCAGTGTGAAAGTTGTGGTCATTTCTACGACCCGGTCAACCTAGGCTTCACTGTAGGACGTTGCTCCACCACATCGAATAGTTAGGGCCTATGAAGTCAACGCCAGAAGCATAAAATACAATAAAGGTGCAACAGTTTTTCCATCGTATAACAGGAATAATTGCAACCAGTGTGAAGGTAATGGTATGTTCTACGTTCCGGGCTACCTAGGCTTCACTCTAGGGCGGTGCTCCACCAGATCAAATAGTTACGGCCTAAGAGGTCAACGCCTGAAGCATAAATTACTATATAAGTAAAACAGCTTTTCCATCGTATATAATGTATATTTGCAAACAGTGTGGTAGTAATGGTCATTTCTACGTTCCGGTCAACCTCGGCTTCACGCTAGGGTGTTGCTCCACCAGATGGAATAGCTAGGGCCTTAGAAGTCAACGCCCGAAGCATAAAATGCAAAATAAATAGAACAGTTTTTTAATAGTATAAAACGAATAACTGCAACCAGTGTGAAAGTACTGGTCATTTCCACGTTCCGGGCAACCTAGGCTTCACCCTAGGCCGTCGTTCCACCAGATGGATTAGTTAGGGCCTTAGAAGTCAACGCCAGAAGCATAAACTACAAAATAAATACAACAGTCTTTCCATCGTATAAAACGAATAATTGCAACCTGTGTGATGGTTATGGTCATATCTACGTTCCGGGCAATCTAGGCTTCACTGTAGGGCGTTGCTCCACCAAATCGAATAGTTAGGGCCTTAGAAGCCAACGCCCGAAGCATAAAATACAATATAAGTACAACAGTTTTTCCATCGTATAAAATGAATGATTGCGAACATTGTGAAAGTAATGGTCACTTCTACGTGCCTGGCAACCTACGCGTCACTCTAGGGCGTTGCTGCTCGACATCTGATAGCTACGGCCTTAGAAGCTAACGCCGGAAGCATAAAATACAATATAAATATAACAGCTTTTGCATCGTATAAAACGAATAATAGCAACCAGTGTGAAAGTTATGGTCATTTCTACGTTCCGGGCAACCTAGGCTTCACTCTAAGGCGTTGCTCGACCAGATCGAAAAGCTACGGCCTTAGAAGTCAACGCCCGAAGCATAAAATACAAAATAAATAGAACAGTTTTTCCATCGTATAAAACGAATAATTGCTACCAGTGTGAAAGTTATGGTCATTAATACGTTCCGCGCAACCGAGGCTTCACCCAAGGGCGTTGTTCCACCAGATGGAATAGTTAGGGCCTAAGAAGTCAACGCCAGAAGCATAAAATGGAATATAAATATAACAGCTTTTCCATCGTATAAAACGAATAATAGCAACCAGTGTGAAAGTTATGGTCATTTCTACGTTCCGGTCAACCTAGGCTTCACTCTAGGACGTTGCTCCACCAGATCGAGTAGTTAGGGCCTAAGAAGTCAACGCCAGAAGCATAAAATACAATAAAGGTGCAACAGTTTTTCCATCGTATAACAGAAATAATTGCAACAGTTGTGAAGGTGATGGTATGTTCTACGTTCCGGGCAACGTAGGCTTCACCCTAGGGCTGTGCTTCACCAAATCAAATAGTTAGGGCCTAAGAAGTCAACGCCAGAAGCATAACTTACAATACAAGTACAACAGCTTTTCCATCGTATATAATGTATATTTGCAAACAGTGTTAAGGTAATGGTCATTTCTACGTTCCGGGCAACCTAGGCTTCACTCTAGGGCGTTGCTCCACCACATCGAATAGTTAGGGACTTAGAATTCAGCGCCAGAAGGATAAAATACAATATAAATATAACAGCTTTTCAATCGTATAAAACGAATAATTGCAACCAGTGTGAAGTTATGGTCATTTCTACGTTCCGGGCAACCTTGGCTTCACACAAGGGCGTTGTTCCACCAGATCGGATAGTTAGGGCCTAACAAGTGAACGCCAGAAGCATAAAATGCAATAAAAATACAACAGCTTTTCCATCCCATAAAACGAATAATTGCAACCAGTGTGAAAGTTGTGGACATTTATACATTCCGAGCAACCTAGTGTGCACTCGAGGGAGTTGCTCCACCAGATCGAATAGTTAGGGCCTTAGGAGTCAACGCCAGAAGCATAAAATACGATATAAATACAACAGCTTTTCCATCGTATAAAACGAATAATTGCTACCAGTGTGAAAGTTATGGTCATTTCTACGTTCCGGGCAACCTAGGCTTCAGCCTAGGGCGTTGTTCCACCAGATGGAATAGTTAGGGCCTAAGACGTCAACGCAAGAAGCATAAAATACGATATAAATACAACAGCTTTTCAATCGTATAAAACGGATAATTGCTACCAGTGTGAAAGTTATGGTCATTTCTACGTTCCGGGCAACCTAGGCTTCACCCTAGGGCGTTGTTCCACCAGATCGAATAGTTAGGGCCTAGGAAGTGAACGCCAGAAGCAAAAAATACATTATAAATACAGCAGTTTTTCCATCATATAAAACGAATAATCGCAACCAGTGTGATAGTAATGGTCATTTCTACGTTCCGAGTAACCTAGGCGTCACCCTAGGGCGTTGCTCCAACAGATCGAATAGCTAGGGACTTAGAATTCAACGCCAGAAGGATAAAATACAATATAAGTACAACAGTTATTCCATCGTATAAAATGAGTAGTTGCAAACATTGTGAAAGTAATGGTCATTTCTACGTTCCGCGCAACCTAGGCGGAACTCTAGGGCGTTATTCCAGCACATCTAATAGCTACGGCCTTAGAAGTCAATGCCACAAGCATAAAATACAATAAAGATACAACAGTTTCTCCATCGTAAAACAGGAATAATTGCAACCAGGGTGAAGGTAATGGTCATTTCTACGTTCCGGGCAACGTAGGTCTCACTCTAGGGCGTTGTTCCACCAGATCGAATAGTTAGGGCCTAAGACGTCAACGCCAGAAGCATACAATACGATATAAATGCAACAGCTTTTCCATCGTATAAAACGAATAATTGCAACCAGTGTGAATGTAATGGTCATTTCTACGTACCGGGCAACCTGGGCTTCACCCTAGGGCGTTGTTCCACCAGATCGAATAGTTAGGGCCCTAGAAGTCAATGCCCGAAGCATAAAATGCAATAGAAGTATAACAGTTTTTCCATCATATAACAGGAGTAATTGCATCCAGTTTGAAAGTGATGGTCACTTCTACGTTCCGGGCAACCTAGGCTTCACTCTAGGGCGTTGCTCCACCAGTTCGAATGGTTAGGGCCTTAGAAGTCAACGCCAGAAGCATAAAGTACTAAATAAATAAAACAGTTTTTCCATCGTATAAAACGAATAATTGCTACCAGTGTGAAAGTTATGGTCATTTCTACCTTCCGCGCAACCTAGGCTTCACCCGAGGGCGTTGTTCCACCAGGTGGAATAGTTAGGGCCTATGAAGTCAACGCCAGAAGAATAAAATACAGTATAAGTACAAAAGCTTTTCCATCGTATAAAATGAATAATTGCAAACATTGTGAAAGTAATGGTCATTTCTACGTTCCGGGCAACCTAGGCGTCACCCTAGGACGTTGTTCCACCAGATCGAACAGTTAGGGCCTAAGAAGTCAACGCCAGAAGCATAAAATACAATATAAATATAACAGTCTTTCCATCGTATAAAACGAATGATAGCAACCAGTGTGAAAGTTATGGTCATTTCCATGTTCCGGGAAACCTAGTCTTCACTCTAGGGCGTTGTTCCACTAGATCGAATAGTTAGGGCCTAAGAAGTCGACGCCAGAAGAATAAAATACAGTATAAGTACAAAAGCTTTTCCATCGTATAAAATGAATAATTGCAAACATTGTGAAAGTAATGGTCATTTCTACGTTCCGGGCAACCTAGGCGTCACTCTAGGGCGTTACTCCACCACATCTAATAGCTACGGCCCTAGAAGTCAACCCCAGATGAATAACATACAATAAAGATGCAACAGCTTTTCCATCGTATAAAACGAATAATTGCAACCAGCGTGAATGTTATGGTCATTTCTACTTTCCGGGTATCCTAGGCTTCACCCTAGGACGTTGTTCCACCAGATCGAACAGTTAGGGCCTAAGAAGTCAACGCCAGAAGCATAAAATACAATATAAATATAACAGTCTTTCCATCGTATAAAACGAATGATAGCAACCAGTGTGAAAGTTATGGTAAGTTCTACGTTCCGGGCAACCTAGGCTTCACTCTAGGGCGTTGCGCCACCAGATCGAATAGTTAGGGCCTTAGAAGTCAACGCCTGAAGCACAAAATACAAAATAACTAAAACAGTTTTTCCATCGTATAAAACGAATAATTGCTACCAGTGTGAAAGTTATGGTCATTGCTACGTGCCGCGCAAGCTAGGCTTCACCCAAGGGCGTTGTTCCACCAGATGGAATAGTTAGGGCCTAATATGTCAACGCCAGAAGCATAAAATACGATATAAATGCAACAGGTTTTCCATCGTATAAGACGAATAATTGCAACCAGTACGAATGCAATGGTCATTTCTACGTTCCGGGCAAGCTAGGCATCACTCTCGGGCGTTGCTCCACCAAATCGAATAGCTAGGGCATTAGAAGTCAACGCCAGAAGAATAAAATACAATAAAGATGCAAATGTTTTTCCACAGTATAACAGGAATAACTGCAAACAGTGTGAAAGTAATGGTCATTTCCATGTTCCGGGAAACCTAGTCTTCACTCTAGGGTGCTGTTACACTAGATCGAATTGTTAGGGTCTAAGAAGCCGACGCCAGAAGAATAAAATACAATATAAGTACAAAAGCTTTTCCATCGTATAAAACGAATTATTGCAACCAGTGTGAATGTTATGGTCATTTCTACTTTCCGGGCTTCCTAGGCTTCACCCTAGGACGTTGTCCCACCAGATCGAACAGTTAGGGCCTAAGAAGTCAACCCCAGAAGCATAAAATACAATATAAATATAACGGTATTTCCATCGTATAAAACGAATAATTGCAACCAGTGTGAAGGTAATGGTCTTTTCTACGTTCCGGGCAACCTAGGCTTCACTCTAGGGCGGTGCTCCACCAGATCAAATAGATAGGGCCTAAGAAGTCAACGCCCGAAGCATAAAATACAACATAAATACAACAGATTTTCCATCGTATATAATGTATATTTGCAAACAGTGTGAAAGTAATGGTCATTTCCAGGTTCCGGGCCACCTAGTCTTCACTCTAGGGCGTTGTTCCACCAGATCGAATAATTAGGGCCTAAGAAGTCAACGCCAGAAGAGTAAAATACAATATAAGCACAATAGCTTTTCCATCGTATAAAATGAATAATTGCAAACATTATGAAAGTAATGGTCATTTCTACGTTCCGGGCAACCTAGGCGTCACTCTAGGGCGTTGCTCCACCACATCTAATAGCTACGGCCTTAGAAGTCAACCCCAGATGAATAAAATTCAATAAAGATGCCACAGATTTTCCAACGTATAAAACGAATAATTGCAACCAGTGTGAAAGTTATGGTCATTTCTACGTTGCGGGCAACCTAGGCTTCACTCTAGGGCGTTGCGCCACCAGATCGAATAGTTAGGGCCTTAGAAGTCAACGCCCGAAGCATAAAATACAAAATAAATAAAACAGTTTTTCCATCGTATAAAATGAATAATTGCAACCAGTATGAAAGTTAACGTTATTTCTACTTTCCGGGCAACATAGGCTTCACCCTTGGTCGTTGCACCAACAGATTGAATAGTTAGGACCTTATAAGTCAACGCCCGAAGCATAAAATACAAAATAAATAGAACAGTTTTTCCATCGTATAAAACGAATAATTGACACCGGTGTGAAAGTTATGGTCATTTCTCCGTTCCGAGCAACCTTGGCTTCACTCTAGGGCGTTGCTCCACCAAATCGAATAGCTAGGGCCTTAGAAGTCAACGCCAGAAGAATAAAATACAACATAAATACAACAGATTTTCCATCGTATATAATGTATATTTGCAAACAGTGTGAAAGTAATGTTCATTCCTATCTACCGGGCAACCTAGGCCCCACTCTCTGGCGTTGCTCCACCAAATCAAATAGCTAGGGCCTTAGAAGTCAACGCCAGAAGCATAAAATACGATATAAATACAACAGCTTTTCCATCGTATAAAACGAATAATTGCAACCAGTGTGGAAGTTATGGTCATTTCTACGTTCCGGGCAACCTAGGCTTCACTCTAGGGCGTAGCGCCACCAGATCGAATAGTTAGGGCCTTAGAAGTCAACGCCCGAAGCATAAAATACAAAATAAATAAAACAGTTTTTCCATCGTATAAAATGAATAATTGCAACCAGTATGAAAGTTAACGTTATTTCTACTTTCCGGGCAACATAGGCTTCACCCTTGGTCGTTGCACCAACAGATTGAATAGTTAGGGCCTTAGAAGTCAACGCCCGAAGCATAAAATACAAAATAAATAGAACAGTTTTTCCATTGTATCAAACGAATAATTGCTACCAGTGTGAACGTTATGGTCATTTCTACGTTCCGCGCAAGCTAGGCTTCACTCTAGTGCGTTGCTCCATCAGATCGAATAGTTAGGTCCTTAGAAGTCAACGCCAGAAGCATAAAATACGATATAAATACAACAGCTTTTCCATCGTATAAAACGAATAATTGCAACCAGTATGAATCTTATGGTCATTTCTACTTCCGGAGCAACCTAGGCTTCACTCTAGGGCGTTGCTCGACCAGATCGAATAGCTAGGGCCTTAGAAGTCAACGCCAGAAGTATAAAATACAATAAAAGTACAACAGTCTTTCCATCCGATAACAGGAATAATTGCAACCCGTGTGAAAGTGATGGTCATTTCTACGTTCCAGGCAACCTAGGCTTCACCCGAGGGCGTTGTTCCACCAGATGGAATAGCTAGGGACTAAGAAGTCAACGCCAGAAGCATAAAACGCTATATAAATACAACAGTTTTTCCATCATATTAAACGAATAATTGTAACCAGGGTGATAGTTATGGTCATTTCTACTTTCCGGGCAACATAGGCTTCACTCAAGGGCGTTGCTCCACCAGATCGAATAGTTAGGGCCTTAGAAGTCAACCCCAGATGAATAAAATACAATAAAGATGCCACAGCTTTTCCATCGTATAAAGCGAATAATTGCAACCAGTGTGAAAGTTATGGTCATTTCTACGTTCCGGGCAACCTGGGCTTCACTCTAGGGCGTTGCCCCACCAGATCGAATAGTTAGGGCCTTAGAAGTCAACGCCCGAAGCATAAAATACAAAATAAATAAAACAGTTTTTCCATCGTATAAAACGAATAATTGCAACCAGTATGAAAGTTAACGTCATTTCTACTTTCCGGGCAACATAGGATTCACCTTTGGTCGTTGCACCAACAGATTGAATAGTTAGGGCCTTAGAAGTCAACGCCCGAAGCATAAAATACAGAATAAATAGAACAGATTTTTCCATCGTATAAAACGAATAATTGCTACCGGTGTGAAAGTTATGGTCGTTTCTCCGTTCCGGGCAACCTAGGCTTCACTCTAGGGCGTTGCTCCACCAGATCCAATAGTTAGGGCCTATGAAGTCAACGCCAGAAGCATAAAATACAATAAAGGTGCAACAGTTTTTCCATCGTATAACAGGAATAATTGCAACCAGTGTGAAGGTAATGGTATGTTCTACGTTCCGGGCAACCTAGGCTTCACTCTAGGGCGGTGCTCCACCAGATCAAATAGTTACGGGCTAAGAAGTCAACGCCTGAAGCATAAATTACAATATAAGTACAACAGCTTTTCCATCGTATATAATGTATATTTGCAAACAGTGTGGAAGTAATGGTCATTTCTACGTTCCGGTCAACCTCGGCTGCACGCTAGGGTGTTGCTCCACCAGATGGAATAGCTAGGGCCTTAGAAGTCAACGCCCGAAGCATAAAATGCAAAATAAATAGAACAGTTTTTTAATAGTATAAAACGAATAACTGCAACCAGTGTGAAAGTACTGGTCATTTCTACGTTCCGGGCAACCTAGGCTTCACCCTAGGCCGTCGTTCCACCAGATGGAATAGTTAGGGCCTTAGAAGTCAACGCCAGAACCATAAACTACAAAATAAATACAACAGTCTTTCCATCGTATAAAACGAATAATTGCAACCTGTGTGATGGTTATGGTCATATCTACGTTCCGGGCAACCTAGGATTCGCTCTAGGGCGTTGCTCCACCAGAGGGAATAGCTAGGGACTTAGAATTCAGCGCCAGAAGGATAAAATACAATATAAGTACAACTGTTTTTCCATCGTATAAAATGAATAATTGCAAACGTTGTGAAAGTAATGGTCATTTCTACGTTCCGGGCAACCTACGCTTCACTCTAGGGCGTTGCTCCACCAGATCGAATGGTAAGGTCCATAGAAGTCAACGCCAGAAGCATAAAATACGATAAAGATGCAACAGCTTTCAATCGTATAACCGGAATAACTGCAAACAGTTCGAAATACTGGTCATTCCTTCGTTCCGGGTAACCTAGGTTTCACTCTAGGGCGCTGCTCCACCAGATCGTGTAGCTAGGGACTTAGAATTCAACGCCAGAAGAATAAAATGCAACATAAGTACAACTGTTTTTCCATCGTATCAAATGAATAATTGCAAACATTGTGAAAGTAATGGTCATTTCTACGTTCCGGGCATCCTAGGCGTCACTCTAGGGCGTTGCTCCACCACATCTAATCGCTACGGCCTTAGAAGTCAACGCCAGAAGCATAAAATACAATATAAATACAACAGCTTTTACATCGTATAAAATGAATAATTGCTACCAGTGTGAAAGGTATGGTCATTTCTACGTTCTGGGCAACCTAGGCTTCACTGTAGAGTGATGCTCCACCAGATCGAATAGGTAGGGCCATAGAAGTCAACACCCGAAGCATAAAATACCATATAAATACAACAGCTTTTCCATCGTATATAATGTGTATTTGCAAACAGAGTGAAAGTAATGCACATTTCTACGTTCCGGGCAACCTAGGCTTCACTCTAGGGCGTTGCTCCACCAGATCGAATAGCTAGGGACTTAGAATTCAATGCCTGAAGCATAAAATGCAATATAAATATAACAGCTTTTCAATCGTATAAAACGAATAATTGCAACCAGTGTGATAGTTATGGTCATTTCTACGTTTCGGGCAACCTTGGCTTCACACAAGGGCGTTGTTCCACCAGATCGAATAGTTAGGGCCTAAGAAGTAAACGCCAGAAGCATAAAATGCAATAAAAATACAACAGCTTTTCCATCGTATAAAACGAATAATTGCTACCAGTGCGAAAGTTATGGTCATTTCTACGTTCCGGGCAAACTAGGCTTCACCCTAGGGCGTGTTCCACCAGATCGAATAGTTAGGGCCTTAGAAGTCAACGCCAGAAGAATAAAATACAATATAAATACAACAGCTTTTACATCGTATAAAATGAATAATTGCTACCAGTGTGAAAGGTATGGTCATTTCTACGTTCTGGGCAACCTAGGCTTCACTGTAGAGTGATGCTCCACCAGATCGAATAGGTAGGGCCATAGAAGTCAACACCCGAAGCATAAAATACCATATAAATACAACAGCTTTTCCATCGTATATAATGTATATTTGCAAACAGTGTGGAAGTAATAGTCATTTCTACGTTCCGGGCAACCTAGGCTTCACTCTAGGGCGTTGCGCCACCAGATCGAATAGTTAGGGACTTAGAAGTCAACGCCCGAAGCATAAAATACAAAATAAATAAAACAGTTTTTCCATCGTATAAAATGAATAATTGCAACCAGTATGAAAGTTAACGTTATTTCTACTTTCCGGGCAGCATAGGCTTCACCCTTGGTCGTTGCACCAACAGATTGAATAGTTAGGACCTTAGAAGTCAACGCCCGAAGCACAGAACACAAAATAACTAAAACAGTTTTTCCATCGTATAAAACGAATAATTGCAACCAGTATGAAAGTTAACGTTATTTCTACTTTCCGGGCAACATAGGCTTCACCCTTGGGCGTTGCACCAACAGATTGTATAGTTAGGGCTTTAGAAGTCAACGCCCGAAGCATAAAATACAAAATAAATAGAACAGTTTTTCCATCGTATAAAACGAATAATTGCAACCAGTGTGAAGGTAATGGTCTTTTCTACGTTCCGGGCAACCTAGGCTTCACTCTAGGGCGGTGCTCCACCAGATCAAATAGATAGGGCCTAAGAAGTCAACGCCCGAAGCATAAAATACAACATAAATACAACAGATTTTCCATCGTATATAATGTATATTTGCAAACAGTGTGAAAGTAATGGTCATTTCCAGGTTCCGGGCCACCTAGTCTTCACTCTAGGGCGTTGTTCCACCAGATCGAATAATTAGGGCCTAAGAAGTCAACGCCAGAAGAATAAAATACAATATAAGCACAAAAGCTTTTCCATCGTATAAAATGAATAATTGCAAACATTATGAAAGTAATGGTCATTTCTACGTACCGGGCAACCTAGGCGTCACTCTAGGGCGTTGCTCCACCACATCTAATAGCTACGGCCTTAGAAGTCAACCCCAGATGAATAAAATTCAATAAAGATGCCACAGATTTTCCAACGTATAAAACGAATAATTGCAACCAGTGTGAAAGTTATGGTCATTTCTACGTTGCGGGCAACCTAGGCTTCACTCTAGGGCGTTGCGCCACCAGATCGAATAGTTAGGGCCTTAGAAGTCAACGCCCGAAGCATAAAATACAAAATAAATAAAACAGTTTTTCCATCGTATAAAATGAATAATTGCAACCAGTATGAAAGTTAACGTTATTTCTACTTTCCGGGCAACATAGGCTTCACCCTTGGTCGTTGCACCAACAGATTGAATAGTTAGGACCTTATAAGTCAACGCCCGAAGCATAAAATACAAAATAAATAGAACAGTTTTTCCATCGTATAAAACGAATAATTGACACCGGTGTGAAAGTTATGGTCATTTCTCCGTTCCGAGCAACCTTGGCTTCACTCTAGGGCGTTGCTCCACCAAATCGAATAGCTAGGGCCTTAGAAGTCAACGCCAGAAGAATAAAATACAACATAAATACAACAGATTTTCCATCGTATATAATGTATATTTGCAAACAGTGTGAAAGTAATGGTCATTCCTATCTACCGGGCAACCTAGGCCCCACTCTCTGGCGTTGCTCCACCAAATCAAATAGCTAGGGCCTTAGAAGTCAACGCCAGAAGCATAAAATACGATATAAATACAACAGCTTTTCCATCGTATAAAACGAATAATTGCAACCAGTGTGGAAGTTATGGTCATTTCTACGTTCCGGGCAACCTAGGCTTCACTCTAGGGCGTAGCGCCACCAGATCGAATAGTTAGGGCCTTAGAAGTCAACGCCCGAAGCATAAAATACAAAATAAATAAAACAGTTTTTCCATCGTATAAAATGAATAATTGCAACCAGTATGAAAGTTAACGTTATTTCTACTTTCCGGGCAACATAGGCTTCACCCTTGGTCGTTGCACCAACAGATTGAATAGTTAGGGCCTTAGAAGTCAACGCCCGAAGCATAAAATACAAAATAAATAGAACAGTTTTTCCATTGTATCAAACGAATAATTGCTACCAGTGTGAACGTTATGGTCATTTCTACGTTCCGCGCAAGCTAGGCTTCACTCTAGTGCGTTGCTCCATCAGATCGAATAGTTAGGTCCTTAGAAGTCAACGCCAGAAGCATAAAATACGATATAAATACAACAGCTTTTCCATCGTATAAAACGAATAATTGCAACCAGTATGAAACTTATGGTCATTTCTACTTCCCGAGCAACCTAGGCTTCACTCTAGGGCGTTGCTCGACCAGATCGAATAGCTAGGGCCTTAGAAGTCAACGCCTGAAGTATAAAATACAATAAAAGTACAACAGTCTTTCCATCCGATAACAGGAATAATTGCAACCCGTGTGAAAGTGATGGTCATTTCTACGTTCCAGGCAACCTAGGCTTCACCCGAGGGCGTTGTTCCACCAGATGGAATAGCTAGGGACTAAGAAGTCAACGCCAGAAGCATAAAACGCTATATAAATACAACAGTTTTTCCATCATATTAAACGAATAATTGTAACCAGGGTGATAGTTATGGTCATTTCTACTTTCCGGGCAACATAGGCTTCACTCAAGGGCGTTGCTCCACCAGATCGAATAGTTAGGGCCTTAGAAGTCAACCCCAGATGAATAAAATACAATAAAGATGCCACA
Source organism: Calliopsis andreniformis (assembly GCF_051401765.1). Classification (NCBI taxonomy): domain Eukaryota; kingdom Metazoa; phylum Arthropoda; class Insecta; order Hymenoptera; family Andrenidae; genus Calliopsis; species Calliopsis andreniformis. Next base: position 2,544,119 of record NW_027480460.1, on the reverse strand, counting down.
GCTTTTCCATCGTATAAAGCGAATAATTGCAACCAGTGTGAAAGTTATGGTCATTCCTACGTTCCGGGCAACCTGGGCTTCACTCTAGGGCGTTGCCCCACCAGATCGAATAGTTAGGGCCTTAGAAGTCAACGCCCGAAGCATAAAATACAAAATAAATAAAACAGTTTTTCCATCGTATAAAACGAATAATTGCAACCAGTATGAAAGTTAACGTCATTTCTACTTTCCGGGCAACATAGGATTCACCTTTGGTCGTTGCACCAACAGATTGAATAGTTAGGGCCTTAGAAGTCAACGCCCGAAGCATAAAATACAGAATAAATAGAACAGATTTTTCCATCGTATAAAACGAATAATTGCTACCGGTGTGAAAGTTATGGTCGTTTCTCCGTTCCGGGCAACCTAGGCTTCACTCTAGGGCGTTGCTCCACCAGATCGAATAGTTAGGGCCTTAGAAGTCAACGCCACAAGCATAAAATACAAAATAAATAAAACAGTTTTTCCATCGTATAAAACGAATAATTGCTACCAGTGTGAAAGTTGTGGTCATTTCTACGTTCCGCGCAACCTAGGTTTCACCCTAGGGCGTTGTTCCACCAGATGGAATAGTTAGGGCCTTAGAAGTCTGCGCCCGAAACATAAAATTCAAAATAAATAGAACAGGTTTTCCATTGTATAAAACGAATAATTGCTACCAGTGTGAAAGTTATGGTCATTTCTACATTCCGAGCAACCTAGGCTTCACTCTAGGGCATTGCTCCACCAGATCGAATAGTTAGGTCCTTAGAAGTAAACGCCAGAAGCAGAAAGTACGATATAAATACAACAGCTTTACCATCGTATAAAAGGAATAATTGCAAACAGTGTGAAAGTAATGGTCATTTCTACGTTCCGGGCAACCTAGGCTTCACCCTAGGACGTTGTTCCACCAGATCGAATAGTTAGGGCCTAAGAAGTGAACGCCAGAACCATAAAATGCAATAAAAATACAACAGTGTTTCCATCATATAACAGGAACAATTGCAACCAGTTTGAAAGTGATGGCCAATTCTACGTTCCGGGCAACCTAGGTTTCACTCCAGGGCGTTGCTCCACCAGATCGAATAGTTACGGCCTAAGAAGTCAACGCCAGAGGCATAAAATGCAATATAAATACAACAACTTTTCCATCGTATAAAACGAATAATTGCAACCAGTGTGAAAGTTATGGTCATTTCTACGTTCCGGGCAACCTAGGCGTCACTCTATGGCGTTCATCCACCAGATCGAATAGTTAGGTCCTAAGAAGTCAACGCCAGAAGCATAAAATGCAATATAAATATAACAGTCTTTCCATCGTATAAAACGAATAATAGCAACCAGTCTGAAGGTTATGGTCATTTCTACGTTCCGGGCAACCTAGGCTTCACTCTAGGGCGTTGCTCCTCCAGATCAAACAGTTAGGGCCTTAGAAGTCAACGCCTGAAGCATTAAATACAAAATAAATTGAACAGCTTTTCCATAGTATAAAACGAATAATTGCTACCAGTGTAAAAGTTATGGTCATTTCTACGTTCCGGGCAACCTAGGCTTCACCCGAGGGCGTTGTTCGACCAGATCGAATAGTTAGGGCCTAGGAAGTGAACGCCAGAAGCATAAAGTACAATATAAATACAACAGTCTTTCCATCCTATAACAGGAATAATTGCAACCCGTGTGAAAGGGATGGTCATTTCTACGTTCCAGGCAACCTAGGCTTCACTCTAGGGCGTTGCTCCAACAGATTGAATAGTTAGGGCCTCAGAAGTCAATGCCCGAAGCATAAAATGCAATAAAAATACAACAGTTTTTCCATCATATATCAGGAATAATTGCAACCAGTTTGAAAGTGATGGTCATTTCTACGTTCCGGGCAGCCTAGGCATCACTCTATTGCGTTGCTCCACCAGATCGAATAGATAGTGCCTTAGAAGTCAACGCCAGAAGCATAAAATACAATATAAATACAACAGTTTTTCCATCGTATAAAACGAGTAATTGCAACCAGTATGAAACTAATGGACATTTCTACTTTCCGAGCAACCTAGGCTTCACCCTAGGGCGTTGGTCCAACAGATTGAACAGTTAGGGCCTTAGAAGTCAACGCCAGAACCATAAAATGCAAAAAAAATACATCAGTGTTTCCATCATATATCAGGAATAATTGCAACCAGTTTGAAAGTGATGGCCAATTCTGCGTTCCGGGCAACCTAGGTTTCACTCCAGGGCGTTGCTCCACCAGACCGAATAGTTACGGCCTAAGAAGTCAACGCCAGAAGCATAAAATACGATATAAATACAACAGATTTTCCATCGTATAAAACGAACAATTGCAACCAGTATGAAACTTATGGTCATTTCTACTTTCCGAGCAAGCTAGGCTTCACCCCAGGGCGTTGCTCCAACAGATTGAATAGTTAGGGCCTTAGAAGTCAACGCCCGAACTATAAAATGAAAAAAAATACAACAGTGTTTCCCTCATATAACAGGAATAATTGCAACCAGTTTGAAAGTGATGGCCAATTCTACGTTCCGGGCAACCTAGGCTTCACTCTAGGGCGTCGCTCCAACAGATCGAATCGTTAGTGCCTTAGAAATCAACGCCAGAAGCATAAAATACAATATAAATACAACAGTTTTTCCATCGTATAAAACGAATAATTGCAACCAGAATGAAACTTATGGTCATTTCTACTTTCCGAGCAACCTAGGCTTCACCCTTGGGCGTTGCTCCAACGGATAGAATAGTTACGGCCTTAGAAGTCAACGACCGAACCATAAAATGCAAAAAAAATACAGCAGTGTTTCCATCGTATAAAACGAATAATTGCAAGCAGTGTGGAAGTTATGGACATTTCTACATTGCGAGCAACCTAGGCTTCACTCTAGGGCGTTGCTCCACCAGATCGAATAGTTAGGTCCTTAGAAGTAAACGCCAGAAGCATAAAAGACGATATAAATACAACAGCTTTTCCATCGTATAAAAGGATTAATTGCAACCAGTTTGAAAGTGATGGTCATTTCTCCTTTCCGGGCAACCTCGGCTTCACTCTAGGGCGTTGCTCCACTAGATCGAACAGCTAGGGCCTTAGAAGTCAACGCCAGAAGCATAAAATACAATATAAATACAACAGTTTTTCCATCGTATAAAACGAATAATTGCAACCAGTATGAAACTTATGGTCATTTCCACTTTCCGAGCAAGCCAGGCTTCACCCTAGGGCGTTGGTCCAACAGATTGAATAGTTAGGACCTTAGAATTCAACGCCCGAACCATAAAATGCAAGAAAAATACAACAGTGTTTCCATCATATAACAGGAATAATTGCAACCAGTTTGAAAGTGATGGCCAATTCTACGTTCCGGGCAACTTAGGCTTCGCTCTAGGGCGTTGCTCCACCAGATCGAATAGATAGTGCCTTAGAAGTCAACGCCAGAAGCATAAAATACGATATAAATACAACAGTTTTTCTATCGTATAAAACGAATAATTGCAACCAGTATGAAACTTATGGTCATTTCTACTTCCCGAGCAACCTAGGCTTCACCCTAGGGCGTTGCTCCAACAGATTGCATAGTTAGGGCCTTAGAAGTCAACGCCCGAACCATAAAATGCAAAAAAGATACAACAGTGTTTCCATCATATATCAGGAATAATTGCAACAAGTTTGAAAGTTATGGTCATTTCTACGTTCCGGGCAACCTAGGCGTCACTCTATGGCGTTCATCCACCAGATCGAATAGTTAGGTCCTAAGAAGTCAACGCCAGAAGCATAAAATGCAATATAAATATAACAGTCTTTCCATCGTATAAAACGAATAATAGCAACCAGTCTGAAGGTTATGGTCATTTCTACGTTCCGGGCAACCTAGGCTTCACTCTAGGGCGTTGCTCCTCCAGATCAAACAGTTAGGGCCTTAGAAGTCAACGCCTGAAGCATTAAATACAAAATAAATTGAACAGCTTTTCCATAGTATAAAACGAATAATTGCTACCAGTGTAAAAGTTATGGTCATTTCTACGTTCCGGGCAACCTAGGCTTCACCCGAGGGCGTTGTTCGACCAGATCGAATAGTTAGGGCCTAGGAAGTGAACGCCAGAAGCATAAAGTACAATATAAATACAACAGTCTTTCCATCCTATAACAGGAATAATTGCAACCCGTGTGAAAGGGATGGTCATTTCTACGTTCCAGGCAACCTAGGCTTCACTCTAGGGCGTTGCTCCAACAGATTGAATAGTTAGGGCCTCAGAAGTCAATGCCCGAAGCATAAAATGCAATAAAAATACAACAGTTTTTCCATCATATATCAGGAATAATTGAACCAGTTTGAAAGTGATGGTCATTTCTACGTTCCGGGCAGCCTAGGCATCACTCTATTGCGTTGCTCCACCAGATCGAATAGATAGTGCCTTAGAAGTCAACGCCAGAAGCATAAAATACAATATAAATACAACAGTTTTTCCATCGTATAAAACGAGTAATTGCAACCAGTATGAAACTAATGGACATTTCTACTTTCCGAGCAACCTAGGCTTCACCCTAGGGCGTTGGTCCAACAGATTGAACAGTTAGGGCCTTAGAAGTCAACGCCAGAACCATAAAATGCAAAAAAAATACATCAGTGTTTCCATCATATATCAGGAATAATTGCAACCAGTTTGAAAGTGATGGCCAATTCTGCGTTCCGGGCAACCTAGGTTTCACTCCAGGGCGTTGCTCCACCAGACCGAATAGTTACGGCCTAAGAAGTCAACGCCAGAAGCATAAAATACGATATAAATACAACAGATTTTCCATCGTATAAAACGAACAATTGCAACCAGTATGAAACTTATGGTCATTTCTACTTTCCGAGCAAGCTAGGCTTCACCCCAGGGCGTTGCTCCAACAGATTGAATAGTTAGGGCCTTAGAAGTCAACGCCCGAACTATAAAATGAAAAAAAATACAACAGTGTTTCCCTCATATAACAGGAATAATTGCAACCAGTTTGAAAGTGATGGCCAATTCTACGTTCCGGGCAACCTAGGCTTCACTCTAGGGCGTCGCTCCAACAGATCGAATCGTTAGTGCCTTAGAAATCAACGCCAGAAGCATAAAATACAATATAAATACAACAGTTTTTCCATCGTATAAAACGAATAATTGCAACCAGAATGAAACTTATGGTCATTTCTACTTTCCGAGCAACCTAGGCTTCACCCTTGGGCGTTGCTCCAACGGATAGAATAGTTACGGCCTTAGAAGTCAACGACCGAACCATAAAATGCAAAAAAAATACAGCAGTGTTTCCATCGTATAAAACGAATAATTGCAAGCAGTGTGGAAGTTATGGACATTTCTACATTGCGAGCAACCTAGGCTTCACTCTAGGGCGTTGCTCCACCAGATCGAATAGTTAGGTCCTTAGAAGTAAACGCCAGAAGCATAAAAGACGATATAAATACAACAGCTTTTCCATCGTATAAAAGGATTAATTGCAACCAGTTTGAAAGTGATGGTCATTTCTCCTTTCCGGGCAACCTCGGCTTCACTCTAGGGCGTTGCTCCACTAGATCGAACAGCTAGGGCCTTAGAAGTCAACGCCAGAAGCATAAAATACAATATAAATACAACAGTTTTTCCATCGTATAAAACGAATAATTGCAACCAGTATGAAACTTATGGTCATTTCCACTTTCCGAGCAAGCCAGGCTTCACCCTAGGGCGTTGGTCCAACAGATTGAATAGTTAGGACCTTAGAATTCAACGCCCGAACCATAAAATGCAAGAAAAATACAACAGTGTTTCCATCATATAACAGGAATAATTGCAACCAGTTTGAAAGTGATGGCCAATTCTACGTTCCGGGCAACTTAGGCTTCGCTCTAGGGCGTTGCTCCACCAGATCGAATAGATAGTGCCTTAGAAGTCAACGCCAGAAGCATAAAATACGATATAAATACAACAGTTTTTCTATCGTATAAAACGAATAATTGCAACCAGTATGAAACTTATGGTCATTTCTACTTCCCGAGCAACCTAGGCTTCACCCTAGGGCGTTGCTCCAACAGATTGCATAGTTAGGGCCTTAGAAGTCAACGCCCGAACCATAAAATGCAAAAAAGATACAACAGTGTTTCCATCATATATCAGGAATAATTGCAACAAGTTTGAAAGTGATGGCCAATTCTACGTTCCCGGCAACCTAGGTTTCACTCCAGCGCGTTGCTCCACCAGACCGAATAGTTACGGCCTAAGAAGTCAACGCCAGAACCATAAAATACGATATAAATACATCAGCTTTTACATCGTATAAAACGAATAATTGCAACCAGTATGAAACTTATGGTCATTTCTACTTTCCGAGCAAGCCAGGCTTCACCCTAGGGCGTTGGTCCAACAGATTGAATAGTTAGGACCTTAGAAGTCAACGCCCGAACCATAAAATGCAAAAAAAATACAACAGTGTTTCCATCATATAACAGGAATAATTGCAACCAGTTTGAAAGTGATGGCCAATTCTACGTTCCGGGCAACCTAGGCTTCGCTCTAGGGCGTTGCTCCACCAGATCGAATAGATAGTGCCCTAGAAGTCAACGCCAGAAGCATAAAATACGATATAAATACAACAGTCTTTCCATCGTGTAAAACGAATAATTGCAACCAGTATGAAACTTATGGTCATTTCTACTTTCCGAGCAAGCTAGGCTTCACCCTAGGGCGTTGCTCCAACAGATTGAATAGTTAGGGCCTTAGAAGTCAACGCCCGAAGCATAAAATGCAATAAAAATACAAGAGTGTGTCCGTCGTATAACAGGAATAATTGCAACCAGTTTGAAAGTGATGGCCAATTCTACGTTCCGGGCAACCTAGGCTTCACTCTAGGGCGTTGCTCCACCAGATCGAATAGTTAGTGCCTTAGAAGTCAACGCCAGAAGCATAAAATACAATATAAATACAACAGCTTTTCCATCGTATAAAACAAATAACTGCAACCAGAATGAAACTTATGGTCATTTCTACTTTCCGAGCAACCTGGGCTTCACCCTAGGGCGTTGCTTCAACAGACTGAATAGTTAGGTCCTTAGAAGTCAACGCCCGAACCATAAAATGCAAAAAAAATACAACAGTGTTTCCATCATATAACAGGAATAATTGCAACCAGTTTGAAAGTGATGGCCAATTCTACGTTCCGGGCAACCTAGGTTTCACTAGAGGCCGTTGCTCCACCAGACCGAATAGTTACGGCCCAGGAAGTCAACGCCAGAAGCATAAAATACGATATAAATACAACAGCTTTTCCACTGTATAAAACGAATAATTGCAACCAGTATGAAACTTATGGTCATTTCTACTTTCCGAGCAAGCTAGGCTTCACCCTAGGGCGTTGGTCCAACAGATTGAATAGTTAGGGCCTTAGAAGTCAACGCCCGAAGCATAAAATGCAATAAAAATACAACAGTGTATCAGTCATATAACAGGAATAATTGCAACCAGTTTGAAAGCGATGGCCAATTCTACGTTCCGGTCAACCTAGGCTTCACTCTAGGGCGTCGCTCCACCAGATCGAATAGTTAGTGCCTTAGAAGTCAACGCCAGAAGCATAAAATACAATATAAATACAACAGTTTTTCCATCGTATAAAACGAATAATTGCAGCCAGTATGAAACTTATGGAAATTTCTACTTTCCGAGCAACATAGGCTTCACCCTAGGGCGTCGCTCCAACAGATTGAATAGTTAGGGCCTTAGAAGTCAACGCCCGAACCATAAAATGCAAAAAGAATACAACAGTGTTTCCATCATATATCAGGAAGAGTTGCAACCAGTTTCATAGTGATGGCCAATTCTACGTTCCGGGCAACCTAGGTTTCACTACAGGGCGTTGTTCCACCAGACCGAATAGTTACGGCCTAAGAAGTCAACGCCAGAAGCATAAAATACGATATAAATGCAACAGCTTTTCCATCGTATAAAACGAATAATTGCAACCAGTATGAAACTTATGGTCATTTCTACTTTCCGAGCAAGCTGGGCTTCACCCTAGGGCGTTGCTCCAACAGATTGAATAGTTAGGGCCTTAGAAGTCAACGCCCGAAGCATAAAATACAATATAAATACAAGAGTTCTTCCATCGTATAAAACGATTAATTGCAACCAGTATGAAACTTATGCTCATTTCTACTTTCCCAGCAACCTAGGCTTCACCCTAGGGCGTTGCTCCAACAGATTGAATAGTTAGGGTCTTAGAAGTCAACGCCCGAACCATAAAATGCAAAAAAAATACAACAGTGTTTCCATCATATATCAGGAATAATTGCAACCAGTTTGAAAGTGATGGCCTATTCTACGTTCCAGGCAACCTAGGCTTCACTCTAGGGCGTTGTTCCACCAGATCGAATAGTTAGGGCCTAAGAAGTCAACGCCAGAAGCATAAAATACAATATAAATATAACAGTTTTTCCATCGTATAAAACGAATAATAGCCACCAGTGTGAAAGTTATGGTCATTTCTACGTTCCGGGCAACCTAGGTTTCACTCTAGGGCGTTGCTCCACCAGATCAAACAGTTAGGGCCTTAGAAGCCAACGCCCGAAGGATTAAATACAAAATAAATAGAACAGTTTTTCCACAGTATAAAACGAATAATTGCTACCAGTGTATAAGTTATGGTTATTTCTACGTTCCGGGCAACCTAGGCTTCACCCTAGGCCGTTGTTCCACCAGATCGAATAGTTAGGGCCTAAGAAGGGAACGCCAGAAGCATAAAATACAATATAAATACAACAGTTTTCCATCATATAAAACGAATAATTGCAACCAGTATGAAAGTTATGGTCATTTCTACTTTCCGGGCAACCTAGGCTTCACTCTAGGGCGTTGCTCCAACAGATTGAATAGATAGGGCCTTAGAAGTCAATGCCCGAAGCATAAAATGCAACAAAAATACAACAGTTTTTCCATCGTATAACAGGATTAAGTGCTACCAGTTTGAAAGTGATGGTCATTTCTACGTTCCGGGCAACCTAGGCTTCACTCTAGGGCGTTGCTCCACCAGATCGAATAGTTAGTGCCTTAGAAGTCAACGCCAGAAGCATAAAATACAATATAAATACAACAGTTTTTCCATCGTATAAAACGAGTAATTGCAACCAGTATGAAACTTATGGTCATTTCTACTTTCCGAGCAACCTAGGATTCACCCTAGGGCGTTGCTCCACCAGATCGAATAGTTAGGTCCTTAGAAGTAAACGCCAGAAGCATAAAATACGATATAAATACAACAGCTTTTCATCGTATAAAACGAATAATTGCAACCAGTATGAAATTTATGGTCATTTCTACTTTCCGAGCAACCTAGGCTTCACCCTAGGGCGTTGCTCCAACAGATTGAATAGTTAGGGCCTAAGAAGTCAACGACCGAACCATAAAATGCAAAAAAAATACAACAGTGTTTCCATCATATAACAGGAATAATTGCAACCAGTTTGAAAGTGATGGCCAATTCTACGATCCGGGCAACCTAGGTTTCACTCCAGGGCGTTGCTCCACCAGACCGAATAGTTACGGCCTAAGAAGTCAACGGCAGAAGCATAAAATACGATATAAATACAACAGCTTTTACATCGCATAAAACGAATAATTGCAACCAGTGTGAAAGTAATGGTCAATTCTACGTTCCGAGCACCCTAGCCGTCACACTAGGGCGTTGCTCCACCACATCTAATAGCTGCGGCCTTAGAAGACAACGCCAGAGGCTTAAAGTACAATATAAATACAACAGCGTTTCCATTGTATAAAACGAATAATTGCAACCAGTGTGAAAGTTATGGTCATTTCTATATTCCGAGCAACCTAGCATTCACTCTAGGGCGTTGCTCCACCAGATCGAATAGTTAGGTCCTTAGAAGTAAACGCCAGAAGCATACAATACGATATAAATGCAACAGCGTTTCCATCGTATAAAACGAATAATTGCAACCAGTGTGAAAGTTATGGTCACTTCTACATTCCGAGCAACCTAGGATTCACTCTAGGGCGCTCCGCCACCAGATCGAATAGTTAGGTCCTTAGAAGTAAACGCCAGAAACAGAAAATATGATATAAATACAACAGCGTTTCCATCGAATAAAACGAAAAATTGCAACCAGTGTGAAAGTTATGGTCATTTCTACATTCCGAGCAACCTAGGATACACTCTAGGGCGTTGCTCCACCAGATCGAATAGTTAGGTCCTTAGAAGTAAACGCCAGAAGCATAAAATACAATATAAATACAACAGCTTTTCCATCGTATAAAAGGAATAATTGCAAACAGTGTGAAAGTAATGGTCATTTCTACGTTCCGGGCAAGCTAGGCTTCACCCTAGGCCGTTGTTCCACCAGATCGAATAGTTAGGGCCTAAGAAGTGAACGCCAGAAGCATAAAATACGATATAAATACAACAGCTTTTCCATCGTATAAAAGGAATAATTGCAAACAGTGTGAAAGTAATGGTCATTTCTACGTTCCGGGCAAGCTAGGCTTCACCCTAGGCCGTTGTTCCACCAGATCGAATAGTTAGGGCCTAAGAAGTGAACGCCAGAAGCATAAAATGTAATAAAGATACAACAGTTCTTCCATCGTATAACAGGATTAATTGCAACCAGTTTGAAAGTGATGGTCATTTGTCCTTTCCGGGCAACCTCGGCTTCACTCTAGGGCGTTGCTCCACTAGATCGAACAGCTAGGGCCTTAGAAGTCAACGCCAGAAGCATAAAATACAATATAAATACAACAGTTTTTCCATCGTATAAAACGAATAATTGCAACCAGTATGAAACTTATGGTCATTTCTACTTTCCGAGCAACCTAGGCTTCACCCGAGGGCGTTGCTCCAACAGATTGAATAGTTAGGACCTTAGAATTCAACGCCCGAACCATAAAATGCAAGAAAAATACAACAGTGTTTCCATCATATAACTGGAATAATTGCAACCACTTTGAAAGCGATGGCCAATTCTACGTTCCGGGCAACTTAGGCTTCGCTCTAGAGCGCTGCTCCACCAGATCGAATAGATAGTGCCTTAGAAGTCAAAGCCAGAAGCATAAAATACGATATAAAAACAACAGTTTTTCCATCGTATAAAACGAATAATTGCAACCAGTATGAAACTTATGGTCATTTCTACTTTCCGAGCAACCTAGGCTTCACGCTAGGGCGTTGCTCCAACAGATTGCATAGTTAGGGCCTTAGAAGTCAACGTCCGAACCATACAATGCAAAAAAGGTACAACAGTGTTTCCATCATATATCAGGAATAATTGCAACCAGTTTGAAAGTGATGGCCATTTCTACGTTCCCTGCAACCTAGGTTTCACTCCAGGGCGTTGCTCCACCAGACCGAATAGTTACGGCATAAGATGTCAACGCCAGAAGCATAAAATACGATATAAATACAACAGCTTTTCCATCGTGTAAAACGAATAATTGCAACCAGTATGAAACTTATGGTCATTTCTACTTTCCGAGCAAGCCAGGCTTCACCCTAGGGCGTTGGTCCAACAGATTGAATAGTTAGGGCCTTAGAAGTCAACGCCCGAAGCATAAAATGCAATAAAAATACAACAGTGTATCCATCATATAACAGGAATAATTGCAACCAGTTTGAAAGCGATGTCCAATTCTACGTTCCGGTCTACCTAGGCTTCACTCTAGGGCGTTGCTCCACCAGATCGAATAGTTAGTGCCTTAGAAGTCAACGACAGAAGCATAAAATACAATATAAATACAACAGTTTTTCCATCGTATTAAACGAATAACTGCAACCAGTATGAAACTTATGGTTATTTCTACTTTCCGAGCAACCTAGGCTTCACCCTAGGGCGTTGCTCCAACAGATTGAATAATTAGGACCTTAGAAGTCAACGACCGGACCATAAAATGCAAAAAAAATACAACAGTGTTTCCATCATATAACAGGAATAATTGCAACCAGTTTGAAAGTGATGGCCAATTCTACGTTCCGGGCAACCTAGGCTTCGCTCTAGGGCGTTGCTCCACCAGATCAAATAGATAGTGCCTTAGAAGTCAACGACAGAAGCATAAAATACGATATAAATACAACAGTTTTTCCATCGTATAAAACGAATAATTGCAACCAGTATGAAACTTACGGTCATTTCAACTTTCCGAGCAACCTAGGCTTCACCCTACGGCGTTGCTCCAACGGATTGAATAGTTAGGGCCTTAGAAGTCAACGCCCGAACCATAAAATGCAAAAAAAATACAGCAGTGTTTCCATCATATAAGAGGTATAATTGCAACCAGTTTGAAATTGATTGCCAATTCTACGTTCCGGGCAACCTAGGCATCACTGTATTGCGTAGCTCCACCGGATCGAATAGTTAGTGCCTTAGAAGTCAACGCCAGAAGCATAAAATACAATATAAATACAACAGCTTTTCCATCGTATAAAACGAATAATTGCAACCAGTATGAAACATATGGTCATTTCTACTTTCCGAGCAAGCTAGGCTTCACCCTAGGGCGTTGGCCCAACAGATTGAATAGTTAGGGCCTTAGAAGTCAACGCCCGAAGCATAAAATACAATAAAAATACAACAGTGTATCCATCATATAACAGGAATAATTGCAACCAGTTTGAAAGCGATGGCCAATTCTATGTTCCGGTCAACCTAGGCTTCACTCTATTGCGTTGCTCCACCAGATCGAATAGTTAGTGGCTTAGAAGTCAACGCCAGAAGCATAAAATACAATATAAATACAACAGTTTTTCCATCGTATAAAACGAATAATTGCAACCAGTGTGAAGCTTATGGAAATTTCTACTTTCCGAGCAACCTAGGCCTCACCCTAGGGCGTTGCTCCAACAGATTGATTAGTTAGGGCCTTAGAAGACAGCGCCCGAACCATAAAATGCAAAAAAAATACAACAGTGTTTCCATCATATAACAGGAATAATTGCAACCAGTTTGAAAGTGATGGCCAATTCTACGTTCCGGGCAACCTATGCTTCACTCTAGGGCGTTGCTCCACCAGATCGAATAGTTAGTGCCTTAGAAGTCAACGCCAGAAGCATAAAATACAATATGAATACAACAGTTTTTCCATCGTATAAAACAAATAATTGCAACCAGTATGAAACTTATGGTCATTTCTACTTTCCGAGCAACCTAGGCTTCACCCTAGGGCGTTGCTCCAACGGATTGAATAGTTAGGGCATTAGAAGTCAACACCCGAACCATAAAATGCAAAAAAAATACAACAGTGTTTCCATCATATAACAGGAATAACTGCAACCAGTTTGAAAGTGATGGCCAATTCTACGTTCCGGGCAACCTAGGTTTCACTCCAGGGCGTTGCTCCACCAGACCGAATAGTTACGGCCCAAGAAGTCAACGCCAGAAGCATAAAATACGATATAAATACAACAGCTTTTCCACCGTATAAAACGAATAATTGCAACCAGTATGAACCTTATGGTCATTTCTACTTTCCGAGCAACCTAGGCTTCACCCTAGGGCGTTGCTCCAACGGATTGAATAGTTAGGGCATTAGAAGTCAACACCCGAACCATAAAATGCAAAAAAAATACAACAGTGTTTCCATCATATAACAGGAATAACTGCAACCAGTTTGAAAGTGATGGCCAATTCTACGTTCCGGGCAACCTAGGTTTCACTCCAGGGCGTTGCTCCACCAGACCGAATAGTTACGGCCCAAGAAGTCAACGCCAGAAGCATAAAATACGATATAAATACAACAGCTTTTCCACCGTATAAAACGAATAATTGCAACCAGTATGAAACTTATGGTCATTTCTACTTTCCGAGCAAGCTAGGCCTCACCCTAGGGCGTTGCTCCAACAGATTGGATAGTTAGGGCCTTAGAAGTCAACGCCCGAAGCATAAAATGCAATAAAAATACAACAGTGTTTCCATCATATAACAGGAATAATTGCAACCAGTTTGAAAGTGATGGCCAATTCTACGTTCCGGGCAACCTGGGCTTCACTCTAGGGCGTTGCTCCACCAGATCGAATAGTTAGTGCCTTAGAAGTCAACGCCAGAAGCATAAAACACAATATAAATACAACTGTTTTTCCATCGTATAAAACGAATAATTGCAACCAGTATGAAACTTATGTTCATTTCTACTTTCCGAGCAGCCTAGGCTTCACCCTAGGACGTTGCTCCAACAGATTGAATAGCTAGGGCCTTAGAAGTCAACGCCCGAACCATAACATGCAAAAAAAATACAACAGTGTTTCCATCATATAACAGGAATAATTGCAACCAGTTTGAAAGTGATGGCCAATTCTACGTTCCGGGCAACCAAGGTTTCAGTTCAGGGCGTTGCTCCACCAGACCGAATAGTTACGGCCTAAGAAGTCAACGCCAGAAGCATAAAATACGATATAAACACAACAGCGTTTCCATAGTATAAAACGAGTAATTGCAACCAGTGTGAAAGTAATGGTCATTTCTACGTTCCGAGCACCCTAGGCGTCACTCTAGGGCGTTGCTCCACCACATCTAATAGCTACGGCCTTAGAAGTCAACGCCAGAGGCATAAAATACAATATAAATACAACAGCGTTTCCATCGTATAAAACGAATAATTGCAACCAGTTTGAAAGTGATGGCCAATTCTACCTTCCGGGCAACCTAGGCTTCACTCTAGGGCGTTGCTCCACCAGATCGAATAGTTAGTGCCTTAGAAGTCAACGCCAGAAGCATAAAATACAATATAAATACAACTGTTTTTCCATCGTATAAAACGAATAATTGCAACCAGTATGAAACTTATGTTCATTTCTACTTTCCGAGCAACGTAGGCTTCACCCTAGGACGTTGCTCCAACAGATTGAATAGCTAGGGCCTTAGAAGTCAACGCCCGAACCATAACATGCAAAAAAGTACAACAGTGTTTCCATCATATAACAGGAATAATTGCAACCAGTTTGAAAGTGATGGCCAATTCTACGTTCCCTGCAACCTAGGTTTCACTCCAGGGCGTTGCTCCACCAGACCGAATAGTTACGGCATAAGATGTCAACGCCAGAAGCATAAAATACAATATAAATACAACAGCTTTTCCATCGTATAAAACGAGTAATTGCAACCAGTATGAAACTTATGGTCATTTCTACTTTCCGAGCAAGCCAGGCTTCACCCTAGGGCGTTGGTCCAACAGATTGAATAGTTAGGGCCTTAGAAGTCAACGCCCGAAGCATAAAATGCAATAAAAATACAACAGTGTATCCATCATATAACAGGAATAATTGCAACTAGTTTGAAAGCGATGTCCAATTCTACGTTCCGGTCTACCTAGGCTTCACTCTAGGGCGTTGCTCCACCAGATCGAATAGTTAGTGCCTTAGAAGTCAACGACAGAAGCATAAAATACAATATAAATACAACAGTTTTTCCATCGTATAAAACGAATAACTGCAACCAGTATGAAACTTATGGTTATTTCTACTTTCCGAGCAACCTAGGCTTCACCCTAGGGCGTTGCTCCAACAGATTGAATAATTAGGACCTTAGAAGTCAACGACCGGACCATAAAATGCAAAAAAAATACAACAGTGTTTCCATCATATAACAGGAATAGTTGCAACCAGTTTGAAAGTGATGGCCAATTCTACGTTCCGGGCAACCTAGGCTTCGCTCTAGGGCGTTGCTCCACCAGATCGAATAGATAGTGCCTTAGAGGTCAACGCCAGAAGCATAAAATACGATATAAATACAACAGTTTTTCCATCGTATAAAACGAATAATTGCAACCAGTATGAAACTTATGGTCATTTCTACTTTCCGAGCAACCTAGGCTTCACCCTAGGGCGTTGCTCCAACAGAGTGAATAGTTAGGGCCTTAGAAGTCAACGCCCGAACCATAAAATGCAAAAAAAATACAACAGTGTTTCCATCATATAACAGGAATAATTGCAACCAGTTTGAAAGTGATGGCCAATTCTACGTTCCGGGCAACCTAGGTTTCACTAGAGGGCGTTGCTCCGCCAGACCGAATAGTTACGGCCCAGGAAGTCAACGCCAGGAGCATAAAATACGATATTAATACAACAGCTTTTCCACCGTATAAAACGAATAATTGCAACCAGTATGAAACTTATGGTCATTTCTACTTTCCGAGCAAGCTAGGCTTCACCCTAGGGCGTTGGTCCAACAGATTGAATGGTTAGGGCCTTAGAAGTCAACGCCCGAAGCATAAAATACAATAAAAATACAACAGTGTATCCATCATATAACAGGAATAATTGCAACCAGTTTGAAAGCGATGGCCAATTCTATGTTCCGGTCAACCTAGGCTTCACTCTAGGGCGTCGCTCCACCGGATCGAATAGTTAGTGCCTTAGAAGTCAACGCCAGAAGCAAAAAATACAATATAAATACAACAGTTTTTCCATCGTATAAAACGAATAACTGCAACCAGTATGAAACTTATGGTCATTTCTACTTTCCGAGCTACCTAGGCTTCACCCTAGGGCGTTGCTCCAACAGATTGAATGGTTAGGACCTTAGAAGTCAACGCCCGAAGCATAAAATGCAATAAAAATACAACAGTGTATCCATCATATAACAGGAATAATTGCAACCAGTTTGAAAGTGATGGCCAATTCTACGTTCCGGGCAACCTAGGCTTCACTCTATTGCGTTGCTCCACCAGATCGAATAGTTAGTGGCTTAGAAGTCAACGCCAGAAGCATAAAATACAATATAAATACAACAGTTTTTCCATCGTATAAAACGAATAATTGCAACCAGTGTGAAGCTTATGGAAATTTCTACTTTCCGAGCAACCTAGGCCTCACCCTAGGGCGTTGCTCCAACAGATTGATTAGTTAGGGCCTTAGAAGACAGCGCCCGAACCATAAAATGCAAAAAAAATACAACAGTGTTTCCATCATATAACAGGAATAATTGCAACCAGTTTGAAAGTGATGGCCAATTCTACGTTCCGGGCAACCTAGGCTTCGCTCTAGGGCGTTGCTCCACCAGATCGAATAGATAGTGCCTTAGAGGTCAACGCCAGAAGCATAAAATACGATATAAATACAACAGCTTTTCCACCGTATAAAACGAATAATTGCAACCAGTATGAAACTTATGGTCATTTCTACTTTCCGAGCAAGCTAGGCTTCACCCTAGGGCGTTGGTCCAACAGATTGAATGGTTAGGGCCTTAGAAGTCAACGCCCGAAGCATAAAATACAATAAAAATACAACAGTGTATCCATCATATAACAGGAATAATTGCAACCAGTTTGAAAGCGATGGCCAATTCTATGTTCCGGTCAACCTAGGCTTCACTCTATTGCGTTGCTCCACCAGATCGAATAGTTAGTGGCTTAGAAGTCAACGCCAGAAGCATAAAATACAATATAAATACAACAGTTTTTCCATCGTATAAAACGAATAATTGCAACCAGTGTGAAGCTTATGGAAATTTCTACTTTCCGAGCAACCTAGGCCTCACCCTAGGGCGTTGCTCCAACAGATTGATTAGTTAGGGCCTTAGAAGACAGCGCCCGAACCATAAAATGCAAAAAAAATACAACAGTGTTTCCATCATATAACAGGAATAATTGCAACCAGTTTGAAAGTGATGGCCAATTCTACGTTCCGGGCAACCTATGCTTCACTCTAGGGCGTTGCTCCACCAGATCGAATAGTTAGTGCCTTAGAAGTCAACGCCAGAAGCATAAAATACAATATGAATACAACAGTTTTTCCATCGTATAAAACAAATAATTGCAACCAGTATGAAACTTATGGTCATTTCTACTTTCCGAGCAACCTAGGCTTCACCCTAGGGCGTTGCTCCAACGGATTGAATAGTTAGGGCATTAGAAGTCAACACCCGAACCATAAAATGCAAAAAAAATACAACAGTGTTTCCATCATATAACAGGAATAACTGCAACCAGTTTGAAAGTGATGGCCAATTCTACGTTCCGGGCAACCTAGGTTTCACTCCAGGGCGTTGCTCCACCAGACCGAATAGTTACGGCCCAAGAAGTCAACGCCAGAAGCATAAAATACGATATAAATACAACAGCTTTTCCACCGTATAAAACGAATAATTGCAACCAGTATGAACCTTATGGTCATTTCTACTTTCCGAGCAACCTAGGCTTCACCCTAGGGCGTTGCTCCAACGGATTGAATAGTTAGGGCATTAGAAGTCAACACCCGAACCATAAAATGCAAAAAAAATACAACAGTGTTTCCATCATATAACAGGAATAACTGCAACCAGTTTGAAAGTGATGGCCAATTCTACGTTCCGGGCAACCTAGGTTTCACTCCAGGGCGTTGCTCCACCAGACCGAATAGTTACGGCCCAAGAAGTCAACGCCAGAAGCATAAAATACGATATAAATACAACAGCTTTTCCACCGTATAAAACGAATAATTGCAACCAGTATGAAACTTATGGTCATTTCTACTTTCCGAGCAAGCTAGGCCTCACCCTAGGGCGTTGCTCCAACAGATTGGATAGTTAGGGCCTTAGAAGTCAACGCCCGAAGCATAAAATGCAATAAAAATACAACAGTGTTTCCATCATATAACAGGAATAATTGCAACCAGTTTGAAAGTGATGGCCAATTCTACGTTCCGGGCAACCTGGGCTTCACTCTAGGGCGTTGCTCCACCAGATCGAATAGTTAGTGCCTTAGAAGTCAACGCCAGAAGCATAAAACACAATATAAATACAACTGTTTTTCCATCGTATAAAACGAATAATTGCAACCAGTATGAAACTTATGTTCATTTCTACTTTCCGAGCAGCCTAGGCTTCACCCTAGGACGTTGCTCCAACAGATTGAATAGCTAGGGCCTTAGAAGTCAACGCCCGAACCATAACATGCAAAAAAAATACAACAGTGTTTCCATCATATAACAGGAATAATTGCAACCAGTTTGAAAGTGATGGCCAATTCTACGTTCCGGGCAACCAAGGTTTCAGTTCAGGGCGTTGCTCCACCAGACCGAATAGTTACGGCCTAAGAAGTCAACGCCAGAAGCATAAAATACGATATAAACACAACAGCGTTTCCATAGTATAAAACGAGTAATTGCAACCAGTGTGAAAGTAATGGTCATTTCTACGTTCCGAGCACCCTAGGCGTCACTCTAGGGCGTTGCTCCACCACATCTAATAGCTACGGCCTTAGAAGTCAACGCCAGAGGCATAAAATACAATATAAATACAACAGCGTTTCCATCGTATAAAACGAATAATTGCAACCAGTTTGAAAGTGATGGCCAATTCTACCTTCCGGGCAACCTAGGCTTCACTCTAGGGCGTTGCTCCACCAGATCGAATAGTTAGTGCCTTAGAAGTCAACGCCAGAAGCATAAAATACAATATAAATACAACTGTTTTTCCATCGTATAAAACGAATAATTGCAACCAGTATGAAACTTATGTTCATTTCTACTTTCCGAGCAACGTAGGCTTCACCCTAGGACGTTGCTCCAACAGATTGAATAGCTAGGGCCTTAGAAGTCAACGCCCGAACCATAACATGCAAAAAAGTACAACAGTGTTTCCATCATATAACAGGAATAATTGCAACCAGTTTGAAAGTGATGGCCAATTCTACGTTCCCTGCAACCTAGGTTTCACTCCAGGGCGTTGCTCCACCAGACCGAATAGTTACGGCATAAGATGTCAACGCCAGAAGCATAAAATACAATATAAATACAACAGCTTTTCCATCGTATAAAACGAGTAATTGCAACCAGTATGAAACTTATGGTCATTTCTACTTTCCGAGCAAGCCAGGCTTCACCCTAGGGCGTTGGTCCAACAGATTGAATAGTTAGGGCCTTAGAAGTCAACGCCCGAAGCATAAAATGCAATAAAAATACAACAGTGTATCCATCATATAACAGGAATAATTGCAACTAGTTTGAAAGCGATGTCCAATTCTACGTTCCGGTCTACCTAGGCTTCACTCTAGGGCGTTGCTCCACCAGATCGAATAGTTAGTGCCTTAGAAGTCAACGACAGAAGCATAAAATACAATATAAATACAACAGTTTTTCCATCGTATAAAACGAATAACTGCAACCAGTATGAAACTTATGGTTATTTCTACTTTCCGAGCAACCTAGGCTTCACCCTAGGGCGTTGCTCCAACAGATTGAATAATTAGGACCTTAGAAGTCAACGACCGGACCATAAAATGCAAAAAAAATACAACAGTGTTTCCATCATATAACAGGAATAGTTGCAACCAGTTTGAAAGTGATGGCCAATTCTACGTTCCGGGCAACCTAGGCTTCGCTCTAGGGCGTTGCTCCACCAGATCGAATAGATAGTGCCTTAGAGGTCAACGCCAGAAGCATAAAATACGATATAAATACAACAGTTTTTCCATCGTATAAAACGAATAATTGCAACCAGTATGAAACTTATGGTCATTTCTACTTTCCGAGCAACCTAGGCTTCACCCTAGGGCGTTGCTCCAACAGAGTGAATAGTTAGGGCCTTAGAAGTCAACGCCCGAACCATAAAATGCAAAAAAAATACAACAGTGTTTCCATCATATAACAGGAATAATTGCAACCAGTTTGAAAGTGATGGCCAATTCTACGTTCCGGGCAACCTAGGTTTCACTAGAGGGCGTTGCTCCGCCAGACCGAATAGTTACGGCCCAGGAAGTCAACGCCAGGAGCATAAAATACGATATTAATACAACAGCTTTTCCACCGTATAAAACGAATAATTGCAACCAGTATGAAACTTATGGTCATTTCTACTTTCCGAGCAAGCTAGGCTTCACCCTAGGGCGTTGGTCCAACAGATTGAATGGTTAGGGCCTTAGAAGTCAACGCCCGAAGCATAAAATACAATAAAAATACAACAGTGTATCCATCATATAACAGGAATAATTGCAACCAGTTTGAAAGCGATGGCCAATTCTATGTTCCGGTCAACCTAGGCTTCACTCTAGGGCGTCGCTCCACCGGATCGAATAGTTAGTGCCTTAGAAGTCAACGCCAGAAGCAAAAAATACAATATAAATACAACAGTTTTTCCATCGTATAAAACGAATAACTGCAACCAGTATGAAACTTATGGTCATTTCTACTTTCCGAGCTACCTAGGCTTCACCCTAGGGCGTTGCTCCAACAGATTGAATGGTTAGGACCTTAGAAGTCAACGCCCGAAGCATAAAATGCAATAAAAATACAACAGTGTATCCATCATATAACAGGAATAATTGCAACCAGTTTGAAAGTGATGGCCAATTCTACGTTCCGGGCAACCTAGGCTTCACTCTATTGCGTTGCTCCACCAGATCGAATAGTTAGTGGCTTAGAAGTCAACGCCAGAAGCATAAAATACAATATAAATACAACAGTTTTTCCATCGTATAAAACGAATAATTGCAACCAGTGTGAAGCTTATGGAAATTTCTACTTTCCGAGCAACCTAGGCCTCACCCTAGGGCGTTGCTCCAACAGATTGATTAGTTAGGGCCTTAGAAGACAGCGCCCGAACCATAAAATGCAAAAAAAATACAACAGTGTTTCCATCATATAACAGGAATAATTGCAACCAGTTTGAAAGTGATGGCCAATTCTACGTTCCGGGCAACCTATGCTTCACTCTAGGGCGTTGCTCCACCAGATCGAATAGTTAGTGCCTTAGAAGTCAACGCCAGAAGCATAAAATACAATATGAATACAACAGTTTTTCCATCGTATAAAACAAATAATTGCAACCAGTATGAAACTTATCTTCATTTCTACTTTCCGAGCAACCTAGGCTTCACCGTAGGGCGTTGCTCCAACGGATTGAATAGTTAGGGCCTTAGAAGTCAACACCCGAACCATAAAATGCAAAAAAAATACAACAGCGTTTCCATCATATAACAGGAATAACTGCAACCAGTTTGAAAGTGCTGGCCAATTCTACGTTCCGGGCAACCTAGGTTTCACTCCAGGGCGTTGCTCCACCAGACCGAATAGTTACGGCCCAAGAAGTCCACGCCAGAAGCATAAAATACGATATAAATACAGCAGCTTTTCCACCGTATAAAACGAATAATTGCAACCAGTATGAAACTTATGGTCATTTCTACTTTCCGAGCAAGCTAGGCCTCACCCTAGGGCGTTGCTCCAACGGATTGAATAGTTAGGGCCTTAGAAGTCAACGCCCGAAGCATAAAATGCAATAAAAATACAACAGTGTTTCCATCTTATAACAGGAATAATTGCAACCAGTTTGAAAGTGATGGCCAATTCTACGTTCCGGGCAACCTGGGCTTCACTCTAGGGCGTTGCTCCACCAGATCGAATAGCTAGTGCCTTAGAAGTCAACGACAGAAGCATAAAATACAATATAAATATAACAGTTTTTCCATCGTATAAAACGAATAATTGCAACCAGTGTGAAGCTTATGGAAATTTCTACTTTCCGAGCAACCTAGGCCTCACCCTAGGGCGTTGCTCCAACAGATTGATTAGTTAGGGCCTTAGAAGTCAACGACCGGACCATAAAATGCAAAAAAAATACAACAGTGTTTCCATCATATAACAGGAATAGTTGCAACCAGTTTGAAAGTGATGGCCAATTCTACGTTCCGGGCAACCTAGGCTTCGCTCTAGGGCGTTGCTCCACCAGATCGAATAGATAGTGCCTTAG
The DNA here is from genome assembly GCF_051401765.1 of Calliopsis andreniformis. NCBI lineage: Eukaryota > Metazoa > Arthropoda > Insecta > Hymenoptera > Andrenidae > Calliopsis > Calliopsis andreniformis. Next base: position 2,521,424 of record NW_027480460.1, on the reverse strand, counting down.
AGGTCAACGCCAGAAGCATAAAATACGATATAAATACAACAGTTTTTCCATCGTATAAAACGAATAATTGCAACCAGTATGAAACTTATGGTCATTTCTACTTTCCGAGCAACCTAGGCTTCACCCTAGGGCGTTGCTCCAACAGATTGAATAGTTAGGGCCTTAGAAGTCAACGCCCGAACCATAAAATGCAAAAAAAATACAACAGTGTTTCCATCATATAACAGGAATAATTGCAACCAGTTTGAAAGTGATGGCCAATTCTACGTTCCGGGCAACCTAGGTTTCACTAGAGGGCGTTGCTCCGCCAGACCGAATAGTTACGGCCCAGGAAGTCAACGCCAGGAGCATAAAATACGATATAAATACAACAGCTTTTCCACCGTATAAAACGAATAATTGCTACCAGTATGAAACTTATGGTCATTTCTACTTTCCGAGCAAGCTAGGCTTCACCCTAGGGCGTTGGTCCAACAGATTGAATGGTTAGGGCCTTAGAAGTCAACGCCCGAAGCATAAAATACAATAAAAATACAACAGTGTATCCATCATATAACAGGAATAATTGCAACCAGTTTGAAAGCGATGGCCAATTCTATGTTCCGGTCAACCTAGGCTTCACTCTAGGGCGTCGCTCCACCGGATCGAATAGTTAGTGCCTTAGAAGTCAACGCCAGAAGCAAAAAATACAATATAAATACAACAGTTTTTCCATCGTATAAAACGAATAACTGCAACCAGTATGAAACTTATGGTCATTTCTACTTTCCGAGCTACCTAGGCTTCACCCTAGGGCGTTGCTCCAACAGATTGAATGGTTAGGACCTTAGAAGTCAACGCCCGAAGCATAAAATGCAATAAAAATACAACAGTGTATCCATCATATAACAGGAATAATTGCAACCAGTTTGAAAGTGATGGCCAATTCTACGTTCCGGGCAACCTAGGCTTCACTCTATTGCGTTGCTCCACCAGATCGAATAGTTAGTGGCTTAGAAGTCAACGCCAGAAGCATAAAATACAATATAAATACAACAGTTTTTCCATCGTATAAAACGAATAATTGCAACCAGTGTGAAGCTTATGGAAATTTCTACTTTCCGAGCAACCTAGGCCTCACCCTAGGGCGTTGCTCCAACAGATTGATTAGTTAGGGCCTTAGAAGACAGCGCCCGAACCATAAAATGCAAAAAAAATACAACAGTGTTTCCATCATATAACAGGAATAATTGCAACCAGTTTGAAAGTGATGGCCAATTCTACGTTCCGGGCAACCTATGCTTCACTCTAGGGCGTTGCTCCACCAGATCGAATAGTTAGTGCCTTAGAAGTCAACGCCAGAAGCATAAAATACAATATGAATACAACAGTTTTTCCATCGTATAAAACAAATAATTGCAACCAGTATGAAACTTATGGTCATTTCTACTTTCCGAGCAACCTAGGCTTCACCCTAGGGCGTTGCTCCTACGGATTGAATAGTTAGGGCCTTAGAAGTCAACACCCGAAGCATAAAATGCAATAAAAATACAACAGTGTATCCATCATATAACAGGAATAATTGCAACCAGTTTGAAAGTGATGGCCAATTCTACGTTCCGGGCAACCTAGGCTTCACTCTATTGCGTTGCTCCACCAGATCGAATAGTTAGTGGCTTAGAAGTCAACGCCAGAAGCATAAAATACAATATAAATACAACAGTTTTTCCATCGTATAAAACGAATAATTGCAACCAGTGTGAAGCTTATGGAAATTTCTACTTTCCGAGCAACCTAGGCCTCACCCTAGGGCGTTGCTCCAACAGATTGATTAGTTAGGGCCTTAGAAGACAGCGCCCGAACCATAAAATGCAAAAAAAATACAACAGTGTTTCCATCATATAACAGGAATAATTGCAACCAGTTTGAAAGTGATGGCCAATTCTACGTTCCGGGCAACCTATGCTTCACTCTAGGGCGTTGCTCCACCAGATCGAATAGTTAGTGCCTTAGAAGTCAACGCCAGAAGCATAAAATACAATATGAATACAACAGTTTTTCCATCGTATAAAACAAATAATTGCAACCAGTATGAAACTTATCTTCATTTCTACTTTCCGAGCAACCTAGGCTTCACCGTAGGGCGTTGCTCCAACGGATTGAATAGTTAGGGCCTTAGAAGTCAACACCCGAACCATAAAATGCAAAAAAAATACAACAGCGTTTCCATCATATAACAGGAATAACTGCAACCAGTTTGAAAGTGCTGGCCAATTCTACGTTCCGGGCAACCTAGGTTTCACTCCAGGGCGTTGCTCCACCAGACCGAATAGTTACGGCCCAAGAAGTCCACGCCAGAAGCATAAAATACGATATAAATACAGCAGCTTTTCCACCGTATAAAACGAATAATTGCAACCAGTATGAAACTTATGGTCATTTCTACTTTCCGAGCAAGCTAGGCCTCACCCTAGGGCGTTGCTCCAACGGATTGAATAGTTAGGGCCTTAGAAGTCAACGCCCGAAGCATAAAATACAATAAAAATACAACAGTGTATCCATCATATAACAGGAATAATTGCAACCAGTTTGAAAGCGATGGCCAATTCTATGTTCCGGTCAACCTAGGCTTCACTCTAGGGCGTCGCTCCACCGGATCGAATAGTTAGTGCCTTAGAAGTCAACGCCAGAAGCAAAAAATACAATATAAATACAACAGTTTTTCCATCGTATAAAACGAATAACTGCAACCAGTATGAAACTTATGGTCATTTCTACTTTCCGAGCTACCTAGGCTTCACCCTAGGGCGTTGCTCCAACAGATTGAATGGTTAGGACCTTAGAAGTCAACGCCCGAAGCATAAAATGCAATAAAAATACAACAGTGTATCCATCATATAACAGGAATAATTGCAACCAGTTTGAAAGTGATGGCCAATTCTACGTTCCGGGCAGCCTAGGCTTCACTCTATTGCGTTGCTCCACCAGATCGAATAGTTAGTGGCTTAGAAGTCAACGCCAGAAGCATAAAATACAATATAAATACAACAGTTTTTCCATCGTATAAAACGAATAATTGCAACCAGTGTGAAGCTTATGGAAATTTCTACTTTCCGAGCAACCTAGGCCTCACCCTAGGGCGTTGCTCCAACAGATTGATTAGTTAGGGCCTTAGAAGACAGCGCCCGAACCATAAAATGCAAAAAAAATACAACAGTGTTTCCATCATATAACAGGAATAATTGCAACCAGTTTGAAAGTGATGGCCAATTCTACGTTCCGGGCAACCTATGCTTCACTCTAGGGCGTTGCTCCACCAGATCGAATAGTTAGTGCCTTAGAAGTCAACGCCAGAAGCATAAAATACAATATGAATACAACAGTTTTTCCATCGTATAAAACAAATAATTGCAACCAGTATGAAACTTATGGTCATTTCTACTTTCCGAGCAACCTAGGCTTCACCCTAGGGCGTTGCTCCTACGGATTGAATAGTTAGGGCCTTAGAAGTCAACACCCGAACCATAAAATGCAAAAAAAATACAACAGCGTTTCCATCATATAACAGGAATAACTGCAACCAGTTTGAAAGTGATGGCCAATTCTACGTTCCGGGCAACCTAGGTTTCACTCCCGGGCGTTGCTCCACCAGACCGAATAGTTACGGCCCAAGAAGTCAACGCCAGAAGCATAAAATACGATATAAATACAACAGCTTTTCCACCGTATAAAACGAATAATTGCAACCAGTATGAAACTTATGGTCATTTCTACTTTCCGAGCAAGCTAGGCCTCACCCTAGGGCGTTGCTCCAACGGATTGAATAGTTAGGGCCTTAGAAGTCAACGCCCGAAGCATAAAATGCAATAAAAATACAACAGTGTTTCCTTCATATAACAGGAATAATTGCAACCAGTTTGAAAGTGATGGCCAATTCTACGTTCCGGGCAACCTGGGCTTCACTCTAGGGCGTGGCTCCACCAGATCGAATAGTTAGTGCCTTAGAAGTCAACGCCAGAAGCATAAACTACAATATAAATACAACAGCTTTTCCATCGTATAAAACGAATAATTGCAACCAGTTTGAAAGTGATGGCCAATTCTACCTTCCGGGCAACCTAGGCTTCACTCTAGGGCGTTGCTCCACCAGATCGAATAGTTAGTGCCTTAGAAGTCAACGCCAGAAGCATAAAATACAATATAAATACAACAGTTTTTCCATCGTATAAAACGAATAATTGCAACCAGAATGAAACTTATGTTCATTTCTACTTTCCGAGCAACCTAGGCTTCACCCTAGGACGTTGCTCCAACAGATTGAATAGCTAGGGCCTTAGAAGTCAACGCCCGAAGCATAAAATACAATAAAAATACAACAGTGTATCCATCATATAACAGGAATAATTGCAACCAGTTTGAAAGCGATGGCCAATTCTATGTTCCGGTCAACCTAGGCTTCACTCTAGGGCGTCGCTCCACCGGATCGAATAGTTAGTGCCTTAGAAGTCAACGCCAGAAGCATAAAATACAATATAAATACAACAGTTTTTCCATCGTATAAAACGAATAACTGCAACCAGTAAGAAACTTATGGTCATTTCTACTTTCCGAGCTACCTAGGCTTCACCCTAGGGCGTTGCTCCAACAGATTGAATGGTTAGGACCTTAGAAGTCAACGCCCGAAGCATAAAATGCAATAAAAATACAACAGTGTATCCATCATATAACAGGAATAATTGCAACCAGTTTGAAAGTGATGGCCAATTCTACGTTCCGGGCAACCTTGGCTTCACTCTATTGCGTTGCTCCACCAGATCGAATAGTTAGTGGCTTAGAAGCCAACGCCAGAAGCATAAAATACAATATAAATACAACAGTTTTTCCATCGTATAAAACGAATAATTGCAACCAGTGTGAAGCTTATGGAAATTTCTACTTTCCGAGCAACCTAGGCATCACCCTAGGGCGTTGCTCCAACAGATTGATTAGTTAGGGCCTTAGAAGACAGCGCCCGAACCATAAAATGCAAAAAAAATACAACAGTGTTTCCATCATATAACAGGAATAATTGCAACCAGTTTGAAAGTGATGGCCAATTCTACGTTCCGGGCAACCTATGCTTCACTCTAGGGCGTTGCTCCACTAGATCGAATAGCTAGGGGCTTAGAAGTCAACGCCAGAGGCATAAAATACAATATAAATACAACAACTTTTCCATCGTAAAAAACGAATAATTGCAACCAGTGTGAAAGTTATGGTTATTTCTACATTCCGAGCAACCTAGGCTTCACTCTAGGGCGCTGCTCCACCAGATCGAATAGTTAGGTCCTTAGAAGTCAACGCCCGAAGCATAAAATGCAAAATAAATAGAACAGTTTTTCCATTGTATAAAACGAATAACTGCAACCAGTGTGAAAGTACTGGTCATTTCTACGTTCCGGGTAACCTATGTTTCACTCTAGGGAGTTGCTCCAACAGATCGAATAGCTAGGGACTTAGAATTTAACGCCAGGAGGATGAAATACAATATAAGTACAACAGTTTTTCCATTGTATAAAATGAATAATTGCAGACATTGTGAAAGTAATGGTCACTTCTACGTTCCGGTCAACCTAGGCGTCACTCTAGGGCGCTGCTCCACCAAGTCTAATATCAACGGCCTTAGAAGTCAACGCCAGGAGGATAAAATACAATATAAATACAACAGCTTTTCCATCGTATAAAACGAATAATAGCAACCAGTGTGAAAGTTGTGGTCATTTCTACGTTCCGGTCAACCTAGGCTTCAGTCTAGGACGTTGCTCCACCAGATGGAATAGTTAGGGCCTATGATGTCAACGCCAGAAGCATAAAATGCAAAATAAATAGAACAGTTTTTTAATAGTATAAAACGAATAACTGCAACCAGTGTGAAAGTACTGGTCATTTCTACGTTCCGGGCAACCTAGGCTTCACCCTAGGCCGTCGTTCCACCAGATGGAATAGTTAGGGCCTTAGAAGTCAACGCCAGAAGCATAAAGTACAATTTAAGTACAACAGCTTTTCCATCGTATATAATGTATATTTGCAAACAGTGTGGAAGTAATGGTCATTTCTACGTTCCGGTCAACCTAAACTTCAGGCTAGGGTGTTGCTCCACCAGATGGAATAGCTAGGGCCTCAGAAGTCAACGCCCGAAGCATAAAATGCAAAATAAATAGAACAGTTTTTCCATTGTATAAAACGAATAACTGCAACCAGTGTGAAAGTACTGGTCATTTCCACGTTCCGGGCAACCTAGGCTTCACCCTAGGCCGTCGTTCCACCAGATGGAATAGTTAGGGCCTTAGAAGTCAACGCCAGAACCATAAACTACAAAATAAATACAACAGTCTTTCCATCGTATAAAACGAATAATTGCAACCTGTGTGATGGTTATGGTCATATCTACGTTCCGGGCAATCTAGGCTTCACTGTAGGGCGTTGCTCCACCAAATCGAATAGTTAGGGCCTTAGAAGTCAACGCCCGAAGCATAAAATACAATATAAGTACAACAGTTTTTCCATCGTATAAAATGAATGATTGCGAACATTGTGAAAGTAATGGTCACTTCTACGTGCCTGGCAACCTACGCGTCACTCTAGGGCGTTGCTGCTCGACATCTGATAGCTACGGCCTTAGAAGCTAACGCCGGAAGCATAAAATACAATATAAATACAACAGCTTTTCCATCGTATAAAACGAATAATGGTAACCAGTGTGAAAGTTGTGGTCATTTCTACGACCCGGTCAACCTAGGCTTCACTGTAGGACGTTGCTCCACCACATCGAATAGTTAGGGCCTATGAAGTCAACGCCAGAAGCATAAAATACAATAAAGGTGCAACAGTTTTTCCATCGTATAACAGGAATAATTGCAACCAGTGTGAAGGTAATGGTATGTTCTACGTTCCGGGCTACCTAGGCTTCACTCTAGGGCGGTGCTCCACCAGATCAAATAGTTACGGCCTAAGAGGTCAACGCCTGAAGCATAAATTACTATATAAGTAAAACAGCTTTTCCATCGTATATAATGTATATTTGCAAACAGTGTGGTAGTAATGGTCATTTCTACGTTCCGGTCAACCTCGGCTTCACGCTAGGGTGTTGCTCCACCAGATGGAATAGCTAGGGCCTTAGAAGTCAACGCCCGAAGCATAAAATGCAAAATAAATAGAACAGTTTTTTAATAGTATAAAACGAATAACTGCAACCAGTGTGAAAGTACTGGTCATTTCCACGTTCCGGGCAACCTAGGCTTCACCCTAGGCCGTCGTTCCACCAGATGGATTAGTTAGGGCCTTAGAAGTCAACGCCAGAAGCATAAACTACAAAATAAATACAACAGTCTTTCCATCGTATAAAACGAATAATTGCAACCTGTGTGATGGTTATGGTCATATCTACGTTCCGGGCAATCTAGGCTTCACTGTAGGGCGTTGCTCCACCAAATCGAATAGTTAGGGCCTTAGAAGCCAACGCCCGAAGCATAAAATACAATATAAGTACAACAGTTTTTCCATCGTATAAAATGAATGATTGCGAACATTGTGAAAGTAATGGTCACTTCTACGTGCCTGGCAACCTACGCGTCACTCTAGGGCGTTGCTGCTCGACATCTGATAGCTACGGCCTTAGAAGCTAACGCCGGAAGCATAAAATACAATATAAATATAACAGCTTTTGCATCGTATAAAACGAACAATAGCAACCAGTGTGAAAGTTATGGTCATTTCTACGTTCCGGGCAACCTAGGCTTCACTCTAAGGCGTTGCTCGACCAGATCGAAAAGCTACGGCCTTAGAAGTCAACGCCCGAAGCATAAAATACAAAATAAATAGAACAGTTTTTCCATCGTATAAAACGAATAATTGCTACCAGTGTGAAAGTTATGGTCATTAATACGTTCCGCGCAACCGAGGCTTCACCCAAGGGCGTTGTTCCACCAGATGGAATAGTTAGGGCCTAAGAAGTCAACGCCAGAAGCATAAAATGGAATATAAATATAACAGCTTTTCCATCGTATAAAACGAATAATAGCAACCAGTGTGAAAGTTATGGTCATTTCTACGTTCCGGTCAACCTAGGCTTCACTCTAGGACGTTGCTCCACCAGATCGAGTAGTTAGGGCCTAAGAAGTCAACGCCAGAAGCATAAAATACAATAAAGGTGCAACAGTTTTTCCATCGTATAACAGAAATAATTGCAACAGTTGTGAAGGTGATGGCATGTTCTACGTTCCGGGCAACGTAGGCTTCACCCTAGGGCTGTGCTTCACCAAATCAAATAGTTAGGGCCTAAGAAGTCAACGCCAGAAGCATAACTTACAATACAAGTACAACAGCTTTTCCATCGTATATAATGTATATTTGCAAACAGTGTTAAGGTAATGGTCATTTCTACGTTCCGGGCAACCTAGGCTTCACTCTAGGGCGTTGCTCCACCACATCGAATAGTTAGGGACTTAGAATTCAGCGCCAGAAGGATAAAATACAATATAAATATAACAGCTTTTCAATCGTATAAAACGAATAATTGCAACCAGTGTGAAGTTATGGTCATTTCTACGTTCCGGGCAACCTTGGCTTCACACAAGGGCGTTGTTCCACCAGATCGGATAGTTAGGGCCTAACAAGTGAACGCCAGAAGCATAAAATGCAATAAAAATACAACAGCTTTTCCATCCCATAAAACGAATAATTGCAACCAGTGTGAAAGTTGTGGACATTTATACATTCCGAGCAACCTAGTGTGCACTCTAGGGAGTTGCTCCACCAGATCGAATAGTTAGGGCCTTAGGAGTCAACGCCAGAAGCATACAATACGATATAAATACAACAGCTTTTCCATCGTATAAAACGAATAATTGCTACCAGTGTGAAAGTTATGGTCATTTCTACGTTCCGGGCAACCTAGGCTTCAGCCTAGGGCGTTGTTCCACCAGATGGAATAGTTAGGGCCTAAGACGTCAACGCAAGAAGCATAAAATACGATATAAATACAACAGCTTTTCAATCGTATAAAACGGATAATTGCTACCAGTGTGAAAGTTATGGTCATTTCTACGTTCCGGGCAACCTAGGCTTCACCCTAGGGCGTTGTTCCACCAGATCGAATAGTTAGGGCCTAGGAAGTGAACGCCAGAAGCAAAAAATACATTATAAATACAGCAGTTTTTCCATCATATAAAACGAATAATTGCAACCAGGATGAATTTACGGTCATTTCTACTTTCTGGGCAACCTAGGCTTCACCCTAGGGCGTTGCTCCAACAGATTGAATAGTTAGGGCCTTAGAAGTCAATGCCCGAAGAATAAAATGCAATAATAGTACAACAGTTCTTCCATTATATTACAGGAATAATTGCAACCAGTTTGAATGTGATGGTCATTTCTACGTTCCGGGCAACCTAGGCGTCACTCTAGGGCGTTGCTCCACCACATCTAATAGCTACGGCCTTAGAAGTCAACGCCAGAAGAATACAATACAATAAAGATGCAACAGCTTTTCCATCGTATAAAACGAATGATTGCAACCAGTGTGAAAGTTATGGTCATTTCTACTTTCCGGGCAACCTAGGCTTCACCCTAGGGCGTTGCTCCAACAGATTGAATGGTTAGGACCATAGACGTCAATGCCCGAAGCTTAAAATGCAATAAAAATACAACAGTTTTTCCATCATATAACAGGAATAATAGCAACCAGTTTGAAAGTGATGGTCACTTCTTCGTTCCGGGCAACTTAGGCTTCGCTCTAGGGCGTTGTTCCACCATATCGAATAGCTAGGGCCTTAAAAGTCAACGCCCGAAGCATAAAATACAAAATAAATAGAACAGTTTTTCCATCGTATAAAACGAATAATTGCTACCAGAGTGAAAGTTATGGTCATTTCTACGTTCCGGGCAACCCAGGCTTCACCCTAGGGCGTTGTTCCACCAGATGGAATAGTTAGGGCCTATGAAGTCAACGCCAGAAGCATAAAATACGATATAAATACAACAGCTTTTCCATCGTATAAAACGAATAATTGCAACCAGTGTGGAAGTTATGGTCATTTCTACGTTCCGGCAACCTAGGCTTCACTCTAGGGCGTTGCTCGACCAGATCGAATAGCTAGGGCCTTAGAAGTCAACGCTCGAAGCATAAAATTAAAAATAAATAGAACAGTTTTTCCATCGTATAAAACGAGTAATTGCTACCAGTGTGAAAGTTATGGTCATGGCTACGTTCCGCGCAAGCTAGGCTTCACCCAAGGGCGTTGTTCCACCAGATGGAATAGTTAGGGCCTAAGAGGTCAACGCCAGAAGCATAAAATACGATATAAATACAACAGCTTTTCCATCGTATAAGACGAATAATTGCAACCAGTGTGAGTGTAATTGTCATTTCTACGTTCCGGGCAACCTAGGCTTCACTCTCGGGCGTTGCTCCACCAAATCGAATAGCTAGGGCCTTAGAAGACAACGCCAGAACCATAAAATACAATAAAGATGCAAAAGTTTTTCCACCGTATAACAGGAATAACTGCAAACACTGTGAAAGTAATGGTCATTTCCATGTTCCGGGAAACCTAGTCTTCACTCCAGGGCGTTGTTCCACTAGATCGAATAGTTAGGGCCTAAGAAGTCGACGCCAGAAGAATAAAATACAGTATAAGTACAAAAGCTTTTCCATCGTATAAAATGAATAATTGCAAACATTGTGAAAGTAATGGTCATTTCTACGTTCCGGGCAACCTAGGCGTCACTCTAGGGCGTTGCTCCACCACATCTAATAGCTACGGCCCTAGAAGTCAACCCCAGATGAATAACATACAATAAAGATGCAACAGCTTTTCCATCGTATAAAACGAATAATTGCAACCAGTGTGAATGTTATGGTCATTTCTACTTTCCGGGCATCCTAGGCTTCACCCTAGGACGTTGTTCCACCAGATCGAACAGTTAGGGCCTAAGAAGTCAACGCCAGAAGCATAAAATACAATATAAATATAACAGTCTTTCCATCGTATAAAACGAATGATAGCAACCAGTGTGAAAGTTATGGTAAGTTCTACGTTCCGGGCAACCTAGGCTTCACTCTAGGGCGTTGCGCCACCAGATCGAATAGTTAGGGCCTTAGAAGTCAACGCCCGAAGAACAAAATACAAAATAACTAAAACAGTTTTTCCATCGTATAAAACGAATAATTGCAACCAGTGTGAATGTAATGGTCATTTCTACGTTCCGGGCAAGCTAGGCATCACTCTCGGGCGTTGCTCCACCAAATCGAATAGCTATGGCCTTAGAAGTCAACGCCAGAAGAATAAAATACAATAAAGATGCAAATGTTCTTCCACCGTATAACAGGAATAACTGCAAACAGTGTGAATGTAATGGTCATCTCTACGTTCCGGGCAACGTAGGTTTCACTCTACGGCGTTGATCCGCCAGAGGGAATAGTTAGGTCCTAAGAATTCAACGCCAGAATGATAAAATACAATATAAGTACAACAGTTATTCCATCGTATAAAATGCGTAGTTGCAAACATTGTGAAAGTAATGGTCATTTCTACGTTCCGGGCAGCCTAGGCTACACTCTAGGGCGTTGCTCCACCTGATCGAATAGTTAGGGCCTTAGAAGTCAACGCCAGAAGCATAAAATGCAATAAAGATGCAACAGTTTTTCCATCGTATAACAGGAATAACTGCAAACAGTGTGAAAGTACTGGTCATTTCTACGGTCCGGGTAACCTAGGTTTCACTCTAGGGCGATGCTCCACCAGATCGAATAGCTAGGGACTTAGAATTCAACGCCATAAGGATAAAATACAATATAAGTACAACAGTTTTTCCATCGTATAAAATGATTAACTGCAACCAGTGTGAAAGTAATGGTCATTTCTACATTCCGAGCAACCTAGGCGTCACCCTAGGGCGTTGCTCCACAAGATCGAATAGTTAGGTCCTTAGACGTCAACGCCAGAAGCATAAAGTACGATATAAATACAACTGTTTGTCCATCGTATAAAAGGAATAATTGGAACCAGTGTGAAAGTAATGGTCATTTCAACGTTCCGGGCAACGTAGGTTTCACTCTAGGGCGCTGATCCACCAGAGGGAATAGTTAGGGCCTAGGAAGTCAACGCCAGAAGCGTAAAATGCAATATAAATACAACAGCTTTTCAATCGTATAAAACGAATAATTGCAACCAGTGTGAAAGTTATTTACATTTCTACGTTCCGGGCAACCTAGGCGTCACTCTATGGCGTTGCTCCACCACATCTAATAGCTACGGCCTTAGAAGTCGACGCCAGAAGCATAAAACACGATATAAATACAACAGTTTTTCCATCGTATAAAACGAATAATCGCAACCAGTGTGATAGTAATGGTCATTTCTACGTTCCGAGTAACCTAGGCGTCACCCTAGGGCGTTGCTCCACCAGATCGAATAGCTAGGGACTTAGAATTCAACGCCAGAAGGATAAAATACAATATAAGTACAACAGTTATTCCATCGTATAAAATGAGTAGTTGCAAACATTGTGAAAGTAATGGTCATTTCTACGTTCCGCGCAACCTAGGCGTAACTCTAGGGCGTTATTCCAGCACATCTAATAGCTACGGCCTTAGAAGTCAATGCCACAAGCATAAAATACAATAAAGATACAACAGTTTCTCCATCGTAAAACAGGAATAATTGCAACCAGGGTGAAGGTAATGGTCATTTCTACGTTCCGGGCAACGTAGGTCTCACTCTAGGGCGTTGTTCCACCAGATCGAATAGTTAGGGCCTAAGACGTCAACGCCAGAAGCATACAATACGATATAAATGCAACAGCTTTTCCATCGTATAAAACGAATAATTGCAACCAGTGTGAATGTAATGGTCATTTCTACGTTCCGGGCAACCTGGGCTTCACCCTAGGGCGTTGTTCCACCAGATCGAATAGTTAGGGCCCTAGAAGTCAATGCCCGAAGCATAAAATGCAATAGAAGTATAACAGTTTTTCCATCATGTAACAGGAGTAATTGCATCCAGTTTGAAAGTGATGGTCACTTCTACGTTCCGGGCAACCTAGGCTTCACTCTAGGGCGTTGCTCCACCAGTTCGAATGGTTAGGGCCTTAGAAGTCAACGCCAGAAGCATAAAGTACTAAATAAATAAAACAGTTTTTCCATCGTATAAAACGAATAATTGCTACCAGTGTGAAAGTTATGGTCATTTCTACCTTCCGCGCAACCTAGGCTTCACCCGAGGGCGTTGTTCCACCAGGTGGAATAGTTAGGGCCTATGAAGTCAACGCCAGAAGAATAAAATACAGTATAAGTACAAAAGCTTTTCCATCGTATAAAATGAATAATTGCAAACATTGTGAAAGTAATGGTCATTTCTACGTTCCGGGCAACCTAGGCGTCACCCTAGGACGTTGTTCCACCAGATCGAACAGTTAGGGCCTAAGAAGTCAACGCCAGAAGCATAAAATACAATATAAATATAACAGTCTTTCCATCGTATAAAACGAATGATAGCAACCAGTGTGAAAGTTATGGTCATTTCCATGTTCCGGGAAACCTAGTCTTCACTCTAGGGCGTTGTTCCACTAGATCGAATAGTTAGGGCCTAAGAAGTCGACGCCAGAAGAATAAAATACAGTATAAGTACAAAAGCTTTTCCATCGTATAAAATGAATAATTGCAAACATTGTGAAAGTAATGGTCATTTCTACGTTCCGGGCAACCTAGGCGTCACTCTAGGGCGTTGCTCCACCACATCTAATAGCTACGGCCCTAGAAGTCAACCCCAGATGAATAACATACAATAAAGATGCAACAGCTTTTCCATCGTATAAAACGAATAATTGCAACCAGTGTGAATGTTATGGTCATTTCTACTTTCCGGGTATCCTAGGCTTCACCCTAGGACGTTGTTCCACCAGATCGAACAGTTAGGGCCTAAGAAGTCAACGCCAGAAGCATAAAATACAATATAAATATCAGTCTTTCCATCGTATAAAACGAATGATAGCAACCAGTGTGAAAGTTATGGTAAGTTCTACGTTCCGGGCAACCTAGGCTTCACTCTAGGGCGTTGCGCCACCAGATCGAATAGTTAGGGCCTTAGAAGTCAACGCCTGAAGCACAAAATACAAAATAACTAAAACAGTTTTTCCATCGTATAAAACGAATAATTGCTACCAGTGTGAAAGTTATGGTCATTGCTACGTGCCGCGCAAGCTAGGCTTCACCCAAGGGCGTTGTTCCACCAGATGGAATAGTTAGGGCCTAATATGTCAACGCCAGAAGCATAAAATACGATATAAATGCAACAGGTTTTCCATCGTATAAGACGAATAATTGCAACCAGTACGAATGCAATGGTCATTTCTACGTTCCGGGCAAGCTAGGCATCACTCTCGGGCGTTGCTCCACCAAATCGAATAGCTAGGGCATTAGAAGTCAACGCCAGAAGAATAAAATACAATAAAGATGCAAATGTTTTTCCACAGTATAACAGGAATAACTGCAAACAGTGTGAAAGTAATGGTCATTTCCATGTTCCGGGAAACCTAGTCTTCACTCTAGGGTGCTGTTACACTAGATCGAATTGTTAGGGTCTAAGAAGCCGACGCCAGAAGAATAAAATACAATATAAGTACAAAAGCTTTTCCATCGTATAAAACGAATTATTGCAACCAGTGTGAATGTTATGGTCATTTCTACTTTCCGGGCTTCCTAGGCTTCACCCTAGGACGTTGTCCCACCAGATCGAACAGTTAGGGCCTAAGAAGTCAACCCCAGAAGCATAAAATACAATATAAATATAACGGTATTTCCATCGTACAAAACGAATGATAGCAACCAGTGTGAAAGTTATGGTAAGTTCTACGTTCCGGGCAACCTAGGCTTCACTCTAGGGCGTTGCGCCACCAGATCGAGTAGTTAGGGCCTTAGAAGTCAACGCCCGAAGCACAAAATACAAAATAACTAAAACAGTTTTTCCATCGTATAAAACGAATAATTGCAACCAGTATGAAAGTTAACGTCATTTCTACTTTCCGGGCAACCTAGTCTTCACTCTAGGGCGTTGTTCCACCAGATCGAATAATTAGGGCCTAAGAAGTCAACGCCAGAAGAATAAAATACAATATAAGTACAAAAGCTTTTCCATCGTATAAAATGAATAATTGCAAACATTGTGAAAGTAATGGTCATTTCTACGTTCCGTGCAACCTAGGCGTCACTCTAGGGCGTTGCTCCACCACATCTAATAGCTACGGCCCTAGAAGTCAACCCCAGATGAATAAAATACAATAAAGATGCAACAGCTTTTCCATCGTATAAAACGAATAATTGCAACCAGTGTGAATGTTATGGTCATTTCTACTTTCCGGGCAACATAGGCTTCACTCAAGGGCGTTGCTCCACCAGATCGAATAGTTAGGGCCTTAGAAGTCAACCCCAGATGAATGAAATACAATAAAGATGCCACAGCTTTTCCATCGTATAAAGCGAATAATTGCAACCAGTGTGAAAGTTATGGTCATTTCTACGTTCCGTGCAACCTGGTCTTCACTCTAGGGCGTTGCCCCACCAGATCGAATAGTTAGGGCCTTAGAAGTCAACGCCCGAAGCATAAAATACAAAATAAATAAAACAGTTTTTCCATCGTATAAAACGAATAATTGCAACCAGTATGAAAGTTAACGTCATTTCTACTTTCCGGGAAACATAGGATTCACCCTTGGTCGTTGCACCAACAGATTGAATAGTTAGGGCCTTAGAAGTCAACGCCCGAAGCATAAAATACAGAATAAATAGAACAGATTTTTGCATCGTATAAAACGAATAATTGCTACCGGTGAGAAAGTTATGGTCATTTCTCCGTTCCGGGCAACCTAGGCTTCACTCTAGGGCGTTGCTCCACCAAATCAAATAGCTAGGGCCTTAGAAGTCAACTCCAGAAGCATAAAATACAATAAAGATGCAAAAGTTTTTCCATCGTATAACAGGAATAACTGCAAACAGTGCGAAAGTAATGGTCATTTCCATGTTCCGGGCAACCTAGTCTTCACTCTAGGGCGTTGTTCCACCAGATCGAATAATTAGGGCTTTAGAAGTCAACGCCCGAAGCATAAAATACAAAATAAATAGAACTGTTTTTCCATCGTATAAAACGAATAATTGCAACCAGTGTGAAGGTAATGGTCTTTTCTACGTTCCGGGCAACCTAGGCTTCACTCTAGGGCGGTGCTCCACCAGATCAAATAGTTAGGGCCTAAGAAGTCAACGCCAGAAGCATAAAATACAACACAAATACAACAGATTTTCCATCGTATATAATGTATATTTGCAAACAGTGTGAAAGTAATGGTCATTTCTACGTTCCGGGCAACCTAGGCTTCACTCTAGGGCGTTGCGCCACCAGATCGAATAGTTAGGGCCTTAGAAGTCAACGCCCGAAGCATAAAATACAAAATAAATAGAACAGTTTTTCCATCGTATAAAACGAATAATTGCCACCGGTGTGAAAGTTATGGTCATTTCTCCGTTCCGAGCAACCTAGGATTCACTCTAGGGCGGTGCTCCACCTTATCGAATAGCTACGGATTAAGAAGCCTACGCCTGAAGCATAAAATACAATAAAAGTACAACAGTGTTTCCATCATATAACAGGAATAATTGCAACCAGTTTGAAAGTGATGGCCAATTCTACGTTCGGGGCATCCTAGGCTTCTCTCTAGGGTGTTGCTCCACCATATCGAACAGTTAGCTCCTAAGAAGTGAACGCCACAACCATAAAATGCAATAAAAATACAACAGTGTTTCCATCATATAACAGGAACAATTGCAACCAGTTTGAAAGTGATGGCCAATTCTACGTTCCGGGCCACCTAGTCTTCACTCTAGGGCGTTGTTCCACCAGATCGAATAATTAGGGCCTAAGAAGTCAACGCCAGAAGAATAAAATACAACATAAATACAACAGATTTTCCATCGTATATAATGTATATTTGCAAACAGTGTGAAAGTAATGGTCATTTCTATGTACCGGGCAACCTAGGCCCCACTCTCTGGCGTTGCTCCACCAAATCAAATAGCTAGGGCCTTAGAAGTCAACGCCAGAAGCATAAAATACGATATAAATACAACAGCTTTTCCATCGTATAAAACGAATAATTGCAACCAGTGTGGAAGTTATGGTCATTTCTACGTTCCGGGCAACCTAGGCTTCACTCTAGGGCGTTGCGCCACCAGATCGAATAGTTAGGGACTTAGAAGTCAACGCCCGAAGCATAAAATACAAAATAAATAAAACAGTTTTTCCATCGTATAAAATGAATAATTGCAACCAGTATGAAAGTTAACGTTATTTCTACTTTCCGCGCAGCATAGGCTTCACCCTTGGTCGTTGCACCAACAGATTGAATAGTTAGGACCTTAGAAGTCAACGCCCGAAGCACAGAACACAAAATAACTAAAACAGTTTTTCCATCGTATAAAACGAATAATTGCAACCAGTATGAAAGTTAACGTTATTTCTACTTTCCGGGCAACATAGGCTTCACCCTTGGGCGTTGCACCAACAGATTGTATAGTTAGGGCTTTAGAAGTCAACGCCCGAAGCATAAAATACAAAATAAATAGAACAGTTTTTCCATCGTATAAAACGAATAATTGCAACCAGTGTGAAGGTAATGGTCTTTTCTACGTTCCGGGCAACCTAGGCTTCACTCTAGGGCGGTGCTCCACCAGATCAAATGGATAGGGCCTAAGAAGTCAACGCCCGAAGCATAAAATACAACATAAATACAACAGATTTTCCATCGTATATAATGTATATTTGCAAACAGTGTGAAAGTAATGGTCATTTCTATGTACCGGGCAACCTAGGCCCCACTCTCTGGCGTTGCTCCACCAAATCAAATAGCTAGGGCCTAAGAAGTCAACGCCAGAAGCATAAAATACAATAAAGATGCAAAAGCTTTTCCATCGTATAACAGGAATAACTGCAAACAGTGCGAAAGTAATGGTCATTTCCAGGTTCCGGGCCACCTAGTCTTCACTCTAGGGCGTTGTTCCACCAGATCGAATAATTAGGGCCTAAGAAGTCAACGCCAGAAGAATAAAATACAATATAAGCACAAAAGCTTTTCCATCGTATAAAATGAATAATTGCAAACATTATGAAAGTAATGGTCATTTCTACGTTCCGGGCAACCTAGGCGTCACTCTAGGGCGTTGCTCCACCACATCTAATAGCTACGGCCTTAGAAGTCAACCCCAGATGAATAAAATTCAATAAAGATGCCACAGATTTTCCAACGTATAAAACGAATAATTGCAACCAGTGTGAAAGTTATGGTCATTTCTACGTTGCGGGCAACCTAGGCTTCACTCTAGGGCGTTGCGCCACCAGATCGAATAGTTTGGGCCTTAGAAGTCAACGCCCGAAGCATAAAATACAAAATAAATAAAACAGTTTTTCCATCGTATAAAATGAATAATTGCAACCAGTATGAAAGTTAACGTTATTTCTACTTTCCGGGCAACATAGGCTTCACCCTTGGTCGTTGCACCAACAGATTGAATAGTTAGGACCTTATAAGTCAACGCCCGAAGCATAAAATACAAAATAAATAGAACAGTTTTTCCATCGTATAAAACGAATAATTGACACCGGTGTGAAAGTTATGGTCATTTCTCCGTTCCGAGCAACCTTGGCTTCACTCTAGGGCGTTGCTCCACCAAATCGAATAGCTAGGGCCTTAGAAGTCAACGCCAGAAGAATAAAATACAACATAAATACAACAGATTTTCCATCGTATATAATGTATATTTGCAAACAGTGTGAAAGTAATGGTCATTCCTATCTACCGGGCAACCTAGGCCCCACTCTCTGGCGTTGCTCCATCAAATCAAATAGCTAGGGCCTTAGAAGTCAACGCCAGAAGCATAAAATACGATATAAATACAACAGCTTTTCCATCGTATAAAACGAATAATTGCAACCAGTGTGGAAGTTATGGTCATTTCTACGTTCCGGGCAACCTAGGCTTCACTCTAGGGCGTAGCGCCACCAGATCGAATAGTTAGGGCCTTAGAAGTCAACGCCCGAAGCATAAAATACAAAATAAATAAAACAGTTTTTCCATCGTATAAAATGAATAATTGCAACCAGTATGAAAGTTAACGTTATTTCTACTTTCCGGGCAACATAGGCTTCACCCTTGGTCGTTGCACCAACAGATTGAATAGTTAGGGCCTTAGAAGTCAACGCCCGAAGCATAAAATACAAAATAAATAGAACAGTTTTTCCATTGTATCAAACGAATAATTGCTACCAGTGTGAACGTTATGGTCATTTCTACGTTCCGCGCAAGCTAGGCTTCACTCTAGTGCGTTGCTCCATCAGATCGAATAGTTAGGTCCTTAGAAGTCAACGCCAGAAGCATAAAATACGATATAAATACAACAGCTTTTCCATCGTATAAAACGAATAATTGCAACCAGTATGAAACTTATGGTCATTTCTACTTCCCGAGCAACCTAGGCTTCACTCTAGGGCGTTGCTCGACCAGATCGAATAGCTAGGGCCTTAGAAGTCAACGCCTGAAGTATAAAATACAATAAAAGTACAACAGTCTTTCCATCCGATAACAGGAATAATTGCAACCCGTGTGAAAGTGATGGTCATTTCTACGTTCCAGGCAACCTAGGCTTCACCCGAGGGCGTTGTTCCACCAGATGGAATAGCTAGGGACTAAGAAGTCAACGCCAGAAGCATAAAACGCTATATAAATACAACAGTTTTTCCATCATATTAAACGAATAATTGTAACCAGGGTGATAGTTATGGTCATTTCTACTTTCCGGGCAACATAGGCTTCACTCAAGGGCGTTGCTCCACCAGATCGAATAGTTAGGGCCTTAGAAGTCAACCCCAGATGAATAAAATACAATAAAGATGCCACAGCTTTTCCATCGTATAAAGCGAATAATTGCAACCAGTGTGAAAGTTATGGTCATTTCTACTTTCCGGGCAACATAGGATTCACCCTTGGTCGTTGCACCAACAGATTGAATAGTTAGGGCCTTAGAAGTCAACGCCCGAAGCATAAAATACAGAATAAATAGAACAGATTTTTCCATCGTATAAAACGAATAATTGCTACCGGTGTGAAAGTTATGGTCGTTTCTCCGTTCCGGGCAACCTAGGCTTCACTCTAGGGCGTTGCTCCACCAGATCGAATAGTTAGGGCCTTAGAAGTCAACGCCACAAGCATAAAATACAAAATAAATAAAACAGTTTTTCCATCGTATAAAACGAATAATTGCTACCAGTGTGAAAGTTGTGGTCATTTCTACGTTCCGCGCAACCTAGGTTTCACCCTAGGGCGTTGTTCCACCAGATGGAATAGTTAGGGCCTTAGAAGTCTGCGCCCGAAACATAAAATACAAAATAAATAGAACAGGTTTTCCATTGTATAAAACGAATAATTGCTACCAGTGTGAAAGTTATGGTCATTTCTACATTCCGAGCAACCTAGGCTTCACTCTAGGGCATTGCTCCACCAGATCGAATAGTTAGGTCCTTAGAAGTAAACGCCAGAAGCATAAAGTACGATATAAATACAACAGCTTTACCATCGTATAAAAGGAATAATTGCAAACAGTGTGAAAGTAATGGTCATTTCTACGTTCCGGGCAACCTAGGCTTCACCTTAGGACGTTGTTCCACCAGATCGAATAGTTAGGGCCTAAGAAGTGAACGCCAGAACCATAAAATGCAATAAAAATACAACAGTGTTTCCATCATATAACAGGAACAATTGCAACCAGTTTGAAAGTGATGGCCAATTCTACGTTCCGGGCAACCTAGGTTTCACTCCAGGGCGTTGCTCCACCAGATCGAATAGTTACGGCCTAAGAAGTCAACGCCAGAGGCATAAAATGCAATATAAATACAACAACTTTTCCATCGTATAAAACGAATAATTGCAACCAGTGTGAAAGTTATGGTCATTTCTACGTTCCGGGCAA
The DNA here is from genome assembly GCF_051401765.1 of Calliopsis andreniformis. Lineage (NCBI taxonomy): Eukaryota > Metazoa > Arthropoda > Insecta > Hymenoptera > Andrenidae > Calliopsis > Calliopsis andreniformis. The sequence goes on along the minus strand of NW_027480460.1, from coordinate 2,500,399 downwards.
CCTAGGCGTCACTCTATGGCGTTCATCCACCAGATCGAATAGTTAGGTCCTAAGAAGTCAACGCCAGAAGCATAAAATGCAATATAAATATAACAGTCTTTCCATCGTATAAAACGAATAATAGCAACCAGTCTGAAGGTTATGGTCATTTCTACGTTCCGGGCAACCTAGGCTTCACTCTAGGGCGTTGCTCCTCCAGATCAAACAGTTAGGGCCTTAGAAGTCAACGCCTGAAGCATTAAATACAAAATAAATTGAACAGCTTTTCCATAGTATAAAACGAATAATTGCTACCAGTGTAAAAGTTATGGTCATTTCTACGTTCCGGGCAACCTAGGCTTCACCCGAGGGCGTTGTTCGACCAGATCGAATAGTTAGGGCCTAGGAAGTGAACGCCAGAAGCATAAAATACAATATAAATACAACAGTCTTTCCATCCTATAACAGGAATAATTGCAACCCGTGTGAAAGGGATGGTCATTTCTACGTTCCAGGCAACCTAGGCTTCACTCTAGGGCGTTGCTCCAACAGATTGAATAGTTAGGGCCTTAGAAGTCAATGCCCGAAGCGTAAAATGCAATAAAAATACAACGGTTTTTCAATCATATAACAGGAATAAAGGCAACCTGTTTGAAAGTGATGGTCATTTCTACGTTCCGGGCAACATAGGCTTCACTCTAGGGCCTTGCTCCACTAGATCGAATAGTTAGTACCTTAGAAGTCAACGCCAGATGTATAAAATACAATATAAATACAACAGTTTTTCCATCGTATAAAACGAATAATTGCAACCAGTTTGAAAGTGATGGTCATTTCTACGTTCCGGGCAACATAGGCTTCACTCTAGGGCGTTGCTCCACTAGATCGAATAGTTAGTACCTTAGAAGTCAACGCCAGATGTATAAAATACAATATAAATACAACAGTTTTTCCATCGTATAAAACGAATAATTGCAACCAGTATGAAACTTATGGACATTTCTACTGTCCGAGCAACCTAGGCTTCACCCTAGGGCGTTGCTCCAACAGATTGAATAGTTAGGGCATTCGAAGTCAACGCCCGAACCATAAAATGCAAAAAAAATACAACAGTTTTTCCATCATACAAAACGAATAATTGCAACCAGTATGAAAGCTATGGTTATTTCTACGTTCCGGGCAAACTAGGCTTCACCCTAGGCCGTTGTTCCACCAGATCGAATGGTTCGGGACTAAGAAGGGAACGCCAGAAGCATAAAATACAATATAACTACAACAATTTTTCCATCATATAAAACGAATAATTGCAACCAGTATGTAAGCTATGGTCATTTCTACTTTCCGGGCAACCTAGGCTTCACCCTAGGGCGGTGCTCCAACAGATTGAATAGTTAGGGCCTCAGAAGTCAATGCCCGAAGCATAAAATGCAATAAAAATACAACAGTTTTTCCATCATATATCAGGAATAATTGCAACCAGTTTGAAAGTGATGGTCATTTCTACGTTCCGGGCAGCCTAGGCATCACTCTATTGCGTTGCTCCACCAGATCGAATAGATAGTGCCTTAGAAGTCAACGCCAGAAGCATAAAATACAATATAAATACAACAGTTTTTCCATCGTATAAAACGAGTAATTGCAACCAGTATGAAACTAATGGACATTTCTACTTTCCGAGCAACCTAGGCTTCACCCTAGGGCGTTGGTCCAACAGATTGAACAGTTAGGGCCTTAGAAGTCAACGCCAGAACCATAAAATGCAAAAAAAATACATCAGTGTTTCCATCATATATCAGGAATAATTGCAACCAGTTTGAAAGTGATGGCCAATTCTACGTTCCGGGCAACCTAGGTTTCACTCCAGGGCGTTGCTCCACCAGACCGAATAGTTACGGCCTAAGAAGTCAACGCCAGAAGCATAAAATACGATATAAATACAACAGATTTTCCATCGTATAAAACGAACAATTGCAACCAGTATGAAACTTATGGTCATTTCTACTTTCCGAGCAAGCTAGGCTTCACCCCAGGGCGTTGCTCCAACAGATTGAATAGTTAGGGCCTTAGAAGTCAACGCCCGAACTATAAAATGAAAAAAAATACAACAGTGTTTCCCTCATATAACAGGAATAATTGCAACCAGTTTGAAAGTGATGGCCAATTCTACGTTCCGGGCAACCTAGGCTTCACTCTAGGGCGTCGCTCCAACAGATCGAATCGTTAGTGCCTTAGAAATCAACGCCAGAAGCATAAAATACAATATAAATGCAACAGTTTTTCCATCGTATAAAACGAATAATTGCAACCAGAATGAAACTTATGGTCATTTCTACTTTCCGAGCAACCTAGGCTTCACCCTTGGGCGTTGCTCCAACGGATAGAATAGTTACGGCCTTAGAAGTCAACGACCGAACCATAAAATGCAAAAAAAATACAGCAGTGTTTCCATCATATAACAGGTATAATTGCAACCAGTTTGAAACTGATGGCCAATTCTACGTTCCGGGCAACCTAGGTTTCACTACAGGGCGTTGCTCCACCAGACCGAATAGTTACGGCCTAAGAAGTCAACGCCAGATGCATAAAATACGATATAAATGCATCAGCTTTTCCATCGTATAAAACGAATAATTGCAACCAGTATGAAACTTATGGTCATTTCTACTTTCCGAGCAAGCTGCGCTTCACCCTAGGGCGTTGCTCCAACAGATTGAATAGTTAGGGCCTTAGAAGTCTACGCCCGAAGCATAAAATGCAATAAAAATACAACAGTGTATCCATCATATTACAGGAATAATTGCAACCAGTTTGAAAGTGATGGCCAATTCTACGTTCCGGGCAACCTAGGCTTCACTCTATGGCGTTGCTCCACTAGATCGAATTGCTAGGGCCTTAGAAGTCAACGCCAGAAGCATAAAATACAATATAAATACAACAGTTTTTCCATCGTATAAAACGAATAATTGCAAGCAGTGTGAAAGTTATGGACATTTCTACATTGCGAGCAACCTAGGCTTCACTCTAGGGCGTTGCTCCACCAGATCGAATAGTTAGGTCCTTAGAAGTAAACGCCAGAAGCATAAAAGACGATATAAATACAACAGCTTTTCCATCGTATAAAAGGATTAATTGCAACCAGTTTGAAAGTGATGGTCATTTCTCCTTTCCGGGCAACCTCGGCTTCACTCTAGGGCGTTGCTCCACTAGATCGAACAGCTAGGGCCTTAGAAGTCAACGCCAGAAGCATAAAATACAATATAAATACAACAGTTTTTCCATCGTATAAAACGAATAATTGCAACCAGTATGAAACTTATGGTCATTTCCACTTTCCGAGCAAGCCAGGCTTCACCCTAGGGCGTTGGTCCAACAGATTGAATAGTTAGGACCTTAGAATTCAACGCCCGAACCATAAAATGCAAGAAAAATACAACAGTGTTTCCATCATATAACAGGAATAATTGCAACCAGTTTGAAAGTGATGGCCAATTCTACGTTCCGGGCAACTTAGGCTTCGCTCTAGGGTGTTGCTCCACCAGATCGAATAGATAGTGCCTTAGAAGTCAACGCCAGAAGCATAAAATACGATATAAATACAACAGTTTTTCTATCGTATAAAACGAATAATTGCAACCAGTATGAAACTTATGGTCATTTCTACTTCCCGAGCAACCTAGGCTTCACCCTAGGGCGTTGCTCCAACAGATTGCATAGTTAGGGCCTTAGAAGTCAACGCCCGAACCATAAAATGCAAAAAAGATACAACAGTGTTTCCATCATATATCAGGAATAATTGCAACAAGTTTGAAAGTGATGGCCAATTCTACGTTCCCGGCAACCTAGGTTTCACTCCAGCGCGTTGCTCCACCAGAACGAATAGTTACGGCCTAAGAAGTCAACGCCAGAACCATAAAATACGATATAAATACATCAGCTTTTACATCGTATAAAACGAATAATTGCAACCAGTATGAAACTTATGGTCATTTCTACTTTCCGAGCAAGCCAGGCTTCACCCTAGGGCGTTGCTCCAACAGATTGAATAGTTAGGGCCTTAGAAGTCAACGCCCGAAGCATAAAATGCAATAAAAATACAAGAGTGTATCCGTCGTATAACAGGAATAATTGCAACCAGTTTGAAAGTGATGGCCAATTCTACGTTCCGGGCAACCTAGGCTTCACTCTAGGGCGTTGCTCCAACAGATTGAATAGTTAGGGCCTTAGAAGTCAACGCCCGAACTATAAAATGAAAAAAAATAAAACAGTGTTTCCCTCATATAACAGGAATAATTGCAACCAGTTTGAAAGTGATGGCCAATTCTACGTTCCGGGCAACCTAGGCTTTACTCTAGGGCGTCGCTCCAACAGATCGAATCGTTAGTGCCTTAGAAATCAACGCCAGAAGCATAAAATACAATATAAATACAACAGTTTTTCCATCGTATAAAACGAATAATTGCAACCAGAATGAAACTTATGGTCATTTCTACTTTCCGAGCAACCTAGGCTTCACGCTTGGGCGTTGCTCCAACGGATAGAATAGTTACGGCCTTAGAAGTCAACGACCGAACCATAAAATGCAAAAAAAATACAGCAGTGTTTCCATCATATAACAGGTATAATTGCAACCAGTTTGAAACTGATGGCCAATTCTACGTTCCGGGCAACCTAGGTTTCACTACAGGGCGTTGCTCCACCAGACCGAATAGTTACGGCCTAAGAAGTCAACGCCAGATGCATAAAATACGATATAAATGCATCAGCTTTTCCATCGTATAAAACGAATAATTGCAACCAGTATGAAACTTATGGTCATTTCTACTTTCCGAGCAAGCTGCGCTTCACCCTAGGGCGTTGCTCCAACAGATTGAATAGTTAGGGCCTTAGAAGTCTACGCCCGAAGCATAAAATGCAATAAAAATACAACAGTGTATCCATCATATTACAGGAATAATTGCAACCAGTTTGAAAGTGATGGCCAATTCTACGTTCCGGGCAACCTAGGCTTCACTCTATGGCGTTGCTCCACTAGATCGAATTGCTAGGGCCTTAGAAGTCAACGCCAGAAGCATAAAATACAATATAAATACAACAGTTTTTCCATCGTATAAAACGAATAATTGCAAGCAGTGTGAAAGTTATGGACATTTCTACATTGCGAGCAACCTAGGCTTCACTCTAGGGCGTTGCTCCACCAGATCGAATAGTTAGGTCCTTAGAAGTAAACGCCAGAAGCATAAAAGACGATATAAATACAACAGCTTTTCCATCGTATAAAAGGATTAATTGCAACCAGTTTGAAAGTGATGGTCATTTCTCCTTTCCGGGCAACCTCGGCTTCACTCTAGGGCGTTGCTCCACTAGATCGAACAGCTAGGGCCTTAGAAGTCAACGCCAGAAGCATAAAATACAATATAAATACAACAGTTTTTCCATCGTATAAAACGAATAATTGCAACCAGTATGAAACTTATGGTCATTTCCACTTTCCGAGCAAGCCAGGCTTCACCCTAGGGCGTTGGTCCAACAGATTGAATAGTTAGGACCTTAGAATTCAACGCCCGAACCATAAAATGCAAGAAAAATACAACAGTGTTTCCATCATATAACAGGAATAATTGCAACCAGTTTGAAAGTGATGGCCAATTCTACGTTCCGGGCAACTTAGGCTTCGCTCTAGGGCGTTGCTCCACCAGATCGAATAGATAGTGCCTTAGAAGTCAACGCCAGAAGCATAAAATACGATATAAATACAACAGTTTTTCTATCGTATAAAACGAATAATTGCAACCAGTATGAAACTTATGGTCATTTCTACTTCCCGAGCAACCTAGGCTTCACCCTAGGGCGTTGCTCCAACAGATTGCATAGTTAGGGCCTTAGAAGTCAACGCCCGAACCATAAAATGCAAAAAAGATACAACAGTGTTTCCATCATATATCAGGAATAATTGCAACAAGTTTGAAAGTGATGGCCAATTCTACGTTCCCGGCAACCTAGGTTTCACTCCAGCGCGTTGCTCCACCAGACCGAATAGTTACGGCCTAAGAAGTCAACGCCAGAACCATAAAATACGATATAAATACATCAGCTTTTACATCGTATAAAACGAATAATTGCAACCAGTATGAAACTTATGGTCATTTCTACTTTCCGAGCAAGCTAGGCTTCACCCTAGGGCGTTGGTCCAACAGATTGAATAGTTAGGACCTTAGAAGTCAACGCCCGAAGCATAAAATGCAATAAAAATACAAGAGTGTATCCGTCGTATAACAGGAATAATTGCAACCAGTTTGAAAGTGATGGCCAATTCTACGTTCCGGGCAACCTAGGCTTCACTCTAGGGCGTTGCTCCACCAGATCGAATAGTTAGTGCCTTAGAAGTCAACGCCAGAAGCATAAAATACAATATAAATACAACAGCTTTTCCATCGTATAAAACAAATAACTGCAACCAGTATGAAACTTATGGTCATTTCTACTTTCCGAGCAACCTGGGCTTCACCCTAGGGCGTTGCTTCAACAGACTGAATAGTTAGGTCCTTAGAAGTCAACGCCCGAACCATAAAATGCAAAAAAAATACAACAGTGTTTCCATCATATAACAGGAATAATTGCAACCAGTTTGAAAGTGATGGCCAATTCTACGTTCCGGGCAACCTAGGTTTCACTAGAGGCCGTTGCTCCACCAGACCGAATAGTTACGGCCCAGGAAGTCAACGCCAGAAGCATAAAATACGATATAAATACAACAGCTTTTCCTCCGTATAAAACGAATAATTGCAACCAGTATGAAACTTATGGTCATTTCTACTTTCCGAGCAAGCTAGGCTTCACCCTAGGGCGTTGGTCCAACAGATTGAATAGTTAGGGCCTTAGAAGTCAACGCCCGAAGCATAAAATGCAATAAAAATACAACAGTGTATCAGTCATATAACAGGAATAATTGCAACCAGTTTGAAAGCGATGGCCAATTCTACGTTCCGGTCAACCTAGGCTTCACTCTAGGGCGTCGCTCCACCAGATCGAATAGTTAGTGCCTTAGAAGTCAACGCCAGAAGCATAAAATACAATATAAATACAACAGTTTTTCCATCGTATAAAACGAATAATTGCAGCCAGTATGAAACTTATGGAAATTTCTACTTTCCGAGCAACATAGGCTTCACCCTAGGGCGTCGCTCCAACAGATTGAATAGTTAGGGCCTTAGAAGTCAACGCCCGAACCATAAAATGCAAAAAGAATACAACAGTGTTTCCATCATATATCAGGAAGAGTTGCAACCAGTTTCATAGTGATGGCCAATTCTACGTTCCGGGCAACCTAGGTTTCACTAGAGGGCGTTGTTCCACCAGACCGAATAGTTACGGCCTAAGAAGTCAACGCCAGAAGCATAAAATACGATATAAATGCAACAGCTTTTCCATCGTATAAAACGAATAATTGCAACCAGTATGAAACTTATGGTCATTTCTACTTTCCGAGCAAGCTGGGCTTCACCCTAGGGCGTTGCTCCAACAGATTGAATAGTTAGGGCCTTAGAAGTCAACGCCCGAAGCATAAAATACAATATAACTACAAGAGTTCTTCCATCGTATAAAACGATTAATTGCAACCAGTATGAAACTTATGCTCATTTCTACTTTCCCAGCAACCTAGGCTTCACCCTAGGGCGTTGCTCCAACAGATTGAATAGTTAGGGTCTTAGAAGTCAACGCCCGAACCATAAAATGCAAAAAAAATACAACAGTGTTTCCATCATATATCAGGAATAATTGCAACCAGTTTGAAAGTGATGGCCTATTCTACGTTCCAGGCAACCTAGGCTTCACTCTAGGGCGTTGTTCCACCAGATCGAATAGTTAGGGCCTAAGAAGTCAACGCCAGAAGCATAAAATACAATATAAATATAACAGTTTTTCCATCGTATAAAACGAATAATAGCCACCAGTGTGAAAGTTATGGTCATTTCTACGTTCCGGGCAACCTAGGTTTCACTCTAGGGCGTTGCTCCACCAGATCAAACAGTTAGGGCCTTAGAAGCCAACGCCCGAAGGATTAAATACAAAATAAATAGAACAGTTTTTCCACAGTATAAAACGAATAATTGCTACCAGTGTATAAGTTATGGTTATTTCTACGTTCCGGGCAACCTAGGCTTCACCCTAGGCCGTTGTTCCACCAGATCGAATAGTTAGGGCCTAAGAAGGGAACGCCAGAAGCATAAAATACAATATAAATACAACAGTTTTTCCATCATATAAAACGAATAATTGCAACCAGTATGAAAGTTATGGTCATTTCTACTTTCCGGGCAACCTAGGCTTCACTCTAGGGCGTTGCTCCAACAGATTGAATAGATAGGGCCTTAGAAGTCAATGCCCGAAGCATAAAATGCAACAAAAATACAACAGTTTTTCCATCGTATAACAGGATTAATTGCTACCAGTTTGAAAGTGATGGTCATTTCTACGTTCCGGGCAACCTAGGCTTCACTCTAGGGCGTTGCTCCACCAGACCGAATAGTTAGTGCCTTAGAAGTCAACGCCAGAAGCATAAAATACAATACAAATACAACAGCTTTCCATCGTATAAAACGAATAATTGCAACCAGAATGAAACTTAAGGTCATTTCTTCTTTCCGAGCAAGCTAGGATTCACCCTAGGGCGTTGCTCCAACAGATTGAATAGTTAGGGCCTTAGAAGTCAACGCCCGAAGCATAAAGTGCAATAAAAATACAACAGTGTATCCATCATATAACAGGAATAATTGAAACCAGTTTGAAAGTGATGGCCAATTCTACGTTCCGGGCAACCTAGGCTTCACTCTAGGGCGTTGCTCCACCAGATCGAATAGTTAGTGCCTTAGAAGTCAACGCCAGAAGCATAAAATACAATATAAATACAACGGTTTTTCCATCGTATAAAACGAGTAATTGCAACCAGTATGAAACTTATGGTCATTTCTACTTTCCGAGCAACCTAGGATTCACCCTAGGGCGTTGCTCCACCAGATCGAATAGTTAGGTCCTTAGAAGTAAACGCCAGAAGCATAAAATACGATATAAATACAACAGCTTTTCATCGTATAAAACGAATAATTGCAACCAGTATGAAATTTATGGTCATTTCTACTTTCCGAGCAACCTAGGCTTCACCCTAGGGCGTTGCTCCAACAGATTGAATAGTTAGGGCCTAAGAAGTCAACGACCGAACCATAAAATGCAAAAAAAATACAACAGTGTTTCCATCATATAACAGGAATAATTGCAACCAGTTTGAAAGTGATGGCCAATTCTACGATCCGGGCAACCTAGGTTTCACTCCAGGGCGTTGCTCCACCAGACCGAATAGTTACGGCCTAAGAAGTCAACGGCAGAAGCATAAAATACGATATAAATACAACAGCTTTTCCATCGCATAAAACGAATAATTGCAACCAGTGTGAAAGTAATGGTCAATTCTACGTTCCGAGCACCCTAGCCGTCACACTAGGGCGTTGCTCCGCCACATCTAATAGCTGCGGCCTTAGAAGACAACGCCAGAGGCTTAAAGTACAATATAAATACAACAGCGTTTCCATTGTATAAAACGAATAATTGCAACCAGTGTGAAAGTTATGGTCATTTCTATATTCCGAGCAACCTAGCATTCACTCTAGGGCGTTGCTCCACCAGATCGAATAGTTAGGTCCTTAGAAGTAAACGCCAGAAGCATACAATACGATATAAATGCAACAGCGTTTCCATCGTATAAAACGAATAATTGCAACCAGTGTGAAAGTTATGGTCACTTCTACATTCCGAGCAACCTAGGATTCACTCTAGGGCGCTCCGCCACCAGATCGAATAGTTAGGTCCTTAGAAGTAAACGCCAGAAACAGAAAATATGATATAAATACAACAGCGTTTCCATCGAATAAAACGAATAATTGCAACCGGTGTGAAAGTTATGGTCATTTCTACATTCCGAGCAACCTAGGATACACTCTAGGGCGGTGCTCCAACAGATTGAATAGTTAGGGCCTCAGAAGTCAATGCCCGAAGCATAAAATGCAATAAAAATACAACAGTTTTTCCATCATATATCAGGAATAATTGCAACCAGTTTGAAAGTGATGGTCATTTCTACGTTCCGGGCAGCCTAGGCATCACTCTATTGCGTTGCTCCACCAGATCGAATAGATAGTGCCTTAGAAGTCAACGCCAGAAGCATAAAATACAATATAAATACAACAGTTTTTCCATCGTATAAAACGAGTAATTGCAACCAGTATGAAACTAATGGACATTTCTACTTTCCGAGCAACCTAGGCTTCACCCTAGGGCGTTGGTCCAACAGATTGAACAGTTAGGGCCTTAGAAGTCAACGCCAGAAACATAAAATGCAAAAAAAATACATCAGTGTTTCCATCATATATCAGGAATAATTGCAACCAGTTTGAAAGTGATGGCCAATTCTACGTTCCGGGCAACCTAGGTTTCACTCCAGGGCGTTGCTCCACCAGACCGAATAGTTACGGCCTAAGAAGTCAACGCCAGAAGCATAAAATACGATATAAATACAACAGATTTTCCATCGTATAAAACGAACAATTGCAACCAGTATGAAACTTATGGTCATTTCTACTTTCCGAGCAAGCTAGGCTTCACCCCAGGGCGTTGCTCCAACAGATTGAATAGTTAGGGCCTTAGAAGTCAACGCCCGAACTATAAAATGAAAAAAAATACAACAGTGTTTCCCTCATATAACAGGAATAATTGCAACCAGTTTGAAAGTGATGGCCAATTCTACGTTCCGGGCAACCTAGGCTTCACTCTAGGGCGTCGCTCCAACAGATCGAATCGTTAGTGCCTTAGAAATCAACGCCAGAAGCATAAAATACAATATAAATGCAACAGTTTTTCCATCGTATAAAACGAATAATTGCAACCAGAATGAAACTTATGGTCATTTCTACTTTCCGAGCAACCTAGGCTTCACCCTTGGGCGTTGCTCCAACGGATAGAATAGTTACGGCCTTAGAAGTCAACGACCGAACCATAAAATGCAAAAAAAATACAGCAGTGTTTCCATCATATAACAGGTATAATTGCAACCAGTTTGAAACTGATGGCCAATTCTACGTTCCGGGCAACCTAGGTTTCACTACAGGGCGTTGCTCCACCAGACCGAATAGTTACGGCCTAAGAAGTCAACGCCAGATGCATAAAATACGATATAAATGCATCAGCTTTTCCATCGTATAAAACGAATAATTGCAACCAGTATGAAACTTATGGTCATTTCTACTTTCCGAGCAAGCTGCGCTTCACCCTAGGGCGTTGCTCCAACAGATTGAATAGTTAGGGCCTTAGAAGTCTACGCCCGAAGCATAAAATGCAATAAAAATACAACAGTGTATCCATCATATTACAGGAATAATTGCAACCAGTTTGAAAGTGATGGCCAATTCTACGTTCCGGGCAACCTAGGCTTCACTCTATGGCGTTGCTCCACTAGATCGAATTGCTAGGGCCTTAGAAGTCAACGCCAGAAGCATAAAATACAATATAAATACAACAGTTTTTCCATCGTATAAAACGAATAATTGCAAGCAGTGTGAAAGTTATGGACATTTCTACATTGCGAGCAACCTAGGCTTCACTCTAGGGCGTTGCTCCACCAGATCGAATAGTTAGGTCCTTAGAAGTAAACGCCAGAAGCATAAAAGACGATATAAATACAACAGCTTTTCCATCGTATAAAAGGATTAATTGCAACCAGTTTGAAAGTGATGGTCATTTCTCCTTTCCGGGCAACCTCGGCTTCACTCTAGGGCGTTGCTCCACTAGATCGAACAGCTAGGGCCTTAGAAGTCAACGCCAGAAGCATAAAATACAATATAAATACAACAGTTTTTCCATCGTATAAAACGAATAATTGCAACCAGTATGAAACTTATGGTCATTTCCACTTTCCGAGCAAGCCAGGCTTCACCCTAGGGCGTTGGTCCAACAGATTGAATAGTTAGGACCTTAGAATTCAACGCCCGAACCATAAAATGCAAGAAAAATACAACAGTGTTTCCATCATATAACAGGAATAATTGCAACCAGTTTGAAAGTGATGGCCAATTCTACGTTCCGGGCAACTTAGGCTTCGCTCTAGGGCGTTGCTCCACCAGATCGAATAGATAGTGCCTTAGAAGTCAACGCCAGAAGCATAAAATACGATATAAATACAACAGTTTTTCTATCGTATAAAACGAATAATTGCAACCAGTATGAAACTTATGGTCATTTCTACTTCCCGAGCAACCTAGGCTTCACCCTAGGGCGTTGCTCCAACAGATTGCATAGTTAGGGCCTTAGAAGTCAACGCCCGAACCATAAAATGCAAAAAAGATACAACAGTGTTTCCATCATATATCAGGAATAATTGCAACAAGTTTGAAAGTGATGGCCAATTCTACGTTCCCGGCAACCTAGGTTTCACTCCAGCGCGTTGCTCCACCAGACCGAATAGTTACGGCCTAAGAAGTCAACGCCAGAACCATAAAATACGATATAAATACATCAGCTTTTACATCGTATAAAACGAATAATTGCAACCAGTATGAAACTTATGGTCATTTCTACTTTCCGAGCAAGCCAGGCTTCACCCTAGGGCGTTGGTCCAACAGATTGAATAGTTAGGACCTTAGAAGTCAACGCCCGAACCATAAAATGCAAAAAAAATACAACAGTGTTTCCATCATATAACAGGAATAATTGCAACCAGTTTGAAAGTGATGGCCATTTCTACGTTCCGGGCAACCTAGGCTTCGCTCTAGGGCGTTGCTCCACCAGATCGAATAGATAGTGCCCTAGAAGTCAACGCCAGAAGCATAAAATACGATATAAATACAACAGTCTTTCCATCGTGTAAAACGAATAATTGCAACCAGTATGAAACTTATGGTCATTTCTACTTTCCGAGCAAGCTAGGCTTCACCCTAGGGCGTTGCTCCAACAGATTGAATAGTTAGGGCCTTAGAAGTCAACGCCCGAAGCATAAAATGCAATAAAAATACAAGAGTGTATCCGTCGTATAACAGGAATAATTGCAACCAGTTTGAAAGTGATGGCCAATTCTACGTTCCGGGCAACCTAGGCTTCACTCTAGGGCGTTGCTCCACCAGATCGAATAGTTAGTGCCTTAGAAGTCAACGCCAGAAGCATAAAATACAATATAAATACAACAGCTTTTCCATCGTATAAAACAAATAACTGCAACCAGTATGAAACTTATGGTCATTTCTACTTTCCGAGCAACCTGGGCTTCACCCTAGGGCGTTGCTTCAACAGACTGAATAGTTAGGTCCTTAGAAGTCAACGCCCGAACCATAAAATGCAAAAAAAATACAACAGTGTTTCCATCATATATCAGGAAGAGTTGCAACCAGTTTCATAGTGATGGCCAATTCTACGTTCCGGGCAACCTAGGTTTCACTACAGGGCGTTGTTCCACCAGACCGAATAGTTACGGCCTAAGAAGTCAACGCCAGAAGCATAAAATACGATATAAATGCAACAGCTTTTCCATCGTATAAAACGAATAATTGCAACCAGTATGAAACTTATGGTCATTTCTACTTTCCGAGCAAGCTGGGCTTCACCCTAGGGCGTTGCTCCAACAGATTGAATAGTTAGGGCCTTAGAAGTCAACGCCCGAAGCATAAAATACAATATAAATACAAGAGTTCTTCCATCGTATAAAACGATTAATTGCAACCAGTATGAAACTTATGCTCATTTCTACTTTCCCAGCAACCTAGGCTTCACCCTAGGGCGTTGCTCCAACAGATTGAATAGTTAGGGTCTTAGAAGTCAACGCCCGAACCATAAAATGCAAAAAAAATACAACAGTGTTTCCATCATATATCAGGAATAATTGCAACCAGTTTGAAAGTGATGGCCTATTCTACGTTCCAGGCAACCTAGGCTTCACTCTAGGGCGTTGTTCCACCAGATCGAATAGTTAGGGCCTAAGAAGTCAACGCCAGAAGCATAAAATACAATATAAATATAACAGTTTTTCCATCGTATAAAACGAATAATAGCCACCAGTGTGAAAGTTATGGTCATTTCTACGTTCCGGGCAACCTAGGTTTCACTCTAGGGCGTTGCTCCACCAGATCAAACAGTTAGGGCCTTAGAAGCCAACGCCCGAAGGATTAAATACAAAATAAATAGAACAGTTTTTCCACAGTATAAAACGAATAATTGCTACCAGTGTATAAGTTATGGTTATTTCTACGTTCCGGGCAACCTAGGCTTCACCCTAGGCCGTTGTTCCACCAGATCGAATAGTTAGGGCCTAAGAAGGGAACGCCAGAAGCATAAAATACAATATAAATACAACAGTTTTTCCATCATATAAAACGAATAATTGCAACCAGTATGAAAGTTATGGTCATTTCTACTTTCCGGGCAACCTAGGCTTCACTCTAGGGCGTTGCTCCAACAGATTGAATAGATAGGGCCTTAGAAGTCAATGCCCGAAGCATAAAATGCAACAAAAATACAACAGTTTTTCCATCGTATAACAGGATTAATTGCTACCAGTTTGAAAGTGATGGTCATTTCTACGTTCCGGGCAACCTAGGCTTCACTCTAGGGCGTTGCTCCACCAGACCGAATAGTTAGTGCCTTAGAAGTCAACGCCAGAAGCATAAAATACAATACAAATACAACAGCTTTCCATCGTATAAAACGAATAATTGCAACCAGAATGAAACTTAAGGTCATTTCTTCTTTCCGAGCAAGCTAGGATTCACCCTAGGGCGTTGCTCCAACAGATTGAATAGTTAGGGCCTTAGAAGTCAACGCCCGAAGCATAAAGTGCAATAAAAATACAACAGTGTATCCATCATATAACAGGAATAATTGAAACCAGTTTGAAAGTGATGGCCAATTCTACGTTCCGGGCAACCTAGGCTTCACTCTAGGGCGTTGCTCCACCAGATCGAATAGTTAGTGCCTTAGAAGTCAACGCCAGAAGCATAAAATACAATATAAATACAACAGTTTTTCCATCGTATAAAACGAGTAATTGCAACCAGTATGAAACTTATGGTCATTTCTACTTTCCGAGCAACCTAGGATTCACCCTAGGGCGTTGCTCCACCAGATCGAATAGTTAGGTCCTTAGAAGTAAACGCCAGAAGCATAAAATACGATATAAATACAACAGCTTTTCATCGTATAAAACGAATAATTGCAACCAGTATGAAATTTATGGTCATTTCTACTTTCCGAGCAACCTAGGCTTCACCCTAGGGCGTTGCTCCAACAGATTGAATAGTTAGGGCCTAAGAAGTCAACGACCGAACCATAAAATGCAAAAAAAATACAACAGTGTTTCCATCATATAACAGGAATAATTGCAACCAGTTTGAAAGTGATGGCCAATTCTACGATCCGGGCAACCTAGGTTTCACTCCAGGGCGTTGCTCCACCAGACCGAATAGTTACGGCCTAAGAAGTCAACGGCAGAAGCATAAAATACGATATAAATACAACAGCTTTTCCATCGCATAAAACGAATAATTGCAACCAGTGTGAAAGTAATGGTCAATTCTACGTTCCGAGCACCCTAGCCGTCACACTAGGGCGTTGCTCCGCCACATCTAATAGCTGCGGCCTTAGAAGACAACGCCAGAGGCTTAAAGTACAATATAAATACAACAGCGTTTCCATTGTATAAAACGAATAATTGCAACCAGTGTGAAAGTTATGGTCATTTCTATATTCCGAGCAACCTAGCATTCACTCTAGGGCGTTGCTCCACCAGATCGAATAGTTAGGTCCTTAGAAGTAAACGCCAGAAGCATAAAATACGATATAAATGCAACAGCGTTTCCATCGTATAAAACGAATAATTGCAACCAGTGTGAAAGTTATGGTCACTTCTACATTCCGAGCAACCTAGGATTCACTCTAGGGCGCTCCGCCACCAGATCGAATAGTTAGGTCCTTAGAAGTAAACGCCAGAAACAGAAAATATGATATAAATACAACAGCGTTTCCATCGAATAAAACGAATAATTGCAACCAGTGTGAAAGTTATGGTCATTTCTACATTCCGAGCAACCTAGGATACACTCTAGGGCGTTGCTCCACCAGATCGAATAGTTACGTCCTTAGAAGTAAACGCCAGAAGCATAAAATACGATATAAATACAACAGCTTTTCCATCGTATAAAAGGAATAATTGCAAACAGTGTGAAAGTAATGGTCATTTCTACGTTCCGGGCAAGCTAGGCTTCACCCTAGGCCGTTGTTCCACCAGATCGAATAGTTAGGGCCTAAGAAGTGAACGCCAGAAGCATAAAATACGATATAAATACAACAGCTTTTCCATCGTATAAAAGGAATAATTGCAAACAGTGTGAAAGTAATGGTCATTTCTACGTTCCGGGCAAGCTAGGCTTCACCCTAGGCCGTTGTTCCACCAGATCGAATAGTTAGGGCCTAAGAAGTGAACGCCAGAAGCATAAAATGTAATAAAGATACAACAGTTCTTCCATCGTATAACAGGATTAATTGCAACCAGTTTGAATGTGATGGTCATTTGTCCTTTCCGGGCAACCTCGGCTTCACTCTAGGGCGTTGCTCCACTAGATCGAACAGCTAGGGCCTTAGAAGTCAACGCCAGAAGCATAAAATACAATATAAATACAACAGTTTTTCCATCGTATAAAACGAATAATTGCAACCAGTATGAAACTTATGGTCATTTCTACTTTCCGAGCAACCTAGGCTTCACCCGAGGGCGTTGCTCCAACAGATTGAATAGTTAGGACCTTAGAATTCAACGCCCGAACCATAAAATGCAAGAAAAATACAACAGTGTTTCCATCATATAACTGGAATAATTGCAACCACTTTGAAAGCGATGGCCAATTCTACGTTCCGGGCAACTTAGGCTTCGCTCTAGAGCGCTGCTCCACCAGATCGAATAGATAGTGCCTTAGAAGTCAAAGCCAGAAGCATAAAATACGATATAAATACAACAGTTTTTCCATCGTATAAAACGAATAATTGCAACCAGTATGAAACTTATGGCCATTTCTACTTTCCGAGCAACCTAGGCTTCACCCTAGGGCGTTGCTCCAACAGATTGCATAGTTAGGGCCTTAGAAGTCAACGTCCGAACCATAAAATGCAAAAAAGGTACAACAGTGTTTCCATCCTATATCAGGAATAATTGCAACCAGTTTGAAAGTGATGGCCATTTCTACGTTCCCTGCAACCTAGGTTTCACTCCAGGGCGTTGCTCCACCAGACCGAATAGTTACGGCATAAGATGTCAACGCCAGAAGCATAAAATACGATATAAATACAACAGCTTTTCCATCGTGTAAAACGAATAATTGCAACCAGTATGAAACTTATGGTCATTTCTACTTTCCGAGCAAGCCAGGCTTCACCCTAGGGCGTTGGTCCAACAGATTGAATAGTTAGGGCCTTAGAAGTCAACGCCCGAAGCATAAAATGCAATAAAAATACAACAGTGTATCCATCATATAACAGGAATAATTGCAACCAGTTTGAAAGCGATGTCCAATTCTACGTTCCGGTCTACCTAGGCTTCACTCTAGGGCGTTGCTCCACCAGATCGAATAGTTAGTGCCTTAGAAGTCAACGACAGAAGCATAAAATACAATATAAATACAACAGTTTTTCCATCGTATTAAACGAATAACTGCAACCAGTATGAAACTTATGGTTATTTCTACTTTCCGAGCAACCTAGGCTTCACCCTAGGGCGTTGCTCCAACAGATTGAATAATTAGGACCTTAGAAGTCAACGACTGGACCATAAAATGCAAAAAAAATACAACAGTGTTTCCATCATATAACAGGAATAATTGCAACCAGTTTGAAAGTGATGGCCAATTCTACGTTCCGGGCAACCTAGGCTTCGCTCTAGGGCGTTGCTCCACCAGATCAAATAGATAGTGCCTTAGAAGTCAACGACAGAAGCATAAAATACGATATAAATACAACAGTTTTTCCATCGTATAAAACGAATAATTGCAACCAGTATGAAACTTACGGTCATTTCAACTTTCCGAGCAACCTAGGCTTCACCCTACGGCGTTGCTCCAACGGATTGAATAGTTAGGGCCTTAGAAGTCAACGCCCGAACCATAAAATGCAAAAAAAATACAGCAGTGTTTCCATCATATAAGAGGTATAATTGCAACCAGTTTGAAATTGATGGCCAATTCTACGTTCCGGGCAACCTAGGCATCACTGTATTGCGTAGCTCCACCAGATCGAATAGTTAGTGCCTTAGAAGTCAACGCCAGAAGCATAAAATACAATATAAATACAACAGCTTTTCCATCGTATAAAACGAATAATTGCAACCAGTATGAAACATATGGTCATTTCTACTTTCCGAGCAAGCTAGGCTTCACCCTAGGGCGTTGGCCCAACAGATTGAATAGTTAGGGCCTTAGAAGTCAACGCCCGAAGCATAAAATGCAATAACAATACAACAGTGTTTCCACCATATATCAGGAATAATTGCAACCAGTTTGAAAGTGATGGCCAATTCTACGTTCCGGGCAACCTAGGTTTCACTCCAGGGCGTTGCTCCACCAGATCGAATAGTTAGTGCCTTAGAAGCCAACGCCAGAAGCATAAAATACAATATAAATACAACAGATTTTCCATCGTGTAAAACGAATAATTGCAACCAGTATGAAACTTATGGTCATTTCTACTTTCCGAGCAACCTAGGCTTCACCCTAGGGCGTTGCTCCAACACATTGAATAGTTAGGACCTTAGAAGTCAACGCCCGAACCATAAAATGCAAGAAAAATACAACAGTGTTTCCATCATATAACAGGAATAGTTGCAACCAGTTTGAAAGTGATGGCCAATTCTACGTTCCGGGCAACCTTGGCTTCGCTCTAGGGCGTTGCTCCACCAGATTGAATAGATAGTGCCTTAGAGGTCAACGCCAGAAGCATAAAATACGATATAAATACAACAGTTTTTCCATCGTATAAAACGAATAATTGCAACCAGTATGAAACTTATGGTCATTTCTACTTTCCGAGCAACCTAGGCTTCACCCTAGGGCGTTGCTCCAACAGATTGAATAGTTAGGACCTTAGAAGTCAACGCCCGAACCATAAAATGCAAGAAAAATACAACAGTGTTTCCATCATATAACAGGAATAGTTGCAACCAGTTTGAAAGTGATGGCCAATTCTACGTTCCGGGCAACCTAGGCTTCGCTCTAGGGCGTTGCTCCACCAGATCGAATAGATAGTGCCTTAGAGGTCAACGCCCGAACCATAAAATGCAAAAAAAATACAACAGTGTTTCCATCATATAACAGGAATAATTGCAACCAGTTTGAAAGTGATGGCCAATTCTACGTTCCGGGCAACCTAGGTTTCACTAGAGGGCGTTGCTCCGCCAGACCGAATAGTTACGGCCCAGGAAGTCAACGCCAGGAGCATAAAATACGATATAAATACAACAGCTTTTCCACCGTATAAAACGAATAATTGCAAACAGTATGAAACTTATGGTCATTTCTACTTTCCGAGCAAGCTAGGCTTCACCCTAGGGCGTTGGTCCAACAGATTGAATGGTTAGGGCCTTAGAAGTCAACGCCCGAAGCATAAAATACAATAAAAATACAACAGTGTATCCATCATATAACAGGAATAATTGCAACCAGTTTGAAAGCGATGGCCAATTCTATGTTCCGGTCAACCTAGGCTTCACTCTATTGCGTTGCTCCACCAGATCGAATAGTTAGTGGCTTAGAAGTCAACGCCAGAAGCATAAAATACAATATAAATACAACAGTTTTTCCATCGTATAAAACGAATAATTGCAACCAGTGTGAAGCTTATGGAAATTTCTACTTTCCGAGCAACCTAGGCCTCACCCTAGGGCGTTGCTCCAACAGATTGATTAGTTAGGGCCTTAGAAGACAGCGCCCGAACCATAAAATGCAAAAAAAATACAACAGTGTTTCCATCATATAACAGGAATAATTGCAACCAGTTTGAAAGTGATGGCCAATTCTACGTTCCGGGCAACCTATGCTTCACTCTAGGGCGTTGCTCCACCAGATCGAATAGTTAGTGCCTTAGAAGTCAACGCCAGAAGCATAAAATACAATATGAATACAACAGTTTTTCCATCGTATAAAAAAAATAATTGCAACCAGTATGAAACTTATGGTCATTTCTACTTTCCGAGCAACCTAGGCTTCACCCTAGGGCGTTGCTCCAACGGATTGAATAGTTAGGGCCTTAGAAGTCAACACCCGAACCATAAAATGCAAAAAAAATACAACAGCGTTTCCATCATATAACAGGAATAACTGCAACCAGTTTGAAAGTGCTGGCCAATTCTACGTTCCGGGCAACCTAGGTTTCACTCCAGGGCGTTGCTCCACCAGACCGAATAGTTACGGCCCAAGAAGTCCACGCCAGAAGCATAAAATACGATATAAATACAACAGCTTTTCCACCGTATAAGACGAATAATTGCAACCAGTATGAAACTTATGGTCATTTCTACTTTCCGAGCAAGCTAGGCCTCACCCTAGGGCGTTGCTCCAACGGATTGAATAGTTAGGGCCTTAGAAGTCAACGCCCGAAGCATAAAATGCAATAAAAATACAACAGTGTTTCCATCATATAACAGGAATAATTGCAACCAGTTTGAAAGTGATGGCCAATTCTACGTTCCGGGCAACCTGGGCTTCACTCTAGGGCGTTGCTCCACCAGATCGAATAGTTAGTGCCTTAGAAGTCAACGCCAGAAGCATAAAATACAATATAAATATAACAGTTTTTCCATCGTATAAAACGAATAATTGCAACCAGTGTGAAGCTTATGGAAATTTCTACTTTCCGAGCAACCTAGGCCTCACCCTAGGGCGTTGCTCCAACAGATTGATTAGTTAGGGCCTTAGAAGACAGCGCCCGAACCATAAAATGCAAGAAAAATACAACAGTGTTTCCATCATATAACAGGAATAATTGCAACCAGTTTGAAAGTGATGGCCAATTCTACGTTCCGGGCAACCTATGCTTCACTCTAGGGCGTTGCTCCACCAGATCGAATAGTTAGTGCCTTAGAAGTCAACGCCAGAAGCATAAAATACAATATGAATACAACAGTTTTTCCATCGTATAAAACAAATAATTGCAACCAGTATGAAACTTATGGTCATTTCTACTTTCCGAGCAACCTAGGCTTCACCCTAGGGCGTTGCTCCAACGGATTGAATAGTTAGGGCATTAGAAGTCAACACCCGAACCATAAAATGCAAAAAAAATACAACAGTGTTTCCATCATATAACAGGAATAACTGCAACCAGTTTGAAAGTGATGGCCAATTCTACGTTCCGGGCAACCTAGGTTTCACTCCAGGGCGTTGCTCCACCAGACCGAATAGTTACGGCCCAAGAAGTCAACGCCAGAAGCATAAAATACGATATAAATACAACAGCTTTTCCACCGTATAAAACGAATAATTGCAACCAGTATGAAACTTATGGTCATTTCTACTTTCCGAGCAACCTAGGCTTCACCCTAGGGCGTTGCTCCAACGGATTGAATAGTTAGGGCATTAGAAGTCAACACCCGAACCATAAAATGCAAAAAAAATACAACAGTGTTTCCATCATATAACAGGAATAACTGCAACCAGTTTGAAAGTGATGGCCAATTCTACGTTCCGGGCAACCTAGGTTTCACTCCAGGGCGTTGCTCCACCAGACCGAATAGTTACGGCCCAAGAAGTCAACGCCAGAAGCATAAAATACGATATAAATACAACAGCTTTTCCACCGTATAAAACGAATAATTGCAACCAGTATGAAACTTATGGTCATTTCTACTTTCCGAGCAAGCTAGGCCTCACCCTAGGGCGTTGCTCCAACAGATTGGATAGTTAGGGCCTTAGAAGTCAACGCCCGAAGCATAAAATGCAATAAAAATACAACAGTGTTTCCATCATATAACAGGAATAATTGCAACCAGTTTGAAAGTGATGGCCAATTCTACGTTCCGGGCAACCTGGGCTTCACTCTAGGGCGTTGCTCCACCAGATCGAATAGTGAGTGCCTTAGAAGTCAACGCCAGAAGCATAAAACACAATATAAATACAACTGTTTTTCCATCGTATAAAACGAATAATTGCAACCAGTATGAAACTTATGTTCATTTCTACTTTCCGAGCAGCCTAGGCTTCACCCTAGGACGTTGCTCCAACAGATTGAATAGCTAGGGCCTTAGAAGTCAACGCCCGAACCATAACATGCAAAAAAAATACAACAGTGTTTCCATCATATAACAGGAATAATTGCAACCAGTTTGAAAGTGATGGCCAATTCTACGTTCCGGGCAACCAAGGTTTCAGTTCAGGGCGTTGCTCCACCAGACCGAATAGTTACGGCCTAAGAAGTCAACACCAGAAGCATAAAATACGATATAAACACAACAGCGTTTCCATAGTATAAAACGAGTAATTGCAACCAGTGTGAAAGTAATGGTCATTTCTACGTTCCGAGCACCCTAGGCGTCACTCTAGGGCGTTGCTCCACCACATCTAATAGCTACGGCCTTAGAAGTCAACGCCAGAGGCATAAAATACAATATAAATACAACAGCGTTTCCATCGTATAAAACGAATAATTGCAACCAGTTTGAAACTTATGTTCATTTCTACTTTCCGAGCAACGTAGGCTTCACCCTAGGACGTTGCTCCAACAGATTGAATAGCTAGGGCCTTAGAAGTCAACGCCCGAACCATAACATGCAAAAAAGTACAACAGTGTTTCCATCATATAACAGGAATAGTTGCAACCAGTTTGAAAGTGATGGCCAATTCTACGTTCCGGGCAACCTAGGTTTCACTAGAGGGCGTTGCTCCGCCAGACCGAATAGTTACGGCCCAGGAAGTCAACGCCAGGAGCATAAAATACGATATAAATACAACAGCTTTTCCACCGTATAAAACGAATAATTGCAACCAGTATGAAACTTATGGTCATTTCTACTTTCCGAGCAAGCTAGGCTTCACCCTAGGGCGTTGGTCCAACAGATTGAATGGTTAGGGCCTTAGAAGTCAACGCCCGAAGCATAAAATACAATAAAAATACAACAGTGTATCCATCATATAACAGGAATAATTGCAACCAGTTTGAAAGCGATGGCCAATTCTATGTTCCGGTCAACCTAGGCTTCACTCTAGGGCGTCGCTCCACCGGATCGAATAGTTAGTGCCTTAGAAGTCAACGCCAGAAGCAAAAAATACAATATAAATACAACAGTTTTTCCATCGTATAAAACGAATAACTGCAACCAGTATGAAACTTATGGTCATTTCTACTTTCCGAGCTACCTAGGCTTCACCCTAGGGCGTTGCTCCAACAGATTGAATGGTTAGGACCTTAGAAGTCAACGCCCGAAGCATAAAATGCAATAAAAATACAACAGTGTATCCATCATATAACAGGAATAATTGCAACCAGTTTGAAAGTGATGGCCAATTCTACGTTCCGGGCAACCTAGGCTTCACTCTATTGCGTTGCTCCACCAGATCGAATAGTTAGTGGCTTAGAAGTCAACGCCAGAAGCATAAAATACAATATAAATACAACAGTTTTTCCATCGTATAAAACGAATAATTGCAACCAGTGTGAAGCTTATGGAAATTTCTACTTTCCGAGCAACCTAGGCCTCACCCTAGGGCGTTGCTCCAACAGATTGATTAGTTAGGGCCTTAGAAGACAGCGCCCGAACCATAAAATGCAAAAAAAATACAACAGTGTTTCCATCATATAACAGGAATAATTGCAACCAGTTTGAAAGTGATGGCCAATTCTACGTTCCGGGCAACCTATGCTTCACTCTAGGGCGTTGCTCCACCAGATCGAATAGTTAGTGCCTTAGAAGTCAACGCCAGAAGCATAAAATACAATATGAATACAACAGTTTTTCCATCGTATAAAACAAATAATTGCAACCAGTATGAAACTTATGGTCATTTCTACTTTCCGAGCAACCTAGGCTTCACCGTAGGGCGTTGCTCCAACGGATTGAATAGTTAGGGCCTTAGAAGTCAACACCCGAACCATAAAATGCAAAAAAAATACAACAGCGTTTCCATCATATAACAGGAATAACTGCAACCAGTTTGAAAGTGCTGGCCAGTTCTACGTTCCGGGCAACCTAGGTTTCACTCCAGGGCGTTGCTCCACCAGACCGAATAGTTACGGCCCAAGAAGTCCACGCCAGAAGCATAAAATACGATATAAATACAGCAGCTTTTCCACCGTATAAAACGAATAATTGCAACCAGTATGAAACTTATGGTCATTTCTACTTTCCGAGCAAGCTAGGCCTCACCCTAGGGCGTTGCTCCAACGGATTGAATAGTTAGGGCCTTAGAAGTCAACGCCCGAAGCATAAAATGCAATAAAAATACAACAGTGTTTCCATCATATAACAGGAATAATTGCAACCAGTTTGAAAGTGATGGCCAATTCTACGTTCCGGGCAACCTGGGCTTCACTCTAGGGCGTTGCTCCACCAGATCGAATAGCTAGTGCCTTAGAAGTCAACGCCAGAAGCATAAAATACAATATAAATATAACAGTTTTTCCATCGTATAAAACGAATAATTGCAACCAGTGTGAAGCTTATGGAAATTTCTACTTTCCGAGCAACCTAGGCCTCACCCTAGGGCGTTGCTCCAACAGATTGATTAGTTAGGGCCTTAGAAGTCAACGACCGGACCATAAAATGCAAAAAAAATACAACAGTGTTTCCATCATATAACAGGAATAGTTGCAACCAGTTTGAAAGTGATGGCCAATTCTACGTTCCGGCCAACCTAGGCTTCGCTCTAGGGCGTTGCTCCACCAGATCGAATAGATAGTGCCTTAGAGGTCAACGCCAGAAGCATAAAATACGATATAAATACAACAGTTTTTCCTTCGTATAAAACGAATAATTGCAACCAGTATGAAACTTATGGTCATTTCTACTTTCCGAGCAACCTAGGCTTCACCCTAGGGCGTTGCTCCAACAGATTGAATAGTTAGGGCCTTAGAAGTCAACGCCCGAACCATAAAATGCAAAAAAAATACAACAGTGTTTCCATCATATAACAGGAATAATTGCAACCAGTTTGAAAGTGATGGCCAATTCTACGTTCCGGGCAACCTAGGTTTCACTAGAGGGCGTTGCTCCGCCAGACCGAATAGTTACGGCCCAGGAAGTCAACGCCAGGAGCATAAAATACGATATAAATACAACAGCTTTTCCACCGTATAAAACGAATAATTGCAACCAGTATGAAACTTATGGTCATTTCTACTTTCCGAGCAAGCTAGGCTTCACCCTAGGGCGTTGGTCCAACAGATTGAATGGTTAGGGCCTTAGAAGTCAACGCCCGAAGCATAAAATACAATAAAAATACAACAGTGTATCCATCATATAACAGGAATAATTGCAACCAGTTTGAAAGCGATGGCCAATTCTATGTTCCGGTCAACCTAGGCTTCACTCTAGGGCGTCGCTCCACCGGATCGAATAGTTAGTGCCTTAGAAGTCAACGCCAGAAGCAAAAAATACAATATAAATACAACAGTTTTTCCATCGTATAAAACGAATAACTGCAACCAGTATGAAACTTATGGTCATTTCTACTTTCCGAGCTACCTAGGCTTCACCCTAGGGCGTTGCTCCAACAGATTGAATGGTTAGGACCTTAGAAGTCAACGCCCGAAGCATAAAATGCAATAAAAATACAACAGTGTATCCATCATATAACAGGAATAATTGCAACCAGTTTGAAAGTGATGGCCAATTCTACGTTCCGGGCAACCTAGGCTTCACTCTATTGCGTTGCTCCACCAGATCGAATAGTTAGTGGCTTAGAAGTCAACGCCAGAAGCATAAAATACAATATAAATACAACAGTTTTTCCATCGTATAAAACGAATAATTGCAACCAGTGTGAAGCTTATGGAAATTTCTACTTTCCGAGCAACCTAGGCCTCACCCTAGGGCGTTGCTCCAACAGATTGATTAGTTAGGGCCTTAGAAGACAGCGCCCGAACCATAAAATACAAAAAAAATACAACAGTGTTTCCATCATATAACAGGAATAATTGCAACCAGTTTGAAAGTGATGGCCAATTCTACGTTCCGGGCAACCTATGCTTCACTCTAGGGCGTTGCTCCACCAGATCGAATAGTTAGTGCCTTAGAAGTCAACGCCAGAAGCATAAAATACAATATGAATACAACAGTTTTTCCATCGTATAAAACAAATAATTGCAACCAGTATGAAACTTATGGTCATTTCTACTTTCCGAGCAACCTAGGCTTCACCCTAGGGCGTTGCTCCTACGGATTGAATAGTTAGGGCCTTAGAAGTCAACACCCGAAGCATAAAATGCAATAAAAATACAACAGTGTATCCATCATATAACAGGAATAATTGCAACCAGTTTGAAAGTGATGGCCAATTCTACGTTCCGGGCAACCTAGGCTTCACTCTATTGCGTTGCTCCACCAGATCGAATAGTTAGTGGCTTAGAAGTCAACGCCAGAAGCATAAAATACAATATAAATACAACAGTTTTTCCATCGTATAAAACGAATAATTGCAACCAGTGTGAAGCTTATGGAAATTTCTACTTTCCGAGCAACCTAGGCCTCACCCTAGGGCGTTGCTCCAACAGATTGATTAGTTAGGGCCTTAGAAGACAGCGCCCGAACCATAAAATGCAAAAAAAATACAACAGTGTTTCCATCATATAACAGGAATAATTGCAACCAGTTTGAAAGTGATGGCCAATTCTACGTTCCGGGCAACCTATGCTTCACTCTAGGGCGTTGCTCCACCAGATCGAATAGTTAGTGCCTTAGAAGTCAACGCCAGAAGCATAAAATACAATATGAATACAACAGTTTTTCCATCGTATAAAACAAATAATTGCAACCAGTATGAAACTTATGGTCATTTCTACTTTCCGAGCAACCTAGGCTTCACCGTAGGGCGTTGCTCCAACGGATTGAATAGTTAGGGCCTTAGAAGTCAACACCCGAACCATAAAATGCAAAAAAAATACAACAGCGTTTCCATCATATAACAGGAATAACTGCAACCAGTTTGAAAGTGCTGGCCAATTCTACGTTCCGGGCAACCTAGGTTTCACTCCAGGGCGTTGCTCCACCAGACCGAATAGTTACGGCCCAAGAAGTCCACGCCAGAAGCATAAAATACGATATAAATACAGCAGCTTTTCCACCGTATAAAACGAATAATTGCAACCAGTATGAAACTTATGGTCATTTCTACTTTCCGAGCAAGCTAGGCCTCACCCTAGGGCGTTGCTCCAACGGATTGAATAGTTAGGGCCTTAGAAGTCAACGCCCGAAGCATAAAATGCAATAAAAATACAACAGTGTTTCCATCATATAACAGGAATAATTGCAACCAGTTTGAAAGTGATGGCCAATTCTACGTTCCGGGCAACCTGGGCTTCACTCTAGGGCGTTGCTCCACCAGATCGAATAGCTAGTGCCTTAGAAGTCAACGCCAGAAGCATAAAATACAATATAAATATAACAGTTTTTCCATCGTATAAAACGAATAATTGCAACCAGTGTGAAGCTTATGGAAATTTCTACTTTCCGAGCAACCTAGGCCTCACCCTAGGGCGTTGCTCCAACAGATTGATTAGTTAGGGCCTTAGAAGTCAACGACCGGACCATAAAATGCAAAAAAAATACAACAGCGTTTCCATCATATAACAGGAATAACTGCAACCAGTTTGAAAGTGATGGCCAATTCTACGTTCCGGGCAACCTAGGTTTCACTCCCGGGCGTTGCTCCACCAGACCGAATAGTTACGGCCCAAGAAGTCAACGCCAGAAGCATAAAATACGATATAAATACAACAGTTTTTCCATCGTATAAAACGAATAACTGCAACCAGTAAGAAACTTATGGTCATTTCTACTTTCCGAGCTACCTAGGCTTCACCCTAGGGCGTTGCTCCAACAGATTGAATGGTTAGGACCTTAGAAGTCAACGCCCGAAGCATAAAATGCAATAAAAATACAACAGTGTATCCATCATATAACAGGAATAATTGCAACCAGTTTGAAAGTGATGGCCAATTCTACGTTCCGGGCAACCTTGGCTTCACTCTATTGCGTTGCTCCACCAGATCGAATAGTTAGTGGCTTAGAAGCCAACGCCAGAAGCATAAAATACAATATAAATACAACAGTTTTTCCATCGTATAAAACGAATAATTGCAACCAGTGTGAAGCTTATGGAAATTTCTACTTTCCGAGCAACCTAGGCATCACCCTAGGGCGTTGCTCCAACAGATTGATTAGTTAGGGCCTTAGAAGACAGCGCCCGAACCATAAAATGCAAAAAAAATACAACAGTGTTTCCATCATATAACAGGAATAATTGCAACCAGTTTGAAAGTGATGGCCAATTCTACGTTCCGGGCAACCTATGCTTCACTCTAGGGCGTTGCTCCACCAGATCGAATAGTTAGTGCCTTAGAAGTCAACGCCAGAAGCATAAAATACAATATGAATACAACAGTTTTTCCATCGTATAAAACAAATAATTGCAACCAGTATGAAACTTATGGTCATTTCTACTTTCCGAGCAACCTAGGCTTCACCCTAGGGCGTTGCTCCAACGGATTGAATAGTTAGGGCCTTAGAAGTCAACACCCGAACCATAAAATGCAAAAAAAATACAACAGCGTTTCCATCATATAACAGGAATAACTGCAACCAGTTCGAAAGTGATGGCCAATTCTACGTTCCGGGCAACCTAGGTTTCACTCCAGGGCGTTGCTCCACCAGACCGAATAGTTACGGCCCAAGAAGTCAACGCCAGAAGCATAAAATACGATATAAATACAACAGCTTTTCCACCGTATAAAACGAATAATTGCAACCAGTATGAAACTTATGGTCATTTCTACTTTCCGAGCAAGCTAGGCCTCACCCTAGGGCGTTGCTCCAACGGATTGAATAGTTAGGGCCTTAGAAGTCAACGCCCGAAGCATAAAATGCAATAAAAATACAACAGTGTTTCCATCATATAACAGGAATAATTGCAACCAGTTTGAAAGTGATGGCCAATTCTACGTTCCGGGCAACCTGGGCTTCACTCTAGGGCGTGGCTCCACCAGATCGAATAGTTAGTGCCTTAGAAGTCAACGCCAGAAGCATAAAATACAATATAAATACAACAGCTTTTCCATCGTATAAAACGAATAATTGCAACCAGTTTGAAAGTGATGGCCAATTCTACCTTCCGGGCAACCTAGGCTTCACTCTAGGGCGTTGCTCCACCAGATCGAATAGTTAGTGCCTTAGAAGTCCACGCCAGAAGCATAAAATACAATATAAATACAACAGTTTTTTCATCGTATAAAACGAATAATTGCAACCAGAATGAAACTTATGTTCATTTCTACTTTCCGAGCAACCTAGGCTTCACCCTAGGACGTTGCTCCAACAGATTGAATAGCTAGGGCCTTAGAAGTCAACGCCCGAACCATAACATGCAAAAAAAATACAACAGTGTTTCCATCATATAACAGGAATAATTGCAACCAGTTTGAAAGTGATGGCCAATTCTACGTTCCGGGCAACCAAGGTTTCAGTTCAGGGCGTTGCTCCACCAGACCGAATAGTTACGGCCTAAGAAGTCAACGCCAGAAGCATAAAATACGATATAAACACAACAGCTTTTCCATAGTATAAAACGAGTAATTGCAACCAGTATGAAACTTATGGTCATTTCTACTTTCCGAGCTACCTAGGCTTCACCCTAGGGCGTTGCTCCAACAGATTGAATGGTTAGGACCTTAGAAGTCAACGCCCGAAGCATAAAATGCAATAAAAATACAACAGTGTATCCATCATATAACAGGAATAATTGCAACCAGTTTGAAAGTGATGGCCAGTTCTACGTTCCGGGCAACCTAGGCTTCACTCTATTGCGTTGCTCCACCAGATCGAATAGTTAGTGGCTTAGAAGTCAACGCCAGAAGCATAAAATACAATATAAATACAACAGTTTTTCCATCGTATAAAACGAATAATTGCAACCAGTGTGAAGCTTATGGAAATTTCTACTTTCCGAGCAACCTAGGCCTCACCCTAGGGCGTTGCTCCAACAGATTGATTAGTTAGGGCCTTAGAAGACAGCGCCCGAACCATAAAATGCAAAAAAAATACAACAGTGTTTCCATCATATAACAGGAATAATTGCAACCAGTTTGAAAGTGATGGCCAATTCTACGTTCCGGGCAACCTATGCTTCACTCTAGGGCGTTGCTCCACCAGATCGAATAGTTAGTGCCTTAGAAGTCAACGCCAGAAGCATAAAATACAATATGAATACAACAGTTTTTCCATCGTATAAAACAAATAATTGCAACCAGTATGAAACTTATGGTCATTTCTACTTTCCGAGCAACCTAGGCTTCACCCTAGGGCGTTGCTCCAACGGATTGAATAGTTAGGGCCTTAGAAGTCAACACCCGAACCATAAAATGCAAAAAAAATACAACAGCGTTTCCATCATATAACAGGAATAACTGCAACCAGTTTGAAAGTGATGGCCAATTCTACGTTCCGGGCAACCTAGGTTTCACTCCAGGGCGTCGCTCCACCGGATCGAATAGTTAGTGCCTTAGAAGTCAACGCCAGAAGCAAAAAATACAATATAAATACAACAGTTTTTCCATCGTATAAAACGAATAACTGCAACCAGTATGAAACTTATGGTCATTTCTACTTTCCGAGCTACCTAGGCTTCACCCTAGGGCGTTGCTCCAACAGATTGAATGGTTAGGACCTTAGAAGTCAACGCCCGAAGCATAAAATGCAATAAAAATACAACAGTGTATCCATCATATAACAGGAATAATTGCAACCAGTTTGAAAGTGATGGCCAATTCTACGTTCCGGGCAACCTAGGCTTCACTCTATTGCGTTGCTCCACCAGATCGAATAGTTAGTGGCTTAGAAGTCAACGCCAGAAGCATAAAATACAATATAAATACAACAGTTTTTCCATCGTATAAAACGAATAATTGCAACCAGTGTGAAGCTTATGGAAATTTCTACTTTCCGAGCAACCTAGGCCTCACCCTAGGGCGTTGCTCCAACAGATTGATTAGTTAGGGCCTTAGAAGACAGCGCCCGAACCATAAAATGCAAAAAAAATACAACAGTGTTTCCATCATATAACAGGAATAATTGCAACCAGTTTGAAAGTGATGGCCAATTCTACGTTCCGGGCAACCTATGCTTCACTCTAGGGCGTTGCTCCACCAGATCGAATAGTTAGTGCCTTAGAAGTCAACGCCAGAAGCATAAAATACAATATGAATACAACAGTTTTTCCATCGTATAAAACAAATAATTGCAACCAGTATGAAACTTATGGTCATTTCTACTTTCCGAGCAACCTAGGCTTCACCGTAGGGCGTTGCTCCAACGGATTGAATAGTTAGGGCCTTAGAAGTCAACACCCGAACCATAAAATGCAAAAAAAATACAACAGCGTTTCCATCATATAACAGGAATAACTGCAACCAGTTTGAAAGTGCTGGCCAGTTCTACGTTCCGGGCAACCTAGGTTTCACTCCAGGGCGTTGCTCCACCAGACCGAATAGTTACGGCCCAAGAAGTCCACGCCAGAAGCATAAAATACGATATAAATACAGCAGCTTTTCCACCGTATAAAACGAATAATTGCAACCAGTATGAAACTTATGGTCATTTCTACTTTCCGAGCAAGCTAGGCCTCACCCTAGGGCGTTGCTCCAACGGATTGAATAGTTAGGGCCTTAGAAGTCAACGCCCGAAGCATAAAATGCAATAAAAATACAACAGTGTTTCCATCATATAACAGGAATAATTGCAACCAGTTTGAAAGTGATGGCCAATTCTACGTTCCGGGCAACCTGGGCTTCACTCTAGGGCGTTGCTCCACCAGATCGAATAGCTAGTGCCTTAGAAGTCAACGCCAGAAGCATAAAATACAATATAAATATAACAGTTTTTCCATCGTATAAAACGAATAATTGCAACCAGTGTGAAGCTTATGGAAATTTCTACTTTCCGAGCAACCTAGGCCTCACCCTAGGGCGTTGCTCCAACAGATTGATTAGTTAGGGCCTTAGAAGTCAACGACCGGACCATAAAATGCAAAAAAAATACAACAGTGTTTCCATCATATAACAGGAATAGTTGCAACCAGTTTGAAAGTGATGGCCAATTCTACGTTCCGGCCAACCTAGGCTTCGCTCTAGGGCGTTGCTCCACCAGATCGAATAGATAGTGCCTTAGAGGTCAACGCCAGAAGCATAAAATACGATATAAATACAACAGTTTTTCCTTCGTATAAAACGAATAATTGCAACCAGTATGAAACTTATGGTCATTTCTACTTTCCGAGCAACCTAGGCTTCACCCTAGGGCGTTGCTCCAACAGATTGAATAGTTAGGGCCTTAGAAGTCAACGCCCGAACCATAAAATGCAAAAAAAATACAACAGTGTTTCCATCATATAACAGGAATAATTGCAACCAGTTTGAAAGTGATGGCCAATTCTACGTTCCGGGCAACCTAGGTTTCACTAGAGGGCGTTGCTCCGCCAGACCGAATAGTTACGGCCCAGGAAGTCAACGCCAGGAGCATAAAATACGATATAAATACAACAGCTTTTCCACCGTATAAAACGAATAATTGCAACCAGTATGAAACTTATGGTCATTTCTACTTTCCGAGCAAGCTAGGCTTCACCCTAGGGCGTTGGTCCAACAGATTGAATGGTTAGGGCCTTAGAAGTCAACGCCCGAAGCATAAAATACAATAAAAATACAACAGTGTATCCATCATATAACAGGAATAATTGCAACCAGTTTGAAAGCGATGGCCAATTCTATGTTCCGGTCAACCTAGGCTTCACTCTAGGGCGTCGCTCCACCGGATCGAATAGTTAGTGCCTTAGAAGTCAACGCCAGAAGCAAAAAATACAATATAAATACAACAGTTTTTCCATCGTATAAAACGAATAACTGCAACCAGTATGAAACTTATGGTCATTTCTACTTTCCGAGCTACCTAGGCTTCACCCTAGGGCGTTGCTCCAACAGATTGAATGGTTAGGACCTTAGAAGTCAACGCCCGAAGCATAAAATGCAATAAAAATACAACAGTGTATCCATCATATAACAGGAATAATTGCAACCAGTTTGAAAGTGATGGCCAATTCTACGTTCCGGGCAACCTAGGCTTCACTCTATTGCGTTGCTCCACCAGATCGAATAGTTAGTGGCTTAGAAGTCAACGCCAGAAGCATAAAATACAATATAAATACAACAGTTTTTCCATCGTATAAAACGAATAATTGCAACCAGTGTGAAGCTTATGGAAATTTCTACTTTCCGAGCAACCTAGGCCTCACCCTAGGGCGTTGCTCCAACAGATTGATTAGTTAGGGCCTTAGAAGACAGCGCCCGAACCATAAAATACAAAAAAAATACAACAGTGTTTCCATCATATAACAGGAATAATTGCAACCAGTTTGAAAGTGATGGCCAATTCTACGTTCCGGGCAACCTATGCTTCACTCTAGGGCGTTGCTCCACCAGATCGAATAGTTAGTGCCTTAGAAGTCAACGCCAGAAGCATAAAATACAATATGAATACAACAGTTTTTCCATCGTATAAAACAAATAATT
This sequence comes from Calliopsis andreniformis, assembly GCF_051401765.1. Lineage (NCBI taxonomy): Eukaryota > Metazoa > Arthropoda > Insecta > Hymenoptera > Andrenidae > Calliopsis > Calliopsis andreniformis. The sequence continues at coordinate 2,466,586 of NW_027480460.1, read as the reverse complement.
GCAACCAGTATGAAACTTATGGTCATTTCTACTTTCCGAGCAACCTAGGCTTCACCCTAGGGCGTTGCTCCTACGGATTGAATAGTTAGGGCCTTAGAAGTCAACACCCGAAGCATAAAATGCAATAAAAATACAACAGTGTATCCATCATATAACAGGAATAATTGCAACCAGTTTGAAAGTGATGGCCAATTCTACGTTCCGGGCAACCTAGGCTTCACTCTATTGCGTTGCTCCACCAGATCGAATAGTTAGTGGCTTAGAAGTCAACGCCAGAAGCATAAAATACAATATAAATACAACAGTTTTTCCATCGTATAAAACGAATAATTGCAACCAGTGTGAAGCTTATGGAAATTTCTACTTTCCGAGCAACCTAGGCCTCACCCTAGGGCGTTGCTCCAACAGATTGATTAGTTAGGGCCTTAGAAGACAGCGCCCGAACCATAAAATGCAAAAAAAATACAACAGTGTTTCCATCATATAACAGGAATAATTGCAACCAGTTTGAAAGTGATGGCCAATTCTACGTTCCGGGCAACCTATGCTTCACTCTAGGGCGTTGCTCCACCAGATCGAATAGTTAGTGCCTTAGAAGTCAACGCCAGAAGCATAAAATACAATATGAATACAACAGTTTTTCCATCGTATAAAACAAATAATTGCAACCAGTATGAAACTTATGGTCATTTCTACTTTCCGAGCAACCTAGGCTTCACCGTAGGGCGTTGCTCCAACGGATTGAATAGTTAGGGCCTTAGAAGTCAACACCCGAACCATAAAATGCAAAAAAAATACAACAGCGTTTCCATCATATAACAGGAATAACTGCAACCAGTTTGAAAGTGCTGGCCAATTCTACGTTCCGGGCAACCTAGGTTTCACTCCAGGGCGTTGCTCCACCAGACCGAATAGTTACGGCCCAAGAAGTCCACGCCAGAAGCATAAAATACGATATAAATACAGCAGCTTTTCCACCGTATAAAACGAATAATTGCAACCAGTATGAAACTTATGGTCATTTCTACTTTCCGAGCAAGCTAGGCCTCACCCTAGGGCGTTGCTCCAACGGATTGAATAGTTAGGGCCTTAGAAGTCAACGCCCGAAGCATAAAATGCAATAAAAATACAACAGTGTTTCCATCATATAACAGGAATAATTGCAACCAGTTTGAAAGTGATGGCCAATTCTACGTTCCGGGCAACCTGGGCTTCACTCTAGGGCGTTGCTCCACCAGATCGAATAGCTAGTGCCTTAGAAGTCAACGCCAGAAGCATAAAATACAATATAAATATAACAGTTTTTCCATCGTATAAAACGAATAATTGCAACCAGTGTGAAGCTTATGGAAATTTCTACTTTCCGAGCAACCTAGGCCTCACCCTAGGGCGTTGCTCCAACAGATTGATTAGTTAGGGCCTTAGAAGTCAACGACCGGACCATAAAATGCAAAAAAAATACAACAGCGTTTCCATCATATAACAGGAATAACTGCAACCAGTTTGAAAGTGATGGCCAATTCTACGTTCCGGGCAACCTAGGTTTCACTCCCGGGCGTTGCTCCACCAGACCGAATAGTTACGGCCCAAGAAGTCAACGCCAGAAGCATAAAATACGATATAAATACAACAGTTTTTCCATCGTATAAAACGAATAACTGCAACCAGTAAGAAACTTATGGTCATTTCTACTTTCCGAGCTACCTAGGCTTCACCCTAGGGCGTTGCTCCAACAGATTGAATGGTTAGGACCTTAGAAGTCAACGCCCGAAGCATAAAATGCAATAAAAATACAACAGTGTATCCATCATATAACAGGAATAATTGCAACCAGTTTGAAAGTGATGGCCAATTCTACGTTCCGGGCAACCTTGGCTTCACTCTATTGCGTTGCTCCACCAGATCGAATAGTTAGTGGCTTAGAAGCCAACGCCAGAAGCATAAAATACAATATAAATACAACAGTTTTTCCATCGTATAAAACGAATAATTGCAACCAGTGTGAAGCTTATGGAAATTTCTACTTTCCGAGCAACCTAGGCATCACCCTAGGGCGTTGCTCCAACAGATTGATTAGTTAGGGCCTTAGAAGACAGCGCCCGAACCATAAAATGCAAAAAAAATACAACAGTGTTTCCATCATATAACAGGAATAATTGCAACCAGTTTGAAAGTGATGGCCAATTCTACGTTCCGGGCAACCTATGCTTCACTCTAGGGCGTTGCTCCACCAGATCGAATAGTTAGTGCCTTAGAAGTCAACGCCAGAAGCATAAAATACAATATGAATACAACAGTTTTTCCATCGTATAAAACAAATAATTGCAACCAGTATGAAACTTATGGTCATTTCTACTTTCCGAGCAACCTAGGCTTCACCCTAGGGCGTTGCTCCAACGGATTGAATAGTTAGGGCCTTAGAAGTCAACACCCGAACCATAAAATGCAAAAAAAATACAACAGCGTTTCCATCATATAACAGGAATAACTGCAACCAGTTCGAAAGTGATGGCCAATTCTACGTTCCGGGCAACCTAGGTTTCACTCCAGGGCGTTGCTCCACCAGACCGAATAGTTACGGCCCAAGAAGTCAACGCCAGAAGCATAAAATACGATATAAATACAACAGCTTTTCCACCGTATAAAACGAATAATTGCAACCAGTATGAAACTTATGGTCATTTCTACTTTCCGAGCAAGCTAGGCCTCACCCTAGGGCGTTGCTCCAACGGATTGAATAGTTAGGGCCTTAGAAGTCAACGCCCGAAGCATAAAATGCAATAAAAATACAACAGTGTTTCCATCATATAACAGGAATAATTGCAACCAGTTTGAAAGTGATGGCCAATTCTACGTTCCGGGCAACCTGGGCTTCACTCTAGGGCGTGGCTCCACCAGATCGAATAGTTAGTGCCTTAGAAGTCAACGCCAGAAGCATAAAATACAATATAAATACAACAGCTTTTCCATCGTATAAAACGAATAATTGCAACCAGTTTGAAAGTGATGGCCAATTCTACCTTCCGGGCAACCTAGGCTTCACTCTAGGGCGTTGCTCCACCAGATCGAATAGTTAGTGCCTTAGAAGTCCACGCCAGAAGCATAAAATACAATATAAATACAACAGTTTTTTCATCGTATAAAACGAATAATTGCAACCAGAATGAAACTTATGTTCATTTCTACTTTCCGAGCAACCTAGGCTTCACCCTAGGACGTTGCTCCAACAGATTGAATAGCTAGGGCCTTAGAAGTCAACGCCCGAACCATAACATGCAAAAAAAATACAACAGTGTTTCCATCATATAACAGGAATAATTGCAACCAGTTTGAAAGTGATGGCCAATTCTACGTTCCGGGCAACCAAGGTTTCAGTTCAGGGCGTTGCTCCACCAGACCGAATAGTTACGGCCTAAGAAGTCAACGCCAGAAGCATAAAATACGATATAAACACAACAGCTTTTCCATAGTATAAAACGAGTAATTGCAACCAGTATGAAACTTATGGTCATTTCTACTTTCCGAGCTACCTAGGCTTCACCCTAGGGCGTTGCTCCAACAGATTGAATGGTTAGGACCTTAGAAGTCAACGCCCGAAGCATAAAATGCAATAAAAATACAACAGTGTATCCATCATATAACAGGAATAATTGCAACCAGTTTGAAAGTGATGGCCAGTTCTACGTTCCGGGCAACCTAGGCTTCACTCTATTGCGTTGCTCCACCAGATCGAATAGTTAGTGGCTTAGAAGTCAACGCCAGAAGCATAAAATACAATATAAATACAACAGTTTTTCCATCGTATAAAACGAATAATTGCAACCAGTGTGAAGCTTATGGAAATTTCTACTTTCCGAGCAACCTAGGCCTCACCCTAGGGCGTTGCTCCAACAGATTGATTAGTTAGGGCCTTAGAAGACAGCGCCCGAACCATAAAATGCAAAAAAAATACAACAGTGTTTCCATCATATAACAGGAATAATTGCAACCAGTTTGAAAGTGATGGCCAATTCTACGTTCCGGGCAACCTATGCTTCACTCTAGGGCGTTGCTCCACCAGATCGAATAGTTAGTGCCTTAGAAGTCAACGCCAGAAGCATAAAATACAATATGAATACAACAGTTTTTCCATCGTATAAAACAAATAATTGCAACCAGTATGAAACTTATGGTCATTTCTACTTTCCGAGCAACCTAGGCTTCACCCTAGGGCGTTGCTCCAACGGATTGAATAGTTAGGGCCTTAGAAGTCAACACCCGAACCATAAAATGCAAAAAAAATACAACAGCGTTTCCATCATATAACAGGAATAACTGCAACCAGTTTGAAAGTGATGGCCAATTCTACGTTCCGGGCAACCTAGGTTTCACTCCAGGGCGTTGCTCCACCAGACCGAATAGTTACGGCCCAAGAAGTCAACGCCAGAAGCATAAAATACGATATAAATACAACAGCTTTTCCACCGTATAAAACGAATAATTGCAACCAGTATGAAACTTATGGTCATTTCTACTTTCCGAGCAAGCTAGGCCTCACCCTAGGGCGTTGCTCCAACGGATTGAATAGTTAGGGCCTTAGAAGTCAACGCCCGAAGCATAAAATGCAATAAAAATACAACAGTGTTTCCATCATATAACAGGAATAATTGCAACCAGTTTGAAAGTGATGGCCAATTCTACGTTCCGGGCAACCAAGGTTTCAGTTCAGGGCGTTGCTCCACCAGACCGAATAGTTACGGCCTAAGAAGTCAACGCAAGAAGCATAAAATACGATATAAACACAACAGCTTTTCCATAGTGTAAAACGAGTAATTGCAACCAGTGTGAAAGTAATGGTCATTTCTACGTTCCGAGCACCCTAGGCGTCACTCTAGGGCGTTGCCCCACCACATCTAATAGCTACGGCCTTAGAAGTCAACGCCAGAGGCATAAAATACAATATAAATACAACAGCGTTTCCATCGTATAAAACGAATAATTGCAACCAGTGTGAAAGTTATGGCCATTTCCACATTCCGAGGAACCTAGGCTTCACTCTAGGGCGTTGCTCCACCAGATCGAATAGTTAGGTCCTTAGAAGTAAACGCCAGAAGCATAAAATACGATATAAATACAACAGCTTTTCCATCGTATAAAAGGATTAATTGCAACCAGTTTGAACGTGATGGTCATTTCTCCTTTCCGGGCAACCTAGGCTTCACTCTAGGGCGTTGCTCCACTAGATCGAATAGCTATGGCCTTAGAAGTCAACGCCAAATGCATAAAATACTCTATAAATACAACAGTTTTTCCATCGTATAAAACGAATAATTGCAACCAGTATGAAACTTATGGTCATTTCTACTTTCCGAGCTACCTAGGCTTCACCCTAGGACGTTGCTCCAACAGATTGAATAGCTAGGGCCTTAGAAGTCAACGCCCGAACCATAACATGCAAAAAAAATACAACAGTGTTTCCATCATATAACAGGAATAATTGCAACCAGTTTGAAAGTGATGGCCAATTCTACGTTCCGGGCAACCTAGGTTTCAGACCAGGGCGTTGCTCCACCAGACGGAATAGTTACGGCCTAAGAAGTCAACGCCAGAAGCATAAAATACGATATAAATACAACAGCTTTTCCATCGTATAAAACGTATAATTGCAACCAGTATGAAACTTATGGTCATTTCTACTTTCCGAGCAACCTAGGCTTCACCCTAGGGCGTTGCTCCAACAGATCGAATAGTTAGTGCCTTAGAAGTCAACGCCAGAAGCATAAAATACAATATAAATACAACAGTTTTTCCATCGTATAAAACGAATAATTGCAACCAGAATGAAACTTATGTTCATTTCTACTTTCCGAGCAACCTAGGCTTCACCCTAGGACGTTGCTCCAACAGATTGAATAGCTAGGGCCTTAGAAGTCAACGCCCGAACCATAACATGCAAAAAAAATACAACAGTGTTTCCATCATATAACAGGAATAATTGCAACCAGTTTGAAAGTGATGGCCAATTCTACGTTCCGGGCAACCAAGGTTTCAGTTCAGGGCGTTGCTCCACCAGACCGAATAGTTACGGCCTAAGAAGTCAACGCCAGAAGCATAAAATACGATATAAACACAACAGCTTTTCCATAGTATAAAACGAGTAATTGCAACCAGTATGAAACTTATGGTCATTTCTACTTTCCGAGCTACCTAGGCTTCACCCTAGGGCGTTGCTCCAACAGATTGAATGGTTAGGACCTTAGAAGTCAACGCCCGAAGCATAAAATGCAATAAAAATACAACAGTGTATCCATCATATAACAGGAATAATTGCAACCAGTTTGAAAGTGATGGCCAGTTCTACGTTCCGGGCAACCTAGGCTTCACTCTATTGCGTTGCTCCACCAGATCGAATAGTTAGTGGCTTAGAAGTCAACGCCAGAAGCATAAAATACAATATAAATACAACAGTTTTTCCATCGTATAAAACGAATAATTGCAACCAGTGTGAAGCTTATGGAAATTTCTACTTTCCGAGCAACCTAGGCCTCACCCTAGGGCGTTGCTCCAACAGATTGATTAGTTAGGGCCTTAGAAGACAGCGCCCGAACCATAAAATGCAAAAAAAATACAACAGTGTTTCCATCATATAACAGGAATAATTGCAACCAGTTTGAAAGTGATGGCCAATTCTACGTTCCGGGCAACCTATGCTTCACTCTAGGGCGTTGCTCCACCAGATCGAATAGTTAGTGCCTTAGAAGTCAACGCCAGAAGCATAAAATACAATATGAATACAACAGTTTTTCCATCGTATAAAACAAATAATTGCAACCAGTATGAAACTTATGGTCATTTCTACTTTCCGAGCAACCTAGGCTTCACCCTAGGGCGTTGCTCCAACGGATTGAATAGTTAGGGCCTTAGAAGTCAACACCCGAACCATAAAATGCAAAAAAAATACAACAGCGTTTCCATCATATAACAGGAATAACTGCAACCAGTTTGAAAGTGATGGCCAATTCTACGTTCCGGGCAACCTAGGTTTCACTCCAGGGCGTTGCTCCACCAGACCGAATAGTTACGGCCCAAGAAGTCAACGCCAGAAGCATAAAATACGATATAAATACAACAGCTTTTCCACCGTATAAAACGAATAATTGCAACCAGTATGAAACTTATGGTCATTTCTACTTTCCGAGCAAGCTAGGCCTCACCCTAGGGCGTTGCTCCAACGGATTGAATAGTTAGGGCCTTAGAAGTCAACGCCCGAAGCATAAAATGCAATAAAAATACAACAGTGTTTCCATCATATAACAGGAATAATTGCAACCAGTTTGAAAGTGATGGCCAATTCTACGTTCCGGGCAACCAAGGTTTCAGTTCAGGGCGTTGCTCCACCAGACCGAATAGTTACGGCCTAAGAAGTCAACGCCAGAAGCATAAAATACGATATAAACACAACAGCTTTTCCATAGTATAAAACGAGTAATTGCAACCAGTATGAAACTTATGGTCATTTCTACTTTCCGAGCTACCTAGGCTTCACCCTAGGGCGTTGCTCCAACAGATTGAATGGTTAGGACCTTAGAAGTCAACGCCCGAAGCATAAAATGCAATAAAAATACAACAGTGTATCCATCATATAACAGGAATAATTGCAACCAGTTTGAAAGTGATGGCCAGTTCTACGTTCCGGGCAACCTAGGCTTCACTCTATTGCGTTGCTCCACCAGATCCAATAGTTAGTGGCTTAGAAGTCAACGCCAGAAGCATAAAATACAATATAAATACAACAGTTTTTCCATCGTATAAAACGAATAATTGCAACCAGTGTGAAGCTTATGGAAATTTCTACTTTCCGAGCAACCTAGGCCTCACCCTAGGGCGTTGCTCCAACAGATTGATTAGTTAGGGCCTTAGAAGACAGCGCCCGAACCATAAAATGCAAAAAAAATACAACAGTGTTTCCATCATATAACAGGAATAATTGCAACCAGTTTGAAAGTGATGGCCAATTCTACGTTCCGGGCAACCTATGCTTCACTCTAGGGCGTTGCTCCACCAGATCGAATAGTTAGTGCCTTAGAAGTCAACGCCAGAAGCATAAAATACAATATGAATACAACAGTTTTTCCATCGTATAAAACAAATAATTGCAACCAGTATGAAACTTATGGTCATTTCTACTTTCCGAGCAACCTAGGCTTCACCCTAGGGCGTTGCTCCAACGGATTGAATAGTTAGGGCCTTAGAAGTCAACACCCGAACCATAAAATGCAAAAAAAATACAACAGCGTTTCCATCATATAACAGGAATAACTGCAACCAGTTTGAAAGTGATGGCCAATTCTACGTTCCGGGCAACCTAGGTTTCACTCCAGGGCGTTGCTCCACCAGACCGAATAGTTACGGCCCAAGAAGTCAACGCCAGAAGCATAAAATACGATATAAATACAACAGCTTTTCCACCGTATAAAACGAATAATTGCAACCAGTATGAAACTTATGGTCATTTCTACTTTCCGAGCAAGCTAGGCCTCACCCTAGGGCGTTGCTCCAACGGATTGAATAGTTAGGGCCTTAGAAGTCAACGCCCGAAGCATAAAATGCAATAAAAATACAACAGTGTTTCCATCATATAACAGGAATAATTGCAACCAGTTTGAAAGTGATGGCCAATTCTACGTTCCGGGCAACCAAGGTTTCAGTTCAGGGCGTTGCTCCACCAGACCGAATAGTTACGGCCTAAGAAGTCAACGCAAGAAGCATAAAATACGATATAAACACAACAGCTTTTCCATAGTGTAAAACGAGTAATTGCAACCAGAGTGAAAGTAATGGTCATTTCTACGTTCCGAGCACCCTAGGCGTCACTCTAGGGCGGTGCTCCACCACATCTAATAGCTACGGCCTTAGAAGTCAACGCCAGAGGCATAAAATACAATATAAATACAACAGCGTTTCCATCGTATAAAACGAATAATTGCAACCAGTGTGAAAGTTATGGCCATTTCCACATTCCGAGGAACCTAGGCTTCACTCTAGGGCGTTGCTCCACCAGATCGAATAGTTAGGTCCTTAGAAGTAAACGCCAGAAGCATAAAATACGATATAAATACAACAGCTTTTCCATCGTATAAAAGGATTAATTGCAACCAGTTTGAACGTGATGGTCATTTCTCCTTTCCGGGCAACCTAGGCTTCACTCTAGGGCGTTGCTCCACTAGATCGAATAGCTATGGCCTTAGAAGTCAACGCCAGATGCATAAAATACTCTATAAATACAACAGTTTTTCCATCGTATAAAACGAATAATTGCAACCAGTATGAAACTTATGGTCATTTCTACTTTCCGAGCAACCTAGGCTTCACCCTAGGACGTTGCTCCAACAGATTGAATAGCTAGGGCCTTAGAAGTCAACGCCCGAACCATAACATGCAAAAAAAATACAACAGTGTTTCCATCATATAACAGGAATGATTGCAACCAGTTTGAAAGTGATGGCCAATTCTACGTTCCGGGCAACCAAGGTTTCAGTTCAGGGCGTTGCTCCACCAGACCGAATAGTTACGGCCTAAGAAGTCAACGCCAGAAGCATAAAATACGATATAAACACAACAGCTTTTCCATAGTATAAAACGAGTAATTGCAACCAGTATGAAACTTATGGTCATTTCTACTTTCCGAGCTACCTAGGCTTCACCCTAGGGCGTTGCTCCAACAGATTGAATGGTTAGGACCTTAGAAGTCAACGCCCGAAGCATAAAATGCAATAAAAATACAACAGTGTATCCATCATATAACAGGAATAATTGCAACCAGTTTGAAAGTGATGGCCAGTTCTACGTTCCGGGCAACCTAGGCTTCACTCTATTGCGTTGCTCCACCAGATCGAATAGTTAGTGGCTTAGAAGTCAACGCCAGAAGCATAAAATACAATATAAATACAACAGTTTTTCCATCGTATAAAACGAATAATTGCAACCAGTGTGAAGCTTATGGAAATTTCTACTTTCCGAGCAACCTAGGCCTCACCCTAGGGCGTTGCTCCAACAGATTGATTAGTTAGGGCCTTAGAAGACAGCGCCCGAACCATAAAATGCAAAAAAAATACAACAGTGTTTCCATCATATAACAGGAATAATTGCAACCAGTTTGAAAGTGATGGCCAATTCTACGTTCCGGGCAACCTATGCTTCACTCTAGGGCGTTGCTCCACCAGATCGAATAGTTAGTGCCTTAGAAGTCAACGCCAGAAGCATAAAATACAATATGAATACAACAGTTTTTCCATCGTATAAAACAAATAATTGCAACCAGTATGAAACTTATGGTCATTTCTACTTTCCGAGCAACCTAGGCTTCACCCTAGGGCGTTGCTCCAACGGATTGAATAGTTAGGGCCTTAGAAGTCAACACCCGAACCATAAAATGCAAAAAAAATACAACAGCGTTTCCATCATATAACAGGAATAACTGCAACCAGTTTGAAAGTGATGGCCAATTCTACGTTCCGGGCAACCTAGGTTTCAGTTCAGGGCGTTGCTCCACCAGACCGAATAGTTACGGCCTAAGAAGTCAACGCAAGAAGCATAAAATACGATATAAACACAACAGCTTTTCCATAGTGTAAAACGAGTAATTGCAACCAGAGTGAAAGTAATGGTCATTTCTACGTTCCGAGCACCCTAGGCGTCACTCTAGGGCGGTGCTCCACCACATCTAATAGCTACGGCCTTAGAAGTCAACGCCAGAGGCATAAAATACAATATAAATACAACAGCGTTTCCATCGTATAAAACGAATAATTGCAACCAGTGTGAAAGTTATGGCCATTTCCACATTCCGAGGAACCTAGGCTTCACTCTAGGGCGTTGCTCCACCAGATCGAATAGTTAGGTCCTTAGAAGTAAACGCCAGAAGCATAAAATACGATATAAATACAACAGCTTTTCCATCGTATAAAAGGATTAATTGCAACCAGTTTGAACGTGATGGTCATTTCTCCTTTCCGGGCAACCTAGGCTTCACTCTAGGGCGTTGCTCCACTAGATCGAATAGCTATGGCCTTAGAAGTCAACGCCGGATGCATAAAATACTCTATAAATACAACAGTTTTTCCATCGTATAAAACGAATAATTGCAACCAGTATGAAACTTATGGTCATTTCTACTTTCCGAGCAACCTAGGCTTCACCCTAGGACGTTGCTCCAACAGATTGAATAGCTAGGGCCTTAGAAGTCAACGCCCGAACCATAACATGCAAAAAAAATACAACAGTGTTTCCATCATATAACAGGAATAATTGCAACCAGTTTGAAAGTGATGGCCAATTCTACGTTCCGGGCAACCTAGGTTTCAGACCAGGGCGTTGCTCCACCAGACGGAATAGTTACGGCCTAAGAAGTCAACGCCAGAAGCATAAAATACGATATAAATACAACAGCTTTTCCATCGTATAAAACGTATAATTGCAACCAGTATGAAACTTATGGTCATTTCTACTTTCCGAGCAACCTAGGCTTCACCCTAGGGCGTTGCTCCAACAGATTGAATAGTTAGGGCCTTAGAAGTCTACGCCCGAACCATAAAATGCAAAAAAAATACAACAGTGTTTCCATCATATAACAGGAATAATTTCGACCAGTTTGAAAGTGATGGCCAGTTCTACGTTCCGGGCAACCTAGGCTTCACTCTAGGGCGTTGCTCCAACAGATCGAATAGTTAGTGCCTTAGAAGTTATCGCCAGAAGCATAAAATACAGTATAAATACAACAGTGTTTCCATCGTATGAAACGAATAATTGCAACCAGTGTGAAAGTTATGGTCATTTCTATATTCCGAGCAACCTAGGATTCACTCTAGGGCGTTGCTCCACCAGATCGAATAGTTAGGTCCTTAGAAGTAAACGCCAGAAGCATAAAATACGATATAAATACAACAGCGTTTCCATCGAATAAAACGAATAATTGCAACCAGTGTGAAAGATATGGTCATTTCTACATTCCGAGCAACCTAGGATTCACTCTAGGGCGTTGCTCCACCAGATCGAATAGTTAGGTCCTTAGAAGTAAACGCCAGAAGCATAAAATACGATATAAATACAACAGCTTTTCTATCGTATAAAAGGAATTATTGCAAACAGTGTGAAAGTAATGGTCATTTCTACGTTCCGGGCAAGCTAGGCTTCACCCTAGGCCGTTGTTCCACCAGATCGAGTAGTTAGGGCCTAAGAAGTGAACGCCAGAAGCATAAAATGTAATAAAAATACAACAGTTCTTCCATCGTATAACAGGATTAATTGCAACCAGTTTGAAAGTCATGGTCATTTCTCCTTTCCGGGCAACCCAGGCTTCACTCTAGGGCGTTGCTCCACTAGATCGAATAGCTAGGGCCTTAGAAGTCAACGCCAGATGCATAAAATACACTATAAATATAACAGTTTTTCCATCGTATAAAACGAATCATTGCAACCAGTATGAAACTGATGGTCATTTCTACTTTCCGGGCAACCTAGGCTTCACTCTAGGGCGTTGCTCCACCAGATCGAATAGTTAGTGGCTTAGAAGTCAACGCCAGAAGCATAGAATACAATATAAATACAACAGTTTTCCATCGTATAAAACGAATAATTGCAACCAGTATGAAACTTATGGTCATTTCTACTTTCCGAGCAACCTAGGCTTGACCCTAGGGCGTTGCTCCAACAGATTGAATAGTTAGGGCCTTAGAAGTCTACGCCCGAACCATAAAATGCAAAAAAAATACAACAGTGTTACCATCATATAACACGAATAATTTCGACCAGTTTGAAAGTGATGGCCAATTCTGCGTTCCGGGCAACCTAGGCTTCACTCTAGGGCGTTGCTCCACCAGATCGAATAGTTAGTGCCTTAGAAGTCAACGCCTGAAGCATAAAATACAATATAAATACAACAGTTTTTCCATCGTATGAAACAAATAATTGCAACCAGTATGATACATATGGTCATTTCTACATTCCGAGCAACCTAGGCTTCACCCTAGGGCGTTGCTCCAACAGATTGAATAGTTAGGGCCTTAGAAGTCAACGTCCGAACCTTAAAATGCAAAAAAAATACAACAGTGTTTCCATCATATAACAGGAATAATTGCAACAAGTTTGAAAGTGATGGCCAATTCTACGTTCTGGGCAACCTAGGTGTCACTCCAGGGCGTTGCTCCACCAGACCGAATAGTTACGGCCTAAGAAGTCAACGCCAGAAGCATAAAATACGATATAAATACAACAGCTTTTCCATCGTATAAAACGAATAATTGCAACCAGTGTGAAAGTAATGGTCATTTCAACGTTCCGAGCACCCTAGGCGTCACTCTAGGGCGTTGCTCCACCACATCTAATAGCTACGGCCTTAGAAGTCAACGCCAGAGGCATAAAGTACAATATAAATACAACAGCGTTTCCATCGCATAAAACGAATAATTGCAACCAGTGTGAAAGTTATGGTCAGTTCTACATTCCGAGCAACCTAGGATTCACTCTAGGGCGTTGCTGCACCAGATCGAATAGATAGGTCCTTAGAAGTAAACGCCAGAAGCATAAAATACGATATAAATACAACAGCGTTTGCATCGTATAAAACGAATAATTGCAACCAGTGTGAAAGTTATGGTCATTTCTACAGTCCGAGCAACCTAGGCTTCACTCTAGGGCGTTGCTCCACCAGACCGAATGGTTAGGTCCTTAGAAGTCAACGCCAGAAGCATAAAATACGATATAAATACAACAGCTTTTCCATCGTATAAAACGAAAAATTGCAAACAGTGTGAAAGATATGGACATTTCTACGATCCGGGCTACCTAGGCTTCACTCTATGGCGTTCTTCCACCACATCGAATAGCAACGGCCTCAGAAGTCAACGCCAGAAGCATAAAATACAATATAAATACAACAGCTTTTCCATCGTATAAAACGAATAATTGCAACCAGTATGAAACTTATGGACATTTCTACGTACCGGGCAACCTAGGCTTCACTCTAGGGCGTTGCTCTACCAGATCTAATAGTTAGGGCCTTAGAAGTCAACGCCCGAAGCATAAAATACAAAATAAATAGTACAGTTTTTCCTTCGTATAAAACGAATAATTCCTACCAGTGTGAAAGTTATGGTCATTTCTACTTTCCGGGCAACCTAGACTTCACCCTAGGGCGTTGTTCCACCAGATGGAATTGTTAGGGCCTAGGAAGTCAACGCCAGAAGCATAAAATACGATATAAATACAACAGCTTTTCCATCGTATAAAACGAATAATTGCAAGCAGTGTGAAAGTTATGGTCATATCTACGTTCCGGGCAACCTAGGCTTCACCCTAGGGCGTTGCTCCAACAGATTGAATAGTTAGAGCCTTAGAAGTCAATGCCCGAAGCATAAAATGCAATAAAAATACAACAGCTTTTCCATCGTATAGCAGGAATAATTTGCAACCAGTGTGATAGTAGTGGTCATTTATACGTTCCGGGCAACCTAGGTTTCACTCCAGGGCGGTGCTCCACCAGATCGAATCGTTACGGCCTAAGAAGTCAACGCCAGAAGCACAAAATACGATAAAGATGCAACAGTTTTTCCATCGTATAAAACGAATAATTGCAACCGGTGTGAAATTTATGGTCATTTCTACAGTCCGAGCAACCTAGGCTTCACTCTAGGGCGTTGCTCCACCAGATCGAATAGTTAGGTCCTTAGAAGTAAACGCCAGAAGCATAAAATACGATATAAATACAACAGCTTTTCTATCGTATAAAATGAATAATTGCTACCAGTGTAAATGTTATGGTCATTTCTACGTTCTGGGCAACCTAGGCTTCACCCTAGGACGTTGTTCCACCAGATCGAATAGTTAGGGCCTAAGAAGTGAACGCCAGAAGCATAAAATACAATATAAATACAACAGCTTTTCCATCGTATAAAACGAATAATTGCAACCAGTGTGGAAGTTATGGTCATCTCTACGTTCTGGGCAACCTAGGCTTCACCCTAGGCCGTTGTTCCACCAGATCGAATAGTTAGGGCCTAAGAAGTGAACGCCAGAAGCATAAAATACAATATAAATATAACAGTTTTTCCATCATATAAAACGAATGATAGCAACCAGTGTGAAAGTTATGGTCATTTCTACGTTCCGGGCAATCTAGGCTGCACTCTAGGGCGTTGCTCCACCAGATCGAATAGTTAGGTCCTTAGAAGTAAACGCCAGAAGCATAAAATACGATATAAATACAACAGCTTTTCTATCGTATAAAAGGAATTATTGCAAACAGTGTGAAAGTAATGGTCATTTCTACGTTCCGGGCAAGCTAGGCTTCACCCTAGGCCGTTGTTCCACCAGATAGAGTAGTTAGGGCCTAAGAAGTGAACGCCAGAAGCATAAAATGTAATAAAAATACAACAGTTCTTCCATCGTATAACAGGATTAATTGCAACCAGTTTGAAAGTCATGGTCATTTCTCCTTTCCGGGCAACCCAGGCTTCACTCTAGGGCGTTGCTCCACTAGATCGAATAGCTAGGGCCTTAGAAGTCAACGCCAGATGCATAAAATACACTATAAATATAACAGTTTTTCCATCGTATAAAACGAATCATTGCAACCAGTATGAAACTGATGGTCATTTCTACTTTCCGGGCAACCTAGGCTTCACTCTAGGGCGTTGCTCCACCAGATCGAATAGTTAGTGGCTTAGAAGTCAACGCCAGAAGCATAGAATACAATATAAATACAACAGTTTTCCATCGTATAAAACGAATAATTGCAACCAGTATGAAACTTATGGTCATTTCTACTTTCCGAGCAACCTAGGCTTCACCCTAGGGCGTTGCTCCAACAGATTGAATAGTTAGGGCCTTAGAAGTCTACGCCCGAACCATAAAATGCAAAAAAAAATACAACAGTGTTACCATCATATAACACGAATAATTTCGACCAGTTTGAAAGTGATGGCCAATTCTGCGTTCCGGGCAACCTAGGCTTCACTCTAGGGCGTTGCTCCACCAGATCGAATAGTTAGTGCCTTAGAAGTCAACGCCTGAAGCATAAAATACAATATAAATACAACAGTTTTTCCATCGGATGAAACAAATAATTGCAACCAGTATGATGCATATGGTCATTTCTACATTCCGAGCAACCTAGGCTTCACCCTAGGGCGTTGCTCCAACGGATTGAATAGTTAGGGCCTTAGAAGTCAACGTCCGAACCTTAAAATGCAAAAAAAATACAACAGTGCTTCCATCATATAACAGGAATAATTGCAACAAGTTTGAAAGTGATGGCCAATTCTACGTTCTGGGCAACCTAGGTGTCACTCCAGGGCGTTGCTCCACCAGACCGAATAGTTACGGCCTAAGAAGTCAACGCCAGAAGCATAAAATACGATATAAATACAACAGCTTTTCCATCGTATAAAACGAATAATTGCAACCAGTGTGAAAGTAATGGTCATTTCAACGTTCCGAGCACCCTAGGCGTCACTCTAGGGCGTTGCTCCACCACATCTAATAGCTACGGCCTTAGAAGTCAACGCCAGATGCATAAAGTACAATATAAATACAACAGCGTTTCCATCGCATAAAACGAATAATTGCAACCAGTGTGAAAGTTATGGTCAGTTCTACATTCCGAGCAACCTAGGATTCACTCTAGGGCGTTGCTGCACCAGATCGAATAGATAGGTCCTTAGAAGTAAACGCCAGAAGCATAAAATACGATATAAATACAACAGCGTTTGCATCGTATAAAACGAATAATTGCAACCAGTGTGAAACTTATGGACATTTCTACGTACCGGGCAACCTAGGCTTCACTCTAGGGCGTTGCTCCACCAGACCGAATGGTTAGGTCCTTAGAAGTCAACGCCAGAAGCATAAAATACGATATAAATACAACAGCTTTTCCATCGTATAAAACGAAAAATTGCAAACAGTGTGAAAGATATGGACATTTCTACGATCCGGGCTACCTAGGCTTCACTCTATGGCGTTCTTCCACCACATCGAATAGCAACGGCCTCAGAAGTCAACGCCAGAAGCATAAAATACAATATAAATACAACAGCTTTTCTATCGTATAAAAGGAATTATTGCAAACAGTGTGAAAGTAATGGTCATTTCTACGTTCCGGGCAAGCTAGGCTTCACCCTAGGCCGTTGTTCCACCAGATAGAGTAGTTAGGGCCTAAGAAGTGAACGCCAGAAGCATAAAATGTAATAAAAATACAACAGTTCTTCCATCGTATAACAGGATTAATTGCAACCAGTTTGAAAGTCATGGTCATTTCTCCTTTCCGGGCAACCCAGGCTTCACTCTAGGGCGTTGCTCCACTAGATCGAATAGCTAGGGCCTTAGAAGTCAACGCCAGATGCATAAAATACACTATAAATATAACAGTTTTTCCATCGTATAAAACGAATCATTGCAACCAGTATGAAACTGATGGTCATTTCTACTTTCCGGGCAACCTAGGCTTCACTCTAGGGCGTTGCTCCACCAGATCGAATAGTTAGTGGCTTAGAAGTCAACGCCAGAAGCATAGAATACAATATAAATACAACAGTTTTCCATCGTATAAAACGAATAATTGCAACCAGTATGAAACTTATGGTCATTTCTACTTTCCGAGCAACCTAGGCTTCACCCTAGGGCGTTGCTCCAACAGATTGAATAGTTAGGGCCTTAGAAGTCTACGCCCGAACCATAAAATGCAAAAAAAAATACAACAGTGTTACCATCATATAACACGAATAATTTCGACCAGTTTGAAAGTGATGGCCAATTCTGCGTTCCGGGCAACCTAGGCTTCACTCTAGGGCGTTGCTCCACCAGATCGAATAGTTAGTGCCTTAGAAGTCAACGCCTGAAGCATAAAATACAATATAAATACAACAGTTTTTCCATCGGATGAAACAAATAATTGCAACCAGTATGATGCATATGGTCATTTCTACATTCCGAGCAACCTAGGCTTCACCCTAGGGCGTTGCTCCAACGGATTGAATAGTTAGGGCCTTAGAAGTCAACGTCCGAACCTTAAAATGCAAAAAAAATACAACAGTGCTTCCATCATATAACAGGAATAATTGCAACAAGTTTGAAAGTGATGGCCAATTCTACGTTCTGGGCAACCTAGGTGTCACTCCAGGGCGTTGCTCCACCAGACCGAATAGTTACGGCCTAAGAAGTTAACGCCAGAAGCATAAAATACGATATAAATACAACAGCTTTTACATCGTATAAAACGAATAATTGCAACCAGTGTGAAAGTAATGGTCATTTCAACGTTCCGAGCACCCTAGGCGTCACTCTAGGGCGTTGCTCCACCACATCTAATAGCTACGGCCTTAGAAGTCAACGCCAGATGCATAAAGTACAATATAAATACAACAGCGTTTCCATCGCATAAAACGAATAATTGCAACCAGTGTGAAAGTTATGGTCAGTTCTACATTCCGAGCAACCTAGGATTCACTCTAGGGCGTTGCTGCACCAGATCGAATAGATAGGTCCTTAGAAGTAAACGCCAGAAGCATAAAATACGATATAAATACAACAGCGTTTGCATCGTATAAAACGAATAATTGCAACCAGTGTGAAACTTATGGACATTTCTACGTACCGGGCAACCTAGGCTTCACTCTAGGGCGTTGCTCCACCAGACCGAATGGTTAGGTCCTTAGAAGTCAACGCCAGAAGCATAAAATACGATATAAATACAACAGCTTTTCCATCGTATAAAACGAAAAATTGCAAACAGTGTGAAAGATATGGACATTTCTACGATCCGGGCTACCTAGGCTTCACTCTATGGCGTTCTTCCACCACATCGAATAGCAACGGCCTCAGAAGTCAACGCCAGAAGCATAAAATACAATATAAATACAACAGCTTTTCCATCGTATAAAACGAATAATTGCAACCAGTATGAAACTTATGGACATTTCTACGTACCGGGCAACCTAGGCTTCACTCTAGGGCGTTGCTCTACCAGATCTAATAGTTAGGGCCTTAGAAGTCAACGCCCGAAGCATAAAATACAAAATAAATAGTACAGTTTTTCCTTCGTATAAAACGAATAATTCCTACCAGTGTGAAAGTTATGGTCATTTCTACTTTCCGGGCAACCTAGACTTCACCCTAGGGCGTTGTTCCACCAGATGGAATTGTTAGGGCCTAGGAAGTCAACGCCAGAAGCATAAAATACGATATAAATACAACAGCTTTTCCATCGTATAAAACGAATAATTGCAAGCAGTGTGAAAGTTATGGTCATATCTACGTTCCGGGCAACCTAGGCTTCACCCTAGGGCGTTGCTCCAACAGATTGAATAGTTAGAGCCTTAGAAGTCAATGCCCGAAGCATAAAATGCAATAAAAATACAACAGCTTTTCCATCGTATAGCAGGAATAATTTGCAACCAGTGTGATAGTAGTGGTCATTTATACGTTCCGGGCAACCTAGGTTTCACTCCAGGGCGGTGCTCCACCAGATCGAATAGTTACGGCCTAAGAAGTCAACGCCAGAAGCACAAAATACGATAAAGATGCAACAGTTTTTCCATCGTATAAAACGAATAATTGCAACCGGTGTGAAAGTTATGGTCATTTCTACGTTCCGCGCAACCTGGGCTTTACTCTAGGGCGTTGTTCCACCAGATGGAATAGTTAGGGCCTAAGAAGTCAACGCCAGAAGCATAAAATACGATATAAATACAACAGATTTTCCATCGCATAAAACAAATAATTGCTACCAGTGTGAAAGTTATGGTCATTTCTGCGTTCCGGGCAACCTAGGCTTCACTGTATGGCGTTCTTCCACCACATCGAATAGCTACGGCCTCAGAAGTCAACGCCTGAAGTATAAAATACAATAAAAATACAACAGTCTTTCCATCCTATAACAGGAATAATTGCAACCCGTGTGAAAGTGATGGTCATTTCTACGTTCCAGGCAACCTAGGCTTCACTCTAGGGCGTTGCTCCACCAGATCAAACAGTTGGGGCCTTAGAAGTCAACGCCCGAAGCATTAAATATAAAATAAATAGAACAGCTTTTCCATTGTATAAAACGAATAATTGCTACCAGTGTAAAAGTTATGGTCATTTCTATGTTCCGGGCAACCTAGGCTTCACTCTAGGGCGGTGCTCCACCTGATCGAATAGTTAGGGCCTTAGAAGTCAACCCCTGATGAATAAAATACATTAATGATGCAACAGCTTTTCCATCATATAAAACGAATAATTGCAACCAGTATGAAAGTTATGGTCATGTCTACTTTCCGGGCAACCTAGGCTTCACCCTAGGGCGTTGCTCCAACAGATTGAATAGTTAGGACCTTAGAAGTCAATGCCCGAAGCATAAAATGCAATAAAAATACAACAGTTTTTCCATCATATGACAGGAATAATTGCAACCAGTTTGAAAGTGAGGGTAATTTCTACGTTCCGGGCAACCTAGGCTTCACTCTAGGACGGTGCTCCACCAGATCGAATAGTTAGGGCCTCAGAAGTCACCGCCCGAAGCATAAAATGCAATAAAAATACAACAGTGTTTCCATCATCTAACAGGAATAATTGCAACGAGTTTGAAAGTGATGGCCAATTCTACGTTCCGCGCAACCTAGGCTTCACTCCAGGGCGTTGCTCCACCAGATCGAATAGTTACGGCCTAAGAAGACAACGCCAGAAGCATAAAATACAATATAAATATAACAGTTTTTCCATCGTATAAAACGAACAATTTCAACCAGTGTGAATGTTATGGTCATTTCTACATTCGGAGAAACCTAGGCTTCACTCTAGGGCGTTGATCCACCAGATAGAATAGTTAGGGCCTTAGAAGTCAACCCCAGATGAATAAAATACATTAATGATGCAACAGCTTTTCCATCATATAAAACGAATAATTGCAACCAGTATGAAAGTTATGGTCATGTCTACTTTCCGAGCAACCTAGGCTTCACCCTAGGGCGTTGCTCCAACAGATTGAATAGTTAGGGCCTTAGAAGTCTATGCCCGAAGCATAAAATGCAATATATATTTAACAGTTCTTCCAACGTATAAAACGAATAATTGCAACCAGTATGAAACTTATGGTCATTTCTACGTTCCGGGCAACCTAGGCTTCACTGTATGTCGTTCTTCCACCGCATCGAATAGCTACGGCCTCCGAAGTCAACGCCTGAAGTATAAAATACAATAAAAATACAACAGTATTTCCATCCTATAACAGGAATTATTGCAACCCGTGTGAAAGTGATGGTCATTTCTACGTTCCAGGCAACCTAGGCTTCACTCCAGGGCGTTGTCCCACAAGATCGAATAGTTAGGGCCTAAGAAGTCAACGCCAGAAGCATAAAATACAATATAAATATAACAGTTTCTCCACCGTATAAAACGAATAATAGCAACCAGTGTGAAAGTTATGATCATTTCTACGTTCCGGGCAACCTAGGCTTCACTCTAGGGCGTTGCTCCACCAGATCAAACAGTTAGGGCATTAGAATACAACGCCCGAAGCATTAAATACAAAATAAATAGAACAGTTTTTCCATTGTATAAAACGAATAATTGCTACCAGTGTAAAAGTTATGGTCATTTCTATGTTCCGGGCAACCTAGGCTTCACTCTAGGGCGGTGCTCCACCTGATCGAATAGTTAGGGCCTTAGAAGTCAACCCCTGATGAATAAAATACATTAATGATGCAACAGCTTTTCCATCATATAAAACGAATAATTGCAACCAGTATGAAAGTTATGGTCATGTCTACTTTCCGGGCAACCTAGGCTTCACCCTAGGGCGTTGCTCCAACAGATTGAATAGTTAGGACCTTAGAAGTCAATGCCCGAAGCATAAATGCAATAAAAATACAACAGTTTTTCCATCATATGACAGGAATAATTGCAACCAGTTTGAAAGTGAGGGTAATTTCTACGTTCCGGGCAACCTAGGCTTCACTCTAGGACGGTGCTCCACCAGATCGAATAGTTAGGGCCTCAGAAGTCACCGCCCGAAGCATAAAATGCAATAAAAATACAACAGTGTTTCCATCATCTAACAGGAATAATTGCAACGAGTTTGAAAGTGATGGCCAATTCTACGTTCCGCGCAACCTAGGCTTCACTCCAGGGCGTTGCTCCACCAGATCGAATAGTTACGGCCTAAGAAGACAACGCCAGAAGCATAAAATACAATATAAATATAACAGTTTTTCCATCGTATAAAACGAACAATTTCAACCAGTGTGAATGTTATGGTCATTTCTACATTCGGAGAAACCTAGGCTTCACTCTAGGGCGTTGATCCACCAGATAGAATAGTTAGGGCCTTAGAAGTCAACGCCAGAAGCATAAAATTCAATAAAGATGCAACAGTTTTTCCATCGTATAGCAGGAATAACTGCAAACAGTGTGAAAGTACTGGTCATTTCTACGTTCCGGGTAACCTAGGCTTCACTCTAGGGCGTTGTTCCACCAGATCGAACAGTTAGGGCCTAAGAAGGCAACGCCAGAAGCATAAAATACAATAAAAATACAACAGTCTTTCCATCCTGTAACAGGAATAATTGCAACCCTTGTGAAAGTGATGGTCATTTGTACGTTGCAGGAAACCTAGGCATTACTCTAGGGCGTTGTTCCAACAGATTGAATAGTTAGGGCCTTAGAAGTCAATGCCCGAAGCATAAAATGCAATAAAAATACAACAGTTTTTCCATCGTATAAAAGGATTAATTGCAACCAGTTTGAAAGTGATGGCCATTTCTACGTTCCGGGCAACCTAGGCTTCACTCTAGGGCGTTGTTCCACCAGATGGAATAGTTAGGGCCTAAGAAGTCAAAGCCAGAAGCATAAAATACGATATAAATACAACAGCTTTTCCATCGTATAAAATAAATAATTGCAACCAGTGTGAAAGTTATGGTCATTTCTACGTTCCCGGCAACCTAGGCTTCCCTCTAGGGCGTTGCTCCACCTGATCGAATAGTTAGGGCCTTAGAAGTCAACCCCAGATGAATAAAATACATTAATGATGCAACAGCTTTTCCATCATATAAAACGAATAATTGCAACCAGTATGAAAGTTATGGTCATGTCTACTTTCCGAGCAACCTAGGCTTCACCCTAGGGCGTTGCTCCAACAGATTGAATAGTTAGGGCCTTAGAAGTCTATGCCCGAAGCATAAAATGCAATATATATTTAACAGTTCTTCCAACGTATAAAACGAATAATTGCAACCAGTATGAAACTTATGGTCATTTCTACGTTCCGGGCAACCTAGGCTTCACTGTATGTCGTTCTTCCACCGCATCGAATAGCTACGGCCTCAGAAGTCAACGCCTGAAGTATAAAATACAATAAAAATACAACAGTATTTCCATCCTATAACAGGAATTATTGCAACCCGTGTGAAAGTGATGGTCATTTCTACGTTCCAGGCAACCTAGGCTTCAGTCCAGGGCGTTGTCCCACAAGATCGAATAGTTAGGGCCTAAGAAGTCAACGCCAGAAGCATAAAATACAATATAAATATAACAGTTTCTCCACCGTATAAAACGAATAATAGCAACCAGTGTGAAAGTTATGATCATTTCTACGTTCCGGGCAACCTAGGCTTCACTCTAGGGCGTTGCTCCACCAGATCAAACAGTTAGGGCATTAGAATACAACGCCCGAAGCATTAAATACAAAATAAATAGAACAGTTTTTCCATTGTATAAAACGAATAATTGCTACCAGTGTAAAAGTTATGGTCATTTCTATGTTCCGGGCAACCTAGGCTTCACTCTAGGGCGGTGCTCCACCTGATCGAATAGTTAGGGCCTTAGAAGTCAACCCCTGATGAATAAAATACATTAATGATGCAACAGCTTTTCCATCATATAAAACGAATAATTGCAACCAGTATGAAAGTTATGGTCATGTCTACTTTCCGGGCAACCTAGGCTTCACCCTAGGGCGTTGCTCCAACAGATTGAATAGTTAGGACCTTAGAAGTCAATGCCCGAAGCATAAAATGCAATAAAAATACAACAGTTTTTCCATCATATGACAGGAATAATTGCAACCAGTTTGAAAGTGAGGGTAATTTCTACGTTCCGGGCAACCTAGGCTTCACTCTAGGACGGTGCTCCACCAGATCGAATAGTTAGGGCCTCAGAAGTCACCGCCCGAAGCATAAAATGCAATAAAAATACAACAGTGTTTCCATCATCTAACAGGAATAATTGCAACGAGTTTGAAAGTGATGGCCAATTCTACGTTCCGCGCAACCTAGGCTTCACTCCAGGGCGTTGCTCCACCAGATCGAATAGTTACGGCCTAAGAAGACAACGCCAGAAGCATAAAATACAATATAAATATAACAGTTTTTCCATCGTATAAAACGAACAATTTCAACCAGTGTGAATGTTATGGTCATTTCTACATTCGGAGAAACCTAGGCTTCACTCTAGGGCGTTGATCCACCAGATAGAATAGTTAGGGCCTTAGAAGTCAACCCCAGATGAATAAAATACATTAATGATGCAACAGCTTTTCCATCATATAAAACGAATAATTGCAACCAGTATGAAAGTTATGGTCATGTCTACTTTCCGAGCAACCTAGGCTTCACCCTAGGGCGTTGCTCCAACAGATTGAATAGTTAGGGCCTTAGAAGTCTATGCCCGAAGCATAAAATGCAATATATATTTAACAGTTCTTCCAACGTATAAAACGAATAATTGCAACCAGTATGAAACTTATGGTCATTTCTACGTTCCGGGCAACCTAGGCTTCACTGTATGTCGTTCTTCCACCGCATCGAATAGCTACGGCCTCAGAAGTCAACGCCTGAAGTATAAAATACAATAAAAATACAACAGTATTTCCATCCTATAACAGGAATTATTGCAACCCGTGTGAAAGTGATGGTCATTTCTACGTTCCAGGCAACCTAGGCTTCACTCCAGGGCGTTGTCCCACAAGATCGAATAGTTAGGGCCTAAGAAGTCAACGCCAGAAGCATAGAATACAATATAAATACAACAGTTTTCCATCGTATAAAACGAATAATTGCAACCAGTATGAAACTTATGGTCATTTCTACTTTCCGAGCAACCTAGGCTTCACCCTAGGGCGTTGCTCCAACAGATTGAATAGTTAGGGCCTTAGAAGTCTACGCCCGAACCATAAAATGCAAAAAAAAATACAACAGTGTTACCATCATATAACTCGAATAATTTCGACCAGTTTGAAAGTGATGGCCAATTCTGCGTTCCGGGCAACCTAGGCTTCACTCTAGGGCGTTGCTCCACCAGACCGAATAGTTACGGCCTAAGAAGTCAACGCCAGAAGCATAAAATACGATATAAATACAACAGCTTTTCCATCGTATAAAACGAATAATTGCAACCAGTGTGAAAGTAATGGTCATTTCAACGTTCCGAGCACCCTAGGCGTCACTCTAGGGCGTTGCTCCACCACATCTAATAGCTACGGCCTTAGAAGTCAACGCCAGATGCATAAAGTACAATATAAATACAACAGCGTTTCCATCGCATAAAACGAATAATTGCAACCAGTGTGAAAGTTATGGTCAGTTCTACATTCCGAGCAACCTAGGATTCACTCTAGGGCGTTGCTGCACCAGATCGAATAGATAGGTCCTTAGAAGTAAACGCCAGAAGCATAAAATACGATATAAATACAACAGCGTTTGCATCGTATAAAACGAATAATTGCAACCAGTGTGAAACTTATGGACATTTCTACGTACCGGGCAACCTAGGCTTCACTCTAGGGCGTTGCTCCACCAGACCGAATGGTTAGGTCCTTAGAAGTCAACGCCAGAAGCATAAAATACGATATAAATACAACAGCTTTTCCATCGTATAAAACGAAAAATTGCAAACAGTGTGAAAGATATGGACATTTCTACGATCCGGGCTACCTAGGCTTCACTCTATGGCGTTCTTCCACCACATCGAATAGCTACGGCCTCAGAAGTCAACGCCTGAAGTATAAAATACAATAAAAATACAACAGTCTTTCCATCCTATAACAGGAATAATTGCAACCCGTGTGAAAGTGATGGTCATTTCTACGTTCCAGGCAACCTAGGCTTCACTCTAGGGCGTTGCTCCACCAGATCAAACAGTTGGGGCCTTAGAAGTCAACGCCCGAAGCATTAAATATAAAATAAATAGAACAGCTTTTCCATTGTATAAAACGAATAATTGCTACCAGTGTAAAAGTTATGGTCATTTCTACTTTCCGGCAACCTAGGCTTCACCCTAGGGCGTTGTTCCACCAGATGGAATAGTTAGGGCCTACGAAGTCAACGTCAGAAGCATAAAATACGATATAAATACAACAGCTTTTCCATTGCATAAAACGAATAATTGCTACCAGTGTGAAAGTTATGGTCATTTCTACGTTCCGCGCAACCTGGGCTTCACTCTAGGGCGTTGTTCCACCAGATGGAATAGTTAGGGCCTAAGAAGTCAACGCCAGAAGCATAAAATACGATATAAATACAACAGCTTTTCCATCGTATAAAATAAATAATTGCAACCAGTGTGAAAGTTATGGTCATTTCTACGTTCCCGGCAACCTAGGCTTCCCTCTAGGGCGTTGCTCCACCAGATAGAATAGTAAGGGCCTTAGAAGTCAACCCCAGATGAATAAAATACATTAATGATGCAACAGCTTTTCCATCATATAAAACGAATAATTGCAACCAGTATGAAAGTTATGGTCATGTCTACTTTCCGAGCAACCTAGGCTTCACCCTAGGGCGTTGCTCCAACAGATTGAATAGTTAGGGCCTTAGAAGTCTATGCCCGAAGCATAAAATGCAATATATATTTAACAGTTCTTCCAACGTATAAAACGAATAATTGCAACCAGTATGAAACTTATGGTCATTTCTACGTTCCGGGCAAGCTAGGCTTCACTGTATGTCGTTCTTCCACCGCATCGAATAGCTACGGCCTCAGAAGTCAACGCCTGAAGTATAAAATACAATAAAAATACAACAGTATTTCCATCCTATAACAGGAATTATTGCAACCCGTGTGAAAGTGATGGTCATTTCTACGTTCCGGGCAACCTAGGCTTCACTCTAGGGCGTTGCTCCACCAGATCAAACAGTTAGGGCATTAGAATACAACGCCCGAAGCATTAAATACAAAATAAATAGAACAGTTTTTCCATTGTATAAAACGAATAATTGCTACCAGTGTAAAAGTTATGGTCATTTCTATGTTCCGGGCAACCTAGGCTTCACTCTAGGGCGGTGCTCCACCTGATCGAATAGTTAGGGCCTTAGAAGTCAACCCCTGATGAATAAAATACATTAATGATGCAACAGCTTTTCCATCATATAAAACGAATAATTGCAACCAGTATGAAAGTTATGGTCATGTCTACTTTCCGGGCAACCTAGGCTTCACCCTAGGGCGTTGCTCCAACAGATTGAATAGTTAGGACCTTAGAAGTCAATGCCCGAAGCATAAAATGCAATAAAAATACAACAGTTTTTCCATCATATGACAGGAATAATTGCAACCAGTTTGAAAGTGAGGGTAATTTCTACGTTCCGGGCAACCTAGGCTTCACTCTAGGACGGTGCTCCACCAGATCGAATAGTTAGGGCCTCAGAAGTCACCGCCCGAAGCATAAAATGCAATAAAAATACAACAGTGTTTCCATCATCTAACAGGAATAATTGCAACGAGTTTGAAAGTGATGGCCAATTCTACGTTCCGCGCAACCTAGGCTTCACTCCAGGGCGTTGCTCCACCAGATCGAATAGTTACGGCCTAAGAAGACAACGCCAGAAGCATAAAATACAATATAAATATAACAGCTTTTCCATCATATAAAACGAATAATTGCAACCAGTATGAAAGTTATGGTCATGTCTACTTTCCGAGCAACCTAGGCTTCACCCTAGGGCGTTGCTCCAACAGATTGAATAGTTAGGGCCTTAGAAGTCTATGCCCGAAGCATAAAATGCAATATATATTTAACAGTTCTTCCAACGTATAAAACGAATAATTGCAACCAGTATGAAACTTATGGTCATTTCTACGTTCCGGGCAACCTAGGCTTCACTGTATGTCGTTCTTCCACCGCATCGAATAGCTACGGCCTCCGAAGTCAACGCCTGAAGTATAAAATACAATAAAAATACAACAGTATTTCCATCCTATAACAGGAATTATTGCAACCCGTGTGAAAGTGATGGTCATTTCTACGTTCCAGGCAACCTAGGCTTCACTCCAGGGCGTTGTCCCACAAGATCGAATAGTTAGGGCCTAAGAAGTCAACGCCAGAAGCATAAAATACAATATAAATATAACAGTTTCTCCACCGTATAAAACGAATAATAGCAACCAGTGTGAAAGTTATGATCATTTCTACGTTCCGGGCAACCTAGGCTTCACTCTAGGGCGTTGCTCCACCAGATCAAACAGTTAGGGCATTAGAATACAACGCCCGAAGCATTAAATACAAAATAAATAGAACAGTTTTTCCATTGTATAAAACGAATAATTGCTACCAGTGTAAAAGTTATGGTCATTTCTATGTTCCGGGCAACCTAGGCTTCACTCTAGGGCGGTGCTCCACCTGATCGAATAGTTAGGGCCTTAGAAGTCAACCCCTGATGAATAAAATACATTAATGATGCAACAGCTTTTCCATCATATAAAACGAATAATTGCAACCAGTATGAAAGTTATGGTCATGTCTACTTTCCGGGCAACCTAGGCTTCACCCTAGGGCGTTGCTCCAACAGATTGAATAGTTAGGACCTTAGAAGTCAATGCCCGAAGCATAAAATGCAATAAAAATACAACAGTTTTTCCATCATATGACAGGAATAATTGCAACCAGTTTGAAAGTGAGGGTAATTTCTACGTTCCGGGCAACCTAGGCTTCACTCTAGGACGGTGCTCCACCAGATCGAATAGTTAGGGCCTCAGAAGTCACCGCCCGAAGCATAAAATGCAATAAAAATACAACAGTGTTTCCATCATCTAACAGGAATAATTGCAACGAGTTTGAAAGTGATGGCCAATTCTACGTTCCGCGCAACCTAGGCTTCACTCCAGGGCGTTGCTCCACCAGATCGAATAGTTACGGCCTAAGAAGACAACGCCAGAAGCATAAAATACAATATAAATATAACAGTTTTTCCATCGTATAAAACGAACAATTTCAACCAGTGTGAATGTTATGGTCATTTCTACATTCGGAGAAACCTAGGCTTCACTCTAGGGCGTTGATCCACCAGATAGAATAGTTAGGGCCTTAGAAGTCAACCCCAGATGAATAAAATACATTAATGATGCAACAGCTTTTCCATCATATAAAACGAATAATTGCAACCAGTATGAAAGTTATGGTCATGTCTACTTTCCGAGCAACCTAGGCTTCACCCTAGGGCGTTGCTCCAACAGATTGAATAGTTAGGGCCTTAGAAGTCTATGCCCGAAGCATAAAATGCAATATATATTTAACAGTTCTTCCAACGTATAAAACGAATAATTGCAACCAGTATGAAACTTATGGTCATTTCTACGTTCCGGGCAACCTAGGCTTCACTGTATGTCGTTCTTCCACCGCATCGAATAGCTACGGCCTCAGAAGTCAACGCCTGAAGTATAAAATACAATAAAAATACAACAGTATTTCCATCCTATAACAGGAATTATTGCAACCCGTGTGAAAGTGATGGTCATTTCTACGTTCCAGGCAACCTAGGCTTCACTCCAGGGCGTTGTCCCACAAGATCGAATAGTTAGGGCCTAAGAAGTCAACGCCAGAAGCATAAAATACAATATAAATATAACAGTTTCTCCACCGTATAAAACGAATAATAGCAACCAGTGTGAAAGTTATGATCATTTCTACGTTCCGGGCAACCTAGGCTTCACTCTAGGGCGTTGCTCCACCAGATCAAACAGTTAGGGCATTAGAATACAACGCCCGAAGCATTAAATACAAAATAAATAGAACAGTTTTTCCATTGTATAAAACGAATAATTGCTACCAGTGTAAAAGTTATGGTCATTTCTATGTTCCGGGCAACCTAGGCTTCACTCTAGGGCGGTGCTCCACCTGATCGAATAGTTAGGGCCTTAGAAGTCAACCCCTGATGAATAAAATACATTAATGATGCAACAGCTTTTCCATCATATAAAACGAATAATTGCAACCAGTATGAAAGTTATGGTCATGTCTACTTTCCGGGCAACCTAGGCTTCACCCTAGGGCGTTGCTCCAACAGATTGAATAGTTAGGACCTTAGAAGTCAATGCCCGAAGCATAAAATGCAATAAAAATACAACAGTTTTTCCATCATATGACAGGAATAATTGCAACCAGTTTGAAAGTGAGCGTAATTTCTACGTTCCGGGCAACCTAGGCTTCACTCTAGGACGGTGCTCCACCAGATCGAATAGTTAGGGCCTCAGAAGTCACCGCCCGAAGCATAAAATGCAATAAAAATACAACAGTGTTTCCATCATCTAACAGGAATAATTGCAACGAGTTTGAAAGTGATGGCCAATTCTACGTTCCGCGCAACCTAGGCTTCACTCCAGGGCGTTGCTCCACCAGATCGAATAGTTACGGCCTAAGAAGACAACGCCAGAAGCATAAAATACAATATAAATATAACAGTTTTTCCATCGTATAAAACGAACAATTTCAACCAGTGTGAATGTTATGGTCATTTCTACATTCGGAGAAACCTAGGCTTCACTCTAGGGCGTTGATCCACCAGATAGAATAGTTAGGGCCTTAGAAGTCAACGCCAGAAGCATAAAATTCAATAAAGATGCAACAGTTTTTCCATCGTATAGCAGGAATAACTGCAAACAGTGTGAAAGTACTGGTCATTTCTACGTTCCGGGTAACCTAGGCTTCACTCTAGGGCGTTGTTCCACCAGATCGAACAGTTAGGGCCTAAGAAGGCAACGCCAGAAGCATAAAATACAATAAAAATACAACAGTCTTTCCATCCTGTAACAGGAATAATTGCAACCCTTGCGAAAGTGATGGTCATTTGTACGTTGCAGGAAACCTAGGCATTATTCTAGGGCGTTGTTCCAACAGATTGAATAGTTAGGGCCTTAGAAGTCAATGCCCGAAGCATAAAATGCAATAAAAATACAACAGTTTTTCCATCGTATAAAAGGATTAATTGCAACCAGTTTGAAAGTGATGGCCATTTCTACGTTCTGGGCAACCTAGGCTTCACTCTAGGGCGTTGCTCCACCAGATCGAATAGTTAGGGCCTTAGAAGTCAACGCCAGAATCATAAAATACAATGAAGATGCAACAGCTTTTCCATCGTATAAAACGAATAATTGCACCCAGTGTGAAAGTTATTGTCATTTCTACTTTCCGCGCAACCTAGGCTTCACCCTAGGGCGTTGATCTGCCAGATAGAATAGTTAGGGCCTTAGAAGTCAACGCCAGAAACATAAAATTCAATAAAGATGCAACAGTTTTTCCATCGTATAGCAGGAATAACTGCAAACAGTGTGAAAGTACTGGTTATTTCTACGTTGACGGTAACCTAGGCTTCACTCTAGGGCGTTGTTCCACCAGATCGAACAGTTAGGGCCTAAGAAGTCAACGCCAGAATCATAAAATACAATAAAGATGCAACACCTTTTCCATCGTATTAAACGAATAATTTCAACAAGTATGAATGTTATGATCATTTCTACATTCCGAGCAACCTAGGCTTCACTCTAGGGCGTTGATCCAACAGATTGAATAGTTAGGGCCTTAGCAGTCAACGCCCGAAGCATAAAATACAATATAAATACAACAGTTTTTCCATCATATAACAGGAATAATTGCAACCAGTTTGAAAGTGATGGTCATTTCTACGTTCCGGGCAACCCAGGCTTCACTCTAGAGCGTTGCTCCACCAGATCGAATAGTTACTGCCTTAGAAGTCAACGCCAGAAGCGTTAAATACAATATAAATACAACAGTTTTTCCATCGTATAAAACGAATAATTGCAACCAGTATGAAAGTTATTGTCATTTCTACGTTCCGGGCAACCTAGGCTTCGCTCTATGGCGTCCTTCCACTACATCGAATAGCAACGGCCTCAGAAGTCAACGCCTGAAGCATAAAACACAATAAAAATACAACAGTCTTTCCGTCCTATAACAGGAATAATTGCAACCCGTGTGAAAGTGATGGTCATTTGTACGTTCCAGGTAACCTAGGCTTCACTCTAGGGCGTTGTTCCACCAGATCGAATTGTTAGGGCCTAAGAAGTCAACGCCAGAAGCATAGGATACAATATAAATATAACAGTTTTTCCATCGTATAGAACGAATAATAGCATCCAGTGTGAAAGTTATGGTCATTTCTACGTTCCGGGCAATCTAGGCTTCACTCTAGGGCGTTGCTCCAACAGATTGAATAGTTAGGGCCTTAGAAGTCAATGCCCGAAGCATAAAATGCAATAAAAATACAACAGTTTTTCCATCGTATAAAAGGATTAATTGCAACCAGTTTGAAAGTGATGGCCATTTCTACGTTCCGGGCAACCTAGGCTTCACTCTAGGGCGTTGCTCCACCAGATCGAATAGTTAGGGCCTTAGAAGTCAACGCCAGAAACATAAAATTCAATGAAGATGCAACAGTTTTTCCATCGTATAGCAGGAATAACTGCAAACAGTGTGAAAGTACTGGTCATTTCTACGTTGACGGTAACCTAGGCTTCACTCTAGGGCGTTGTTCCACCAGATCGAACAGTTAGGGCCTAAGAAGGCAACGCCAGAAGCATAAAATACAATATAAATATAACAGTTTTTCCATCGTATAAAACGAATAATAGCAACCAGTGTAAAAGTTATGGTCATTTCTACGTTCCGGGCAACCTTGGCTTCACCCCAGGTCGTTGTTCCACCAGATCGAATAGCTAGGGCCTAAGAAGTGAACGCCAGCAGCATAAAATACAATATAAATACAACAGTTCTTCCATCATGTAAAACGAATAATTGCAACCAGTATGAAAGTTATGGTCATTTCTACGTTCCGGGCAACCTAGGCTTCACTCTATGGCGTTCTTCCACCACATCGAATAGCTACGGCCTCAGAAGTCAACGCCTGGAGCATAAAATACAATAAAAATACAACAGTCTTTCCATCATATAACAGGAATAATTGCAACCCTTGTGAAAGTGATAGTCATTTGTACGTTGCAGGAAACCTAGGCATCACTCTAGGGCGTTGTTCCACCAGATCGAATTGTTAGGGCCTAAGAAGTCAACGCCAGAAGCATAAGATACAATATAAATATAACAGTTTTTCCATCGTATAGAACGTATAATAGCATCCAGTGTGAAAGTTATGGTCATTTCTACGTTCCGGGCAACCTAGGCTTCACTCTAGGGCGTTGCTCCACCAGATCAAACAGTTAGTTCCTTAGAAGTCAACGCCCGAAGCATAAAATACAAAATAAATAGAACAGTTTTTCCATCGTATAAAACGAATAATTGCTACCAGTGTAAAAGTTATGGTCATTTCTACTTTCCGGGCAACCTAGGCTTCACCCTAGGGCGTTGTTCCACCAGATCGAATAGTTAGGGCCTAAGAAGTGAACGCCAGAAGCATAAAATACAATATAAATACAACAGTTTTTCCATCATATAAAACGAGTAGTTGCAACCAGTATGAAAGTTGTGGTCATTTCTACTTTCCGGGCAACCTAGGCTACACACTAGGGCGTTGCTCCACCAGATCGAATAGTTAGGGCCTTAGAAGTCAACGCCAGAATCATAAAATACAATAAAGATGCAACACCTTTTCCATCGTATTAAACGAATAATTTCAACCAGTATGAATGTTATGATCATTTCTACATTCCGAGCAACCTAGGCTTCACTCTAGGGCGTTGATCCAACAGATTGAATAGTTAGGGCCTTAGCAGTCAACGCCCGAAGCATAAAATACAATATAAATACAACAGTTTTTCCATCATATAACAGGAATAATTGCAACCAGTTTGAAAGTGATGGTCATTTCTACGTTCCGGGCAACCCAGGCTTCACTCTAGAGCGTTGCTACACCAGATCGAATAGTTACTGCCTTAGAAGTCAACGCCAGAAGCGTTAAATACAATATAAATACAACAGTTTTTCCATCGTATAAAACGAATAATTGCAACCAGTATGAAAGATTTGGTCATTTCTACGTTCCGGGCAACCTAGGCTTCACTCTAGGGCGTTGCTCCACCAGATCGAATAGTTAGGGCCTTAGAAGTCAACGCCAGAAGCATAAAATACAATATAAGTACAACAGTTTTTCCATCGTATAGAACGAATAATAGCAACCAGTGTGAAAGTTAACGTCATTTCTACTTTCCGGGCAACCTAGGCTTCACCCTAGGGCGTTGCTCCAACAGATTGAATAGTTAGGGCCTTAGAAGTCAACGCCCGATGCATAAAATACAAAATAAATAGAACAGTTTTTCCATCGTGTAAAACGAATAATTGCTACCGCTGTGAAAGTTATGGTCATTTCTAGGTTCCGGTCAACCTAGGCTTCACCATAGGGCGTTATACCACCAGATCGAATAGTTAGGGCCTAAGAAGTCAACGCCCGAAGCATAAAATACAAAATAAATAGAACAGTTTTTCCATGATATAAAACGAACACTTGCTACCAGTGTAAAAGTTATGGTCATTTCTACGTTCCGGGCAACCTAGGCTTCACTATAGCGCGTTGCTCCACCAGATCGAATAGTTAGGGCCTTAGAAGTCAACGCCAGAAGCATAAAATACAATATAAGTACAACAGTTTTTCCATCGTATAAAATGAATAGTTACAAACATTGTGAAAGTAATGGTCATTCCACGTTCCGGGCAACCTAGGCGTCACTCTAGTGCGTTGCTCCACCACATCTAATAGCTACGGCCTTAGACGTCAGCGACAGAAGCATAAAATACAATAATGATGCAACAGCTTTTCCATCGTATAAAACGAATAATTGCACCCAGTGTGAAAGTTATTGTCATTTCTACTTTCCGCGCAACCTAGGCTTCACCATAGGGCGTTGCTCCAACAGATTGAATAGTTAGGACCTTAGAAGTCAATGCCTGAAGGATAAAATGCAATAAAAATACAACAGTTTTTCCATCATATGACAGGAATAATTGCAACCAGTTTGAAAGTGAGGGTCATTTCTACGTTCCGGGCAACCTAGGCTTCACTCTAGGGCGGTGCTCCACCAGATCGAATAGTTAGGGCCTCAGAAGTCAACGCCCGAAGCATAAAATGCAATAAAATTACAACAGCGTTTCCATCATCTAACAGGAATAATTGCAACGAGTTTGAAAGTGATGGCCAATTATACGTTCCGCGCAACCTAGGCTTCACTCCAGGGCGTTGCTCCACCAGATCGAATAGTTACGGCCTAAGAAGACAACGCCAGAAGCATAAAATACAATATAAATATAACAGTTTTTCCATCTTATAAAACGAACAATTTCAACCAGTGTGAATGTTATGGTCATTTCTACATTCGGAGCAACCTAGGCTTCACTCTAGGGCGTTGATCCACCAGATAGAATAGTTAGGGCCTTAGAAGTCAACGCCAGAAGCATAAAATTCAATAAAGATGCAACAGGTTTTCCATCGTATAGCAGGAATAACTGCAAACAGTGTGAAAGTACTGGTCATTTCTACGTTCCGGGTAACCTAGGCTTCACTCTAGGGCGTTGTTCCACCAGATCGAACAGTTGGGGCCTAAGAAGGCAACGCCAGAAGCATAAAATACAATAAAAATACAACAGTCTTTCCATCCTATAACAGGAATAATTGCAACCCTTGTGAAAGTGATGGTCATTTGTACGTTGCAGGAAACCTAGGCATCACTCTAGGGCGTTGTTCCACCAGATCGAATTGTTAGGGCCTAAGAAGTCAACGCCAGAAGCATAAGATACAATATAAATATAACAGTTATTCCATCGTATAGAAAGAATACTAGCAACCAGTGTGAAATTTATGGTCATTTCTACGTTCCGGGCAACCTAGGCTTCACGCCTAGGGCGTTGCTGCACCAGATCAAACAGTTAGGGCCTTAGAAGTCAACGCCCGAAGCATAAAGTACAAAATAAATAGAACAGTTTTTCCATTGTATAAAACGAATAATAGCAACCAGTGTGAAAGTTATGGTCATGTCTACGTTCCGGTCAACCTAGGCTTCACTCTAGGGCGTTGCTCCACCAGATCAAACAGCTAGGGCCTTAGAAGTCAACGCCCGAAGCATAAAATACAATATAAATATAATAGTTTTTCCATCGTATAGAACGAATAATAGCAACCAGTGTGAAAGTTAACGCCATTTCTACTTTCCGGGCTACCTATGCTTCACCCTAGGGCGTTGCTCCAACAGATTGAATAGTTAGGGCCTTAGAAGTCAACGCCCGATGCATAAAATACAAAATAAATAGAACAGTTTTTCCATCGTGTAAAACGAATAATTGCTACCGGTGTGAAAGTTATGGTCATTTCTACGTTCCGGGTAACCTAGGCTTCACTCTAGGGCGTTGTTACACCAGATCGAATAGTTAGGGCCTAAGAAGTCAACGCCCGAAGCATAAAATACAAAATAAATAGAACAGTTTTTCCATGGTATAAAACGAACACTTTCTACCAGTGTAAAAGTTATGGTCATTTCTACGTTCCGGGCAACCTAGGCTTCACTCTAGCGCGTTGCTCCACCAGATCGAATAGTTAGGGCCTTAGAAGTCAACGCCAGAAGCATAAAATACAATATAAGTACAACAGTTTTTCCATCGTATAAAATGAATAATCACAAACATTGCGAAAGTAATGGTCATTCCACGTTCCGGGCAACCTAGGCGTCGCTCTAGTGCGTTGCTCCACCACATCTAATAGCTACGGCCTTAGACGTCAACGACAGAAGCATAAAATACAATAATGATGCAACAGCTTTTCCATCGTATAAAACGAATAATTGCACCCAGTGTGAAAGTTATTGTCATTTCTACTTTCCGCGCAACATAGGCTTCACCCTAGGGCGTTGCTCCAACAGATTGAATAGTTAGAACCTTAGAAGTCAATGCCCGAAGCATAAAATGCAATAAAAATACAACAGTTTTTCCATCATATGACAGGAATAATTGCAACCAGTTTGATAGTGAGGGTCATTTCTACGTTCCGGGCAATCTAGGCTTCACTCTAGGGCGGTGATCCACCAGATCGAATAGTTAGGGCCTCAGAAGTCAACGCCCGAAGCATAAAATGCAATAAAAATACAACAGTGTTTCCATCATCTAACAGGAATAATTGCAACGAGTTTGAAAGTGATGGCCAATTCTACGTTCCGCGCAACCTAGGCTTCACTCCAGGGCGTTGCTCCACCAGATCGAATAGTTACGGCCTAAGAAGACAACGCCAGAAGCATAAAATACAATATAAATATAACAGTTTTTCCATCCTATAAAACGAACAATTTCAACCAGTGTGAATGTTATGGTCACTTCTACATTCGGAGCAACCTAGGCTTCACTCTAGGGCGTAGATCCACCAGATAGAATAGTTAGGGCCTTAGAAGTCAACGCCAGAAGCATAAAATTCAATAAAGATGCAACAGTTTTTCCATCGTATAGCAGGAATAACTGCAAACAGTGTGAAAGTACTGGTCATTTCTACGTTCCGGGTAACCTAGGCTTCACTCTAGGGCGTTGTTCCACCAGATCGAACAGTTAGGGCCTAAGAAGGCAACGCCAGAAGCATAAAATACAATAAAAATACAACAGTCTTTCCATCCTATAACAGGAATAATTGCAACCCTTGTGAAAGTGATAGTCATTTGTACGTTGCAGGAAACCTAGGCATCACTCTAGGGCGTTGTTCCACCAGATCGAATTGTTAGGGCCTAAGAAGTCAACGCCAGAAGCATAAGATACAATATAAATATAACAGTTATTCCATCGTATAGAAAGAATAATAGCAACCAGTGTGAAATTATGGTCATTTCTACGTTGCGGGCAACATAGGCTTCACGCCCAGGGCGTTGCTCCACCAGATCAAACAGTTAGGGCCTTAGAAGTCAACGCCCGAAGCATAAAATACAAAATAAATAGAACAGTTTTTCCATTGTATAAAACGAATAATTGCTACCACTGTAAAAGCTATGGTCATTTCTACTTTCCGGGCAACCTAGGCTACACCCTAGGGCGTTGCTCCACCAGATCGAATAGTTAGGGCCTTAGAAGTCAGCGCCAGAATCATAAAATACAATAAAGATGCAACAGCTTTTCCATCGTATCAAGCGAATAATTTCAACCAGTGTGAATGTTATGGTCATTTCTACATTCCGAGCAACCTAGGCTTCACTCTAGGGCGTTGATCCAACAGATTGAATAGTTAGGGCCTTAGCAGTCAACGCCCGAAGCATAAAATACAATATAAATACAACAGTTTTTCCATCATATAACAGGAATAATTGCAACCAGTTTGAAAGTGATGGTCATTTCTACGTTCCGGGCAACCTAGGCTTCACTCTAGAGCGTTGCTCCACCAGATCGAATAGTTAGTGCCTTAGAAGTCAACGCCAGAAGCATTAAATACAATATAAATACAACAGTTTTTCCATCGTATTAAACGAATAATTGCAACCAGTATGAAAGTTATGGTCATTTCTACGTTCCGCGCAACCTAGGCTTCACTCTATGGCGTTCTTCCACTACATCGAATAGCAACGGCCTCAGAAGTCAACGCCTGAAGCATAAAATACAATAAAAATACAACAGTCTTTCCGTCCTATAACAGGAATAATTGCAACCCGTGTGAAAGTGATGGTCATTTGTACGTTCCAGGCAACCTAGGCTTCACTCTAGGGCGTTGTTCCACCAGATTGAATTGTTAGGGCCTAAGAAGTCAACGCTAGAATCATAAGATAGTATATAAATATAACAGTTTTTCCATCGTATAGAACGAATAATAGCAACCAGTGTGAAAGTTATGGTCACTTCTACGGTCCGGGCAACCTAGGCTTCACACTAGGGCGTTGCTCGACCAGATCAAACAGTTAGGGCCTTAGAAGTCAACGCCAGAAGCATAAAATACAATATAAATACAATAGCTTTTCCATCGTATAGAACGAATAATAGCAACCAGTGTGAAAGTTAACGTCATTTCTACTTTCCGGGCAACCTATGCTTCACCCTAGGGCGTTGCTCCAACAGATTGAATAGTTAGGGCCTTAGAAGTCAACGCCCGATGCATAAAATACAAAATAAATAGAACAGCTGTTCCATCGTATAAAACGAATAATTGCTACCAGTTTGAAAGTTATGGTAATTTCTACGTTCCGGGCAACCTTGGTTTCACTCTATGGCGTTGCTCCAGCAGATCGCATAGCTAGGGACTTAGAACTCAACGCCATAAGAATAAAATACAATGTAAGTGCAACAGTTTTTCCATCGTATAAAATGTATAATTGGAGACATTGTGAAAGTAATGGTCATTTCTACGTTCCAGGCAACCTAGGCGTCACTCTAGGGCGCTACTCCACCACATTTAGTAGCTACGGCCTTAGAAGTCAACGCTAGAAGCATAAAATACAATAAAAATGCAACAGTTTTTCGATCGTATAGCATGAATAATTGCAACGGGTGTGAATGTTATGGTCATTTCTACGTTCCGGGCAACCTAGGCTTGACTCTAGGGCGTGGCTCCACCAGATCAAACAGCTAGGGCCTTAGAAGTCAACGCCCGAAGCATAAAATACAATATAAATATAACAGTTTTTCCATCCTATAAAACGAACAATTTCAACCAGTGTGAATGTTATGGTCACTTCTACATTCGGAGCAACCTAGGCTTCACTCTAGGGCGTTGTTCCACCAGATCGAACAGTTAGGGCCTAAGAAGGCAACGTCAGAAGCGTAAAATACAATAAAAATACAACAGTTTTTCCATCATATAACAGGAATAATTGCAACCAGATTGAAAGTGATGGTCATTTCTACGTTCCGGGCAACCTAGGCTTCACTCTAGGGCGTTCTTCCACCAGATTGAATTGTTAGGGCCTAAGAAGTCAACGCCAGAAGCATAAGATACAATTTAAATACAACAGTTTTTCCATCATATAACAGGAATAATTGCAACCAGTTTGAAAGTGATGGTCATTTCTACGTTCCGGGCAACCTAGGCTTCACTCTAGGGCGTTGCTCCAACAGATTGAATAGTTCGGGCCTTAGCAGTCAACGCCCGAAGCATAAAATACAATATAATTACAACAGTTTTTCCATCATATAACAGGAATAATTGCAACCAGTTTGAAAGTGATGGTCATTTCTACGTTCCGGGCAACCTAGGCTTCACGCTAGGGCGTTGCTCCACCAGATCGAATAGTTAGTGCCTTACAAGTCACCGCCAGAAGCATAAAATACAATATAAATACAACAGTTTTTCCAACGTACAAAACGAATAATTGCAACCAGTATGAAAGTTATGGTCACTTCTACGTTCCGGGCAACCTAGGCTTCACTCTATGGCGTTCTTCCACTACATCGAATAGCAACGGCCTCAGAAGTCAATGCCTGAAGCATAAAATACAGTAAAAATACAACAGTCTTTCCGTCCTATAACAGGAATAATTGCACCCCGTGTGAAAGTGATGGTCATTTGTACGTTCCAGGCAACCTTGGCTACACTGTAGGGTGTTGCTCCACCAGATCGAATAGGTAGGGCCATAGAAGTCTACGCCCGAAGTATAAAATACAACAAAAATACAATCGTCTTTCCATCCTATAATAGGAATAATTGCAACCCTTGTGAAAGTGATGGTCATTTCTACGTTATAGGCAACCTAGGCTTCACTCTAGGGCGTTGTTCCACCAGATCGAATAGTTAGGGGCTAAGAAGTCAACGCCAGAAGCATAAAATACAATATAAGCACAACAGTTTTTCCATCGTATAAAACGAATAATTGCTACCAGTATGGAAGTGATGGTCACTTCTACCTTCCGGGCAACCTAGGCTTCACTCTAGGGCGTTGCTCCACCAGATCAAACAGTTAGGGCCTTAGAAGTCAACACCCGAAGCATAAAATACAAAATAAATAGAACAGTTTTTGCATTGTATAAAACGAATAATAGCAACCAGTGTGAAAGTTATAGCCATTTCTACGCTCCGGGCAACCTAGGCTTCACTCTAGGGCGTTGCTCCACCAGATCAAACAACTAGGGCCTTAGAAGTCAACGCCCGAAGCATAAAATACAATATAAATATGACAGTTTTTCCATCGTATACAACGAATAATAGCAACAAGTGTGAAAGTTATCGTCATTTCTACTTTCCGGGCAACCTAGGCTTCACCCTAGGGCGTTGCTCCAACAGATTGAATAGTTAGGGCCTTAGAAGTCAACGCCCGATGCATAAAATACAAAATAAATAGAACAGTTTTTCCATCGTGTAAAACGAATAATTGCTACCGGTGTGAAGGTTATGGTCATTTCTACGTTCCGCTCAACCTAGGCTTCACCATAGGGCGTTGTTCCACCAGATCGAATAGTTAGGGCCTAAGAAGTGAACACCAGATACATAAAATACAATATAAATGCAACAGATTTTCCATCATACAAAACGAATAATTGCAACCAGTAGGAAAGCTATGGTCATTTCTAGGTTCCGGGCAACCTAGGGTTCACCCCAGGTCGTTGTTCCACCAGATCGAACAGTTAGGGCCTAAGAAGTGAACGCCAGCAGCATAAAAAAAATATAAGTACAACAGTTCTTCCATCAAATTAAACGAATAATTGCAACCAGTATGAAAGCTATGGTCATTTCTACGTTCCGGGCAACCTAGGCGTCACTCTAGTGCGTTGCTCCACCACATCTAATAGCTACGGCCTTAGACGTCAACGACAGAAGCATAAAATACAATAATGATGCAACAGCTTTTCCATCGTATAAAACGAATAATTCCACCCAGTGTGAAAGTTATTGTCATTTCTACTTTCCGCGCAACCTAGGCTTCACCCTAGGCCGTTGCTCCAACAGATTGAATAGTTAGGACCTTAGAAGTCAATGCCCGAAGCATAAAATGCAATAAAAATACAACAGTTTTTCCATCATATGACAGGAATAATTGCAACCAGTTTGAAAGTGAGGGTCATTTCTACGTTCCGGGCAACCTAGGCTTCACTCTAGGGCGGTGCTCCACCAGATCGAATAGTTAGGGCCTCAGAAGTCAACGCCCGAAGCATAAAATGCAATAAAAATACAACAGTGTTTCCATCATCTAACAGGAGTAATTGCAACGAGTTTGAAAGTGATGGCCAATTCTACGTTCCGCGCAACCTAGGCTTCACTCCAGGGCGTTGCTCCACCAGATCGAATAGTTACGGCCTAAGAAGACAACGCCAGAAGCATAAAATACAATATAAATATAACAGCTTTTCCATCGTATAAAACGAACAATTTCAACCAGTGTGAATGTTATGGTCATTTCTACATTCGGTGACACCTAGGCTTCACTCTAGGGCGTTGATCCACCAGATAGAATAGTTAGGGCCTTAGAAGTCAACGCCAGAAGCATAAATTTCAATAAAGATGCAACAGTTTTTCCATCGTATAGCAGGAATAACTGCAAACAGTGTGAAAGTACTGGTCATTTCTACGTTCCGGGTAACCTAGGCTTCACTCTAGGGCGTTGTTCCACCAGATCGAACAGTTAGGGCCTAAGAAGGCAACGCCAGAAGCATAAAATACAATAAAAATACAACAGTCTTTCCATCCTATAACAGGAATAATTGCAACCCTTGTGAAAGTGATAGTCATTTGTACGTTGCAGGAAACCTAGGCATTACTCTAGGGCGTTGTTCCACCAGATCGAATTGTTAGGGCCTAAGAAGTCAACGCCAGAAGCATAAGATACAATATAAATATAACAGTTATTCCATCGTATAGAAAGAATAATAGCAACCAGTGTGAAATTATGGTCATTTCTACGTTGCGGGCAACCTAGGCTTCACGCCCAGGGCGTTGCTCCACCAGATCAAACAGTTAGGGCCTTAGAAGTCAACGCCCGAAGCATAAAATACAAAATAAATAGAACAGTTTTTCCATTGTATAAAACGAATAATTGCTACCAGTGTAAAAGCTATGGTCATTTCTACTTTCCGGGCAACCTAGGCTACACCCTAGGGCGTTGGTCCACCAGATCGAATAGTTAGGGCCTTAGAAGTCAACGCCAGAATCATAAAATACAATAAAGATGCAACAGCTTTTCCATCGTATTAAGCGAATAATTTCAACCAGTGTGAATGTTATGGTCATTTCTACATTCCGAGCAACCTAGGCTTCACTCTAGGGCGTTGATCCAACAGATTGAATAGTTAGGGCCTTAGCAGTCAACGCCCGAAGCATAAAATACAATATAAATACAACAGTTTTTCCATCATATAACAGGAATAATTGCAACCAGTTTGAAAGTGATGGTCATTTCTACGTTCCGGGCAACCTAGGCTTCACTCTAGAGCGTTGCTCCACCAGATCGAATAGTTAGTGCCTTAGAAGTCAACGCCAGAAGCATTAAATACAATATAAATACAACAGTTTTTCCATCGTATTAAACGAATAATTGCAACCAGTATGAAAGTTATGGTCATTTCTACGTTCCGCGCAACCTAGGCTTCACTCTATGGCGTTCTTCCACTACATCGAATAGCAACGGCCTCAGAAGTCAACGCCTGAAGCATAAAATACAATAAAAATACAACAGTCTTTCCGTCCTATAACAGGAATAATTGCAACCCGTGTGAAAGTGATGGTCATTTGTACGTTCCAGGCAACCTAGGCTTCACTCTAGGGCGTTGTTCCACCAGATTGAATTGTTAGGGCCTAAGAAGTCAACGCTAGAATCATAAGATAATATATAAATATAACAGTTTTTCCATCGTATAGAACGAATAATAGCAACCAGTGTGAAAGTTATGGTCACTTCTACGGTCCGGGCAACCTAGGCTTCACACAAGGGCGTTGCTCCACCAGATCAAACAGTTAGGGCCTTAGAAGTCAACGCCCGAAGCATAAAATACAAAATAAATAGAACAGTTTTTCCATCGTATAGAACGAATAATAGCTACCAGTGTGAAAGTTAACGTCATTTCTACTTTCCGGCAACCTATGCTTCACCCTAGGGCGTTGCTCCAACAGATTGAATAGTTAGGGCCTTAGAAGTCAACGCCCGATGCATAAAATACAAAATAAATAGAACAGTTGTTCCATCGTATAAAACGAATAATTGCTACCAGTTTGCAAGTTATGGTAATTTCTACGTTCCGGGCAACCTTGGTTTCACTCTATGGCGTTGCTCCAGCAAATCGCATAGCTAGGGACTTAGAACTCAACGCCATAAGAATAAAATACAATGTAAGTGCAACAGTTTTTCCATCGTATAAAATGAATAATTGGAGACATTGTGAAAGTAATGGTCATTTCTACGTTCCAGGCAACCTAGGGGTCACTCTAGGGCGCTACTCCGCCACATTTAGTAGCTACGGCCTTAGAAGTCAACGCTAGAAGCATAAAATACAATAAAAATGCAACAGTTTTTCGATCGTATAGCATGAATAATTGCAACGGGTGTGAATGTTATGGTCATTTCTACGTTCCGGGCAACCTAGGCTTGACTCT
Source organism: Calliopsis andreniformis (assembly GCF_051401765.1). Classification (NCBI taxonomy): domain Eukaryota; kingdom Metazoa; phylum Arthropoda; class Insecta; order Hymenoptera; family Andrenidae; genus Calliopsis; species Calliopsis andreniformis. The sequence continues at coordinate 2,421,878 of NW_027480460.1, read as the reverse complement.
AGCGCGTTGCTCCACCAGATCAAACAGCTAGGGCCTTAGAAGTCAACGCCCGAAGCATAAAATACAATATAAATATAACAGTTTTTCCATCCTATAAAACGAACAATTTCAACCAGTGTGAATGTTATGGTCACTTCTACATTCGGAGCAACCTAGGCTTCACTCTAGGGCGTTGTTCCACCAGATCGAACAGTTAGGGCCTAAGAAGGCAACGCCAGAAGCATAAAATACAATAAAAATACAACAGTCTTTCCATCCTATAACAGGAATAATTGCAACCCTTGTGAAAGTGATAGTCATTTGTACGTTGCAGGAAACCTAGGCATCACTCTAGGGCGTTGTTCCACCAGATCGAATTGTTAGGGCCTAAGAAGTCAACGCCAGAAGCATAAGATACAATATAAATATAACAGTTATTCCATCGTATAGAAAGAATAATAGCAACCAGTGTGAAATTATGGTCATTTCTACGTTGCGGGCAACCTAGGCTTCACGCCTAGGGCGCTGCTCCACCAGATCAAACAGTTAGGGCCTTAGAAGTCAACGCCCGAAGCATAAAATACAAAATAAATAGAACAGTTTTTCCATTGTATAAAACGAATAATTGCTACCAGTGTAAAAGCTATGGTCATTTCTACTTTCCGGGCAACCTAGGCTACACCCTAGGGCGTTGCTCCACCAGATCGAATAGTTAGGGCCTTAGAAGTCAACGCCAGAATCATAAAATACAATAAAGATGCAACAGCTTTTCTATCGTATTAAGCGAATAATTTCAAAGAGTGTGAATGTTATGGTCATTTCTACATTCCGAGCAACCTAGGCTTCACTCTAGGGCGTTGATCCAACAGATTGAATAGTTAGGGCCTTAGCAGTCAACGCCCGAAGCATAAAATACAATATAAATATAACAGTTTTTCCATCGTATAGAACGAATAATAGCAACCAGTGTGAAAGTTAACGTCATTTCTACTTTCCGGGCAACCTATGCTTCACCCTAGGGCGTTGCTCCAACAGATTGAATAGTTAGGGCCTTAGAAGTCAACGCCCGATGCATAAAATACAAAATAAATAGAACAGTTTTTCCATCGTGTAAAACGAATAATTGCTACCGCTATGAAAGTTATGGTCATTTCTACGTTCCGGGTAACCTAGGCTTCACTCTAGGGCGTTCTTCCACCAGATCGAACAGTTAGGGCCTAAGAAGGCAACGCCAGAAGCATAAAATGCAATATAAATATAACAGTTTTTCCAACGTATAAAACGAATAATAGCAACCACTTGTGAAAGTTATGGTCATTTCTACGTTCCGGGCAACCTAGGCTTCACCCCAGGTAGTTGTTCCACCAGATCGAATAGTTAGGGCCTAAGAAGTGAACGCCAGCAGCATAAAATACAATATAAATACAACAGTTCTTCCATCATATAAAACGAATAATTGCAACCAGTATGAAAGTTATGGTCATTTCTACGTTCCGGGCAACCTAGGCTTCACTCTATGGCGTTCTTCCACCACATCGAATAGCTGCGGCCTCATAAGTCAACGCCTGAAGCATAAAATACAATAAAAATACAACAGTCTTTCCATCCTATAACAGGAATAATTGCAACCCGTGTGAGGGTGATGGTCATTTGTACGTTCCAGGCAACCTAGGCTTCACTCTAGGGCGTTGTTCCACCAGATTGAATTGTTAGGGCCTAAGAAGTCAACGCCAGAAGCATAAGATACAATTTAAATACAACAGTTTTTCCATCATATAACAGGAATAATTGCAACCAGTTTGAAAGTGATGGTCATTTCTACGTTCCGGGCAACCTAGGCTTCACTCTAGGGCGTTGCTCCAACAGATTGAATAGTTCGGGCCTTAGCAGTCAACGCCCGAAGCATAAAATACAATATAATTACAACAGTTTTTCCATCATATAACAGGAATAATTGCAACCAGTTTGAAAGTGATGGTCATTTCTACGTTCCGCGCAACCTAGGCTTCACGCTAGGGCGTTGCTCCACCAGATCGAACAGTTAGTGCCTTAGAAGTCACCGCCAGAAGCATAAAATACAATATAAATACAACAGTTTTTCCAACGTACAAAACGAATAATTGCAACCAGTATGAAAGTTATGGTCACTTCTACGTTCCGGGCAACCTAGGCTTCACTCTATGGCGTTCTTCCACTACATCGAATAGCAACGGCCTCAGAAGTCAATGCCTGAAGCATAAAATACAGTAAAAATACAACAGTCTTTCCGTCCTGTATCAGGGATAATTGCAACCCGTGTGAAAGTGATGGTCATTTGTACGTTCCAGCAACCTAGGCTTCACTCTAGGGCGTTGTTCCACCAGATCGAATTGTTAGGGCCTAAGAAGTCAACGCCCGATGCATAAAATACAAAATAAATAGAACAGTTTTTCCATCGCGTAAAACGAATAATTGCTACCGTTGTGAAAGTTATGGTCATTTCTACGTTCCGGTCAACCTAGGCTTCACTCTAGGGCGTTGCTCCACCAGATCAAACTGTTAGGGCCTTAGAAGTCAACGCCCGAAGCATAAAATACAATATAAATATAACAGTTTTTCCATCCTATAAAACGAACAATTTCAACCAGTGTGAATGTTATGGTCACTTCTACATTCGGAGCAACCTAGGCTTCACTCTAGGGCGTTGTTCCACCAGATCGAACAGTTAGGGCCTAAGAAGGCAACGCCAGAAGCATAAAATACAATAAAAATACAACAGTCTTTCCATCCTATAACAGGAATAATTGCAACCCTTGTGAAAGTGATAGTCATTTGTACGTTGCAGGAAACCTAGGCATCACTCTAGGGCGTTGTTCCACCAGATCGAATTGTTAGGGCCTAAGAAGTCAACGCCAGAAGCATAAGATACAATATAAATATAACAGTTATTCCATCGTATAGAAAGAATAATAGCAACCAGTGTGAAATTATGGTCATTTCTACGTTGCGGGCAACCTAGGCTTCACGCCCAGGGCGCTGCTCCACCAGATCAAACAGTTAGGGCCTTAGAAGTCAACGCCCGAAGCATAAAATACAAAATAAATAGAACAGTTTTTCCATTGTATAAAACGAATAATTGCTACCAGTGTAAAAGCTATGGTCATTTCTACTTTCCGGGCAACCTAGGCTACACCCTAGGGCGTTGCTCCACCAGATCGAATAGTTAGGGCCTTAGAAGTCAACGCCAGAATCATAAAATACAATAAAGATGCAACAGCTTTTCTATCGTATTAAGCGAATAATTTCAAAGAGTGTGAATGTTATGGTCATTTCTACATTCCGAGCAACCTAGGCTTCACTCTAGGGCGTTGATCCAACAGATTGAATAGTTAGGGCCTTAGCAGTCAACGCCCGAAGCATAAAATACAATATAAATATAACAGTTTTTCCATCGTATAGAACGAATAATAGCAACCAGTGTGAAAGTTAACGTCATTTCTACTTTCCGGGCAACCTATGCTTCACCCTAGGGCGTTGCTCCAACAGATTGAATAGTTAGGGCCTTAGAAGTCAACGCCCGATGCATAAAATACAAAATAAATAGAACAGTTTTTCCATCGTGTAAAACGAATAATTGCTACCGCTATGAAAGTTATGGTCATTTCTACGTTCCGGGTAACCTAGGCTTCACTCTAGGGCGTTCTTCCACCAGATCGAACAGTTAGGGCCTAAGAAGGCAACGCCAGAAGCATAAAATGCAATATAAATATAACAGTTTTTCCAACGTATAAAACGAATAATAGCAACCACTTGTGAAAGTTATGGTCATTTCTACGTTCCGGGCAACCTAGGCTTCACCCCAGGTAGTTGTTCCACCAGATCGAATAGTTAGGGCCTAAGAAGTGAACGCCAGCAGCATAAAATACAATATAAATACAACAGTTCTTCCATCATATAAAACGAATAATTGCAACCAGTATGAAAGTTATGGTCATTTCTACGTTCCGGGCAACCTAGGCTTCACTCTATGGCGTTCTTCCACCACATCGAATAGCTGCGGCCTCATAAGTCAACGCCTGAAGCATAAAATACAATAAAAATACAACAGTCTTTCCATCCTATAACAGGAATAATTGCAACCCGTGTGAGGGTGATGGTCATTTGTACGTTCCAGGCAACCTAGGCTTCACTCTAGGGCGTTGTTCCACCAGATTGAATTGTTAGGGCCTAAGAAGTCAACGCCAGAAGCATAAGATACAATTTAAATACAACAGTTTTTCCATCATATAACAGGAATAATTGCAACCAGTTTGAAAGTGATGGTCATTTCTACGTTCCGGGCAACCTAGGCTTCACTCTAGGGCGTTGCTCCAACAGATTGAATAGTTCGGGCCTTAGCAGTCAACGCCCGAAGCATAAAATACAATATAATTACAACAGTTTTTCCATCATATAACAGGAATAATTGCAACCAGTTTGAAAGTGATGGTCATTTCTACGTTCCGCGCAACCTAGGCTTCACGCTAGGGCGTTGCTCCACCAGATCGAACAGTTAGTGCCTTAGAAGTCACCGCCAGAAGCATAAAATACAATATAAATACAACAGTTTTTCCAACGTACAAAACGAATAATTGCAACCAGTATGAAAGTTATGGTCACTTCTACGTTCCGGGCAACCTAGGCTTCACTCTATGGCGTTCTTCCACTACATCGAATAGCAACGGCCTCAGAAGTCAATGCCTGAAGCATAAAATACAGTAAAAATACAACAGTCTTTCCGTCCTGTATCAGGGATAATTGCAACCCGTGTGAAAGTGATGGTCATTTGTACGTTCCAGCAACCTAGGCTTCACTCTAGGGCGTTGTTCCACCAGATCGAATTGTTAGGGCCTAAGAAGTCAACGCCCGATGCATAAAATACAAAATAAATAGAACAGTTTTTCCATCGCGTAAAACGAATAATTGCTACCGTTGTGAAAGTTATGGTCATTTCTACGTTCCGGTCAACCTAGGCTTCACTCTAGGGCGTTGCTCCACCAGATCAAACTGTTAGGGCCTTAGAAGTCAACGCCCGAAGCATAAAATACAAAATAAATAGAACTGTTTTTCCATCGTATAAAACGAATAATTGCAACCAGTATGAAAGTTAACGTCATTTCTACGTTCCGGGCAACCTAGGCTTCACTCTAGGGCGTTGCTCCACCAGATCGAATAGTTACGGCCTAAGAAGACAACGCCAGAAGCATTAAATACAAAATAAATAGAGCAGTTTTTCCATTGTATAAAACAAATAATTGCGACCAGTGTGAAAGTTATAGTCATTTCTACGTTCCGGGCAACCTAGGCTTCACTCTAGGGCGGTGCTCCACCAGATCGAATAGTTAGGGCCTCAGAAGTCAACGCCTGAAGCATAAAATACAATAAAAATACAACAGTCTTTCCGTCCTATAACAGGAATAATTGCAACCCGTGTGAAAGTGATGGTCATTTGTACGTTCCAGGCAACCTTGGCTACACTGTAGGGTGTTGCTCCACCAGATCGAATAGGTAGGGCCATAGAAGTCTACGCCCGAAGTATAAAATACAATAAAAATACAATCGTCTTTCCATCCTATAATAGGAATAATTGCAACCCTTGTGAAAGTGATGGTCATTTCTACGTTATAGGCAACCTAGGCTTCACTCTAGGGCGTTGTTCCACCAGATCGAATAGTTAGGGGCTAAGAAGTGAACGCCAGAAGCATAAAATACAATATAAGCACAACAGTTTTTCCATCGTATAAAACGAATAATTGCTACCAGTATGGAAGTGATGGTCACTTCTACGTTCCGGGCAACCTAGGCTTCACTCTAGGGCGTTGCTCCACCAGATCAAACAGTTAGGGCCTTAGAAGTCAACACCCGAAGCATAAAATACAAAATAAATAGAACAGTTTTTGCATTGTATAAAACGAATAATAGCAACCAGTGTGAAAGTTATAGACATTTCTACGCTCCGGGCAACCTAGGCTTCACTCTAGGGCGTTGCTCCACCAGATCAAACAACTAGGGCCTTAGAAGTCAACGCCCGAAGCATAAAATACAATATAAATATAACAGTTTTTCCATCGTATACAACGAATAATAGCAACAAGTGTGAAAGTTATCGTCATTTCTACTTTCCGGGCAACCTAGGCTTCACCCTAGGGCGTTGCTCCAACAGATTGAATAGTTAGGGCCTTAGAAGTCAACGCCCGATGCATAAAATACAAAATAAATAGAACAGTTTTTCCATCGTGTAAAACGAATAATTGCTACCGGTGTGAAGGTTATGGTCATTTCTACGTTCCGCTCAACCTAGGCTTCACCATAGGGCGTTGTTCCACCAGATCGAATAGTTAGGGCCTAAGAAGTGAACACCAGATGCATAAAATACAATATAAATACAACAGATTTTCCATCATACAAAACGAATAATTGCAACCAGTAGGAAAGCTATGGTCATTTCTAGGTTCCGGGCAACCTAGGGTTCACCCCAGGTCGTTGTTCCACCAGATCGAACAGTTAGGGCCTAAGAAGTGAACGCCAGCAGCATAAAAAAAATATAAGTACAACAGTTCTTCCATCAAATTAAACGAATAATTGCAACCAGTATGAAAGTTATGGTCATTTCTACGTTCCGGGCAACCTAGGCTTCACTCTAGGGCGGTGCTCCACCAGATCGAATAGTTAGGGCCTCAGAAGTCAACGCCCGAAGCATAAAATGCAATAAAAATACAACAGTGTTTCCATCATCTAACAGGAATAATTGCAACGAGTTTGAAAGTGATGGCCAATTCTACGTTCCGCGCAACCTAGGCATCACCCTAGTGCGTTGCTACACCAGATCCAATAGTTAGGGCCTTAGAATTCAAATACAGAAGCAGAAAATACAATAAAAGTGCAACAGTTCTTCAATCGTACAGCATGAATAATTGCAACCAGTGTGAAAGTAACGATCATTTCGACGTTTCGGGCATCCTAGAATTAACTCTGAGGCATTGCTCCACAAGATCGAATAGTTAGTGCCTAAGAAGTCAACGCCAGAAGCATAAAATACAATATAAATACAATAGCTTTTCCATTGTATAGAACGAATAATTGCACCCAGGGTGAAAGTTATGGTCATTTCTACGTTCCGGGCAACATAGGCTTCCCTCTTGGACGTGGCCTCACCTGACCGAATAGCTAGGACCTTGGAAGTCAAAGCCAGAAGCTGAAAAAACAATAAAAATGCAACAGTTTTTCCATCGTATAGCATGAATAGTTGCAACCAGTGAGAAATTAATGATCATTTCGACGTTTCGGGCATCCTAGACTTAACCCTGAGGCATTGCTCCACCAGGTCGAAGTGTTAGGGCCTTGGAATTCAACGCCAGGAGCATAAACTACAAAATAAATACAACAGTCTTTCAATCGTGTAAAACGAATAATTGCAACCAGTGAGAAGGTTATGGTCATATCTACGTTCCGGACAACATAGGCTTCACTGTAGGGTGTTGCTCCACCAGATCGAATAGGTAGGGCCATAGAAGTCAACGCCCGAAGCCAAAAACACGATAAATATAAAAGAGTTTTTCCATCGTATACCAGGAATAATTGCAACCAGTGTGAAAGTGATGGTCATTTCTACGTTCCGGGCATCCTAGGCTTAACTCTGAGGCCTTGCTACACCAAATCGAAGAGATAGGGCCTTAGAAGTCAACGCCAGAAGCATAAAATACAATATAAATACAACAGCTTTGCCATCGTATAAAATGAATTATTGCAAACAGTGTGAAGGTAATGGTCATTTCTACGTTCCGAGCAACCTAGGCTTCACTGTAGGGTGTTGCTCCGCCAGATCGAATAGGTAGGGCCTTGGAAGTCAACGCCAGAAGCATAAAATACAGAATAAGTAGAACAGTTTTTCCATGTATAAAACGAATAATTGCTACCAGTGTGAAAGTTATGGTCATTTGTACGTTCCGGGCAACCTAGGCTTCGCTCCAGGGCGTTGTAACACCAGATCGAATAGTTTGGGCCTTAGAAGTCATCGCCTGATGCATACAGTACAATAAAAATACAACAGTTTTACCATCGTATAACAGGAATAATTGCAACCAGTGTGAAAGTGATGGTCATTTCTACGATCCGGGTAACCCAGGTTTCACTCTAGGGCGTTACTCCGCCACATGGAATAGCTGCAGCCGTAGAAGTCAACGCCTGAAGCATAAAATGCAATAAAAATACCACAGTTTTTTCATCGTATGACAGGAATAATTGCAGCAAGCGTGAAGGTAATGGTCATTTCTACGTTCCGGGCAACCTAGGCATCACTCTTGGGCGTTGCTCCACCAGATCGAATAGCTAGGACCTTAGAATTCAAATACAGAAGCAGAAAATACAATAAAAAAGCAATAACTCTTCAATCGTATAACATGAATAATTGCAACCAGTGTGAAAGTAACGATCATTTCGACGTTTCGGGCATCCTAGACTTAACTCTGAGGCATTGCTCCACAAGATCGAATAGTTAGGGCCTAAGAAGTCAACGCCAGAAGCATAAAATACAATATAAATACAATAGCTTTTCCATCGTATAAAACGAATAATTGCACCCAGTGTGAAAGTTATGGTCATTTCTACGTTCCGGCCAACATAGGCTTCACTCTTGGACGTTGCCCCACCAGATCGAATAGCTAGGACCTTAGAATTCAAATACAGAAGCAGAAAATACAATAAAAATGCAACAGTTCTTCAACCGTATAGCACGAATAATTGCAACCATTATGAAAGTAACGATCATTTCGTCGTTTCGGGCAACCTAGACTTAACTCTGAGGCATTGCTCCACCAGGTCGAAGTGTTAGGGCCTTGGAACTCAACGCCAGAAGCATAAACTACAAAATAAATACAACTGCCTTTCAATCGTATAAACCGAATAATTACAATCTGTGTGAAGGTTATGGTCATATCTACGTTCCGGACAAACTAGGCTTCACTGTAGGGTGTTGCTCCACCAGATCGAATAGGTAGGGCCATAGAAGTCAACGCCCGAAGCATAAAATACGATAAATATACAAGTGTTTTTCCATCGTATAACAGGAATAATTGCAACCAGTGTGAAAGTGATGGTCATTTCTACGTTCCGGGCAACCTAGGTTTCACTCTAGGGCGTTGTACCACCAGATCGAATAGTTAGGGCTTTAGAAGTCAACGCCAGAAGCATAAAATACAAAATAAATAGAACAGTTCTTCCATGTATAAAACGGATAATTGCTACCAGTGTGAAAGTTATGGTCATTTCTACGTTCCGGGCAACCTAGGCTTCACTCTAGGGCGTTGTTCCACCAGATCGAATAGTTAGGGCCTAACAAGTCGACGCCAGAAGAATAAAATGCAATATAAGTACAACAATTTACCATCGTATAAAATGAATAATTGCAAACATTGTGAAAGTAATGGTCATTTCTACGTGCCGGGCAACCTAGGCGTCACTCTGGGGCGTTGCTCCACCACAGCTACAAGCTACGGCCTTAGAAGTCAACGCCAGAAGCATAAGATACAATAAATATGCAACTGATTTTCCATCGTATAGCATGACTAATTGCAACCAGTGCGAAAGTAATGACCATTTCGACGTTTCGGGCATCCTAGGCTTAACTCTGTGGCGTTGCTCCACCAAATCGAAGAGATAGGGCCTTAGAAGTCAACGCCAGAAGCATAAAATACAATATAAATACAACAGCTCTGCCATCGTATAAAATGAATTATTGCAAACAGTGTGAAGCTAATGGTCATTTCTACGTTCCGAGCAATCTAGGCTTCACTGTAGGGTGTTGCTCCGCCAGATCGAATCGGTAGGGCCTTAGAAGTCAACGCCAGAAGCATAAAATACAAAATAAATAGAACAGTTTTTCCATGTGTAAAACGAATAATTGCTACCAGTGTGAAAGTTATGGTCATTTCTACGTTCCGGGCAACCTAGGCTTCACTCCAGGGCGTTGTTCCACCAGATGCAATAGTTAGGGCCTAAGAAGTCAACGCCAGAAGCATAAAATACGATATAAATACTACAGCTTTTCCATCGTATAAAACGAATAATTGCTACCAGTGTGAAAGCTATGGTCATTTCTACGTTCCGGGCAACCGAGGCTTCACCCTAGGGCGTTGTTCCACCAGATGGAATAGTTAGGGCCTAAGAAGTCAGCGCCAGAAGCATAAAATACGATATAAATACAACAGCTTTTCCATCGTATAAAATGAATAATTGCAACCTGTGTGAAGGTAATGGTCATTTCTACGTTCCGAGCAACCTAGGCTTCACTGTAGTGTGTTGCTCCGCCAGATCGAATAGGTAGGGCCTTGGAAGTCATCGCCTGATGCATACAGTACAATAAAAATACAACAGTTTTACCATCGTATAAAAGGAATAATTGCAAACAGTGTGAAAGTGATGGTCATTTCTACGTTCCAGGCAACCTAGGCGTCACTCTAGGGCGCCACTACACCACATTTAGTAGCTACGGCCTTAGAAGTCAACGCTAGAAGCATAAAATACAATAAAAATGCAACAGTTTTTCGATCGTATAGCATGAATAATTGCAACGGGTGTGAATGTTATGGTCATTTCTACGTTCCGGGCAACCTAGGCTTGACTGTAGGGTGTTGCTCCACCAGATCCAATAGGTAGGGCCAAAGAAGTCAATGCCCGAAGCTTAAAATACGTAATAAATAGAACAGCTTTTCCATTCTATAAAACGAATAATTGCTACCAGTGTGAAAGTTATGTTCATTTCTACGTTCCGGGCAACCTAGGCTTCACTCTATGGCGTTCTTCCACCACATCGAATAGCTGCGGCCTCATAAGTCAACGCCTGAAGCATAAAATACAATAAAAATACAACAGTCTTTCCATCCTATAACAGGAATAATTGCAACCCGTGTGAGGGTGATGGTCATTTGTACGTTCCAGGCAACCTAGGCTTCACTCTAGGGCGTTGTTCCACCAGATCGAATTGTTAGGGCCTAAGAAGTCAACGCCAGAAGCATAAGATACAATATAAATATAACAGTTACTCCATCGTATAGAAAGAATAATAGCAACCAGTGTGAAATTTATGGTCATTTCTACGTTCCGGGCAACCTAGGCTTCACGCCTAGGGCGTTGCTCCACCAGATCAAACAGTTAGGGCCTAAGAAGTCAACGCCCGAAGCATAAAATACAAAATAAATAGAACAGTTTTTCCATTGTATAAAACGAATAATTGCTACCAGTGTAAAAGCTATGGTCATTTCTACTTTCCGGGCAACCTAGGCTACACCCTAGGGCGTTGCTCCACCAGATAGAATAGTTAGGGCCTTAGAAGTCAACGCCAGAAGCATAAAATACAATATAAGTACAACAGTTTTTCCATCGTATAAAATGAATAATCACAAACATTGCGAAAGTAATGGTCATTCCACGTTCCGGGCAACCTAGGCGTCACTGTAGTGCGTAGCTCCACCACATCTAATAGCTGCGGCCTTAGACGTCAACGACAGAAGCATAAAATACAATAATGATGCAACAGCTTTTCCATCGTATAAAACGAATAATTGCACCCAGTGTGAAAGTTATTGTCATTTCTACTTTCCGCGCAACATAGGCTTCACCCTAGGGCGTTGCTCCAACAGATTGAATAGTTAGTACCTTAGAAGTCAATGCCCGAAGCATAAAATGCAATAAAAATACAACAGTTTTTCCATCATATGACAGGAATAATTGCAACCAGTTTGAAAGTGAGGGTCATTTCTACGTTCCGGGCAACCTAGGCTTCACTCTAGGGCGGTGATCCACCAGATCGAATAGTTAGGGCCTCAGAAGTCAACGCCCGAAGCATAAAATGCAATAAAAATACAACAGTGTTTCCATCATCTAACAGGAATAATTGCAACGAGTTTGAAAGTGATGGCCAATTCTACGTTCCGCGCAACCTAGGCTTCACTCCAGGGCGTTGCACCACCAGATCGAATAGTTACGGCCTAAGAAGACAACGCCAGAAGCATAAAATACAATATAAATATAACAGTTTTTCCATCCTATAAAACGAACAATTTCAACCAGTGTGAATGTTATGGTCATTTCTACATTCGGAGAAACCTAGGCTTCACTCTAGGGCGTTGATCCACCAGATAGAATAGTTAGGGCCTTAGAAGTCAACGCCAGAAGCATAAAATTCAATAAAGATGCAACAGTTTTTCCATCGTATAGCAGGAATAACTGCAAACAGTGTGAAAGTACTGGTCATTTCTACGTTCCGGGTAACCTAGGCTTCACTCTAGGGCGTTGTTCCACCAGATCGAACAGTTAGGTCCTAAGAAGGCAACGCCAGAAGCATAAAATACAATAAAAATACAACAGTCTTTCCATCCTATAACAGGTATAATTGCAACCCTTGTGAAAGTGATAGTCATTTGTACGTTGCAGGAAACCTAGGCATCACTCTAGGGCGTTGTTCCACCAGATCGAATTGTTAGGGCCTTAGAAGTCAACGCCCGAAGCATAAAATACAAAATAAATAGAACAGTTTTTCCATTGTATAAAACGAATAATTGCTACCAGTGTAAAAGCTATGGTCATTTCTACTTTCCGGGCAACCTAGGCTACACCCTAGGGCGTTGCTCCACCAGATCGAATAGTTAGGGCCTTAGAAGTCAACGCCAGAATCATAAAATACAATAAAGATGCAACAGCTTTTCCATCGTATTAAGCGAATAATTTCAACCAGTGTGAATGTTATGGTCATTTCTACATTCCGAGCAACCTAGGCTTCACTCTAGGGCGTTGATCCAACAGATTGAATAGTTAGGGCCTTAGCAGTCAACGCCCGAAGCATAAAATACAATATAAATACAACAGTTTTTCCATCATATAACAGGAATAATAGCAACCAGTTTGAAAGTGATGGTCATTTCTACGTTCCGGGCAACCTAGGCTTCACTCTAGAGCGTTGCTCCACCAGATCGAATAGTTAGTGCCTTAGAAGTCAACGCCAGAAGCATTAAATACAATATAAATACAACAGTTTTTCCATCGTAGTAAACGAATAATTGCAACCAGTATGAATGTTATGGTCATTTCTACGTTCCGCGCAACCTAGGCTTCACTCTATGGCGTTCTTCCACTACATCGAATAGCAACGGCCTCAGAAGTCAACGCCTGAAGCATAAAGTACAATAAAAATACAACAGTCTTTCCGTCCTATAACAGGAATAATTGCAACCCGTGTGAAAGTGATGGTCATTTGTACGTTCCAGGCAACCTAGGCTTCACTCTAGCGCGTTGCTCCACCAGATCGAATAGTTAGGGCCTTAGAAGTCAACGCCAGAAGCATAAAATACAATATAAGTACAACAGTTTTTCCATCGTATAAAATGAATAATCACAAACATTGCGAAAGTAATGGTCATTCCACGTTCCGGGCAACCTAGGCGTCACTCTAGTGCGTAGCTCCACCACATCTAATAGCTACGGCCTTAGACGTCAACGACAGAAGCATAAAATACAATAATGATGCAACAGCTTTTCCATCGTATAAAACGAATAATTGCACCCAGTGTGAAAGTTATTGTCATTTCTACTTTCCGCGCAACATAGGCTTCATCCTAGGGCGTTGCTCCAACAGATTGAATAGTTAGGACCTTAGAAGTCAATGCCCGAAGCATAAAATGCAATAAAAATACAACAGTTTTTCCATCATATGACAGGAATAATTGCAACCAGTTTGAAAGTGAGGGTCATTTCTACGTTCCGGGCAACCTAGGCTTCACTCTAGGGCGGTGATCCACCAGATCGAATAGTTAGGGCCCCAGAAGTCAAAGACCGAAGCATAAGATGCAATAAAAATACAACAGTGTTTTCATCATCTAACAGGAATAATTGCAACGAGTTTGAAAGTGATGGCCTATTCTACGTTCCGCGCAACCTGGGCTTCACTCCAGGGCGTTGCTCCACCAGATCGAATAGTTACGGCCTAAGAAGACAACGCCAGAAGCATAAAATACAATATAAATATAACAGTTTTTCCATCCTATAAAACGAACAATTTCAACCAGTGTGAATGTTATGGTCACTTCTACATTCGGAGCAACCTAGGCTTCACTCTAGGGTGTTGATCCACCAGATAGAATAGTTAGGGCCTTAGAAGTCAACGCCAGAAGCATAAAATTCAATAAAGATGCAACAGTTTTTCCATCGTATAGCAGGAATAACTGCAAACAGTGTGAAAGTACTGGTCATTTCTACGTTCCGGGTATCCTAGGCTTCACTCTAGGGCGTTGTTCCATCAGATCGAACAGTTAGGGCCTAAGAAGGCAACGCCAGAAGCATAAAATACAATAAAAATACAACAGTCTTTCCATCCTATAACAGGAATAATTGCAACCCTTGTGAAAGTGATAGTCATTTGTACGTTGCAGGAAACCTAGGCATCACTCTAGGGCGTTGTTCCACCAGATCGAATTGTTAGGGCCTAAGAAGTCAACGCCAGAAGCATAAGATACAATATAAATATAACAGTTATTCCATCGTATAGAAAGAATAATAGCAACCAGTGTGAAATTATGGTCATTTCTACGTTGCGGGCAACCTAGGCTTCACGCCCAGGGCGTTGCTCCACCAGATCAAACAGTTAGGGCCTTAGAAGTCAACGCCCGAAGCATAAAATACAAAATAAATAGAACAGTTTTTCCATTGTATAAAACGAATAATTGCTACCAGTGTAAAAGCTATGGTCATTTCTACTTTCCGGGCAACCTAGGCTACACCCTAGCGCGTTGGTCCACCAGATCGAATAGTTAGGGCCTTAGAAGTCAACGCCAGAATAATAAAATACAATAAAGATGCAACAGCTTTTCCATCGTATTAAGCGAATAATTTCAACCAGTGTGAATGTTATGGTCATTTCTACATTCCGAGCAACCTAGGCTTCACTCTAGGGCGTTGATCCAACAGATTGAATAGTTAGGGCCTTAGCAGTCAACGCCCGAAGCATAAAATACAATATAAATACAACAGTTTTTCCATCATATAACAGGAATAATTGCAACCAGTTTGAAAGTGATGGTCATTTCTACGTTCCGGGCAACCTAGGCTTCACTCTAGAGCGTTGCTCCACCAGATCGAATAGTTAGTGCCTTAGAAGTCAACGCCAGAAGCATTAAATACAATATAAATACAACAGTTTTTCCATCGTATTAAACGAATAATTGCAACCAGTATGAAAGTTATGGTCATTTCTACGTTCCGCGCAACCTAGGCTTCACTCTATGGCGTTCTTCCACTACATCGAATAGCAACGGCCTCAGAAGTCAACGCCTGAAGCATAAAATACAATAAAAATACAACAGTCTTTCCGTCCTATAACAGGAATAATTGCAACCCGTGTGAAAGTGATGGTCATTTGTACGTTCCAGGCAACCTAGGCTTCACTCTAGGGCGTTGTTCCACCAGATTGAATTGTTAGGGCCTAAGAAGTCAACACTAGAATCATAAGATAGTATATAAATATAACAGTTTTTCCATCGTATAGAACGAATAATAGCAACCAGTGTGAATGTTATGGTCACTTCTACGGTCCGGGCAACCTAGGCTTCACACTAGGGCGTTGCTCCACCAGATCAAACAGTTAGGGCCTTAGAAGTCAACGCCCGAAGCATAAAATACAAAATAAATAGAACAGTTTTTCCATTGTATAAAACGAATAATTGCTACCAGTGTAAAAGCTATGGTCATTTCTACTTTCCGGGCAACCTAGGCTACACCCTAGCGCGTTGGTCCACCAGATCGAATAGTTAGGGCCTTAGAAGTCAACGCCAGAATCATAAAATACAATAAAGATGCAACAGCTTTTCCATCGTATTAAGCGAATAATTTCAACCAGTGTGAATGTTATGGTCATTTCTACATTCCGAGCAACCTAGGCTTCACTCTAGGGCGTTGATCCAACAGATTGAATAGTTAGGGCCTTAGCAGTCAACGCCCGAAGCATAAAATACAATATAAATACAACAGTTTTTCCATCATATAACAGGAATAATTGCAACCAGTTTGAAAGTGATGGTCATTTCTACGTTCCGGGCAACCTAGGCTTCACTCTAGAGCGTTGCTCCACCAGATCGAATAGTTAGTGCCTTAGAAGTCAACGCCAGAAGCATTAAATACAATATAAATACAACAGTTTTTCCATCGTATTAAACGAATAATTGCAACCAGTATGAAAGTTATGGTCATTTCTACGTTCCGCGCAACCTAGGCTTCACTCTATGGCGTTCTTCCACTACATCGAATAGCAACGGCCTCAGAAGTCAACGCCTGAAGCATAAAATACAATAAAAATACAACAGTCTTTCCGTCCTATAACAGGAATAATTGCAACCCGTGTGAAAGTGATGGTCATTTGTACGTTCCAGGCAACCTAGGCTTCACTCTAGGGCGTTGTTCCACCAGATTGAATTGTTAGGGCCTAAGAAGTCAACGCTAGAATCATAAGATAGTATATAAATATAACAGTTTTTCCATCGTATAGAACGAATAATAGCAACCAGTGTGAAAGTTATGGTCACTTCTACGGTCCGGGCAACCTAGGCTTCACACTAGGGCGTTGCTCCACCAGATCAAACAGCTAGGGCCTTAGAAGTCAACGCCCGAAGCATAAAATACAATATAAATATAACAGTTTTTCCATCGTATAGAACGAATAATAGCAACCAGTGTGAAAGTTAACGTCATTTCTACTTTCCGGGCAACCTATGCTTCACCCTAGGGCGTTGCTCCAACAGATTGAATAGTTAGGGCCTTAGAAGTCAACGCCCGATGCATAAAATACAAAATAAATAGAACAGTTGTTCCATCGTATAAAACGAATAATTGCTACCAGTTTGAAACTTATGGTAATTTCTACGTTCCGGGCAACCTTGGTTTCACTCTATGGCGTTGCTCCAGCAGATCGCATAGCTAGGGACTTAGAACTCAACGCCATAAGAATAAAATACAATGTAAGTGCAACAGTTTTTCCATCGTATAAAATGAATAATTGGAGACATTGTGAAAGTAATGGTCATTTCTACGTTCCAGGCAACCTAGGCGTCACTCTAGGGCGCTACTCCACCACATTTAGTAGCTACGGCCTTAGAAGTCAACGCTAGAAGCATAAAATACAATAAAAATGCAACAGTTTTTCGATCGTATAGCATGAATAATTGCAACGGGTGTGAATGTTATGGTCATTTCTACGTTCCGGGCAACCTAGGCTTGACTGTAGGGTGTTGCTCCACCAGATCCAATAGGTAGGGCCAAAGAAGTCAATGCCCGAAGCATAAAATACATAATAAATAGAACAGCTTTTCCATTCTATAAAACGAATAATTGCTACCAGTGTGAAAGTTATGTTCATTTCTACGTTCCGGGCAACCTAGGCTTCACTCTAGGGCGTTGCTCCACCAGATCGAATAGTTAGGGCCTAAGAAGTCAACGCCAGAAGAATAAAATGCAATATAAGTACAACAGTTTACCATCGTATAAAATGAATAATTGCAAACATTGTGAAAGTAATGATCATTTCTACGTGCCGGGCAACCTAGGCGTCACTCTGGGGCGTTGCTCCACCACAGCTACAAGCTACGGCCTTAGAAGTCAACGCCAGAAGCATAAGATACAATAAATATGCAACTGATTTTCCATCGTATAGCATGACTAATTGCAACCAGTGCGAAAGTAATGACCATTTCGACGTTTCGGGCATCCTAGGCTTAACTCTGTGGCGTTGCTCCACCAAATCGAAGAGATAGGGCCTTAGAAGTCAACGCCAGAAGAATAAAATGCAATATAAGTACAACAGTTTACCATCGTATAAAATGAATAATTGCAAACATTGTGAAAGTAATGATCATTTCTACGTTCCGGGCAACCTAGGCTTCACTCCAGGGCGTTGTTCCACCAGATGGAATAGTTAGGGCCTAAGAAGTCAACGCCAGAAGCATAAAATACGATATAAATACTACAGCTTTTCCATCGTATAAAACGAATAATTGCTATCAGTGTGAAAGCTATGGTCATTTCTACGTTCCCGGCAACCGAGGCTTCACCCTAGGGCGTTGTTCCACCAGATCGAATAGGTATGGCCATAGAAGTCAACGCCCCAAGCATTAAATACAATAAATATACAAGAGTCTTTCCATCGTATAACAGGAATTATTGCAACCAGTGTGAAAGTGATGGTCATATCTTCGGTCCGTGCAACCTAGGCTTCACTGTAGGGCGTTGTTCCACCAGATGGAATAGCTGGGGCCTAAGATGTCAACGCCAGAAGCATAAAATACGATATAAATACAACAGCTTTTCCATCGTATAAAACGAATAATGGCAAACAGTGTGAAAGTTATGGTCATTCCCACGTTCCGGGCAACCTAGGCATCACCCTAGTGCGTTGCTACACCAGATCCAATAGTTAGGGCCTTAGAATTCAAATACAGAAGCAGAAAATACAATAAAAGTGCAACAGCTCTTCAATCGCACAGCATGAATAGTTGCAACCAGTGAGAAATTAATGATCATTTCGACGTTTCGGGCATCCTAGACTTAACTCTGAGGCATTGCTCCACCAGGTCGAAGTGTTAGGGCCTTGGAGTTCAACGCCAGAAGCATAAAATTCAATAAAGATGCAACAGTTTTTCCATCGTATAGCAGGAATAACTGCAAACAGTGTGAAAGTACTGGTCATTTCTACGTTCCGGGTAACCTAGGCTTCACTCTAGGGCGTTGTTCCACCAGATCGAACAGTTAGGGCCTAAGAAGGCAACGCCAGAAGCATAAAATACAATAAAAATACAACAGTCTTTCCATCCTATAACAGGAATAATTGCAACGCTTGTGAAAGTGATAGTCATTTGTACGTTGCAGGAAACCTAGGCATCACTCTAGGGCGTTGTTCCACCAGATCGAATTGTTAGGGCCTAAGAAGTCAACGCCAGAAGCATAAGATACAATATAAATATAACAGTTATTCCATCGTATAGAAAGAATAATAGCAACCAGTGTGAAATTATGGTCATTTCTACGTTGCGGGCAACATAGGCTTCACGCCCAGGGCGTTGCTCCACCAGATCAAACAGTTAGGGCCTTAGAAGTCAACGCCCGAAGCATAAAATACAAAATAAATAGAACAGTTTTTTCATTGTATAAAACGAATAATTGCTACCAGTGTAAAAGCTATGGTCATTTCTACTTTCCGGGCAACCTAGGCTACACCCTAGGGCGTTGCTCCACCAGATCGAATAGTTAGGGCCTTAGAAGTCAACGCCAGAATCATAAAATACAATAAAGATGCAACAGCTTTTCCATCGTATTAAGCGAATAATTTCAACCAGTGTGAATGTTATGGTCATTTCTACATTCCGAGCAACCTAGGCTTCACTCTAGGGCGTTGATCCAACAGATTGAATAGTTAGGGCCTTAGCAGTCAACGCCCGAAGCATAAAATACAATATAAATACAACAGTTTTTCCATCATATAACAGGAATAATAGCAACCAGTTTGAAAGTGATGGTCATTTCTACGTTCCGGGCAACCTAGGCTTCACTCTAGAGCGTTGCTCCACCAGATCGAATAGTTAGTGCCTTAGAAGTCAACGCCAAAAGCATTAAATACAATATAAATACAACAGTTTTTCCATCGTAGTAAACGAATAATTGCAACCAGTATGAATGTTATGGTCATTTCTACGTTCCGCGCAACCTAGGTTTCACTCTATGGCGTTCTTCCACTACATCGAATAGCAACGGCCTCAGAAGTCAACGCCTGAAGCATAAAGTACAATAAAAATACAACAGTCTTTCCGTCCTATAACAGGAATAATTGCAACCCGTGTGAAAGTGATGGTCATTTGTACGTTCCAGGCAACCTAGGCTTCACTCTAGCGCGTTGCTCCACCAGATCGAATAGTTAGGCCCTTAGAAGTCAACGCCAGAAGCATAAAATACAATATAAGTACAACAGTTTTTCCATCGTATAAAATGAATAATCACAAACATTGCGAAAGTAATGGTCATTCCACGTTCCGGGCAACCTAGGCGTCACTCTAGTGCGTAGCTCCACCACATCTAATAGCTACGGCCTTAGACGTCAACGACAGAAGCATAAAATACAATAATGATGCAACAGCTTTTCCATCGTATAAAACGAATAATTGCACCCAGTGTGAAAGTTATTGTCATTTCTACTTTCCGCGCAACATAGGCTTCATCCTAGGGCGTTGCTCCAACAGATTGAATAGTTAGGACCTTAGAAGTCAATGCCCGAAGCATAAAATGCAATAAAAATACAACAGTTTTTCCATCATATGACAGGAATAATTGCAACCAGTTTGAAAGTGAGGGTCATTTCTACGTTCCGGGCAACCTAGGCTTCACTCTAGGGCGGTGATCCACCAGATCGAATAGTTAGGGCCTCAGAAGTCAACGCCCGAAGCATAAGATGCAATAAAAATACAACAGTGTTTTCATCATCTAACAGGAATAATTGCAACGAGTTTGAAAGTGATGGCCAATTCTACGTTCCGCGCAACCTAGGCTTCACTCCAGGGCGTTGCTCCACCAGATCGAATAGTTACGGCCTAAGAAGACAACGCCAGAAGCATAAAATACAATATAAATATAACAGTTTTTCCATCCTATAAAACGAACAATTTCAACCAGTGTGAATGTTATGGTCACTTCTACATTCGGAGCAACCGAGGCTTCACTCTAGGGCGTTGATCCACCAGATAGAATAGTTAGGGCCTTAGAAGTCAACGCCAGAAGCATAAAATTCAATAAAGATGCAACAGTTTTTCCATCGTATAGCAGGAATAACTGCAAACAGTGTGAAAGTACTGGTCATTTCTACGTTCCGGGTATCCTAGGCTTCACTCTAGGGTGTTGTTCCACCAGATCGAACAGTTAGGGCCTAAGAAGGCAACGCCAGAAGCATAAAATACAATAAAAATACAACAGTCTTTCCATCCTATAACAGGAATAATTGCAACCCTTGTGAAAGTGATAGTCATTTGTACGTTGCAGGAAACCTAGGCATCACTCTAGGGCGTTGTTCCACCAGATCGAATTGTTAGGGCCTAAGAAGTCAACGCCAGAAGCATAAGATACAATATAAATATAACAGTTATTCCATCGTATAGAAAGAATAATAGCAACCAGTGTGAAATTATGGTCATTTCTACGTTGCGGGCAACCTAGGCTTCACGCCCAGGGCGTTGCTCCACCAGATCAAACAGTTAGGGCCTTAGAAGTCAACGCCCGAAGCATAAAATACAAAATAAATAGAACAGTTTTTCCATTGTATAAAACGAATAATTGCTACCAGTGTAAAAGCTATGGTCATTTCTACTTTCCGGGCAACCTAGGCTACACCCTAGCGCGTTGGTCCACCAGATCGAATAGTTAGGGCCTTAGAAGTCAACGCCAGAATCATAAAATACAATAAAGATGCAACAGCTTTTCCATCGTATTAAGCGAATAATTTCAACCAGTGTGAATGTTATGGTCATTTCTACATTCCGAGCAACCTAGGCTTCACTCTAGGGCGTTGATCCAACAGATTGAATAGTTAGGGCCTTAGCAGTCAACGCCCGAAGCATAAAATACAATATAAATACAACAGTTTTTCCATCATATAACAGGAATAATTGCAACCAGTTTGAAAGTGATGGTCATTTCTACGTTCCGGGCAACCTAGGCTTCACTCTAGAGCGTTGCTCCACCAGATCGAATAGTTAGTGCCTTAGAAGTCAACGCCAGAAGCATTAAATACAATATAAATACAACAGTTTTTCCATCGTATTAAACGAATAATTGCAACCAGTATGAAAGTTATGGTCATTTCTACG